>NC_054886.1:17891481-18555231 GCF_018320785.1 Cheilinus undulatus
TAATATTCCTTCCACAGTTCCAGCAAGTTAAAAGTCTTGTGGCATTAAGATTACAAGCAGGGCTTGTATTGTCCTTCACACAGCAGGAAAAGAGTTGGTTGTCCTTCCAATACCAGTGGGCTTCCTGCAGCATTCCTGTCCGGGTGACTTCAAAGAAAGGAAAGAACTCTTTGCAGTCAACCAGCCAATTGCTTACTGCTAAAGCTGGCAAAACAGAGCAACAGTGGAAGGCAACTGGTCTGCTTCTTGAATGGCGGTTGGAACGGCCCTGAGGGGGTGTCAAAGTAGGTTTTATTACCTTGCCTCAGGTCTCCTCCTATCAGACAGGAGAGTGACATGCTGCAAAGTATACTGGGAAAATGAGTCTCTCACAGTATCTGAAAATTCCTTCCAAAAGTAGCGCAACTGAGGCTTCAACACTGCAATGCAGGCCGAGTCTTTGTTTCATGAAATCCACCACATGGCTGATTCCAAACAACAGGTTTTGAATAAGTTTCCTTTTTTCAGCAAGCTTCAGCAAGCCAGTCAGTATTTTATTCTCACTAACAAAATATTTCAAGTATTAGCATGAAAAAAGGTTGAAATCATGACTTTTAAATCCTGAAGGGCCAAACACAGCAGCCACATGACAGTGCTGCATCATTTGATGCCACACGAGGTGTGACATGTAAACAGATAAAGATATTAAGGTACAGTAACAGTGATCACAGTGGGAGCATCCTGAGAGCGAATGTGACAAAACTGCAACTGCCTGCGTCAAACTCTCTACAATGACTTGTTTTGATGCTGTGGAGGATGAGGGTTTACACTGAAAACAATCGGATGCCCTGACAGGCGTAATAAGCCGCTACCATGCGCTGCTCTGAACAGTCATGCCTTTGATGTATGCTTTTGACATGGGGATGAAGTAAACCGCAAATAACTGCAAGTAATACTGTATAACAAGGCACGGATGCGTGCATGGAAGCAAATGGCTTTTGCATTTGCTCATAAAAGAATATGACATCATCAATTATACCTGGGTCAGGGGGTCAGAGCAGCCTTGAGGCATTGTATTCTCCAGAGAGTGGCCTTCAATTGGTGTTTTAAAGCTCCCAACCAACAAACAACCTGTTCTCTCTGAAGCTTCTCTTTGTGATATTTTCGTAAGGACCAAAAGTGTGACACATGTGTGGCATGTGGGCAGTCATATTTTCTCCTCAGTGACCTCTTCATTTTTATTTCATGGCAACCAATACTTCTCAGGCTCCAAGCTGTCAAAAGGCGCGTCTAATTTTACTGGCGTGGTTGAGTTTCCAGTGCCAAAAATTTCCATTTGGAAGGCATCTTCTATGCGCCCTGCCCTTCACCTTTCCCCTGAATAACCTTCACTTTCCATTGTTTACTAGTTGCGTTCTTGGTGATCAAATATTGATAGAGGTCAGTAGCAGAGCAAAGTCACCCCATCTCAATTTTTAATGTATAATATAGTACTGCAAATGGTGTTTCCCCCACTTTAATGCTTTCCAAGGCAAATACTCCCACCCGGTCCCACTGGTTCAAGACTCAGTTTATAAATATGTTCCCCCCAGGTCCATTGAAAGCCACACTGCAGCTTCATATGTAGTGAACCATGCCACCAGTGAATTAGAAAATACACTCAAACCACCCTCAAAAAATCGAAGAAAGTCAACATATTTCCAGTGTGCATCCTAAGTGGCCTTTTGGAGAAAGTAATAACCTTGAATAATCTTTGAAAAGAATATAAAAAGACTGAAGTGGCAACAGGAATAGGCCAAGAAATGAAGGTTGTGCTGGTGAAGTGACTAAGTATCAAAGAAGCCATGAGTGAGATATCGAGTCCATCTCATTTATGTTTAATATACGCATGGATGAGGAGTCAAATTGGAGATGTGGGTTCAGTTTAGGCGGGTCAGTGAGCACTGCAGACAACAAGAAAAACCTGGAGGAGAAAAGTGTTTGCATGTTTTTACTATATGTTTGCATGCATTTGTGAGAAAACAGATTTACAGGTTCATCTGTTTTCTCCTCACTTGAATATCTTTGCATCTCAATGTCCTCACATGCTTTGGTTTCCACTTGTTCTGCAGTATCTCTTTTCTTTCTTCTATAGAAGCACATGACAGCAGTATATTTTTAGAAAAGCAACACTGAAGGGTCTATATGTCTGTTTTTCCCCTTCTTTTCTCTCTCTCTATCCTCTGGCAGGGCCTCGTTTATTTTGTTGCCCCCTTGGTGAAGATGCAATGGCTCCTTGAGGGTGTTAGTCGCCACAGCTTTAACAAATGAGTCGATCTAGAATGAGCTGGGGGAACAGGGCCACTCAGACAGATGTTGTTTAAGTCTTTTAATTCCCTTCAACTTTATCCCCCTTTGACACATGTAGACACATGGATTCACAAATATAAACACAAATTAGGCAGTTTATTTACATCTACTTAGTGCTAAATCACAAAATAAGTATTGTCAACATAGAATACTTTCCACTCTACAGTGGGGTTCCACAAAGTTTGGTTTGAGGCCCAGTATTCTTTCCTGTTTATGTAAATTGCCACAGTTATCATTTACCAAAACTTGGCAGTTTTTGGTCAGATTTTGTGTTGTTTCACACAGGTCAATTTTCACTAAAATTTGGCGACCACTCCATAGTTGGTACTTTTTGCTCAATTTCTGAGTCAATTCTGTTGGAGTTGATTTTTTATTTAAATTTAATGATAGGTCTACAGTTATGACTTTTTGCTCAAATTTTGAGTCATTTCTGCTGAAAGTCAATTTTTTGCTAAAGTTTGGCAACAGGTCCGCAGTCATGACTTTTTGGTCAAATGTTATGATGAATCGGTCAGGGTCGATTTTTATGTCCAAATTTGGCGGCAGATCTTTTCATCCGTTTAAGTTGGAGGTATATTTTTTGGCTGATCTGCAATAATGACTTTTTGGTCAAGTTTTAAGTCGTTTCTGCTGGGGTCGATTTTTTAATCTAAATATGGTGACAGGTGTCAAGTCATGACTTTTCCTCAAATTTTGAGTCGTTTCTACCATAGGTCCATTTCTTTGCAAAAATTTGGTGACAGGTCCCCAGTCCGTTTATTTGCTTTAATTTTGGGTCGTTTCTGTTGTGGTTGATTTTTTTGCTCAAATTTAGATTTTTACTTCAAATTTAGAGTCATTTCCACCCGAAGTCAATTTTCCACCACGGCTGGGCGACTGGTCTGCTGTAATGACTTTTGGTAAAAATTCTAAATTTCTTAAACATTTTTGTTGGTGCCCAATATTGTGTAAAAATTTGGTGACAGGTATCCAGTTGTGACTTTGTGCTCAAATTTTGAATCATTTAGGCTGGAAATCAATTTTCACTAAAGTTTGGCGTCAGGTCCGCATTCCTGACAAGTTTTGACCTGTGAAAGTTTGAGGCAAATTTTTTGCTCAAATTTGGCGACAGGTCCGTGGTCATGACTTTTGGTCAAGTTTTGATTTGTTTCCGCTGGGATCGATAAGACCCCAAAAAACAGAACTGGTAATTCTTTGGTTCAGTCTCTGAAAGTCTTTAGGTCAGCTAAGCTGTCTTCAAACATGTTTGAAGAAATAGAAACATTACTTTGATGGCTTAATTTCGAAAGATTCTCTTTAAAATAAAACATTAAATCACTACACAACGTTTTTAAATACATCCAAATGTCTTAGTGAGGAAACTCCTATGTCTATAAACATAAAAGAGCACTATTGTTCATTTTTAAAGTTTACCTTTAACACAAGAAATTCTCCATTTCACTGATGTGTCAGTTGTCTATTCTTAGTGAACTCGCTTCTACCTCTTGAAAGCCTCTCTATGGTGGTATCAGTGTGAAGAGATCACCAAGGGGCCTCAGGTCTCCTGTGAATTTCTGAAGGCAATACCACAATTGCTTATTTTAGACACAGCTTGCTTCTACAGCACAAAGCGGGGTCACTTTACATGAAGGGCCGAGCCATGAAACCCTATCTGGCACTCATGAAATAAGAATGCAGTGAAGTGGACTGGCGGACTTGTGGCTCTTTTTGCCTGAAAGTGGCCTTTCTAAGGGTTAGTGATTGTGCCCTGGAAGAAAGCCCTTGACATGATGCACAGTAGACGGGAGGGGTTAAACATAAAACAGAGCTTTTAGACAAGGGTCATGATCTATGAACATATCTCCTCTATTATACATGCTTCAATGCAGCGCTGGCATGTTCGTCTGACTAAGCTGCACTGAGAGAGCAATGTCTGCCAGATTATTTGCTCCAATAAATTGAAGTTTTTCAAAGAACACAATCAAGGTGAGCTTGCCTTAATACCCAGGAGGCATTGCACAAGATGTATAGGAACTTAGTGAGGATGCAAGTGTTGCAATTACTGGTTAAAACACCTGCTTTTGTATCACAGTTTAGAAGTTACTTAATCTGTTAAATTGACACTTGATGAGCTCTTTTCTAATCTGCCGCTAAATGCTTCATTAGATGGAAAAGACGGCTCAATGCAAAACAAGCTGATGAGCATTGCCAATGAAGTGAGAGAATTTGTTTTTGTTGTTTGCTACAAAAACAACATAATGTGCTGAAAAAGGTTTAAGCCAACGGCACAAACTGGATTTGGAACTGCCGAGAAATCATGTAATGCTCAAAGATTTGGGTCCTTGTGTTGGCGGAATAAACAAAGGAGCTGCATTGAAAGATGACAAGAAAAATGAAGAAAGAAACAACTGAAATAGTTTGACTCTCCCCATTTCAACCATTCCTCGTGAGAAAATAGAATCGGAAAAAACATCCTCTATTTCTATCTATCGGTCCAGCCAAAGGCACATCAACTATTTTCTCTCCTCTCTCTCTCCCCATCGTCACTGAAAGCAATCATTTTAGAATTGATTTTCATGGCTCAGAGAGAAATAATGGGAATTCTTTCTAATGTAGAAATGTATGTGTTCCTTTTGGTTAACCAGAATAGACCATATTTCAAGCTTGTCAGTTAGAGGAGTAAAAATACCTCTCATATTTTGCTCAACTTCTTCTCTCTGCTGTCTAAAGTGACAACTCATCTTCTCTAAAAATCAATCACATAATTCTATATAGTTCAGACTCCTTAAACGATGGAAGAAGTTTGGATCTTTTAACACCAAAAGCCCGCATTTGTTTTGAACAGATAAAATGGCATGCCAACCTCAAATCATTCAACAGTGGCAACAGGGAGGGGGGCGACAATCTAGTTAACATGCCCCAGTTAGCACTCACCCAGTATTCTCATTCATCCTGAAGTGAAATCTACATGTCCATCCATTGCACTCACCGTCCACTTTGAAATACTCTCTTTCACATGCCCTGCTCTATTCTGCAGCAATTCTACAGGCCCTTTTCACCCACTTCAGCTCACAAATTCAGAGTCAATCCAAAAGGCAGCAGCTCCTCTCCCTTGGATGAGCCCAAATCCATTTACCTAGGGTTTATCCATCAGCAGCTGTCGAGTGCGTAACACCCTGCCCAGGTGCCATTACTGTACCATTACATACCAGATTCCCCCAGTTTATTACCACTATAGGAGCGTGTCAGCCATTATTAATGATAGCTCAACCCCTGCCGATGAAAGAGACTATTGATTGACAGAGGAGGTGAGGAGGTTGAGGATTGCCCAGACATTACCTGAATTTTTTTTTTCCTGGATTTTAAGATACTGGAGCTCTTCAGCAGCGTTGTGCAAACTGGGACAAAGTGTACTCAAAAACTTACACAGTTGCTGCTATTTCAAAAGTAGATTTGCAGCTAAGATTCAGGTCAGCAGCATCCAACAGAAGGCTTCTGTAAAATTTAAGACGCCACAAATGTGAAAGCAGGTTTGAAAACTGCGTCTAGTTGAAGCATCAAAGGGGTAAATTTGAACAGATACATACATAAACACAGGGCATGCAGCCAGTCATTTAATCCATCGCTAAAACACTGTACAATCAGCTGCTAATTGTCATTTTAGAGGGCCATTCTAGTGATTTAGTATTGATCTTTTAAACTTGGCAAACTTACAAGAAACGGATCGAAGCAACAAGCAAGTACAAGTAGAGCCCACAAACCACTAGATCAAAAAATTTCCCATAATGCAATCTAATAATGCATTTTCTGGAGCATACCTAACAAGAAATGCTCATGTTTGTCTCCATGCCTTTACTTTGAAACCCAAACTTTTGCCATTTTGTGCAACAAAGCCCACTCTAAGATCACCAGCAACACTAAAGACATCATTATACAACTACTTTAGACTATTTAGGATTACTCTGTAGCCAAAAATAGCTGTTTCTTATTGTATTCACAGGCAGAATATCAGTTATTCTAGTATGAAATGTGAATGTAGCCACAGTGAAACTTGTGTTAAGGCCTAAGCAAAGACCTCAGAGCAAGGACCCTATTGAAATTGAAGGAACTAATATTATTTCACTTATTCTTCAGGCAAATATATTGCTAATTCACCCCAAAACCTTCTGAAAGATAATTGTCCCCCAGGGGAAATGTAAGTGTCCTAGTGCTTGGACTGGTAAGTCCTACATGCATGAAAATCAATATAATGACTGAGGATGTTCCTAAGTACCTATTTTCATACTTGGCTAAACACTCATTTAAATTTTTGTTTAACCAACTAGTCTGAAGAGGAGAACATCCTTAGAAAACAGTAAAATTACACAGGGTCATAATGTCAGCGGGTGTGACTCTAGCCTCATATACTCTCTACAGGCTAACATTACAAGCTAGCGCCACCGGCCTTAGTTCCTTTTTTCAGATTAATATCGTGCTTTGATATTTGGCCTCTTTTCACTCCGAGTGGAAGTTATATGTGAGTTCAACCCTCGACAGCCCACATACCTCTTTATTTCCATTTACTACTTTAAAAACCTGTCATACCGCGCTGTTCCTACAACACGCTAACTGACAAGCCACCACTGAGCTTCTCATGTTTGCATCCATGAAGTGCCAGACACGAAGGCAGCGGCCATTAACTGTCGCTACAGCGCCCTCTAGTGACGAGAGGTTCATTACAGTTTAAAAGAGCGTTATAGACCAGGATTTCAAGCCTGTTTTTAAAAATTATGGGTAGTTAGTTTAACCAATTTGTAAGTCCCGCGCCAGCTAATTTGCTAAACAAATTTAACCATTTTAGCGATTAACCGAGTGCATCCCCACCTATGACCAGATTTTTTTTTAAAGTCTCTTGGGACCATTCTCTACAATATGAAGGAAACACACTACAAACAATTTTAGGACAATTTTTGGTCAAATTTTGGCACCTTTGGGCAATGGACATGTTGACAATATTTTGTACTGCACTAAGGGATTCAATCTGATTGACCCCAAATTTTTTTCCAAAGTTACCAAAAGCTTAAATTTCTGCCAAAAGGCAGGGCCATGGCCAAGAGATAAAGTTTGAAAACCTATTTTCTGCTGTTTTTTTGCAGTCTCTAATGAACAATAATCACACATAACTGCAGTGCTTGCCTCAATCATCGCCAAACATCTCAAGAATGATCGCATATTGATCCTGAATGCATTCATGCATTTGTATCATTACTCTGTTACAGCGCCCCCTTCTGCCACTTGAACATTTCCTGCTTTGATTTTTCATTTTTCCCTTTAAACATTCAGCCCCCGCACACTATTCAAGCAAGGCTTATGGTTTTGGGTTTGCATATGGATCAACATCAGACCTACAAAAAAGCCTCTCAGACCCATGCTGGAACAGGAAGTCCACCAGCTTCATCTCAATTTCAAAATAAGGTGTTTTTGATGGTGCCAGGTGGCTTTAACCTGTTGTAACCTTGTAAACATTTTTCTGTCTTTTTCTACAGTTTCTGCCAAAACAAAAGTATCACACTGAACACACCACATGCTCATCATAGCGCCCCTTACTGGCAACAAAAAATCTCGCCAATCAGACAGGAAGTAGGTATAACTCTTATATGGCACATCTGATTTCATTTACGCTTATGTAGGAGTTCTGTGTGACTGTAGACGGGTTGAATTGTCAGTCTGGTCATCCACAGTCAAATCCAAAGAAGGGATGTTTCATAATCAACCTTTACCTTGGACAACAGAAGGAAAAATACGCCTGGATTATGATGCTATCTCGATTCCACTGTAGACACCTATTCTTTAACATTGTCAATATAGGTCACACTATTAAGGTCCTAATTTTAACATGGTACACTGAAAGGACTTTGCCTGGGTAAAAGTTTGACATACCAGTCATGGTTCAAGGTAAGAAGGGGATCTCTGATTGGTGGGTTAGGGGATCAATAAGAGAACCAACAAAAGGTTAGCTGGCTTGCTTTAGAAACATGCTGAAGTGGCCGCTGTTTTGGTTTGTTTTAGATCACAGTCTTGAGGCTAAACTGAAATGATATCTTAATTGTGGGGAGTGTCCCTCTCTGTTTTTTATTTTATTTGTTCACACTTAATTGTCTTTACCAAGTTATTTTGTTAACATGATTGTATGTGTTTGGGACGAAGTTCGATTTCGATCACAGGGATAAGCAGGGCTTGAAAAGATAACAAGCTGCTGTGACACTTGCACAATAAACCGAGATGTCAAAATCAATTAGTGTCGGATATGATGTGAGAGGAGGGGAAAAACTCATCCAAACTCATAAGCCTTTTCATCAGTGCCATGCTTTGTTAAATTATCATCAGGCAGTGTCAGGAGCAATCTGCAAGTGGCCACTCCTGAAGCCTCCTGATGGGGGGAAAAAAAGTCTATTGGTCGTCATGTTGACCAACGGAATATCAATGAGCACTTAACAACCCAAAGTGGATGGAAGAGGAAAAGAGAGTAAATGGCGCACAGAGAAAAGCAAAGAAAATACCCAGGAGGTTTCTGTAGAGAGCGTTGCATTTCCTTTCCCTGACAGAAGAGAGATGACTGAAAAAGTAAACAGACTTTGTCTTGCTGCAGCGACCGAAGTTTGGTGACAACCCTGGCCTTTATCTGACAAGCAAAGCCTAAAAAAATCCCTTTTCGATAAGGAATAGAGGTAGTTATTAAATTGTAAAAGCAGGAGAAAAGCATTGCGCTGAGGACAGCAAAGAGAGAAAAACTACCATTTCTCCATTAAAGGGACACGAGATGGAAAATGTGCCATTTCTATCCTGTTGTCTCGATTTTCCTTATTTGCTGTTGTAGAGGATCAATGATAGTGTGCAGGCGTAACCTGGCAAGGTTATTTCCTCAGTATTACTGTCTTATCAAGCTGAGTGAAAACTTGTTGGTTCTCTCTGCAAGCTCAGCCGAGCGCTGGGCTTATGAATGCTGACGTTTGTGATTGCTCGTCTGTCGAGAGGTCATCTGGCAACACACAGAACATTTGGTCCTTGAATAGAACACGTCTTTTGCAATCAGAAACGTCACCAACAACTCCAGAGGATGCTGAGCAACTTAAAAACTGAATTATTACTCTGTCATACAGCTGCCTTTAAATATGTTACAGAAGCTTTCTATTAACAGCTTTCTATCTATTATTTCTATTTTTTTAAATGCACAACTAAAGCACATTTCTGCTTTTGAATTGCATGAGCAGACATCTATTAAGTTAAGTTTTTTTAAGTCTAAATAAAAAAATCTACCGCCTTAAAGGACCTCTGGATCTAATATGTTCTAGGTAACTACAGTCCAAAATAATCTGGGCCTTTAACAGAGCTTTCAAAGTCTGGTACAGCAAGTAGACTGGTTAGGAGTAAGAGTCACTATTTCATCACAGCAGCTGCACATACATTGTGGTGGCAATAAAACCAAAGCAAGTGGAAAGAAGTAAGCCAGATTATTGTGCTGTATGATGACAGAATAGGCCTGCAAAATGTGTCGCAGTGGAAACGCCCTTTAAATAAAATTGCAGGTGTTTGCGGAAGTGTTTTTTTTAAAGAAATAGCAGCAGTACTTCAGGTGATTTAAACTGTTCTAACTTATATAACACAATTAAAAGTTTACATCAATCCAACCCCACAAGTTCAGTTCACCAAAAGATGAGCGTTGCCTTACACACTTGTAGTCAGTTGCATAGTATACGCATAAAATAACACATAAAAAACAGCTCTTAGCTTCACAGTAGCATTGTTAGCTCTAGGTTTGCCGATTAGCACATTAGTTGCTACTATAACTGACTTAAATCATCAAACAAATAACTAACCAATGCTCCATTAACTGCACAACCATGTCAAAACTCTATCATTACTGAAAATTTAGTCTTAGCATCAATTGTCCAATATTAGTCCTCATAAACTGATGATCTCGACTGTAACCTCTGCTAAAACATTAAAATCTGACCACCATTGTGTGTGTGCGTGTTTTGTTTGTTTTTTGTTTGTTTGTTTGTTTGTTTTTCTGTGAAGTAGTCTCTAAGAAATACAATTGCTTTCAAAGTGGATAGATCAGTGCTGGCCTTCTCTCATCGATGGCTCTTCCTACACTGGTGCTGCTGATTACCCAGGATGCCTCGAGCATGAACACCCAACTATACAGGAAAGTGAAATGTTGCTCCCACCATCTGCCCTAATGATCCACACCTTTCTGCATGCCATCATTCTGTGTTGAATAAAGTTCCTCTTCATCTGAGAACTGGCCATATTAAATTGCAGTTTTGTTTTTCATGGTGGAAATTAATTAAAGGAATATCGTGGCTATTTTTTTACGCTTCGGAACAGGGTATTACAGTATTACCACCCAACCTTGCTGTATAGTAGGAAGGTTGACCCACTGATCCAACAGGAAGTACAGGTAAGGAAATCTCAGCCCATTGTTAAAGTGGAGGTATTTTGCCTTTTTTCAAGGCTTTACGCCATCTCTCTGATACCCACGTAGTAGCGTCACATGGTTTACAGCTCAAAAAAACTTCTCATGTTCTCACACTGGTGTCCTGAAAAACCCTTATTTTAACCTCCTTCTGAAATCCTTCATTTTCGCTGCTGTTTCTTTAACCCCCCCCCCCCCCCATGGACCTGCTTTCCTCCGATTGGCTGATTGAATTTTGATATACGTCCATACGTGTTTCACCTGGAGTCTGTCCCTGATGGTTTGGAGAGAGAGGGGGAAGAAAACCAGCAGCAGTGAAGGATAGAGCAGGACGTATCTGTTTGGTAAGCGTTTAATTACTGTGTTACTAAATGGCAACTCTTTGCCGGCACGAACCAGTCAGGAGATCCTATTGCGATGACCTCATCAGTTCACTCCATTGAAATCTCGTCTCGGGAAGATCTCTTAGGGATTCCCAATGAACCGTTTTCATCAGTTTACAGTCTAATTCCAAGATTACTGCCACATACGTTTATCTTGTGGTTTGAAAATTTGCATACGTGAAGTGTGGACACCCAACATTGAGACTTTATATTTATGTTTTAAAAAACAGAAACGTATAATACGCCCTTTTTAAAGGTTAGCTTGTCACTGTAAGATGACTCCTGCTAAACAGTGAAAACATTTGGATTTATTTCTTGGGGTGATGTTCAAGCATGTTTTATTACAGGTGTCACATTGCACGTATGAACGAGGAAGAAAATGCATTTGCAAACTGAGTTTTGTAGTCCTGTGAATGTCGAGTCCTTTGTACTATACATTTAAGAGTTTCTGCTATGTCTTTCACAGAGGCTGGATTTGTTGGTTTATACAGGTAAATCCTGATCGAATGGGCGAGTACAAAGACAAATGTGTGCATGGTGAAATACAAGACCTTAGTTATTCCAGAAGCATTTCTTGTTCATGGTGAAAAAAAAAAGCAGTGGTACAGGTCTGCTGTGCTGACATGGAGTGGTACTGTCATCCGTCGGGTTGTGTTGAAACTTCCTGTAGTATTACTTAAACATACATCTTTGTCCCGACAAGCTTTTTGTTGTGCCAGAGCTTCCATGAGGGAATATGCTTACAGCCTAATCTGAATTTCAAAACAGGATCAATTATTCATTTATGACTAATGCTGACTAATTGTGGCCTTTTTCTCCTATCATAAAAATGAAGTGTGAAAGGATGATGATTCAACACGACTGAACTTCTGTAAGCATCAATGTGCCACCTAACCATTGATTTTTCAGCTTGACTTTTTCATCTTATTGTTTGCCCCCTCATCACATGGGCCTGACAGTGAGCCCTAATTCAAATTGAGTCTTAGCGGTTGTACTCATCAGCTGATCTCAAGTCCTGACATTTTCCTCAGAAAGACGAACAGGTGTTTTACTAATGGCCTGTCATTCAACAGTTGGCTTCTATGGCATCAGCTTCCTATTGAGTTAAATGCCACTGATTGTGCTTAGGGACATTCTGTCTTCAACCCATTTCTCTATGTGTAAACATTAAGACTGAAAGGTTATCCATTCAGGTTTTTACTTATTTATCAGAAATGACTGCGATGGTTTCCTTTTCTTCTAAAAATGACTGTAATTGGCTTGATTGTGTCATTTTTATGGAAATAGATTTCCTTAATTGGTATTTTTGTCAGTGGCGATTAAGTTTCTAAATGTTCCCATGATTCAAATGCTTCAAGCTGTCGAGTGGTGTCATTTCGAAGTGCGTGTCATTTAAAATGCTCCAGTCACATTTGAACTGCATGACAGATGTTTGAACGGCATGCTCCTGTCTGAATGGAGGGATTAAAGCAGTTGTTTTTGGAGGAGTGCCATTTAGAACCAGTTGGGAGGTATTAACTGGAGTAAATCTGAAAAAGGGAAGAGACTGAATACAATTGGACATGGCGATTTAATAGAGCAGCTCAATAAATTCAATCTCTGATTTCAGTTATATTGTTTTTATAGTCACCTGTGGAAGCATTATGAACAGATGCAAAACCAAGGTCTGCCTTTGTCCTGAATGAAAACTTAGGTTGAATGTTGGACAGCTGATTGACTGAGACAATCAGTGCTCGATGCCTATGAAATGTATTCACCCCCTCTGATTTTTTGTTCCCTTTTAATGATTTTATAAATCAACCATGGTCAGTACAATTTGGCCTTTTTTCACAGAGTCCAGTCACTAGAAAATCAGGATTCCTGCCATTTCACCACGAAGACAAAAGAACACCTCAAGCAACTCAGAGAAAAGATATGTCCGAGAAAAAGTCAGGAGACTAGTGAGATAGCCCACCAAGACACCTATGACTCCTCTGAAGGAGTTACAAGCTTCAGCAGCTGAGATGGGAGACTCTGCATACAACAACTTTCTTCGCCAGTCAAAGCTTTATGGGAGAGTGGCAAAGAGAAAGCCACTGTTGAAGAAAACTCATATTAAATCTGGACTAGAGTTTGTCAAAAGGCATGTGGCAGACTCCATGGCTAAGTGGAAGAAATTCTTTGGTCTGATGAGACCATAATGGAGCTTTTTGGTGGTGACCAAACAATGCAGATCACCACAAACACACCATCCCCACTGTGAAGCATGGTGGTGGCAGCATCATGCTGTGGGGGGACTTCTCAGCAGGCAGCCCTGGAAGGCTTGTAAAGGTAGGGGTTAAAATGAATGTGGCAAAATATAAGAAAATCTTGAGGATAATCTCATTCAGTCTGTAAGAGAACTACGGCTTGGGAGATTTATTTTCCAGCAAGACAATGGCCCGAAGCATACAGCAAAAGCTACACAGAAGTAATTTAAGGACAACCAGGTGATATTGACACATGCACAATGGGAAGGGGAGTCTTTGCCTTATTGTTATTCATCATTTTACCAATGGCTGCACAGGAAAGCCTGATTTACCTCCAGAGGCCATATCATCATTTGATGGTTGCCAAATTGTTTTATGAGTAGTAATAATAACTTTTAAAATACTTTGTATTGCCCTTTGTAAAAACTTTGTATTGTATCCTGTCTTTGAAAGAGGTGGCGGCACAGTAACAGCGTTTTGGATCAGCAGATGGCCGAATTGGATGCAAAATAGTGTTTCAAAATTCAGAGGCAGGCTCTGGGAATGGGGGAAATTATTGGTTAGGGGGCACTTGTGATGCACTGGGGAACAAAGGGCAGCACTCTATAGACTATTACCATTATTTCATAGCTAATACACAAAGAGGTGGCCATCTCCCTGTGTGGACTGGCCATGTGAGGTTTTGACACTGAAGGACTGTACCCTTAGGCAGTCCTTTTGTACTCTTGTGGTCACAGTCCAGGAAGCAAGTGTATCTTAGGAACTTGTTTCCTTTAATGTTTTCTATTTGCAACCTTGTGACTCCAGAGTTTCCAAGAAATGGATGACTAAGTAACTGGACAAAGTCACTGGCTGACAACTTTGGCCTGCCCTTCAGGATGCATGCTGACCAAAGAGCGTATACACTCACACTGTATGTCTGGAGGTATGGGCAGTGTGTGTTTGTGAGTGCGTGTGTGTGGTTGCATGCCGCCTCCGTGCGTCAAACAGCTCTATTTGAGGTGGCAGGCACAGGTGCGCTAACGGCATGGCAGGCTCCAGCAGGTTATTGGCCGACAGATGGAGCGGAAGGCGGGGTGTGCTGGGGGGGACAGGGGCGACTGTAGGGTGGAGGGGTGGGAGTTGGAGGAGAGGTGGAGGAGGGGGGGCATGGCCACTGTTGAGTTGGGAACTGCCAGGAGTGGCAACTGGCAATGTCTGAGCTTTTCTGGTAGCCTGCATGACCAGAGCTCTGTCATTTCAAATCAAAGTCTGTCTGTTGCACACATGAACCAAAAAAATACTGAAAGATACATCAGGTAGGATTTAAATCGAAAAAAGTTTGTCCATTTCTTTTGATTCCTGCCTCTAACTTACTGACACATAAAAGAAAATGCTCTTAAAATGTGTAAAAAGTTTACATTGAACAAACAGATTAAATCGATTTTTGGAACATCAAATATGAAGGTGATTCCTGCTGGGTAAAATTGATTCATGTCAGAACTAAAAATATTTATTTTCATGATTCTGAATTGATTTAAAATGTAAAAAAAGAAATATTTCTAAACATACTTTTTTTCATCCTCAGTTGATTTTCAACATTTGACAGTTTGAGCCAGGCCTGCCCACAGAATTGACTGGAGCCCTGACAGACCCTAAGCATGGGCCCTCCCCAGTTGTGATTTATTGTTGATGTCTATGTGTTTGACCAGTAGCATTGGTGCTAGCATAATGGCTAACAGTTAATTCATTTTGGAGTGGAAATGTCTGTAAAGCTGTTGTTGGGTTCTGATGTTCAAATTATGTATTTGTGCCACTTTAAACCGTCAGCTTTTTGCCCATTATTTTACCAATTCTGTGACTTTCTGTCAATTGTCTTGTCTTGTTCCAGTAACATTGGCTCAATTTCTTCTATTTTATTTTCTGGAATTAATTTGATGTTTGTGCACATCATTTGGCACCTGTTTCACTAACCATTTTTACCACTTCTTTTGCCACTTTTAACCCATTTTTAATGCTTCTTGTCCATTTTTTGCTCCTTTAAACCCATTTTCTCATTTCAGGCCCTATTTGCCTCCTTTTTGTGCAAAATTTAACCCATTTTTGCCACTTTTTTGCCTTTTTTTTTTGTACCAGTTTTTACCTTTAAAATCTCTAAAATTCTAAGTTTTGGTTCATGTTTTGTCAAAAACAAGTGTATGTAGACTTATTATGTTTGGATTTTGTCAATGAAATGATCAAAAATGGTGTTTGATTTTTCCACGTGGGTCCTGGGGGGCTTGGCTTTACTTAGATTCAAGTAGGGGGGCTCTAGGAAAAAAAGTTGGGTACTTCCGTTCGCATTGGTGAAGCAGTCATTTATATATTCAGTCTAGAGCATACGATTGTAAAATAGTCTACTTGATTCTCAAATCAGGAAACTGATAAAATTGATTCACATTATCGATGTGAACTTGAAGATTTGTTTTTGAATGCAAAATAATTGCTGACCTCTTGGCCAGGTTGCCCTTGTAAAAAAGATCTTGATCTCAATGGGAATTATCTGGTTAAATAAAGGTTAAATAAATAAAAATAACTGAATATACAAAGGACAGATATCTTGACAAGCAGTGTCAGGGTTAAACATTTTTGACAATCCTATCAGGAGCAGCTGGGAAAGTCACAAACCCCTGCAGTCTTAAAACATTGTGCCCCTGAAAGAAGAAATAGATGATCATTAATATTAATACAGAAAAGAGTAGAAATGGGGTGTGGGAAAACAGGGATGTCGGAGGTTGGGCAAATCAGCTCTTATCGAGTTTAATACTACGGTCCCTCTGTAGGGCTCATATTTTCCATTAATCTGCACCGCATGAATACTAATAGCCCTGGTAGCTTAATGGCCCTGCCCAAATCCCTGTATTTGATTTCCACTCCTCAAAGTGACCTTTTCCCCATGCTAATGGGCTTACCTGTGCTACATCATGTTGGAGCATGAGAAGCGACGGCTCATCTCCGTCATTCTGTTTAAAGGAGATGTCCACATTTAAGCCTGACACTCGAGCGATCGGACAGACAAACGCACATACAGTGACACACAAACAGGTCTGCACAGAGTCACCCGAGCGCCCCACCTTTTCATCTCATTTAGCAGTATATTATGAAAAGCCAGGGAGCAGCCAAGCCATAATGACCTGCTTTATTCCATTTCTGGCCTGTTTGCCAGGAAAGTCATTGGGTAGCTTTCAATCCCTTCGTTGGAAATGATCACCTTGTGAGGAAAGGTTTTCAGTTAATTCCAAGTTTGGGTTTCAATTACACAACAAATATTTATAAAAGATGAATTCTCGTTGAATGACAGTTCAGTCTTATTTCATTCTTAATTGTTCCTTTTTCCCAGAGAGATTTTGAATTATGATATATTTGATGAGACTGTAATGAATCGTCTTTGTGTTTTTCTTGCTATATTTTGGCTCAAAGCCTCTTACTGACTGCTCTGGTGGACATTGTTTATCATTTGCTTTTGATAAATAGCTCACAATGCATCCCACTTTGTTCCTTGTTGTGTTTGTGTTAGCCACTGATATTCTGCTGTTCTTTGCATATTAAATGAGTTGATTTATTTGTGCAGCACACAGACATGTGATGCCTTACAAGGTTATGCACAAACAAGCCCTGGTTGCTCTTTATAATGCAAATTAGATTTTTTTTTTTTTTAAACCTATACCATATATTCAATTAGCAGCTTACACTCTTGACCCATATAATATTTGATACAGCATCTAAAAAGTATGCTGTCTATACATGGATCATGGGGAGAATATATACTGTTTTGCAGAGGAATATACAGTTGCAATCAAAACTATTTAACACCCATTGCAGATCAGGTTTATTGTGAAAATGTGTTTCTCCAAATCCAACTGAAAATGCATCTTACAATGACTTCTCCAGTCTCAAAATTAATCAGCCCCTTTATGGCAAGTATCTTTAGTACTTAGTAGCGCACCCTTTTGCTTCTATGACCTGCTGCAAACGAGGTGAAGAGCCAGACACCAGCTTCCGGCAGCATTCCTGAGGAATTTTTGGCCCATTCCTCATGTGCATTAGCCTCCAGTTCAGTAATATTCATGGGTCTGCATGCTGCAACCACCTTCTTGAAATCTCACCACAGATTTTTCTATTGGGTTCAAGTCAGGCAACTGTGATGGCCATTGAATCTTCCAGGTCTTCTTCTACTTGGTGGAACCTGAGGTCTGCTTGAGATCATTGTCCCGTTGGGAGGTCCAAGACGCCTAATCTTCAGTTTCCTAACCAACTGGCATGATGTTCCACCTAGGATTTCCTGCAGATCTACTTCTGATCCTTTATGCCAAAAAGTTCCAGTTTCTTTCATCGCTCCACAGCACAGAAGAGCATATTGGAGCTGACTTTTTTTGTACTTTTGTGTCAGTAGTGGTGTATGTCTTGGAGTTCTGCCATGGAAATCGGTTCAGTCAGTATGCGTCTCCACTGAAACCTCAGTCCCTGTTGTCTCCAAGTTGTGCTGGGGATCTTAGAAGGTTTTTCACAATCTGTCTTCTCAGATATCTGGTTGCAGCCATTGATAGCTTCCTTTTCTGTCCCATCCAGGTAGTGCAACCACTGTTCCTGCAATTTTGATCTTGCGAACTATGCTTCCAACAGTGTCACTGGGAGCATTCAGTGCCTTTGCAGTCTTTTTGTATCCTATTCCTTGTTTGTGAAGGAGGAAGATCTCGTCTCTTAAAATTTTGGACCATTTTATTGACTACGGATGGGTACCTTTCACATTGGAACCAGTATGGTACCGATTCCCGGTACCTGTGAACCGGGAATTGCTGCTTCCTGCGAACAAGCAGGAGGTAGCGGGAGCCGATCTGAATCAACAATCATCACACTGCTTCCTCAGATTAGAAGCACTGCTGTGGTGAATTATGAACATCATGTCACAAATATTGCAGCATAACCTGCATCGTATTTTGAAAAGTGGAGCGCTACCTTCTATTGCTTCCTATCAGCCATGCTTGTTTTGCTGATTCAGTTCGCTGCTACCGACGTCATTACTCACATGCGTGCAATGCTGCATTCGTGTCCATGGAAAATGACTACTCTTCCACTCTTTTGCAGTCACAAGGATACATTTAGGTACCGAAACATGGTACAGTGTGATTTTACGTAAATTGGTACTAGGGAGTACTGACGGAATTCGGTCAGTACCTAAAAAATGTACTGAATTCGGTACCCATACCTACTCTTGACTCTTGGCTGTATTTCTAACAATCAATCAAATGTGACACTCAAAAAAACCCTCATAGTTCTGCTATTTCATGCCTTCCAGCTGAAGCAAACCACTTTCAAGAGAGAAGACCTTGATTGGTTGCATCAGGTGTGCTTGGAAAAACACTGGTTTTGCATTTTTGAGCTGTTGTGAGAGTTTCTGTTCGAGTTAAATAATTTTGAGATTGACGAAGTCATAAATTGCATTTTCTGTTGAATTTGGGGGAACCACTTGAAGCATTTGCTGTATTGAGC
Organism: Cheilinus undulatus; assembly: GCF_018320785.1. NCBI lineage: Eukaryota > Metazoa > Chordata > Actinopteri > Labriformes > Labridae > Cheilinus > Cheilinus undulatus. The sequence continues at coordinate 17,910,366 of NC_054886.1, forward strand.
TATTTCAATTGCGCATTGCAAACAGTTGTCTGTAAACTTCTACTCCGTAGTCTCTTTGCAGTTAAGTAACAGTTTAAAGTCAGTGAGTCAGTTTACTGTATCCTCTTAGTCTCAAGAAACAATAAAGCTGCTTCTAAGCCATTACTGGTGTGGAATAGATGAGATTATCCACAGATTAAGTTTGGCAGTGAACCCGGTATAAAAGGAAAATGGAGGAAGGGTACCCTATCAAGACCGGTAAGAAATAAGTCAAACATATCAGGGTCCAGATAAGGTTGGCCTCCAGTTGGGTGCTCAGAAATGGGAAAATGATCGATTTTGAAACTGAGCTAATTTGCATAGCATTCTTATCAGTTTTGGTAAGAGTTTATTTTAAGAATTTGATTGAGTGGTACTGATTTGTTTCCCTTTAATAAAGGTCAACAGTTCCATCTTTCCATCTTCTGATGATCCAGAAATGTAGTCATAACACATCCATGACAATAACTTGCTCTTATGTTCTACCTCCTCTTTAATTGTTCAGCCCATTTTTCAGTGTTTTCCTCCCATTGATCCTATTTTTGACCCTTTACACCTGCGCTGGCGCCCTGGGACTTGAAGCATGTTATGGAGGTCTGTCATCGGGACGCTACTCTCGGCCTCCTCTGTCTCTCGTTGTCACATCGCAGAGCAGTGCAGGTGTCAGGACCCCAGGGCTCTGTCAGCGACAGAGCTATTCAACCCCCTGCAGTCCCCACGGGCTTCAAGATGGGTGAAAGAGGTCAAAAAGCTTCCAATGGCCTGCTTCCCCTCCTCTCTAAATGGATTCCCTTTAGGGTCTCTCAAGGGATGCTTCCATGCCTTGCCTGGTAATAAAACGCAAGTGGAACACTGGATGGATGGGCTACGTTACTGACAGAATGGGATGTCGGTGTATTTATCATATTTAAAATTATTAGCCTTTGCAATTCAGCTGTTATTCTTCATACTTAAGAGAATGTTACCAAGAAAACATACATGTAACGGATTCCCACCCTGGCATTAGCAGCTATGGACCTGGAATCTTTTTACCTTGAAAAGACAAGTCAGATTTTTAACTCAGAGACAAAATTGTTCAAAGGCACAATCTAGGGAAGGCTGCTGCACTGATGGCTCCCATGAGCACAGTGGCCTCCATAATTCTTAAATGGAAGAAGTTCTGCACAACCAGGACTCTTCAAAGAGCAGGTTGCCCGGTCAAACTGAGCAACCGTGGGAGACAGGCCTAAGCTAAAGAGGTGAACAAGAACCCAGTGGTCATACTGACTGAGCTCCAGGGATCCTGTGTGGAGATGTGAAGTTCCAGAAGGACTTTGTCCCATCACTGCAGCCCTCCACCAATCTGAGCTTGTGTCAGAGTGTCAGACAGAATCCTGTCCAACTTTTACGCCATCTTCAGCTTAAAGTCATACTATAACTTTAACCTCAAGAAGAGTTGGAATGGTTGTGGGTTTTCCGTATGAAGCAGGAAAATCCCTCCTGAATATAAAAGGGTCCTTGATGGTGAGTTTGGACAGCTTCTGTTCACATCATGGAGCTGAGCTTGAATGCAGCATACTGCATACAGCGAGTTCCCGCTCACCTCATCACCAGGTGTTGAATGAGGCCAGATCTTGTTCCCAGGCACAGCCCTAGGCACAGGGCGGGGTCGATGCAACCCTTAGCCTTAACAGCGAAGCCCTCAGGCCTCCACCAGTCATTATCTTCACCCAGTCATCTTCCTGCTATCTCATCCTCTGCTTCTCTTTGTCTCTGCCACCTCTTAATGCTTTTCACAATTCTGTCCTTCTTTCTGCATACCCTACTTCCCCCATTCCTTCACACACGTACAAACACACACCTCTCACTCTCACTTTCTACCCTCCAAGGCCAGACTTCATCACGGCCCCTCTCACAGCCCACTCATCCATAGGGCCCATCCATCACCATCATGCAGAAGGAATAAAAAAAGGGAGGGGAGTCGACATATGGGCAAAGAGATGAAGGGAAAGAGATGCACAACATCCACAAAGGTGAAAAGTCAGATGTAAGCATCAAACAGGAAGGCACTGTGAGTAAGGAAGCAAATGTAGAGATCATTGCATAAATGGAGGAAGGCTATAGGAGGTGGCAGCTAAGAAAGTGGAATTCAGGGGGTAAAGCTGCACCTTAGGCAAGGAGAAAATAAGGAGTATCCCAATCCCAACTGCTCTCTATTTCTTTGTTTTGGTTCTAAAATGTTAATTTAAGAACTAAGTTCAAGTTCTCAAATCAAAGTATCCTCTTGTAGGAAATTTGGATTTAGATTTGCTTTGTCTCGTTTTCTGTGCTTCGACAAGCCAAGAAAAGTCAGCCCAACAGAAGTTGATTAAGATGTTATACACGGTGGCAAACACTTTCTGAATGCTTTAAGATTATTTTAAAGTAGTCCTACCTAGGGAACAATGCAACAAATCTGGTCAATGTTCAAGAAAAATGTCAGGCAGGGTTGAGAAAGCTGGCTGAATTGGAATCAAAGCTATACAACGAGTTCCAGCACCTTCCTGCAGCTACGCCTGGAGGCCTGAATGTCTAACTGACAATGTCTATATCCGTCAGTCAGAAAATAATGGGCTTCAGAAATCGACCCCAGCGCTTGGAAACAGCAATCAGCAGAGAAAAAATGTATTCAATCTGACAAAAATTGATCAGTGTTACAGAAGATGGCCCTGATTTTTTTTTTCTAATCCAAGCATGCCATTCAGGGATTTCTGCAGTTTTTCTTCTACAGTGCCGGTAAAAAGTATTCACCCCCTTAGATGTTTTACCATTTCATTCATTTTATAAATCAGTCATGTTTAATGTAATTTGGCTTTTTGACAAAAAAAACTCTTGAATGTCAAAATATTAAATAAGAAATATAAAAGGTAAAATAAGTAATTGCATATATTTTCACCCCCTCCAAGTCAGTATTTAGTAGATGCACCCTTGGCTTGAGTGACAGCACACAGAGTCTGTGTGAATAGGCCTCAATCAGACCTGCACATCTGGACTCTTCAATTTTACTCCATCCTTCTTTCTGTTGCAGACTGAATAAGATTGTCCTCGAGGATTCACCTATATGTTGCTGCATCCATTTTTCCCTCTGACTTTACAAGCCTTCCAGGGCTGGCTGCTGAGAAGCATCTCCACAGCATGATGCTGCCACCACCATGCTTCACAGTGGGGATGGTGATGATGATGTATTCAAATGAACTCTCAGGGACATTCAGTACCTTGGAAATGTTTTGTATCCATCTCCTGACTTGTACTTTTCAATACCCTTTACTTTGAGTTGCTTGGAGTGTTCTTTTGTCTTCATGGTGCATTGGTTGCCAGGAATACTGATTAAGCAGTGACTGGACCCTTCAGACACAGATGTCTTTATACTATCCACTGCACTCAGGTGATCCCTATTTCATTAGTTGTGAGCCTACTAGCACCAGTTGGCTGGACCTCTGTTGAATTAGGTCAGTTATTGTAAAGGGGGGAAATATGTTTGCAGTCACTTATTTTCCCTAATCTATTTTTACTTAATTGACTTTATTTTGTTGAAACCATTTTCAATTTGACATTAACAGGGATTTTTTGTAAATATTTTTTGTCAAAAAAAGCCAAATTATATTGACCATGACTGATTTATAAAATCAATAAAAGGTTAAATTCTAAGGGGGTACATTCTAATGGCTCTGTATGCATTAGACACTTTTTGTTGTTTACATCAAGGTAGGACCATGACACTGTGCCTCAAATCTTCATGCTTACGCTATTATGTTCATATCACAGTGGTCATAAAAATGTCAATAACATAAAGCTATCTTGATAATGTGATGAATTACAGTGTAATCAGCATGTTTATTAAAAGCGCCATATGCCTTTTGGTCTGAGGCTGCCTCTCTATCTCTGTGTAACCCCCTTTTTCTTTTTTGTCTCCCTGTTTTCAATCTCTTCTTCTTTCAGCACCACAAATATAATTAATGGCAGAGCGCAAGGAAGCATGTTACTGGTTTATGGATTTTTGATGGTAATCTTCTGGATTAATTATGTGATATATGTGCCTTGTTAAGGTAATCGGGCTCGGGTAAATACAATGCATGAACTTTGATAGCGAACTGGCAGGCGTTTCTCCCCTGCCTCCCTAAATCAATTTGCGCCGTTCCCCGAGTCATTCCTGCATCGCTTCACACAGATACTGCCAGGTATGAAGGTTGCACGTTTTTTTCTGAAATGGCCAAAAGGGGGTCAAATGATTACAGTGATTACAATGATAATGGCATGGTAAAACCCGTGCAATCACTCATCAGCTGTAACATAATAGGCACCTTGCACACCAGTATGTTTAGATGCATTTATACTGTAAATTTTCAGTTTCATCAACATGGAAATTGGATCCAGGGGTGGGAAAGATACCATGCATGTGTGGAACAGCCAGTTCTTTTGGATGAAAATGGGGGTGGTGGGGGGGCTGAGACCGTTAGCATTTGCATATGTGTATGTAAGCTCACAGATGAGTACACAAATGGCATCTGTGTGTTTCTGCCTGTGAGGTGAGCTGGTATGTAATGGGAGGCGAGCAAGCTGGCAGAGATAGTAAAGAATGCATGGGGACTGTGGACACCCAACCAGCGCCGGCAGACAGTCAATCTTCCTCGCCGCATCACTGAAAATGCCACTCAGCTACCAAGGTTGTTTAGCAAGTAAACAAGCCTCTGGCCACCGTGCACCCAAACGTGTATATTTCCTAAGGAATAATGGCCAGGCAGAGCAGCAGAAGGTGAATCGTGCATCCTGCAGATCTCCCACATAGCCGGCTGATAGTTTTTCGCCCTTCTTTTTTCACACATTTCTCACACCTACACACATGCATAGATATATGCACTCACACCAGCACATCCAAGCACACTCACAGGTCATGGTAAGAAGGGAAAGATATTTTTTGATTCCTCCCTTCCTCCAGGGTCCCCGTTGACAGCTTTGATTTGAGTGCTGTGGTGCCAGAGGTACTCCCAGGGCCTCATCTGTACCAGTAAATCACCAAACCTCACTGTGCATGTGTCTGCACATGTGCACAAGACGGGACATTTGACTGTTTGGATGGGCACGTCTGCTTACTGTTAAGTGTATTAGTTGTCTACAGTTTCTAATTTTTTTCTTATTTGATCCTAATGGAAACAAGATAAAAGCTTCAGTAAATATACAAATCAAAGCCTGCTTGTGGATGTATGCAGATTTAACTGAATTTGCTCAGAATCAGTGATAAAAATGATTTACTCTTTTCCTTTTAACCAAATTAAGCAAGGATACCATAACATGTTTTCCTCTAATAGCAACACAAAATGGATTAAACTAACAAATCTCTTTGGGCTCTTGCTGATGACTGAACATGCCTGCTTGTTTTTTCTCGAGTGGAAACGACAGCCCAGTAAATAATCAAATAGGCTGTTAAAAACCAACACAGATCTTAGAAAACTAGGTCTTGTTTTTTGCTTGATTTTTACATTCATTTCTTAAAACTGCTAAAACTATTGATCATATTAAGCTTTTTCTCTGATTCAGGGCTAGAATTGGACTATAAGTCCGTTTTATAACAATTAGATGACCCTCCCATTTGTTATTGTTTTTTTATGGAAGCATAAAGGCATCATTTTGCTGGGAAGCATCCCCACAGCATGATGCTGACACTACAGTGCTTCACAGTGGGGATGGTACTCCATTCTTCTTTGCAAAAACCTTGTTGTCTTTCAACCATTTCTTTATGGGTTTTGCTGTTCGCTTCGGGTCCTTGTCTTGCTGGAAAATATGGGTTTTCCCAAAGTGTAGTTCTCTTGCAGACTGAACAAGAATGTCCTCCAGGGTTCACCTGTATTTTGCCACATTCATTTACCCTCTACCTTTACAAACCTTGCAGAGTTGGCTGCTGAGAAGCATCCCCACAGCATGATGCTTCCGCCAAGCATAGCATCTTGTCTGTTGGCCAAAGAGCATCATTTTGGTCTCAGACCAAAGAGCTTCCACTTGATGAACTCTAGTCAAGACTTAATCTGACTTTCCTCAACATTGGCTTTCTCTTTGCCTCTCTAACCACAAAGCTTTGACTGGTGAAGAACTCAGGCAACAGTTGTATGCAGAGTCTCTGCCATCTCAGCTGCTGAAGCTTGTAACTCCTTCAGAGTAGTCATAGGTGTCTTGGTGACACTCACTAGTGTGCTTCTTGCACAGTCACTCAGTTTGTCAGGGTGACCTGATAAAGGCTGATTTACACCATATTCCTTCAAATTCTTGATGATAAATTTAACTAAACTCTGGGAGATGTTCAGTGCCTTGGAAATGTTTTGTATCCCCTGACTTGTATTTTAAATACTCTTTTCACTGAGTTGCATGGAGTGTTCTTTTGTCTTCATGGTGCAATGGCTGCCAGGAATACTGATTAACCAGTGACTGAACCTTCCAAACAAAGGTGTCATTTTACTAAACACTTGAGAAATATATGTGATTTCTGTTGGTTTGACATTCATTCCCATTGTCACATGTAATTTTTGGTGCTTAGAACTCGTCTTAATGTTGATGTCATATGGAAAGATCAAAGAACTTAACTCCAGTTAGTGTACATAAAGTCTCTTTCTGTTAAAAATGTTTGGTTTTAATGAACATCTTTGATTCTTTTTACATCTGTAGCAGTGGATTTTGAGCTTAAAACATGCCAATTACAGCGAGAAGGCCAAACATCCTTCATGCATGTACCCAAATCTTAAGAATCTCATTTGTTTTTATGAAAAATGTCCCTCCAGCCACAAACCATGAAAATCCACATCTTTTGTTCTCCTGTAGCCAGCAATGCAGCAGCATTGTTAGCCATGGACCTTGTTTTCCCCCCTTGTTCTTTCTTTCTCTCTTTGGTCTGCTAGTCACTTATTGGGACTTCTGGGGATGAAAACAGTCCAAACTCTGAGACACACAGATGCACGCACACAAGAAGCATCCACTTGCCCCGGTGGAGTCCAAGGCCATTCACACAGCCACTGGGCGTGCTAGAGACTCCGACATGGCCTAGTGGTGTGAGCCACACGTGGCTAGCACCATTGTCCCATATTAATACACTATCGACCCACCCAGACATGCTTTGTCAATGGAAGGTGCCGCCATACCAGATTTTCTCTAGCTTGTATTGATGCGGGGGCACCAGAGGAAAGCAGTAATGGATACATAGTCGGCAATAAGAACCTCAGCCAAGCTTGGAGAACAGACGGAGAGGCTTTTTTTGTTGTTTTTTTCCTCATCCCATAATCTTTGAGCAGCTCGGGGGTCCTATAGAAAGCATCCATGCTGTCCTGTTCTCAGGCCAAAAGACACCGGCTGGGATGTCCACCGAGGTTTAGGGTTGCTATTTCAGTTTCTGGGCATGATGGATTATTTCTTCCCATCTCCTCCTCCTGTCGCCAGCCATGCATCTCAGCCGCCATACCGATTTAGCAAATATGAATGTATATGTTTATATTTATGGGTTTAGATATAAAATGGGTGGGGAGAGGTGAGGTTTATCTCAGCACTTTGGCGTCCCCTGACGCCTTCCCTATCTGTAAATATCTCGAGACAGCAGTGTCAGGGATTTATGTGAAGGTGACAATGCCAGAGCGATCTGCCCCACTGTTTCAGTCAGCTTCATATCAGAACTGTGTGGAAATAAATGTCATGGGTTTCTCATATTCTCAAAATACTGTCAAAAATACAGGAACCAGACATACATCCTTACAAATCTTGTCCATCTTATTAACTCATTCTTTTCATGGAAATATTTCATTTCTGAAGGTTTACTTAAGATCCTGACTGCTAAATGTCAACATCATGAGGTAACAACACTGTTTTTTACAGTTAAAAACAATAATTAGTTTTACTCTTTACATGTAAACTCACAATCAAAAAACAAATGTTGCCATTGTAACACGTTTATTTTCTCATTCTTATTTGCCACAAAGAATGGGCCCTCCCCAGGTGTGATTTATTGAAGATATCGTTGTAACTGTGTTGGTGTCAGTAGTATTGGTGCTAGCTATCCTGGCTTGAAGTTACTTCTTTTTGGAGCTGAAGTGTGTCGATGTGTTATTGGGCCTGGGGGTGAAGTTATTTGTGCCACTTGTTTGACCCATTTAACCACTTTTTCAGCCCATTTTTGATACTTTTATGTGCCCCTTTTTATCCAGCTTGCCTCTTTCTATCAATTTTTGCCACATTTAAACCCCTTGTTATTACTTTTCCACCCATTCTGCCATTTAAACACATTTGACAACTTTTCAACCCCTTTTAATCACCTTTTCTGCTGTTTTTTCCAATTTTGACTAATTTTTGCCCCATACCCTATTTTGCTACTTTCTACCATTTTTTGTTTTTGTTTTTTGCAAATTTGTACCATTTTTTGCAATTGAAACCCATTTATACCACTTTCTACCAAATTTTTGTCATCTGTTTTTCCCTTTTTCCACTTTGAACCCAGTTTTGCCTCTGTAAACCCATTGTGATTTTTAAACACCTTTTCAACACCTTTTCTGCTTTTTTTCTATTTTTTTCTCATTTTGGCCTCTGTTTAGCCTTTATTGCCACTTTCTACCATTTTTTGCAAATTTGAACCAGTTTTTGACACTTCCTACCTATTTTTTGCACCACTTTTTCCTTTTTCCACCTTAACCCATTTATGCCCATTTAAATTCAATTACTGGCCTCTGTTAACTCATTTGTGTAACTTGATACCTTTTCGTGCCTTTTCAACCCCTTTTTTTCACTTTTCCACATTTTTTTCAGTTATACCAGTTTTTGCCCTCTTTATCACTATTTTACCAACTTTTCTGCCCATTTTGCCTCATTTAAGCCATTTTGCAACTGTTTTAACTATTTCGATCATTTTCCCTTACATTTTGCCCTTGTTAACCAATCTTTTGCCATGTTCTTTCTTCTGTAGCCTCTATTAAACCATTTTTGCCATTAGTGGCCCTTTATCAACATTCATAATGCCAGTTTTTTGGCAATTTTAACCACACTGCACTCTTTGATATGCTCATTTTTGCCACTTGTAACCTTTTTTCACCACTTTTTCTGCCTGTTTTTACTATTTTTACATCTTGCCTGCTGAAGGCGTGTTTTCATCAATAGTATTTCACTTGTGTTTCGTACTGGGTGATTAAAAGAAGTGGGCTGTGACTGTCCCTCTTCAAACAGAAACAGTTTAATCCCTCATGTCTGGAGAATGATTAGGATGATGGAGGAGAAGAAAGCAGAGAGAGAGCATGATGAGGCTAAATAGAGCAAAAATAGAGTTCATTATTGTAGGGGAATTATTGTTCAAGAATACCCCCCAAAAAGTACAGATTTTGACAAAATGGTGCAACATTTTTTGCTTGGCTGGCTGGCTAAGGGGGGCCTTGTGTAATTTTCTTTCCAGGGCCCAAAATCCCTAGCTACGCCCTTGTTTGTAAATGAAACCAATCCGACTAAATACCTCTGCAATACATCTGCTTTTTTTCATATATAATGGGATCGTTTTTTAATCTATTTTGTATTATGGATACCCAGCACAATGGATATGAATTATTCTGTTAATCTATGAACAGGTCATTTCAACTAAGATACTAAAGAGTGCACGGCTAATGTATTGTGCTTTTCCCAAGCCATCTTGATGGTGTTTTTGTCTGTCGCACACTTGATTTTAGTGTTTGCTTTATCATTGATAGCCAAATTACATTAAAAAAAATCTTGCTACTACTAAAAAACATGCTATAAAGGGAGAATTCTTGTGAACTTGTGAACTTCATATGCAGATTGTCATGAATGGTTGATGTAAAAAAAAAAAAAAAACAGGACTTCAGTAGAAAAGTGAATATTGGTCTGTTGGACAGACGCATACCTCCAAATTAAAACTAATTATGCTGTTCTTGTCTTTATTGAGAAATAAATTGCAAACACATTCACCTAAAAGAAAATATGTTTTGCTTTTAGATTGTTCCTCTGCTCCCAAGTGACCCAAAAAAAAACAATTAACTCTGATTTAATTACAAATACTTCAAGTCAATGCAGGCTAGATTGTTTTGTGTTTGTTGTTGACTTGCTATTCTTTGAAAATGAGTCATATTGTGTCTTTTCAAACACATTATGCCTAGACAAAGACTTGACAGTGCAGCTCTGGAAGTTAAAAGTCTCATTTTTGTTCTCTATTATGATGTGATTTATTGCCATAAAGTCAGAGCCGTCAAATGCAGACTCACAAGAATCAGAATCAGTGTTTTCTGGTGAGTAGTGTTTGGGTAGCTGGTTGGCTTGGTTCCAGGATTAAAAATCTTGATAGAGGGATTTTGTGTAATGCCAATGGCAGATTTGAACTGTAGCTGTGTCTTGTTTGTAGCATTCTTTTCTATGTGAATCATAAAGTTGATTTTAACAGCCTTATGTGAAAAACAGGAGAGGAAATGGGACAACAGCTGAGCAGGTTTGGACCTAAAAGCCAAGCAGCCATGTTTCCATACAGCTACAAGAACCAAGAAGTTGCTTAATGCATACACAAGCAGAGACATGGCTGTCCAGCATATGACAGTCCCTCGGTGTTGCAGCAAACTGACAAAGAGAGGTCAGCCGTTCTGCCAGGTTAGGACTCTGTAAGCGAGTCACAATCTTAGGGGACGAAGGGTGAAGGCCCCGGAGAGCTGACCTAAAAGCTTCAGGTGGGCTCCTGTTCCCAGCCGTGCTTTTTCTGCTGCTGGAGGATAGATCACTAGATGGATGGACGGGGGGGGGGCACAGCAGAACGAGACGACAATTTCATTTCCCATCTGCCACGTTAGTGCAGCATCAGCAAGCGTTTCATTCCCTAACCTATTTTAGTCCAACTATTTTTTCCCCTCTCTCTTCTGGGTATCCTATATCAGCATGTTTCAATCACAGTAAACAGAGGTTAGGCGGAGTTTTTAAAGACCGGGCAAGCAGGTGCCGTTTAGCCCCCATGCGGCGTCACCCACCAAGACCTTTCTCTTAATCTGAAAGGCCGAGTGATGAGTCAGCATGAGGAGTTTTGAGGTGTTGGACAGAAAGGTCCGGCTTATCGAGGTGTCAGCCAGCAGCTGGAGCCTCCACGCTGAGTGAGAACCTCGCCGGCATCAGAAAAAGAGGATCAGCTTCATTAAAACATCCCGGGATTGGATGACATCACTGCTTCAGCTGATAAACCAGCAGAGACCGACTGCAGAGATGTGATATATCTGATGTAAGTCAACTTTACAGTAAAGGGGAGGACTCTGGTGTGCAGAATATGTGCAAAATTCAAGAGGCAGCTGGTTTATCCAAAAAAAAGGAAATCAATAATGCTGGTTGTACAGCAGAACTTTCCCCTTTCCAATCACTTTAATGCAATCATTTCCAGAACGGAGGCATCATTACCGTAACACAGATTGATGCGCTGTCCAGGCAAAATTGGTGGAAGAAACACGAGGAATAAAGTCCCCTAAAAAGACAGCTCATTAATTTCCTCCGCCTGTTTCAGGCCCAGTTTTTTTCACGCAGCGTGGGAGATATTTACCGCTTTGACAGACTAACCAAGCACGCGCCTCCTAATTTGTATCTGCTCACATTTGTTTTTGTTTTGGCGTCATCTTTATTTTTTATTGCAAATTACAGAGTGCCCCGAGTAATCTGGTGGGTCCGCTGCATGCTAATGAGCTCCACACAGGACTTACTGTTCGGGGAATACAACCGGATGTTTATGATTATTGGAACTTTTCCTCTACATCAGTGTTTTCTTCCCCTTTTTTCTTTGCTTGTTTCTGATGAGCTTCCTGATCATCATAAATCTTGAGACACTTGTTTCCCTGGAGCAGAGCGACTGATCTTGTAATCTCATGTACCTCCCATGCAACAAATTTTCTCTGTAAAATGCTCTGAAGAAGAGGGTCAGAGAAAGGTTAGGTTATTTCTGGTGGAGGCAAATCCCCCACAAAAATAGAGGAGGAAATATCAACATTATGTTTGACTCGAGCTAAATAAGAATCCACGGTGAAGGTACGGCTGGTTCTGAAAACGGGACGCTAATGTCATTAAATCACTAGACCAATTTTAAGTGGTGGCGACTAATCAAATGATTCCAAAAACTTGTCAAGGTTACGTGGACAGATGCCACGGTAAATTAAATTTCACACCGCGCCTGCTTGAAGGAAGATTGAAAAGCACTAAATAGAGTTCAGCTCACATGCAGCTGCTATAATTATCGCAGTTCATGCCAGAAGTAAGTCAAAGAAGTTCTGCAACAAATACGTCACACCTGCCTTGCACCAGTTCTCTTATAAGAAAAAAAAAAGCTTCTTTTTAATAATTTCATGGATGTGCACATTTGGGCCATAGCAAGAGCTAACACATGAAAAATATATAAGCAAAAGAGAGAAAAAAAAACTTCCAAGACTGTTAATTTTCACTGACAAATGACTTCAGTCAGAACCACTTTGTCAAGAAATAGACATGATTTACATTTCCGAAATTTACTCCATTACTGTTACTTATATTTGCCGGTGTGGCTGCCTATTCTCGAGGCATCAAGCAGGAACAGCACACCATCTTGTGTGCCGACAAGGAAAGACAGGGAGAGAAGCAGCAACCCAGAGCAGATCAGGCATCAGTGACAACAGAATAACACTGATTAAGTCAGATATAGCATGGAGGAGGAGCTGGGGTGGAGGAGGGTTGCAAAAACAGCTTGCAGAGGGAGCAGCGGAGTACAGCCAGGCTAGAGTAGTTTAAATTTGGCAGCATGAGTGCAATTAGCCACTAGCGTGCTTAGCGCAAATGCTATTGGTGTTTGTATAGAATGTCTTTTTACCATCCAGACAGGGGTGGAGCAGGACGGGGCTGGGTTTTGTGTTGCATATCTGGTACTGCTAGCATATCTGTGTCATCTTAACCTGGCACATTTACATTGAGCTCAAAGCTTGGCATATGTTTTTGTTTTGTCAGATTTGGCCTTGCTAGCTTCTAAAGCTTTCCATTTTTTAATCTAGCTTTTTTTTGCCAAATTTGCTCATCGTTCTCTCCTCATTATCACCTTGACTGTCTTACGTCTAGGGGGTGAAAATATGTAAGGGTAGTGTTTTCAATGAGGAACAGACCGTCCTACCTCTTTGTGACCAAAGGCACAGGCTGGCCACTGGAGTGACTGACGTGGGAGATTCAGGGAAAGAGAGAGAGCTCCTGCTTGTTTCTAACCCTGGCTAGTGCAGCCTTTATTATCTATTTTCCATCGCTCTACACTGGCCCCCACCAGCCCAGCCCACCGGGTGAATGGTTCTTCTTCTTCTTGAGGAGATATTGCACATGTAAACAAAGCTGGTGCCATTCCTAAAAACGGTTAACTGTCAGTTAAACACTGACTGTTGAACCAGCTCTATTGAGGACATGCTAATGTTGTTGTTGCATATCAGTATGCTCTACCAGCCAACAGTCAGTTGCATAACATCAGTATTACTGTTGGTGTTAATGCAAACAAAAAAGCCTTTAGGGCATGTAGTTTTACCGGGAGGTTCCCAGTGTGTAGTTCCTGTTAGGGAGTGCCCAAAATAGTTTGGTCAAATACCTTGCTCCCTGAGGCTGTCTGTTCCACTATGTTAAATAGCATGTTAAATAGCTCAAGGCCAATGGTTGTGTTGTGATAAAAATATGGGGCAAGTTAGTACAGGCTTTCAGTTTCACATATCTAACAATGCACTTACTTCAGGCTGTATGTAGCCAGTCCAAAAGAAGAGGAGCAAACATCATCAAAGTTGCATAAAGTTAGTTTAATATAATGTTGGAGTTGAATGGAACTGCCGTGTTTTTATGAATTACTATATATGCCAGTAAGTAAGCTGAGCTGCCACAGATTCCCTCTCAGAATAGCTTCTTTTCATTTGGGACGTTTTGACATGTCACAGTTGGAAAAGTTTCAGTTTCAGGATCCAGGTATATTGTACATGCTGGATTAGTGTCATACTATCATGGCTTACTGGGACTCCTGAATATAATGGAGTTAATGTTATTAGTAAAACCTGTTCAATGACAAGTCAGAAAGTCTGATGTGAGAAAAGGCCTGTGATGAGCAGAGTCACAGTTAGGTCCACGAGTATTTAGACAGGAAAATTGCTTTTCAAATTTTGTTTTCATTTATCACCATAATGGATCTCAAATGAAACAATATAAATGTGACTTAAGTGTGGACTTTCTGCTTCAATTTATAAATATGACTTCAACCATTGAGTAATTACAGCCATTTAATTCAGAGTACCTGAAGTTACTAATACAGAGCCTTTAAAAAGTATTTACCCCTTGGATTTTTTATCCTTTTTTATTTTATAAATCAATCATGGTCAATATATTTAACATTACAAAAAAAAAACCATTTATTTCAAAGTGAAAATGGTTTTCTACAAAGTAATGTCAATTAAAAATAAATAAATAAAATGAGTGACTACATAAATATTCACCACCATCAAGTCAGGATGTAGTAGATTCACCTTTGGCTGCAATCACAGCACTGAGTCTGTGTGGCTAGGTCCCAATCAAGCTTGCATATCTGGACACTGCAGTTTTACTCATTCTTCTTTGCAAAACTGCTCAAGCTCTGCCAGGTTTAACAGGGAACAGGCATGAACAGCCCTTTTTAAGTCCAGCCACAAATTCTCTCTTGGATTGAGGTCAGGGCTTTGTCTCCAGAACATTCACCTTGTTGTCTTTAAACCATTTGTGTGAAGCTTTCCCTGTATGCTTCAGATCATTGTCTTGCTAGAAAAAAAAATCTCCCAAGCCGTAGTTCTCTTGCAGACTGAATGAGACTGTCCTCCAGGATCTTCCTATATTTTGCTGAATTCATTTTACCTTCTACCTTTATAACCCTTCTAGGGCTGGCTGCTGAGAAGCATCCCCACAGCATGATGCTGCCACCCCCATGCTTCTTAGTGTGGATGGCGTGTTTGTGGTGATGTGCAGTCTTTCGTGCCAAAATAGTGTCTTGTCTGCTGGCCAAAAAGCACCATTTTGGTCTCATCAGACCAAAGAACTTTCTTCCACTTTACCATGGCGCCTCCCACATGCCCTGTGATGAACTCTAGTGGAGATTTAATGAGTTTTCTCCAACAGTGGTTTTCTCTTTGACACTCTCCCATAAAACTTTGACTGATGAAGAACCTGGGAAACTCCTTCAGAGTAGTCACAGGTGTCTTGGTAGCCTCTCTCTAGTCGCCTTCTTGCAAGGTCACTCAATTTGTGAGGAAAGCCTGATCTGTGTAGTTTTACACATGTGCCATATTCCAACCACATCTTGATGTTGGACTTAACTGAACTCTGGGGGATGTTCCATGCTTTGCATGATTTTTTTTGAGTTCATCCCTTGACTTAAACTTTTCAATCACCTTTTCTCTGAGTTGCTTGGAATGTTCTTTTGTCTTTGTGGTGTAATGGTAGCCAGGAAAACCGATTAACTTGACCTTCCAGACATAGGTGTCTTCATACTACAATCACATGAGACACATTCACTGCACTCAGGTGTTCCCCATTTCATTTACTGTAAGACTATTAGAGGCTGGACCTCTGTTGAAATAGGTCAGTCACTTTAAAGTTGGTGAATATTTATGCAGTCATTTATTTTACCTTACATATTGGCACATTTATAGAAATCTGTTTTCCCTTTTTTTTGTCAAAAAAGCCTAATTATATTGACCATGATTGATGTATGATATCAATAAGACTGTAAAACATCGAAGGGGGTGAATACTTTATATAGGCACTGTACTTTGAATACATTTGCTGCCATTCATAAATGGTAAATGACATATTTTTGTGAAATTGAACCTGAAGGCCTACACTTCAGTCACATATTAATTGTTTAATTTCAATTCCATTGTGATTATAAAAATCAGCAAAATTATAAATTGTGTCACTGTTCAAACATTTATGGACCTAACTGTAAGTGTAGCTTTATTCCTCCAAGTTTAAGGACTCTATAATGTGAGGATAGAGCTTGTTTTATTTGTCGTTAATCTCTACTCAGCAGAAAAGTTTTTAAAGCACGAAAACTTTTAACAGGACAGTGGGTGTGCAGCTTAAATTCAAATCCTCCCTGTGGCTTGTTTGAGCCAGTAATGCTTTATTTGTTGTGTTCACAAAGTAAAAAAAAGAAAAACTATATAGCTTATCACACACAGGGTGACATCACAAAACCAGGCAGGTGACACGGGGCTCAGATCCCTTTTTGAGATTACGCGTTTCAGGAATGTTAATCTGCGGAAAAACAAACAGTAGTCACCCAGTTTGCCCTGTGGGGACGGATTCATCCTGCAAGTAATCCGGAGTTTGTTTAAGTGAGATACAGACGTCCGTGATATGTAAATGCGCACATGGGTGAGATTTTTGTGCATTTTGCATATGTCATTAGCATGCATGGGGATGTGACTGATGACTTTCATTAGCCAGAGTGAACAAGGATTAGGCCCCCTTCAGTGTTGCCTGCTTTCACCTTTACTTCACTCTAATGATTTTTCTTCCTATATCCTTTCCTCAAGGTTGACCCTGTCACTCCAGTGGCCTATAGTGCTCCTTTTTTTCCTTTCTTCTTTCAGTCGAACACAACTTTCCCAACTCACACCTGCTCACACAGATGCAGCACATCTAAATAAGGCAAGGCAAACAAAGCCTTGCTCCTTTTATTATCAATGAAGCATAACCAAATCAATTTATAAACAGCCTTATCTGCTCATGGAGAAGCGGTTAGCCCAGGAGCGATTAACTCTTCGCATACAAAACTAGCATCGCTAAGCTCTCCAGGCGATAGGGAAATGTAGAGGGGGTAAAGTCTGAAGTTCATTGGTCCTCCCATGTGTATGCATGCGCATGATTATCTATGCATGCATAGATATTAGGGGGGAAAGTGGCTCTGTGATGGCACATAGAGGTACGCTGAGAAAGAGGAAGAGTGAGCAAGAGTAGGGAGGGGTTTGGGTGGAGTAGGAGGGGGGTGAATTTCAACATGTCATTTCTGAAATTGAGTTTTGATAACTGACAATTTGTTCAGCTAGTGAAATGTCAAGAGTCCAAAAAGATTGATGAAGTGCATAATAGATGTCTCAGATTGACTCTCCGCTGTGGGCTTGAGTCCCACGCACGCATCAGACCCACCGAAACGATACAGAAATGAGATCTCACACGCAAACACGCAAACAGACACACACCCGCTCGCACACTTGACTGCTGGAGAGCACCTCTGATATGGAAAACTGGTCCACATCAATTTAGTTTGGGGTGGATGTGATTTCTGCCTGAACACGGGAGTGTCATTCAAATGATGGTGGCCGCCATCTGAGGGCTTGTAGATTTATTAGGAAGCTGAGATGTTGTAATGCACTATGTAGCTATATAGTGAATATATGAGATCACATTAAGGTAAGCTGTATTTTACGACTTAATTTTCATGCATCTACCCGTGCTGACAACTTGCTCTGACTGCTTCTGCTTTTACTGTAGCATATTTAGAGGTATAGCTGTGCACAAGTCAGAGCTTTGGGATTCTCTGTTGCTCCAAGAAATGGTATTTTTCAGCCAGCAGTCGAGTTCCCCGACTGACAGTACAGACATTTGCTGTATCAACACACAGATTCTGTGTGTACAGAGTGTCTTCATACTGTGTGGGTGACAGCTCAGACAGACTGATCTCCAAACATATAGGAACTCCTGTGGTTTTTCTCTTATTTTCTTTCCGCTTTTTGCACCCGTTTCCTGTCTGTGCATAATGAAGTGAAGGCATACAGCTAGGGATAAACCTATTCTTAAGCTCATTTTGAAGCTATACATCTGCCAGGCATAGCTGAGTTGCCTATACATGGATGTATTTGCCTTCATGATCCATCATCAGTCTACAGGGTTTATATGCATTTTAATTCTGTCGTTTACCGCTTGCCTTACTTTTCATATAGCTTGTAGCTTTAAGGATAAGCTGCAATTATAGTTTGAAAGTCTCTCAAACAGACTGTGAAATTAGTCACAGTTTTTGGTTAGCATATCTGTTTGTCATCTGCATAAGGAGGACTTTGGATGTTGATACTGAACAAAGTCTGAGGAAACTTTTATTTTTTTAACAAGAATGTGCAGTTTGTGAACATCTAACACTGGGATTATGTTTTTCCCAAGTAAAACAAATAAATAAAACCCTTGAAGTAGACTTGCTTTTATTGTAAGGGTTTTAAGGCTTTTTTCATGATAAGGTGATATTAACGTAATGACTACAGGTTGACTATGAAGCACAACTTCTCATCTTTCAGAAACTGTTTGAATTTTTCCAATACCACAGACCATCGCGTAATTACAGTAATGCAAAGTGTGCCCAAACACATCACCAGTGATGCACTAGGTAAAAAAAGGGTAAAATCACGATAACAAACTACCAAAAATGGGGTTATATGGAAAAATGGGAGACAATGTTGTAAAAAGTGGTTAGAGTAGCAGAAATGGGATTAAAAGCTGCAAACGGGGTTTCAAAAAAGCAAAAATGGGATGATAAAAAGCAAACATGGATTAAGAAAAGGGGAAAGGGGTCAAAATGGTTGAAAAATTTGTGAAAAGTGGTAAAAGTTGGCAAAAATGGGTCAAAAGTTGCAAAATGGGTTCAAGGAAGCAAAAATTGGATTTGAAAAGGGCAAAAATTGATCAAGAAAGGCAACAAAGGGTCAAAATGGTTGACAAATTTGTGAAAAGTGGTTAAAAAGTCACAGAAATGGGTTTTATATATAAGCAAAAATTGGATAGTAAAGGCAAAAATTTATTAAGAAAGGCAAAAATGGTCAAAATGGTTGAAAAGCTTGTGGAAAGCAGTTAAAAATTGGCAAAAATGTATCAAAAGTTGCAAAATAGGTTTCAAAGAAGCACAAATTGGATTTAAAAAAGAGTACAAATGGATAAACAAGGGCAAAAAAAAGGTCAAAATGGTTGACAAGATTGTGAAAAGCAGTTAAAAAGCAGAAAATGGGTGAAAAGTGGCAAAATGGGTTTTGTAACATGGATTTTTTTTTTTATTTAAGTGTTAAAAATGGGTGGAACAAATAATAGCTTGACACACTTTCAGCTCCAAAATGAGGTAAATCTTATTTGTTCCAATGGAACAAACAGGATTTTTTTTTAAAAGAGCCGCATATTCTTGAGGTTCACTTTTCATTCTTCACAGTAAAAATAACAGATGCCAAGTGGAGTGGCCTCCACTCATGGAATACTTTTGACTTTGGACAACTTGTTTCACCAAAATCACAAACAAGAACCCAGCCAGACACTCAATAACTGCTGATAATTTCAGAAATTTCCATAAAGAAGACTAAAGTGTAGAAACAGAAAGGTCTTAGGTCTGTTTTCTAAATGTTACATCTGAGTTCTTCTGTATTTGTCTAGCTCAAGGGTGTGACTCACAAAGGTCATGCATGTCATTAAAATAAAGCCGTCAATAGATTAGGTATTTCCACAAAGGTGACACTCTCCCGTTGCAGCGTAATTAGCCCCATTTTTATAGCCAGCAGGTCACTTAAAAGTCAATTCAAATGATCACGCCTATGAATCTTTACACCAGGTGATATAAACCTCAGATGCTGTGGGTATGAATCCCCAGTTCGCAACACAGCTAGCCTCAGTAATACCTGACTTTAGGAAGAGGTCCAACTTTACCTGTTATCTTTGGGTGTCCTCTGTGAGTTATGTGGATGCAGCGCGCCAATAAGCCTTGAGGATATTGGGAGCAATCCAAGAAATACATCTGACATTAGAAAGGAGTTTTGAAGAGCAAAAGCGTGCGGCCTTGACTGCAATAAAGACATAACTTATTTAGTTCTATTTTTTTTGCCTTAGTAAAAATTTAACTGTAAGTCACAGGTCACATAATTGTTTAGAAAAAAAAACTATTGTAAGTGTAACTGCTTCCGAAGTTTTTGAATTCTAAATTAAATTCTGCTCAGAGCACATTGTGGACTGACTTCATCCTCTCTACTGGTGTGACTTATGATCTGAATTTTACAGGAAGTATCCTTAATAACTAAGCAAGGTAAGAAAATGTTCCCGTTGGAGAAAATCCCTACTTTAATGACTTCATAAAGTTTAAATTTCCTAATGTTTAAAGAAGCAACAAGAGCAGGGCTTGTATGGGAGGCCTCAGTGTAAAGCCAGGTTTGTTCTCCTGTATGCAGAGTGTATCTTCTCCTAAAACACACTATTAGAGTTTAGAGCACAGAGGCTTGTGCAGCTCCCTCTTATCTGCCAAGGATGCCTCTGATGGCTCCTGATTGAAATGCCAGCTCTGAAGTTCTGTGCTCAGCCACACGTGTAAATGCCGCAACAGAATGTAACTTATTCCCTCAAAGCGCTTGTTTTCTCTCCCCAGGCAACTGGAGATTAGTTAGTTCAAATTCTGGACGGGTGCTTTTTGAAGAAAGACGTTTTTTTTTTTTTTTTTTTCGGGAAGATGCGCATGGAAAATTGGCAAGCAAGCATTAATATGTATAATTAATTTTGTTGTTATCCACATATTTGAGCAACAGAGGGAGAGGAGCAGACTGAATTCATAGGAACCCAGGGACAGCATGTGGATCATTTTTAACATTTACATTCCAATTCAATTTGCTCAACTGGAATTATCTGGCTCCCCTTCTTGGTGGAGATTAATGCTGCTTCCTTGTTGTTTATTTCTAAGTTTAATAACATAACCCAAAGGTATTTCTTTTTTTCCGGGAACACAGAACATTTTGTGAGCCTTCTCTCTTCTGTTCTTCCTTTTCTCCTTGAAGATTTTAAATTTCACCCTCCCTGTGCACGAATATATTACCAAATCATCACTCTGAGATTATGAATTTGTTTAAATCTCCTCCAACAGCCTGGACTTGACGTGATAATCAGCCCACAAGAAAGGGAAAAATTACCAGCAACAACAACCAGTGCATCTGCGCTTCCTTGTCTTCTCAATCAGGATCAATCTGACACCTGCTCGTTGCTCCATGTTCCCACGAAGGAATTCACAGGCACGCACAGATCCAGTTGTCAGGTGTCCCAGGTGTCTCCAGGCCCAGCCGCCATTCGTCTCCTAGGTGCCTTAAAGCATTCCGGAGTCGCCAGTTCCCCATCTCCGCCACCCCCTCATCAGGATAATTAAGCTTTCTCAGCCTGCTGCACACATACGGGGGGATTTCGCCAGCCCCTCCAAGTTGCAGAGATAGTTTGCAAATTGCCTCTGATTCGCCACCTGATTGTGCTATGATTATGTTGTCACTGGATGCTGTGATTATGATGGCCCGTAATTGCTGGTGTGCATTAGCTGCTGCACAACGCCCCCCCGATCACTCTGTCTACCTGTCTGTGCATCTATCGACCTGCTTTCTGTCTCTAAGTTTCCCTTTTTTCTCTCTCTCTGTCACCTATTTTCTTTCTTTTTCACAAATTCAGACATGCAGTTGAGGTTTTCCTGTGTTTATACATTGTTCCAGAATATAATCAACCCACTGAGCAGTCCTTACCTTCCTTTATTTCACCTTAATAATAGATTAGTTGATTTTGATTGAGGCGTCTTGGGGGCAGAGAATCCACGCAAACACCTGACAAAATTAAGCTCATCCACACATAACATCTCCTCGAGACACCTGGGTTATTTGACTATTCAGCCAAGGTGTGTGTTTGTGTGTGTTGCCGAGATGAGATGGCAGTGAGGGTATTGTCTTACAAGATGTACAAACAAGCTTGTCCAACATGCATGCATGCAAAGCGTCTCCTTGTGGCGCGGGATTCTCATTTTCGTGAATGGCACCGAGTCACCTGCGGCAAGCCAGCAGCAGAATGTGCCGTCGCGTCTTGGCGTGGGGAGGGAAGCCATTTGTTTGGATGTTAGAACAGAGAGGTGTTTATTTGGGCTTGTTGGACTGACAGTGTCCCCTGTCAGTGCGACGCTTCAGCTGTCAGCATTTGAACAAATGGGGAGTAATTTGCATCTCATTAATCGCACCTATTCGTCAAGCTCCTCCTGAAGAATTCTTCATTTTTGTCTCTGACTTTTGTCCCCATTTAGCCACTTTACCGTCTTAAACTGTGAGCTCATTAAATAACTTTTCTTAAAGTGTAACATCACTGTCGCTGTTCTCTGACTGATAGACGCGTTTCCCCTCTTTTCAGGTCTGGAGTGCCTGATTAAAAAGGCATGACTGGGACCCTTGATGAGCATATGGATTAAAAGCGCTCAGTGATTGCCTGGCCATTCCCCCCACTCTAATTGAAAGCCTAATGTGCACCAACCGCATATTAATTAAAACCAGAGGTTAGAGGCCCTTGGGGCGCACCATTTAGGTCTCTCATTAAAAATTAATAACCTCAATTAATTATTATTATCGTGTTGTGAATCACGTCAGCAAATAAATAAGACAATGGGGCTGTCCCAAGAACAGGTCGAGCATTTTGTGGGAGTGTTTGGACAATTTTTGCTCCCAGACAATGAAACAAATAACAGCTTGTTCTCTAAAGCTGATCTGGTACACAATAGAGAAAAGTAGACTCTAATTTGTTTGGTGTTTTCATTGTGAAACTATAAAAAATAGAGAAATGCTTCTTACAACCTCACAGATGCCTGCAAATATGCACTTAGTATATGAAAAAACATCTGTAAAAGCGAGGTTATTTCAGGCCTTAATTAAAATAATTTCTTATTTAAAAGTCACCAAAACAAGAAGCACACCAAACTGAATTAAAATGTTAATTTAAGTCAGTTTAACACAATTTTCCTTTGTGGCCTTGACTGACAAGTTGGGCTGCAACAACCAAAATAAAATCAATCAAAAGATTAAAAGAAAATTATTTGCCAACTGTTTGGATGTTTCTAATTGAAGCGGTGAAATAAAATATTTTACCTTTCAAACATTTAAAAACGATTACTTATTCTCTTCGTCACATGTAAAAGTGATTTAAGGCCAGCTACATGGTTGACTGTTTGAGCACTTGTGTTGAAATTATACATATTGGTTCTTTGCAGATGACAACATGCAGCAGCAGAGAAAGACATGACTTCTGTGGAGGAACGCTACTAAAAGGCCATGTTTTGTGCCATTTACGACTATGCAAAGTGTTCAAGAACATTCTTGAAGCAGGAGGAAGGATAAAAAAAGTCCTCTTTGAAAGCATGGATGAGCGATGAGGCTGTGATCGTCTTCCAAGCAGGTCGCACAGAGAAAGATCACTCATAACACAACACAAAACAGCAAAATCCTCTCTTTAGAACCGTCCAAAGATTGGTCTTTTGCTTACTTTAATCAGAAGGGAGGAATCAGGCTCAAAATTAGCAAAACTGTCTTGAAGTGTCTGCCCATGGAGTATAAAGAGAGCGTGTCTGGAAGGTCCATGTAGGAGACTCCATGGTCAAGTGGAAGAAAGTTATCTGGTCTGATGAGACCAAAATGGTGCTTTCTGGCCATCAGACAAGAGAAACCATCCCCACTGTGAAGCACGGTGGCGGCAGCATCATGCTGTGGGGATGCTTCTCAGCAGAGAGGGTGAAATGAATACGGCACAATATAGGAAGAAAAATCCTGGTGGATTATCTGTTCAGAGTGCAAGAGAACTACAGCCTGGGAGAAGCGAAAGCTACACACAAATGGTTCTGGAGTGGTTGAGTCAAAGCCCATATGTCAAGTCATTTAAGCATGGCTGAACAATTAATGGATGACTCTAATTAATAATTAACAAAAAGAGTTTGCAATGCACATCTGGTCTTAAGCAACCTGAGCATTCCAGTTTGCATCAAATTGAAAACTCTAATCATTGCTTTAGAAGCAGTAACTCAAACTGCTCCTGTTTACCTGGAATACCCCATCCTGGTCTACACTCCTTCTCACCAAGCTCAGCCAGCTGGTATTTGCATCACATCAGGGCCTTAAGTCACCAGCCTGACTCTTCTTCTCTTTTGTTTCTTGATGATGGAATGAATTACCGAACTCCATTTGATCTGCAGAGTTCCTTTCTACTTTCAAGAGAAAGCTAAAGACCCAGCTCCTTTGAGAACACTATGCACTTAGCTAGACTTTCCTATGCTGTTGTTCCCCGTGGTAGAATGAGTCCCAAATACAGCTGACTTGCACTGTCCCACCTTACCTCTGGGGTAAGGCCCAGCTCCCCGTAAAGGACCCAGCACTTGGTCATTATTTGGTAGACAGTTTAATCAATGCTGATGTCTAGAGGTCTTGTGACCTATTTATCCATTAATTCAGATATTATTGTAGGTCTGTGTGCCTTTTTTTTTACTTGTGGTGCCGGCCCATCTTTAGTCTGTATGGTCCTGCCAAAATTTTCAGGTCCTAAAACTCTTGAGGCAGAAAACTCTCATTTACAGGCAACTTCATTAGAACAAAAAAAAGAACAGAAAAGCAAACCAGGGTATTGGTTTACAGCACAGCCGAACAGACTCAAGTCATTTTAATAAAGCAGTCAGTCAATAACTGGCCTTTTCCCATCATGCAGTGAGCAAAGGGAGGCTGATATACAACACATGATATTATCCAGGATTATACGC
The DNA here is from genome assembly GCF_018320785.1 of Cheilinus undulatus. Lineage (NCBI taxonomy): Eukaryota > Metazoa > Chordata > Actinopteri > Labriformes > Labridae > Cheilinus > Cheilinus undulatus. Next base: position 17,934,940 of record NC_054886.1, read on the forward strand.
ACGCATCACTTCCTGTGAATCCCCAGTGCAATGTGAAGGCAATTTGAATCCAGCACAGGAATTGTGGACTTGGAGCGAGAGAATTACTGAATATATATATTTGATGGGTAAATGCAGAGCATAAATTGTATCAAAAATGGGGAACATTTCAGGGAAATCTGAGGGATTATGGCTTCAAATGCCTGAAGATATTGTTTAAATTAACTTGCCAGTCAGGACAGACAGTAATGCAAAGTATGACTGAGGCTTTAAGGTCCTCAAATAAGTTTTGAGTCGAGTCAAAATCCTTTCTACACATCTCTTTTTCAAACCTGAGACTTTGAGTCGGCACTAAAAACATTAAAATACATTTCCATTAAGTTTTTATCCCCCCAAATGTCTTCTATGGTTTCTCCAGAGTCGAACTATCCTGTCCCTAGACGTGTGTGTGGTTTTGCTGAATGAAGCTGAGCTGTAGCCTTTGCCCAGAACTCCTGAAACTCATTATTCATCCCTTACAGGTTATTCAAAAAGATCAATACACATAAAGTGTGCACTCTCACAGTAGGTTTGACACCTAAAAATCCCCTGAGAGTGGTTTTAGGCTGTATTTTCTCTCTCTTGCTGATAACAGAAATGTGTTGGTCGCTTTGGGGGCTTGTGTTGTCATCTGAGATATTGCTGTTAATGTTTCTTTCACTGATTTTTACAAGAAATCTTCTTCTTACACTAAGAACAAAGTTGTTAGTCTAGTTCAAAACTTTGTGCTAGACTAACAATTGGTCTGGGTCTGGGCTTTTAGGTCGCGGCCTACTTTGGGAACCACTCCTCTAGGGGAAGTTCCTTGCTTTGGATTTTTTATATCCATCCTCTAACTGATACATTTCCACAACCTTTCCTCTGAGTTGTTTGGAGTGTTCCTTTGTCTTCATGGTTTAATGGTAGCCAGGAATACTGATTGAGCAGTGACACAGGCATCTTGATGCTACAATCACATTCACTGCACTCAGGTGATCCTCATTTCACTGATGGGGAGACCATTAGCACCAACTGGCTGGACCTCTGTGGAATAAGGTCAGCTACTTTAAAGGGGGTGAATATGTATGCAGTGATTTATTTTACCTTGCATATTTTACCTTTGTTTTTGTTAACATAACTTTATAGAAATCTGTTTTTACTTTGACATTAGAGGGTTTTTTGGCCAAAGAATGACAAATCACATTGACCATGATTGATTTATAAAATCAGCAAAAGGGTAAAAATACTTTTTATCAGCACTGTATATTGCAAACACATCATGTCCAAAACTTGGATATTCTTACCATAGCTCTGCATTGTAATCCTGAGAACCGACTCAAATAGATCGATTTTCCCATATCACTGAGCATTGATATTTTATTAATGTAGGCTGGATTTACGTCGGAGCAGCTCTTCTTTTTTAATTCTGTGGGAATTGCATTGGATCTTGGTGGAAAAAGCCTCTTTTCACCCCAGTTATTTTATTCCTTGCCACCTGAGCGTAACCTATGGCGGGGCGCCTAGATGATTTCCATGCATATATATTTGATTAATGACATGCCAGCATCACTGTCAAGTCCAATGCCATTCAGCACTGACGGCTACAAAAAGAGCGCTATCACCTTGCAACAGATAATAGAAGAGAGAAGAGGGAGGCTGTTAGCCGTGCCTCATAAAGTGATATAGTGCATTGTTTTTCTAGTTGTTAATTTCCGCTTTGAAGTGAGTAATGATCACCTTCCTGTACAACATTATCATCATCGTAGCTGTCAGCCTTTTTGCAGCTTAAGATGCTCTGAATGAATAAACAAAGCATCCGCTTTCAACGAGGGATCGAAGACGTCTCTGAGTTTGGCAGATGACACAGGGTGCCGAATGTTTCCTCGACATCAGATGGCTTCTCCCGCCATCCATATTGCATTCTTGGCCAAACCTCCCAAATAGCATCACGAGTATTTCCCCTGAGGGTCCTCCCCTCTCCATTCATAGTCGACGGACATCCACAGGCTGGAGGCGTCGCGTGAAGTTAAATGATTCTGAAGAATTCCAATCATAACATTGGAGTTTGTGCAACAGAAATCGAAGACACAAGATGGAAAAATGAGCCAAAGTGGGGTTAAAAATATCTGATGGACAGAAATACAAAATAACGCCACAAAGGCGGGGCTCCGTAAGAATTATTCAGGGAGAAATGGCACCTGGCCTGAGGGAAATCAGCGCTGCCCTCAGCCGGATTACTCCTGGCACAATCCGGACACAGTCTTGTTTGATGTCCCCCACCCATCCGTCTTGTATGTAGTCTTTTATCTCACTCTAAAGTAATATAGTCTTCACTGCAATTCAATAATGGCCCAGCCGAGCCTGTCAGGCTGCGTTTGCCCGTTATCTCACAAAGGCCTGTCCACTCCAGCAACGAGCCACCCGATATTTGTGTGTTTGTGTGCGTGTGCGAGTAAGTGATTTCGTCCCCAAGGGATAGAGAGAGAGAGAGAGAGCGGGAGACGGGAAGAGAGATGCCGAATCAATTGATGTGTGTCTGCACCATGTGGCAGACAGACGCTCTATTTACCCCTCAGTGTGTTTGTATGTGACCGGTTATCCTACTTGAGATCTAAATTAAGAAATAGCGCGGGTGATGGGGCAGATGCTGCGCCCAGCACTGGCGTGCTCGTGCCGGTGTTGGTATGTGTGCATCAAGCTCGTCCCAGCACAAGTAACTCATTTCCTAATTGGATGAAAGAGGGCAGATACAGCCCAGTCTGACCCCGGGTCTTGCAGCAGGACAGTGGGAAGCTCTGTAATTTACCCGCAGAGTGACAGCCACCGTGATGGTCCCTCTGCTGGAATCAGGACAACGGGTCAGCTTTTATGCACAGCCCAAATGAGACGGACGCTTCTTGAGAAGATTTACAGACTAAAACCAAAAGAAAAGCCTTAAGGAGGATTGTTGGACGGATGGATAAATCACAAATATATCAAATCTGTAGATATCTTCATGGCTCCACATCTCAGCATAATGTTCAAGGCTATTTTCAGTTCATGTCAGGCTGTAAACGCATCTGCATAAGCAAGCAGCTTTCATTTACCTCGCAGTCACGGGGCATCATGTCCCACAGCTCATTCAGCGCATGCTAATATATGGCTGCACAGGTCTCCCCATCATAATCACCCATAACACTAAAACGAGACGCACGACAGTAAATAGCAGTCAAGCCTTACAAAGACTATTTGGCATGGGAATGATTTTTGTTGCTAGCAAACACTTCAGGTGCCAATAAATCAGACAGATTTTTGATATATTAAGCTGCTTCTTTTATTGTCGTACCCCGGTGCAGTCTGTGCATGCAAATCAAGAGATAAATTTACAGTACATATGGAGAGGCGAGAAAGAGAGAGAGAGACTGTTTCCTGAGTCAGATTGAGTGTTTGTTTATTCAATCAAAAATTTGATTCAGGAGCTGTAAGTGAACAAAGCACCTTTTTCTTTGCAATGCAAACACATAAAAATAACAGAAAAATGAGCATGCACAACATTTTTATGTGATGTTCCTCGCAATATATTCTGAATTTACATTCTCATGCACACTGCAAAGCCCCAACACCAAACCCTAACAGCTTTATTTGTCATACGGATGGTCAATTTAGTCTCGGTCTCCTGCTGCCTCTAATGTTGTCTCCCTAAAACATGTCAGCATTATTAAACATGCCGAACACGGAGCGGCCATATGTGCACAGTGTGACACGCGTAGCCAGGGATTGCACATAGAACACGCCGGCGCTAGCATCTGCATGGAGGAGCACGACGGAAACACCCCGCTGATGCAGGGGGCTCTGAGGGGTCAGCTAGACTTAATTGCACTGAGGGAACATGTGTGCTAGTCCAAGCTGGCGGAGCTGCTCCACAAGGGGGCCAGCCATCTGCCACCCTGTACCTCTAAAGCCTAAGGAGCAATTTGGGTTTAGTAAAGGAAGCGACAACACTGTCAAAGGACACTATTTCAGTGCATGACTGGTCCGCAGAGGCTGCTGTGCATGTGCAGGCAACTGGGGGTAAACTTGATGAAGAAGGATGCAGAGTTTCTGTTTGCTTTTATGTGCAATTAACAAATGGCCTGAATTTGCATGCATGCATATGTTTTTGTAGTTAATATATAAAGCTGAAGTAGGATGTAAAATATGTTCATACATTTTATACACGTACACGTACTTCAACTAGGGATGCGCTGATCTATCCAACTGATATGTGATATCAGCTGATATCAGCCCTGTAGAAAGACATCAGCTGATACCAATGAAACATGCAAATAATGTGGCATGCGTTGATATCGTGCTTGTCGTGTTGCATCAGTTTAATGCAGGCAAGCTATTCCACCTGACTGCTGATTCAAAGAGGTTTTTAATGGGGCAAAAAAGTCAACTGTTGCACAAACTCTCCATCTCATTTGTCTTCATTGTCTAGGAAAGATCAGCAACATTCAGTTCACAAAACATGATACGTTTAATCAGCTCACAATCCTGGCCAATTGCTCTGTTTAAACTGTAATCCAGCCGCCAATCACTTGGTGTCTTTGTACGTCCTGTTGCCATGCTTCCTTATAGTTTTTTAACCCAAATGTAAACATCAGAGAAAAGGTTCCGGCCTACTGTCAAACCTCAGATAGAGGAGGAACGATGCATATTTTGTCCTGCCAGTGGAACAGTAAACCAGCTCTTCACCCTGATGTTGCAGGGCTTCTTGAGGGAGAATGGCAGTTTGCTTAACTAGGCTGCAAGTGCTCTGTGGATTTGGAGAAGGCTCTAGATCATGGGGGGTGCTGCATAAATATGGGTCCCAGTGCATCAGGTCCCTGAATGACCAAAGTGAGAGCTGTGCCCACATTCTCAGCACAAAGTCGGACACATCCCCTGTGTGATCGTGTCTGTGTTTCTATGGACAGGATCTGGAGGCGTGGCAGGGGGAGGACGGTTTCCAGTTCTGGGATCTCAGAATTCTATCTCTGATTTTTGCAGATGATGTGTTTCTCTTGGCATTTGGACAGTTTGCAGCTGAGTGCGAAGCAGTTGTGATGAGAGGTAGCACCTCCAAGTCCGATGCCATGGTTCTCTGCCAGAAGACAGGGGCTTATTCTCTCTGGGCAGGGAGTGAGTCTCTACATCAAGTGAGGCAGTTCAGGTATCTCGGGGTCTTGCACAAGAGTGAGGGTAAAAGGGGATGTGAGGTTGACAGAGAGATTGCTGCAGCATTAGAAGTACTGCGGGGGTTATGCCGGACCATTGTGGTGAAGAAGGAGCTGAGCTGAAAAGCAAAGTTTTTGAATTACCGTTTAATCAACCTCCCAACTCTCACCTATGGTCATGGACTCTGGGTAATGACCATAAGAGTGAGATGTGGACATGGGCAGCTGAAATGAGTTTCTCCATGACGGTGGCTGGACTCAGCCTGAGAGATAGGGTGAGGAGTTTAGACATCCATAGGGAACTAGGAGAAGGGCTGCTGCTCCTTGGCATTGAAAGGAGCCAGTTAAGGTGGTCCGGGCATGTGTCCTGGGTGCCTCCCTTTTGAGGTCTTCCAGGCGCATCCCACTGGGAGGATTATATGCCCAGTTTTGTCTTGGAACACCCTGTGTCGCTGGGGAGAGGGATGTCTGGGTTGACTTACTTCACCTGCTGCCATTGTGACCTGGCCCCGGATAAGCGGAGTGTGGCGTCTCACCAATAGACGGCACTGTATGCATATGTGTTGGTTCATCCTGAGTCAGGTAGTAGAAGAAGAGTCTGTGATGAGCAGAGAAGAAGAAAACTGTAGAGATTACATTACGTGACATGCTGCCTGTTAGCACTGACTTCCTGTTTCTTATTTTGTAATAAAGTGAAGAGAGCTTCATACGTTTCTTTATTCACCGACACAACACGGTGGAAGATGGATAGATGGATGTAAACAACACTAGCGTTTGACACATTTTGATTTAGAAAACAGGGATAAAATTGTACAAAGGCTGTGTCAGATTATGCTCGCACATAAATTGAGTGTAAAGTGTTATTTCAGACTGGCCATGGAGTCATGCGCTGCCATAACTGAGATCAGTCGATCTCACGCAAACCCTCATAAGCTGATGGCCAGTCTATCGCTCTCTTGCTGCCTTATTGAAACTGCTCTTGCCTGGCTTTGACGCTCTCTTTGCAAGCTTCTCTAGCTGCCCTCCTCCACCCCAGCTACTTCTTTATTCTGCTCTGATTTTTCTTGCTGACTCTCTCCCTGCCTTATGCTTTCCCTATCGGCATAGGAAGAGCGGGAGCATGTGCTGTTCCTGCTTAATGCTTTCCACAGAGGCTCGTGGAAGGGAACGGGGATCCCAAAACAGCCACACTGGCAAACATAAATACAAATCAACTTCTCATTGTTAACACATTGTGGACCAGTCTGAAGTAACCAGTGCTCAATTTTCAGTTTTTCCTGGGTGTTTTCTTTACTTTCAACTTGTCGACTAAACACAAGTATAATAGGAATTCAACCATATTGTAAATAATTCTCTTGGGAACGTCTCTAACTATAGGGACCACCTGGTAGTTTTGGACCATGCATATTACCAAACTTCAGTACACCCGCCAGTAATGCAAGGTATGCCTTGTGTTTAATAAGTTTAATAATCAAGCCCTGCAGTGAATCATTTATTGTAGAGTTTATGCAGAAACTCATGCATGTCCTTTTGAGTGGTTTGTATGTTGGTATCAGATGAATATTTGCCAATTCACATGCTCAAAGAGTTAAAGTTAATGTCGTGCACCTTCCTTCCCCTTCTCTGTACAAGGAATTTTCTTTCTTGAGTGACAGAAACAAAAATAATGTCTGACTAGATTTTGACAAGGCAAACCTAGAAACTGTCCTGAATACAATGCTGCCCCAAACTTTACTGTGTATGTCCTCTGATGCTGGAGTTTGTCATTGTGCATGCAGCAAAAATAACCATCAACAAACTAAAGATAACTGTTCTGGACATGAGCGGACGCAGCTATGTGGACTGATAATAAGGCTTGCAGGTTGCCAAGTGCCAATGCCACCGTCGCCTGTGAACACTTGCATTCTGACTGCGTGTCTTTGTGTCTATTTTTACACCGTACCCTATTCATTAAGGCTGATGACTGATAGGCTACTTTGTTGGCAGCCAGCGTCCAAAGCGTGATGCAGTGACCTTGGGTCTGAACCAGGAAAACTGGGCTCTAAATAAAGAGCAGTCGCCACCAAGTAGGAACTCCTATTCCACCAGCCTGAAGCAACAGCTTTTAAGCAGTGACAATGCTCACATTAAGTACATGAGCACTTTACAGGTGTTCATGTGGAGGGGCAGCACGCATGATTGATGTGAGTTAAACTGCTCTGACTTTAAATGCTTACTAAAGTGCTGTAGAAGAGCACTTAGTACATACAAACAGGAAACTCTGTGCCAAGCAAAATGCTTAGTCAGCCTCAGCAAGCTATCTGCATATGGTGTGTCTTTCACAGAAAAGTCATGAGAGTTTAAGGACGTCAGGCTGTTCATTCAGGTCGCATGATGATGTCCAAGTAAAAAGACATGTTTTTTTGTGAAAATAGTAACCACAGCTTTTAAAGACCCCATATTTGTCCCATTTAAATGTTTAAAATAATCAAACAAAGAGCAATATTAGACAAAAATAACCCCAGAAGTTCATTTCTTAAAGGATAAATCAGTTCAATCCAATATTAAAAAGTAACTGCCCCCCTGAGTTCAGTTTCATTCACCACATCCAGGACTGATCACTCCCAGACCTGTTGAACCAAGAAATCCCTTGAATCGCACCCATCTGACAAAGTGAAGTGGGCTTTGAAGTCATGTTTGAGATTTTGGGGCTCCAACGAAATGAAATGAGAGCCATTATCCACAAATAAAGAAAACTTGGAACAGTGGTGAACCCTCCCAGGAGTGGCTGGCCTACAAAAATCAAGAGTGCATAAACAACTCATCCCAGAACATCTAAAGACCTCCAGTCCTCACTAGACTCAGTTAAGGTCAGTGTTCATGATTCAACAGCAAGAAAGAGACTGGGTAAAAATGGCATGTGCCAGGTGGCCAAGCCCTGAAGCACATCCTTAGACCTGAATTGAAAAGATCAGCCTCATGCTTCAAAGCTTTTATGTGACATCACAGACCTGCGAAAATGCCCACCCAGTAAGCAGTAGCGTCATACTTCCTCCTTCCAATTGTTTGCAGTGGAGAAGTTTCCAGTCTGAGATGCCAGACTGTAAAACCAAACAAGTTAAATGTACTCAAAATATTTGTTGAAACCGATGACATCATAGTATTTAAGTGGTGGAAATAAACTTTTGAGTGTGACCAAGTTAAATATATAATTTACACTACTATCCCCGATAAGTTAATAGAACTCAAAACATTCAAGGCAACTAATTGTGTACTTTTTGATATAACTGAAAAAGCATTTTTTTTGTAGCAGGCACTTCACCATATTACTTTACCATTGGTCTCCATAGCTGGGTTTTTTTCAAACTGAGTCAGTAACTTTACTCATGGTGCAAAGATGTCTAAGCCCAAAGGCATTCTGGAAAGAAATATTTGTGGATTAAGGGATGATTGTCAATTTTTGGGGGTACAATGACAAAAAAGATTGATTGGGCACGGTTCACTTAAAACATAGAAAAGTGTTCTATCAACTCAGAAAAAATCAGCTGAAATACAGTATGTGTTTTGGATTTTAAAGTTTACGCAACTAATGCGACACTAATGTGTCATTGGGGAACAAAACAACAATAATGAATAATCCTGTTGTAAATATTATGCCAGCTAGAGCAAAACATCACTGCCTTTAAACAAACAATAGTGTCCCAGATCACAGTGACAGCTGACAGTGATGCTGATACTAATGTTAGGTTACATTAAGTAGCTTACATCAGCCGTATGTCTGTTTAGTGCTATGTCTGTTAAAGCATTTTGTTAGCATCTGTTTTAAAAAGGTGATATATAAATGAAGTTTTTATCACTCACTTATGCTTTGATGAGGAAGAGTTTGTTGCCCTTCACTTCTGAAATGGCAGCAGCAACATCTAAAATACATCCGTCTGTCTGTGCTTTTATAGCTTTCCATCCTGGTGGCTACATCAGGGGGAGGATTCTCCTCTAAATATCTGTATAGAAACATGACAACAGCAAAGTTTGCCTGAGAACTTTACTGTTTTTATGCCTAGTGTGCTTTGTAAAGATAGACACTACTCAAAAAATATTTTAATCTAAACATCTTTGTTTTTCTGTCATTTTAGGTGATCTAAATATGCATGATTTTGTAAAAACTGCCAAGCTTTTGCAGCAGTATAACAGTGCTTAGTGGTGGCTGCCACTTTAGTGGGCTCTTTAGCTCTCCGAGCATCAGTGCCCAACTGAAAGCTATGAATTAAAGAAAAAAAACATTCATTGGCACAGTCATTCATTGTCATTATTAATAAATATTTGCACATGTATTAACTGATAATCTGATTGTAAACTGTATTCTACAATCACAGATACTTTTATGTTGTCCCAGGAAAAATGGATGTATTTTAGCTTGGGGTGTGACAACATCTTCTAGATTGAAATGTCACAAGACTCCTTGTAAAGATGAAAACTGTCTTGCAAGATCAATATGCCAGAGCTGCAGCAGGAAATTACAATGATCACAAAGATGCTCCTGATAATATAATTCTTTCTCAAATCAAATAAAACAACAATCTGACAATATTTGTCATGACAGAGATAGTTTATAGCTAAAACGTCTTAGTTTTATTTTCTCTTTCTCCTGTTTATGAGACGTCTTTGTTTTAAAGTTGCAACTAAAAACACTCAATTTCCTGATGTTGCTCCTTGAAATAAGACTCTTCAGTGATGATTGACACTTTAGACTTTTATTGTTACAGACTTGGCAGGAATGGAATGTGCAAATCGTCAGATACTTTACTAAAAGAGGAGGGATTAAATTGTTGTGGCTTTGAGAGAGACAAAGCCACAGTCTGCTTCTTTTAATCATCCAGGACTTAAGACAAGTAAAATATGGTTTCAACACATCTTCAGCAGGTGAGATGTTTTTCCTGCTGCATCTGGTTGAATTCAAAAATAGACAAGCACTCCAGCAATTAGCCTGTTCCCTGACCTAGTGAGTTCTGGCCAGAGGCAGCTTCCTGGTTTCTGTCATGAATCTCTGTTATAATGCTTTAAATCATTACAGAGATTCGTATCATAACACACTCATATCTAAAAAAGCTAAGCCCCCCAAGACACACTTGGAAAAACTGAACATCGATTTTAATTGTTTCGCTGAAACATAATAGGCCTACATATATTTGTTCTTGATAAATTATCTGTGTATAAACTATCCATTATTTTGCTGGTGTATAATAAAGAGGGTCTGTTAGTTTTTAAGAAAAACTCAAACTTCCTAAGTCCTTAAAGTTGTAAATTACAAGAAAAAATGTCTTTTATTTTTTTTTTAAAAGATGTAAAATAAAAAATAGCTGAATCAAAACATAGAATTTTGAGGCTTTAAAGTCAGAAATCCAACCACTGTTTTCAGCTTTCTTGTGTTTCTTTTTACTTTAAATTGTTGTAAATTTTAGTATTAAAAACTTGACATTTTGAGTTTTTAGTGTCCAAATGTAAGCCTTTTTCAACCCTGGACATTTCAAGTTTTTTTTTTCTTGTAAATGATAGACTTTTTGAAGCCTGAAATTCTGAGTTTGATTCCCTGTAAATATACAACTTTATAATCTTTTTGCACAAAAATCAACAGATTCTCTTCATCTTTTAGTTTGGCCCTGTTATAACATTTTGTTTCTTATCATGGTTTTAAAAAAATATATATGCATATGTTATTGCGACAACATCAAAGCAGACAGGGTCCCATGCCCCCAACTGAGATCTGAGGTACCTAGACCCCAGTTTGGGAACCACTGCTTTAAATGATTCATAGGCCTGACAGTGTCTCACTTGAAATTTCACTTTAGGAGAGACTCTGCATACAACAACTGTTGCCCCAGTTCTTCACCAGTCAAAGCTTTGTGCCAGAGAGGCAAAGAGAAAGCCACTGTTGAAGAAAACTCAGAAAAGATCTCGATTAGGGTTTGCCAAAATTAACTTGGGAGACTCGATGGTCCAGTGAAAGGAAGTTATTTGGTCTGATGAGACCAAAATGGTGTTTTTTGGCCATCAGAAAAGACCACAAGCACACCATCCCCACTGTGAAGCACGGTGGTGGCAGCATCATGTCGTGGGGATGCCTCTCTGCAGATGGCCCTGGAAGGAATGTAAAGGTAAAGTGGAAAATGAATGTGGCAAAATATATGAAAATTCCAGAGAACAATCTTAAGCTTGCAATAAGATTTATTTTCCAGTAAGACAATGACCTGAAGCAGACAGTGAAAGCTACACAGAAATGGTTTAAAGACAACGGGGGGGGATGTTCTGGAGTGGCCGAGTCAGACTTTTAGCAATGCTTCTAATTATGCTGATCTTTTCTGTCTTAAATAAACATGTCATATTTGTTTTAGGTGAACTTCCTTTGGTTGGTATTGCCTCCATGTTGGCAAAAGATAAACTTTAGGGGAAACTCTGTGAGCAGAATGTGAATAATTAGTCTAAGATTGTGTCAGTTACAGTCTGTCTCTCTCACGTCTCTCCTCCATGGCCTGAGCCACTCTGAGACCATCTTTTGATGCTTCTTGTGTGAGCCAACACATTTCTGTTGCTTGATATGGTGTTTACAGCAGCTGCAGTGATCTAAAATGCTCGTTATCTTAATATAATCCCATTATAAGCCTGCCTCTAAATGTTTTGAATGCCTCTTACAGTCTGGTTTAACTCATCTCTGTGAACTCTTTTTGTGATTTTATGTCCAGTAATCAGGTACAAAATCTTGCACGACTGCACACAATGGACTCAGAGAGAGGGGAGCCTTAACCAATGGGACTCTTTTTGTGTTAATGTCTGTTTTGAACTGGGAGGCAAGGCTCTGAATGAAGGCCTTCACTTATATCACATCACTGCCCTCCTGCTTCCCCATTTCCACTCATATTTCCCTGACGGTCCATAAAGAGACAGCCATTTGAGAGGGTGCATTGATTTCTGGGCATATCTGGTGATAAAATGTGCTTCTCCGCCCGCAGCTCCTTTAACTACCCAATTTGAAGGCCCCTGATTTGGCAGGGCCATGCAGGAACTGTAAATAGAGCTGTGAATCAGAGGGGAGTAGGCAGGAAGTGCGTCTTTATTAAAGACACATACAGACGGTAGGGCCACAGATCAAACCAAGGAGGGCTCCTCACACGGATTTCCTTTGTTGTATGTTTAACCAGCTACGTGTAGGCTAATTTAAGCAACCTTTGTAGGTTGTGTGAGTAAAAGTTTCTGCTGAAAATTTGCCCTTCAACAGTGTTTACTTCAAATTTTCCTTAAGTTGGAGGCGGTCTTATTGAGCTGCAGATGAGAAAAAAGGGTGTAACTTCAGAAACACTCGCCGACCTGCGTCCCTTTCTGGCCATTAATGAAGCATTGTCCCAGTCTCACCACTTTATCATGATCTATGAATCTCTGATTTTGATGCAATGGAAAACCAATCACTTGCAGCGAGTCTCCAGGCAAAGCATTAGTCATCATGTCTTTGACACCACCTTAGAATTGGGTCATTCTTTTAAATTAAAAGCCCTCATTTGTAAATATACACTTGCAGAATAAAAAAAGAGACACACTCTCGTCTTATTTTGATGTATGGAAGAATAAAGCAAGAGTGCTCAGGTGAATTAATGCCTCGCTACGATGTTGGGACAATCTTAAAGAGCACCTGCGCGAGACCTAAAAATGGGGGGATGCAGAAGATTGAGCACTATTGCTTGAAAGTGGCATTTGTAAATTTGTATAACTTATTAGGATTATTTGTCTGAGCCAGTGCATCCCATTCAACATGTCAAGCACACATGAATAACCAGACGCAGAGAGATGCCAATAAGATGCCAATATACTTCTTATTCTTCATTCTTCTTCATCTTATTTTCATTAGACCACTCTCACTAACATTATGCAGGTATATATCTTTGTTCTCTGCTGGAGAGGCTCAAGTCAACAAACTTAATCTCTGTTGCTCAATAGAGAGCTTCTGTTGTCTGATGGGGTTTGGCGGTTATTGAACACCTGGGGTGTATTCAATAAACCTAAAGTTTGTTCCTGCTTTAGTCCAATAAAGGAGCAATCTGTATCAATTTGCCCATAAGACATATAACTCGAATAACTGACGGTGAGTTGCCACATGCTCGAGGAATCTTGTCTTATCCAGAGATTTACTGGCATCAAACTAGGGGGAGTTTTACTCTGATTATGCATTTGGAAGCGTAAGAAATCCTTTATAGCCTTTAAAAGAGTGTTGCGGTCATTGATAAAGATTTGAGTAGTTGAAGGAAGCATCTAATGCTGTAACTGTGGAGATATGCAAACAAAGAGTCGTTTTTGAGGGGAGTTAGAACACTTGAGCCCACAAGAAAATGTAGATGTCTGATTTTGACTGGGTTTACAGTAGGTGTCCACGTCGCTCACTACAACACTGTTAAACCTAGAAATCTCAAATTTGGTAGACATGCACAGTGCCAAAAATTCACTCCCTTGGATGTTTAACCCTTTTGTTGATTTTATAAATCAATCAGGGTCAATATAATCTTACTTTTTTGACATAAAATCCCTCTTTCATGTCAAAGTGAAAAGAAATTTCTACAAAGTAATGTCAATTAAATAAAATATGTAATGTAATACAAGTGCCTGCATAAATATTCACCTGCTTTAAAGTGACTGACTTAATTCAATAGAGGTCCAGCCAACTGGTGCTAGTAGTCTCATCATCAGTGAGATCAGGATCATCAGGATCATCAGGATTGTGATATAAAGACACCTGTGTCTGGAAGGTCCAGTCACTGGTTATCAGTATTCCTGGCTGCCATTACACCAAGAAGATGAAAGAACACTCCAAAAACCTTGTTGAAAAAGGTTATTTTAGGGAGTGGGGACAAAAAAATTCAAGGCACTGAACATCCCCAGAGTTCAGGTAAAATCCATCGTCAATATTTGAGGTTTGAGAGGGGTGTCAAGTAGGTCATCTACTGTATGTCCAACTAGAAAAACCATCCTTGAACAGAGGCAGCAGACTGAAACAGTTCTTATCTTCTACAGCTAATGCAGTCTTGGATTCCTTTTGACTGTAAGGTAAAAAAAGGCCCATGCGCTGGATCACAGGACCCAACGCCATGCATACAGTACATGGCAAACCAGAATAGGCCCAGGAAGACATGCCTTTAGGTAAAACCAGGTCACCGACTCTGCTAATGACTCTCAAGTGACCCAGCTGAGTCAGGCGTGGACAACTCTCAAATGACCACCCAGTTCATTAACATGTGATTGTGAACAGAGGCTATATATTCCAACTTTGGCCTCAGTCACATTAGAATTGAAGAAGCCTTTTAGTGAGAGGGGAAATGTCTGTAAGAATCTTATTTAAGTCTTTTGACAAAGATTTGGATAAACATGACCTGGATGAATGAGAACTTTCACAGACATCCCACCCAGCATATCCTTGTGGGCCCCACATGGGTTATTAGTGGGCTACAGCATGGGTCCCATGCGGATTTGTCTGCAGGTTCCATGGTGGCCCCACCTGTGACTGCCCATGTGAACTGCAAGTTTGGATCAGCCCATATGAGTCCCATACAGGCCCCATCTCTAGAGATCCAAGACAGATCCTAGTGAACATGGGCAATTGAAGGACCTCTGGATGGGGCCTATATGGGTCTTGTGTGGGCTGATCCCACATGGGACCCATATCGTAGCCTGCATATAACCCATATGGGGCCAACATGGACATGCTGGCTGGGATAGGTGAGGGAGGTAAATCAACCAAAAGCTTTGCCTTCTGGCCCAGCTTCTTCTTCCACAAATTAGTCCGGCACAGCAACCACAGTACTGATGCTGCCTCCAGGGCAGACTCAAGTACTTGAAATTTGGGGTCATACATTATTGAGTGGCATCATGGTGACTAGGTCCACTTCTTTAAGGCAACCTGTAAGAAAAAATCTCAACTCTGGATTTTTTAGGGAATAAAGTTTTCTTGTGTTGAAAACAGCAGCCACACCTAAATCTTTGAGATAGCATTTGTCTGGAATCATTCGGCTCAATTTATCTTGACACCCACTTCAGCTGCTGATTTAGTCCCGACCCACTGAAAGATGATTATTTCTTATGGACCAATGTTTCTGGTCACCTTGGCACACCTATCTTTGGGAATAAATGGGGAAAAATGCTAAACCTGTAGAGGCACAGGGGTTCAATGCCAGTGAATTTGCCAAATGTATTAAGACTGCCACTAGTTCAGCACCTGTCTGGGATCGTTGTCCTGGGGATAGCCAGCAGTCATAATAAGAAAGTTTCTGATTCAGAGCTTGAAGGCAAAAACAACATTTCACTCTGCTGTCCATTATTCCATACTGGGTAGGCACTTAAATCAATCCAATAGTGCTGCTCCAGGTTAGCTGTAAGTGAGTTACAGTGATATTTGTAGAGCTCATTATTGGCATGCAGGGCAGCAGGAGTGACTGTCTAAGTTTAAATGAGGAAGTGGAAAAAGAGAACCGGAGGACGGCGAAAGCAGACGTTAACGGTTTTGCCGCCGTACTGTATGAGGGAGTTAGAGAGTTAGCAGCAGAATGCTAATCGGCCTCTGGGGCGCTGAGCCGAAGCAAATCAACCCCTCAGAGCGGATCATGGCCCGGGCTGACATTAGACCTCAGCTTCCCCAATCTTCCCCCCTAAACACATTCTCATCTTACTACTCTCACTCAGGGTATAGGAGGAGGTGAAGGAGAAAGGGAAGCGAGTGGAGGACAAAGTGTGATTATGGGCTGTGCGTGTTTGTGTGACACGGATCCAGAGACGGAGTTTACAAAGGACGGATGGGGTAAGATAGCCAAAGAAGAGAGGCAGAGAAAATGAACAATGCACACAAGAAAATCAGGCCATGAGGGATAAAGGAGGAAGTTTAAGTAGGGAAAAACTTTGTAGACATCTCTCCAGTGACCTTTTTACAGCTTAATTCTTAGTTTAAGTGTTGCACCCTATATTACTGCCTCTAATACTAAAGAAGCTCCTGTTTTTTTTTTCAGAGCTTAAGTTAAAAACAACTTTGGATGGTGTTAATTTTTAGTTATTTTAATAATCTGGCCTGTGTTTCAGACAGGATGGCTGTAGTTCACAGAGACTGGTTTCTCATTTCTGGCCAACACTGAATGCCGGCATGTGTAGAAATCCAAATCTTAAAAGCCCTATATAGTCTCTGCTGCTAAACTGGTATTGGACCATTGCTGTTAAGATGGAAGGTCAGTAACCTTTTTGCTCTTTCCATGTATTAATTGTCTACATTGGTAGCTATTACCCAGAATGTTCTGTGGCATTTACTTACCAAAAAGTTTTCTCGGTGAATTCAGAAACAGGTGAAGGTGCCACTGGAACAAATTAACTGGGTTGGAATTAAATTTATGGTGAAGCAATTCAAAACTAGGGCTGTAAGCAGCACTGAAGGGCCCACACCCTGGCACATGTAGGGAATATGGCAACCTCAGGCTTATGGGAATTCTTGGATGATAACAACCCATGCAATGTGCTGCAGCCCAGTAGTCTCATTAGATTAAATAATGAGTACATGCAGTTTGTATATGAGGTAGTACTGCCAATCAACAATAGGAGGCATTATGACAAAGGACAATGCAGATATGTAAAGGTAAACAAGGCAGAACAGATATTTATTGTCTGAAATACAAAGAAAATAGGATGTTTTTGAAGAATTGTAGCTGGTAGTGTGCACTATAGCAAACCATGAAATTGACATTAAATAAGAACAAGGCAGACCCTGATTAGTCATGGGAAATTTTAAGTAAATCAGATGTTTCATATCATAATAAGGCCAACTTCCTGAGAATCTGGCGAGATAGCCAAATGCTCACCAGTGGCAGTGATTAGATATGTCGGTGTTGTGTTGAGGCTTTTCTACCAAAATCTTAGCTTGATAGTTTCAATGGTAATAGGAATAAAGAAATAGCCCAATTGTGTCACTTCCTGTTGCCAGTAGGGGGCGCTACAGCAAAACAATAAAAGCAACCATTGAATGTGTACGGGGCAGACCCTGATCATACATTCGAAATTTGAATTAAATTAGATGTTTCATAACAGAATAAGGGCAATTTCTTGTGAAACTGGCGAGATATCAAAGTGCTGCAGTGAGGTTTCCTTTAATAAGATGTGTCAGTGTTGTGGACCAATATTGAGGCTTTTCTATAGAAATCTGAGCTTGATAGGTTCAACTTAGTAATATAAATAAGGAAATGGCCTAGTTGTGTCACTTCCTGTTTCATATCAGAATTAGGCCAACTTCCTGTTGTGTCAGTTCCTGTTCCATTTCAGAACTAGGCCAACTTCTGGTGAAATTGGTGAGATATAGAAATACTTGCCAGCAGCAGTGAGGCATCCTTTCATTAAATTTGTCAGTGTTGTGGACCAGTATTGAGGCGTTTCTATTAAAATCTGATCTTGATAGGTTCCACTTAGTAATTTGAATAAAGAAATAGCCCAGTTTGTTGCTTCCTGTTGCAAGCCAGGGGGATCTAAGGTAAAATTTACCTTTTTAATGTAAAGAGAGGCAGACCCTGATAATACATGTGAAATTTGAAGCACATCAGATTTTTCTTATCAGAATTAGGCCAGCTTCCTGTGAAATTGGCGAGATATCAAAATGCTCGCCAGCTGTGTCCTTTAATTAGATATGCAGTGTCGTGTACCAATATTGAGGCTTTTCTATCAAAATCTGAGCTTGACAGGTTCAACACAGTAATATGAATGAAGAAATGGCCCAGTTGTGTCACTTCCTGTTGTCAGTAGAGGGGGTTCTATGATAAAAATTAACCTTTTTATCTGTTGAGGGGCAGACCTTGATCATACATGAGAAATTTTAATGAAATTAAACGTTTCATATTAGAGTCATGGCAACTTCCTGTGAAATTGATGAGTTATTGAATTTGTAGCTGTTCTTTAATATAGCTGTTGATATTCTTTTGGCCTTGCACGGCTTGTTTTGTGGGCCTTGGAAGGCCCAAAAACCTTCCAGAAAATTGTCCCCCAGTCGAAATTTACATATTTTAGTGGTTTTGAACCATCAAACTTTTTTTTTTTTTAATTGAGTTGAGGCTGGTAGACTTCCTGTTGGTATTTGGCTAGATTAAATGGTGTGTGGGGACTGATTCCTGAAAGGGAAAAAAAAAAAAAATCAACTGTCAGAGGAGGGAACGTTGAATTGGCAGAACAGTGACAAAGTAATGATATTAATGCATGAATTAATTCAGGATCAATGTTTGATCATTTCTGTCAAGTTCAGTGATGATTGTCGTAAGCACTGCAGTTATGTGTGATTATTGTTTAGTGAGGTGATTTGACCACAGCAACTCAATCAGTTCAAATGATGGATCAAGAATGATTCTCTGCCCTGACACTTTCCCTCGTAGGAAGCGTTAGAGCGCCTATAGTCTTCGAAACCCACGCATAAATGCACACACAGTTTCCAACAATCAGAGACAATGACGCACAAACAAATTACTTTGCTTCGCTCTGGACGTGCTTGCATCAGCATGCTGAGCCCACAGCATCCCTGCTCACCTGGGAGCTGTGTTGGACCACTGAGGTGTGGTAAGATACTACACGCTCCAGGGCACCCATGACCTTTGAGTTATGGCCGTCAGTAAGTGTAGGTGTTTATGTGTGTGTGAGTGGAGGAGAGAGGAGGGACACAAAAGGGCAGGAAGAGGATAGAAGGAGCACAAGGTGCGTGCGCTTTGCGATTCCACTGACAATGTAGTTTTACAAATGACTTTTTCCTCTAACTAGCATGAGAATCAGTTTTTGTTTATAGCTGCATCTACAGAATGACTGCCCTTACCTGTAAGGAGGCTTCGTGCCCTTTTCTGAACCATAATCATATGCGTACAGCCTGTTCTGTTCCCATTTACATTCAGGCCTCTGAGGAATACTCTATTGTGGTGGCTGAGGAACTCTTTGTAGCATTCAAGTACTTACAAGTGGGCTTGCCTTAAGAACAACGACAGTAGGGTGTTATTCTATTCAGCAAATATAAAATGACTTAAAACAGATCTACTATGGATCTGTGGGGAACTTACATTCTCATTGGTGGTATAATCAAGTGGCAACTTCCAGAGCTGAAAAATTAGGCCAACCCTGAGTGCTATAAGCTGGGGTTCTTCTTCCGCTTGAGGATGGCTCCAGAGGCTCATCTCTCTCTATGAGACCCCCACACTAAAATACAAACTGAACAGCAGAATTAAACATTTTTAACGCCTATGAGGGTGTGGCCACTGATCTTAACTTCTTGATACTATGTTGTTTGTACCTTTTATTTGTGGCAGTTTATGGATAGGTGTTATTTTGTTTTTGCCAGTTTTAGTAAATTGTTACAATTAGGGTGTAAGTGGCCAAAAATGGATGTGTGCATAAGTTATTAATGAGAAACTCTACATTTTTTGTACCTTTTTCCATTATTTTTGAATCAAGATCAGACCTGAAGATACATTTCAGATATTGATAAATGTTTAGGAATTTACCCCTTGAACAAGATCAGCGACACACTACCAAAGCCCCAGCTGCACATAAGAAAATGCTACAGATGTGGTGGAGAAATCCACCAGAAACAAAACAGGTGGCAAAATGAGGAGAATGCAGCAACACTGGGCACAAAGTGGCACAAATGGACAAAAGTAGCCTATATGAAAAATTGGTTGTTACTGGCAACAAAATAGACAAAAAGCAGCAAAAATCAATTAAAAGGTGCAAACAGCGGCAAACGTGACAAAAGTGGCAAAAAGAGCACTGCATAGTAAAACAGTGCTAAAAATCTGAAAAAGGGGTACAAGGTGGCAAAACAGCAGCAAAAAGGGCCAATAAACAACAAAATAGGTGAGAAGTGGCAAAATGGGATTGAAGGTGGCAAAAAAGTGTTAAAAGAGGCAAAAATGGCATTAAAGGGCTACAAATGGCCAAAATTGGATAAAGTGGCAAAAATTAGCAATAGTACATGGCAAAACGGCAAATAAATGGCAAATGGGTTAAAAGTGACAAAAATGGGCAAAAGCTGGCAAAAAGAGAAAAGGATGCAAAAAAAAAATGACAATGAAGGATAACAAATGTTAAAATGGGTTAAAAGTGGTGAAAAGAAGTGGCAAAATGGCAAAAAAAAAATTGAAAAGGGGTTAAAAATTGCACAAATAATTCCAACATCATACCCAGTAATAGTTTGATATACTTTTCAGGTCCAAAATGAGGTTACTGTTAGCCAGAAAGCTAGCATCAATGTTACTGATTGACCTTCATGCATTGATGTCATCAGTGAATCCCAAAGAGAGAGGGCTTATCCTCTGGGTTTGTCAGGGTTCAAGCTAATTCCTGGGGCAGCCCTGACCACAGGGTCAGATTCACCATTTGGATGCATCCAATGCCATTCTCATTTCAGGGGGTTCCCCTGTTTGACCCTGTAAACATTTTTAAGAAGCATTTTTTTCTGAGGTTTGGTAAGTTTATTTTTATCTTGGGTATCTGTAGCCATGGACTCATACTGGCACCATGTAATACATTTTCTGAGGGTCGATCGATTAATCTTCTTCACTGGCTTTTTTTTTAAACTGATTTGGTTGTCTTGTACCATTTCGTGTTTGAGATGATGTTCCCTGATCTCCTTAACATGGCGTAATGAATAGTTTATGTTTAGCTACCTTAGAAGAGCCAAGTTTTTGCCTCTCTCATAAATGTTCACTGTATTTTTCCACCTTTCATTCCTCTGACATATTTCCTTGTTTTTTGCAAGGATTCACCTCAAATAGAAAATGAATTTGAGTAATATCTCTGCCAAGTTCTCGGCTTGTTTTGAATATACGAACAAGGTAAATAAATGTTTCCTGCTCAGCATCATCAGCGCCGCTCTGTCTACTGTGGAAACATGAATTCGTGTTGCTCCTTTGATTTTTCTCTTTGGTGTTAAGAGGCGCTGTAGTACGGCTCCACAGGCTCCCTGAAAATAGTTTATGTTTTGTAACTCCCACGCACACAAGAGCAGCGACCGTCTCCCATAAGATGGAAAGCAATCTGATATCTCTGCAAGCCGGCTTCATTTAAAATATGGTAAAGCCTCCTGCTTTGCCTCTGAGAGATGCTCTCTGTCTCATGCGTGTTTGTGTATGTGCTCCTTAGACTCACGGATGATGCATAGACTCTGACACTTTGACAGATGAACAGATTTAGAGTGCTCGAAGGACCCGGCCTGTTCAATAGAGGCAGGAGCGAGAGTGTCAGTGTGTTAGTGTTGGAGTGTACGCCTCTGCTTGTTTATATGTGACTGCTAAGATTTGCTAAATGTACAGTTTCATGCCGCTTTTATTGTCTCCTCATTGATACATAAGGAAGTGTAATGGAGAGGGATATACGGGCGTGTCAGTCACATTTAAGGTCCTGATTGAGCCTAAGAAATGTTCTTGGAAGCAGGAAGGCTGTCTGAGAGCTGATGGAGCATGTGTAGAGATTACCTCCCACCATTACCAAAGCCAGTCTTTACTGCTATTGTTCTCCTAGATTTCTGCTGTATCGCTCTCCTCATTCCTTTTGATAATCTTCTGTTCTTCATCGCCTTTCCCCACCTTTGTAATTCCTTCAGAGACAAGAAAACCTTTAATTTCCCCTGCACTATTCCACTCCAGTATCCCAGGAAATTACATCCCTAAAACATAATTCTACATTACATGATTTACTTGCCTACGAACGGGAAATTTCCATCGAGAAAAACAGAAAAAGAGACGAAAAATGGAGACCTCAGTCTCGACTACAACTCCTGACTATCTTAAAAGCTAAGTACAACTGCCAGTAACTGCCAGGAACACTGCCTGATCAACAGGAGACTACTGACTGCTATCTATTGAGGTAGCATGGGGGTGGCACCTACCGACGCAGCTGCCTGGCACTCCATCGCTAGCAACAAAACAAAGTCCCACACTCATACCAGAACTGACATCCTGTGTCTAGCTGGGTTTCCATTACCCTTAGAAATGTGCAAAATCTAAATAGCTCAATAAAATACTGGTAATGGAACCACCTGAATTTTGAAAAACCTCTCAAATATTGCAAAAAAGTTTTTACACTCTCATTAGGAGGTTTTTCAGACATTTCGATATAGAAATATATCGCAAAACTGTAATGGAAACATTTTTTCCGCATTTACAAGTCATGGGACGTGAAGTACGGTGTCACATGACCAGTCACTTCCAGACAACATGGCACGGGATGTGTGGACAGAAGAGGTGACGATCTCTTCTTAACATCATACTTACACCCTTATATGTGGCTTTTGCCATACATACAGACTTTGCCCCTGAACTATCATCTGTTTCTTTTGTCTTTTGATCAAAATTATCAAGGCAACCGCTGTAGATGTAACCAAAACCATACCAACACACAACCGGTTTTGAGCTTCAAGCTTCCCTGCAGCGGATTTATGCGAGATGAGATTTTACGAGAATTGCAAGGCCTATGCTCAAAATTCGCTTTAATGGAAAAGCATTCAAAGCACAATTGTACTTAATCAAAATTTAAGAAATATCGCTTTTATTTTGAGAAAAACTGCAGATGCCAAACACACCATTCACACTATGAAGCATGGTGGTGGCAGCATCATGCTGTGGGGATGCTTCTGAGCAGCCGGCCCTGGAAGGCTTGCAAAGGAAGAGGGGAAAATGCATGCGGCAAATTATAGGAAGACCCTGGAGGACAATTTTATCCAGTCTGCAAGAGAAGTACGTCTTGGAAGCAAACTGGCTAATCCCTGATCCTTATGCAACCTGACAGAGCTTGAGCAGTTTTGCAAAAGAGGATGGAATAAAATTGCAGTGTCCAGATGTGCAAGCCTGATTAAGACCTATCCACACTGATTCTGCTGTGATTGCCGACCAAACCTACATCTACTAAATAAAACATCAGAGGGGGTGATTATATTTTATAGTCATTGCATGTGTCTGACACTATTTTTTAAAATCCTTTTCCAGTGTAATTTGCTTGATCACAAGACCACTTTACAATCAGTGGAAACACTAACAAGTACCATAGACACAAGAATTTCTGGACTGTTTTAAAGGAGGTAAAGTTGTGGTGTTTTATTCTTGTATTAGTTTCTTTCTGGATGATAGCACACCCATGAATTTGGGTCATGATATCTAGGCGTTAGTGCACGCTCATGTGTGAATATTCTTTTTTGAGTTTTTCTCTGCAGGTGTGACTCACTGCATGCTTCACTGTAAATATGTGTTGAATATGTGTGTTTGTCCCAGATATTCTTCCATCTGCTTGTGAGACACAATATGGATTATCACTGAGACAAACCACAGCCTAATAATCCGTTCATGCCATTGTGAGCAGTAGGAGAAGCACTGTATATATTAAGGATACAATTACTGTCTGCCTCAACTTCTTCAACATTCAGAAAATTCACATTTTCTCTGAACATTTCTTCTTATATCTTGTCGAGTCAGAAGGGATCAAATCTCAGCCTTGGTGTGGCTGACTGCAGCTCAAGACATCGACAGTTAATTAGAGTCTTCCAAAGACCACAAGACTCGCCTGGCTCCAAATTCCCAAATCCAATCGAAGGTGACACAGTGCCCCATCACACACGCTCACATCCACACACTCACATATACTCCTAAAGAAGAGGAATAATAAAAGCTCTTGCATCAATGAGTCGTCATCCCCACTTTTCTCTCCCCCGGCTATCATGCTCCAGTCCCCGTGCCCTCATCCGGACACAATGTTCTCCTGTCGAAAACTGCCGAACACAGACAAAACCCGCACTTTGTCTGCCTAAGCAAATAATTACTCCGATTAATTAGCCATGCTGTGGATAGCTGGAGGCAAACACTCCATTAAAAAGAGGTAAAACACAGCAGAAAATAGCCGTAACGTCACCACTGGAGGGGGCTGCTTAAGTGACCTTCTCTGACGAGGCCTGGGAGGGGACATACAGCACTTCACATGCACTTTTATATGACTTGTTGCTCCTTTTACTTCTGGAAGTGGAGCTGATTTGAACTGTAGGATTAGGCGGGAGCAGCACTGTGTCACATGGAGCTTCTCATTCTAAAATCTCTTCATTAGTGCAAACTCATATGGTTGTGTTGGTGCATGTGCATTTATGTTTTCCTGGCCTATGTAATGCATGTCAGGTCAAGGTATGGGAGCATATGACAGTTTGGCACTTCACTGTGTCAACCTTGGTCCTGTACTGCTCTGGTCTCCTGATCGCCATCCTCCAGGCCTGTGCCAGGTATCCTCACAGCTGCACTCTCCACGATGCACACGGTCATCCCCAGCATCTGGACCAGTCCAACGGGTCCTGGGCGCCCAATAGTCAGTGATCTGGATTACTGCATACTGATCTTCCTATAATTTACCACATTGATTTTACCCTCTACTTACGTATACAAGCCTTCCAGGGCCAGCTGCTGAGAAGCATCCCCGCAGCATGATGCTGCCACTACCATTCCTTACAGTGGGGATGATGTGTTTGCGGTGATGTGCAGTCTCTGGTGTCACAGCATCTTGTCTGATGGCCAGAACACCATTTTGGTCTCAGACCAAAGAACTTTCTTTCACTTGACCATGGAGTCTCCCACATGCTTTTTGGTGGACTTATAGCTTTGATTGGTGAAGAACCTGGCCAACAGTTGTTGTATGCAGAGTCTCTCTCATCTCAGCTGCAGAAGCTTGTAATTCTTCCAGAGTAGTCATAGGTGTCTTGGTGGTCTCTCCCACTAGTCTCCTTCTTGCACGGTCACTTAGTGAGGACGGTCTGATCTAGGAAGATTTACACATGTGCCTTATTTTTTCTTTTTCTTGATGATGGATTCAACTGAACTCTGGGGGGTGTTCATTGTCTTGAATTTTTTTTTGTATCCAACCCCTGACTTGTACTTTTTAATAACATTTTCTCTGAGTTGCTTGGAGTGTTCTTTTGGCATCATGGTGTAATGGTAGCCAGTAATACAAACGTTTTTTGTAATTTTTTTGGCCAAAAAGCCATATTACATTGACCATGATTGACTTTAAAATCAATCAGCATGCAGCAACTCTAAAACATAGTTGCTTTACTGTTTTTAGGTGTTTTCGAACATGTTGGATCAAGTGCATGAGAAGAAGGTGATGACTTTGGGTTTTTTAGATAGAAAATCTGCCTTAGAAGTCTGTCCTATACACCAGATTTTACAAGTTTACTGCTTCCAGTGTTTTCATGATGGGAAAATGTATTCACAGCCCTATGTCTTGTCCAAGGAGACCACTTAAGTTATTTACCCAGTAGATTTGTAGTGTATGAACACACAGTTTTGCTGTTTATCTCCGGTATTACCATTCCATGCCTTCTGTTCTGCAAAAACTTGGCAAGGTTTCTCAGTTATTTAGCATAAAACTGCATGTGAGTGTTTACCTTCAGCACCATGCCCAGTAGTTTGTGTTTTTTACTTGTTTTGTGTGTAGAAAGTTAAGACTCTAATCTCTCCCATTCTTTTTACCTGTCCTTGTGGTTTTTCGAGCACCGTCTGGCACCATTACCTGCTGAGTGACTAATGAGTCTTACAAATGTGTATTATTTGCATCAAAAGGCGGGTAACAGATTTCCGCGATGTGATGCATAAACAGCTAAGCAGAGAGAGGCGGTTACAGGTAGGTCTTGTTGATCTGATATCACAGAGGAGGGATGAAAGAAAAAGCTCTCTTTTTATGCTATGTGTACATTGATCTGCCTGTATTGGTTGTATCCACATTACAGTGCACAGATCTCCAAATGTGCTTTTATATGCATACTCCTTGTGCAGTGGGCAGTCTTTCATATTTGTATTTTTATGCTTTCCTCCCTCCTTTAGACTTTTTCCTATAATGTTAGAGCTGTATGAGGATTAAAGAATGATTTTCACTTCAAACATCAAAGATGCCCCATTGGTCTAAATTTGGACCTTAACAAGGTAAAATCAATGCAAAGAAGCCTCACGCTCAGGAGGCTTCAATCAGACTGAAAACCAGCACCCCCCCTAGTGGATCTTCCTGAAACATCAGCCTCGTCAGAATGCTTGTTCATTCTCTTCTGAAACACACAGTTGTGGGGCCTTAATTCATCAAAATATGTGTACATGTGTGAAAGAGACATAAAGATGTATATCTTTTATAACTGTGTAAATGTTCACTTTGAGCCTTAAGACTCCAGAGCATCTGCTCATAATATGTGAATGTTTTCTTAATGCACTGCAGATTGAATCTGCCTCTAATTCAGCTGAGAAATTCCTGAGGAAAATTATAGATTCTCCTTTTGTGCGGGCAGAATAGGAAAATGGTCCCATTTGAGCAAGTGGCTGCAGTAATTTCATCTCCATTTCCAAATGAGCTTTCTCTTGTGTTTCATTTTTGCACATTTTCTAAGTGCTTTGTTGCTGCTTCATTTTCTTATTATTGTTCAACAAAATGGCTCGAGATGCAATATGGTGCATTTGCCCCTCAATTTCACCTTTTTCACATTCGCCGATTGTCCAGAGGCAATGAGAATTTCATCTGGTGGAGTGCTGATATTTTGTCATAGGCTTTTAATGGAGTTTATATGTCAATTATTCTGATGGTGGGCACACATGGCTGGATCCATCCTCACCGGAGGTCAGAAGATAAAATCACGTATCCAGGAGTCCAGTGGGAGAACAGCACCCTGCCTGGCGCCCCTCCATGGGTGGTTGGGTAATGTAAGCAAATATATTCTCTTCAGTGAGACGCTTGGCGACACCCGCCATGGTCGTGGCGAAGGTAATTTAGAGCTCTAACAGGTATGACAGAGCAAAGAGGGGATGTGAGTATATGTGGGTGTTACTAAAGAAAAGGTTAGAGTTCCTGTATATAATAAACCAAAGGGCAACATCTGGGTCCGCTTCTTTTATCTCTGTGTGAATCGGTGATGTTTCAGACCTCATGATTGGCTCTCCAAGTTTTGGATTGGAGACAAACCAAGGATAGAATTACTCTTGTGTGAAAGGACCTTGTGAAAGTAGATACGGGCCTGCCCCAACACTCCCTCCCCTCGTCCTCTCGATCCATTAGATGGAGCGCTTCTTGCACCCCGCAGGAAGCAGCAGAGGCCGTCTCGATAGCATCCGCCATCTATTTTATTTTTTCTTATTCTTATTTTTCAATTTGGTGGCTGGGGAAAGGTCAGGATTAGTTATCGACGTGGCTGTGTCTAAGCCAGAGACAGGGAACCACAGCCTGCTGCCGTGGCTCCCCTAAAGCCATTTTCCTCAGCCCCAGCAGTAGCCTAATCTGTGTGTAGATGTGTGAGCATGTGCACGTGCGGCACATGTGTAGCTGTGCTTTTACTTCAGGGAGAGTAAATACTTATTTGTACGTGGCTTTGGGTGTACTCCTGTGTATATGGTTCGCCCTACATTTGGTTTCTTGGAGGATAAGTCTCCACATTGTGTACTATGCATGCCCTCACTGAGTTGTTATTTGCATGCATTTGCAAAGAAAGTGAGGAAAAACCGCCAGGCATCTCACTTGGCAACTTAGCATTCCAAATACATTTCCATTCAAGTGCTTTTCAAACGCTGTTGTGTACAATTTCAATCAGTCTGTCAACTCACTGGCTTGCTTTAGTCGGTGCTTCCTTAAGTGTCAGAGTCTAGTCCAACAAACTGATTGCTTTCCACCTTTTCTGTAGCATCCTACTTTTCTTCTTTTACCATGGCCCATCCATTCCCAAACCAGCGGTGATCCCCACTGTGAGAGGCTGCTGTCTCACAGCCCCAGACCTGTGAAATGATGATAGAAGAGCACAAGCCCCTCACCCATCAGTCTTTATCTGCCCTCCCCCACTTCCCTCTACCTCCACCGCAGCCTCCCTCCACTGTCGTTGTGGTCAGCGTGACGGTGACGGATGTTCCCGGGCGGATGGGGCTGGAGACCCCCCAAAAGTCATCTCAGCGATGGCCTCAACCTGCTGGCCTGGGCCCTTAGCAAGGCCTGCGTATGTTAAAGGTTGGAGAGTGATGGAATGAACTGTTATTCAGAGTAAAAGAGGGAAACGGAGAGTTTAAAAGTTTACTAATTCCTCCTTCAGTGCTCTTAAGGGGCTTTGTTTCCCTCCTCCCTGGCAGGGTTTAAGCTGCGGGAGTGCTGCGATTTGTTTCATGTCACCAATTTATTTTGAGTGGTGCATTGCATTATTTAGATGATGCTTATCCCACCCTCCAAATCATTATCTTGTCCAGACTGGCACAGAATAGCATCCCTATCTCTCGTGCTCATCAAGGCATCTCATTTATTAACCAAAAGGAATTCTGAGCGGAGGAAGATATGCAAGGATGATTAGACGCTCAAAAAATTTGATGCTATCTGTCAGCAATTGGTTTTCCTTAATCTCTCTGTAGCTGCTAGATCTTTAAAAGACATTAGCCACATACTGTAAGAAATAAATCAAACAAATGGATTAGCAGAGCTAAATAGTTGTCAGGAGCCTCACAAGGCCTTATGAAGACGGATCTGCCTCTTATGGAGGCAATCAGGTATGGAACTTATCATAACAGAAATTAGGAGTGAGACCCATTTTTTATTCCACAACCCGAGGCCATATTTCCATAAAAACTAATGGCCGCGCATAATATTCAACTATACTGACTTATGCACCAGCTACCCCGTATTTTAAATATACACACACAACCATATATATAATATATATACGTTATATTTGCTAAGATAAATGCCGTGCTGCATTTTAAGATAAAGTGGAGCCTGTTAATACTAACAGTATGTCATTAATGTGCAATGCCCCTACAAACTGTTGGCGCAGGAAGTGAGAAATCACTGGGAGTGGTTGTCAGTGTCTGTGTGAAGAAATAAACAAATATACATTTCATAGCAGCTGTGTTCTCCCAGCCTCTGATCAGCTCATAAACATACATCATGCATCAGCACCGGTATGTCCCTGGAATATAAGGCACGTGTTTCTAATTTAGCTTGTCATCCTTTCTAGAAACTTCAGTCAATCAACCAGCTGTTTTTTTTCACAATGTGTGACAGTTCAGTTAAGGTAACACAGCCCTTCAGAATCAGAACATTTTAACGTTAGCTCTAAATGTGAAATTAAAGTCAACATTTCTGCCAAGAAACCTGTAAAATAAGTGATTACATAAACATTCACCCCCTTTAAAGTGACTGACCTAATTCAGCCAGCTAACTGGTGCTAGTAGTCTTACAGTTCCACACAATTCCTGGCTATCATTACACCATGATGACAAAAGAACACTCCAAGCAACTTAGAGAAAAGGTTACTGAAAAGTTTAAGTCAGGGAATGGATACACAGGCACTGACATTCTGCAGTTAAATCCATCAACAAGAAGTGGAGGGAATATGGTGTAAAATCGGCTTAGATCAGGCCATCCTCACAAAGTGAGTGACCATGCAAGAAGGAGACTAGTGAGAGAAGCCACCAAGACACCTATGACTACTCTGACGGAGTAACAAGCTTCAGCGGCTAAGATGGGAAAGACTGCATACAACAACTGTTCATCAGGTTTTTCACCAGACAAAGCTTTATGGGAGAGTGGAGCGTGAAGAAAACTCATTTAATCTCAGGTAGAGTTCACCAAAAGGCATGTGGGAGACTCCATAGTCAAGTGGAAGCAAGTTCTTAGGTCTGATGAGACCAAAATGGTGCTTTTTGGCCTAAAGACAAATTGCACATCACCACAAACACATCATCCTCACTGTTAAGCACGGTGGTGGCAGCATCATGCTGTGGGGATGCTTCTGAGCTGCCAGCTCAGGAAGGCTTGTAAAGGTAGCGGGTAAAATGAATGTGGCAAAATATAGTCCTGGATGACAATCTTATTCAGTCTTCAAGAGAACTACAGCTTGAGAGAAGATTTATTTTCCAGCTCGACAATGACCCAAGGCATACAGCAAAAGCTATATCAAAATAGTTTAAGACAACAAGGTGAATATTCTAGAGTGGCTGACGCAAAGCCCAGACCTCAATCCAATAAAAAAAATTTGTGACTGGACTTAAAAAAGGCTGTTCACACCCAATTTCTGTGCAGAGATTGAGCAGTTTTACACAGAAGAATGGAGTAAAACTGCAGTGTCCCGATGTGCAAGCCTAAATGAGACCTATCCACACAGACACAGTGACGTGATTGCAGCCAAATGTGCATCTACTAAATAATGACCTGAAAGGGGGTGGATATTTATGCAGTCACTTATTTTACATTACATATTTTTATTTAATTGACATCACTTTGTAGAAATCAGTTTCACTTTGACATTAAAAAAAGTTTCTGTACTTTTTTGGGTCAAAAAAGCCAAATAATATTGACCATGATTGATTTATAAAATCAATAAAAGGGGAAAAAAAATCCAAGGGGGTAAATATTTTCATAGGCAATGCAGAAAATTCAGAACAGCAGGGAAGCTTCAGAGGTGGACGGGGCTTAGCAGTGCAGCCAATGTCTACTGGTCACATCTAGGGCCCATCTAGTGGAATTTCCATACTGTAAGTAGTCCCAACATACTTCATGATTATCTAACTGTTATTTACCATATCACGTCCTACCCTAAGGGTAAAGTGTTTCCATATTATTTCCTTCAGCACGGCTCCAATCAATGAAACTTGAGCCATCAAATCTTGTGTTTTTTGCCCTTTCATGCTCCTTTCTGCTAAGCAAGGAAACATAACCAATGGAAATGGTGGCAAAACCCCCAAAACTAACCCCAGAATTATATTTATGAGAAGCCAGAACTTTAAAATTGTCTTTAGTATCTGTGCCCCTGTATATGTATAGGTTAAGAAAGTTTTAGCCTCCTTTCACACTATTTAGTGGTCCATGGATGGAAAGAGCATGTTGGATTGTGCACAAACATCCTGATTTCTATAGGTCACCTACACTCCTGCACGTAACTCTAACTCAGGTGTCTATTTCCCTTATCTGTGCATGCATCTGTAAGTGAAAGACGGACACGCTTCTGCCACATTTCCTGGACCCCTATGCAACCGCCGAACACCCTGATGATTGTTTTTGAGAGTTAAACTGAAAAAGTAGACAGTTGGCATGTGAAAATGTCATCACTGTAAAACTCCCCCCTACTCTGAAATGGGAAAGTAAGACGAGGGGGGGGGCAGCAAGCCAAAAGGCCATTAAAATCTGCGATCATTTATTTCCACTCCCTCGTCTAATCCATCTCTCTGGGGAATGGTTCTGTCCTTATCCACCCAAGGCTACCAATCTATTCTCCTGTCTGTCTCCATGCATCAGAATGAACCTGTGAAACAGTCAGACATGCTCTCTTTCTCTTTTCACCCCTTCCTCTTCTTCCGTCTCTGTCTCTCCCTAACTCGACCCCCTTTTTTTCTGATTTGTTTCCCTTTTATCTCTCCTCCTCCTCTGTCTCTGATTGCACCCGCGTCTTTCTGTTCTCACCTTTCCTCTCCCCCTGCGCCGCTTCCTTCCTCCCTTCCTCTCTCCATTTCACTGTGTCAGAAACGTCTACATGAATCCAATTCAAATCATATCCAGAAAAAAAGCCAGAGCAACAACAAGACTTTGTCAATGGCAATTTAATCCACGGTGAGCAAGGTGTATATAATGCTGTGCATGTTCCAGGAAACTGTCTGATTGCATTTGGATTTGTGCAGATCTGGTTGCTGCTCACTTGTAGAGGGACGAAAAATTACACCGAAAGAGACAGCTGAGTCATTTTTCACAATGTACTTCTATTTCTCTTCTTTGATTTCTTCGTATATGTGCAGATCTTTTCAGAAAGAAATATTTATTTAAGATTTGATGGATTTGTTTTGCTGAAAAATGGCTGCTCCTGTATTCATGGAAAAAGAAAGGAGAGGCTCTTCTCCTAACCTTGTATTTTTGGGAAGATAAGAATAAAGGGTGTGAAGGATGCGGCTCATCATTCAGAGCTTCACTAGTCACGAAAGAGGGAGAATAAAAGTAGTGCCTCAAAACCAAGGTCCAATTCCCCATCAGGCCCAGATCCCCAAGGTTAGCCACACCATTGCGCTGTCACGTCAAGAAATAAAAAACTCCCTCCTGCCTCTCCGCCAAACATCTTCCACTAATGGCCGCCACAAAGTCCCACTAAACATCGAGTGAATATTTATAGACCATTAATAACCTATGTGTAAACCGCTAGTGTCACCAACCGGGTGAGGCAGATGATGGGGAATCATCGTCGGGGAATTATTACGGCTCAGGCTTCCCCAGTGGGAGATAAATGCGGCACAGTATTTCGACTTGTGTGCACACAGGATTGGCTGCCAGGAATCCCAGACGGAGGGGTCCATGATGTGAGCCCGTCCAAATTTCACCGACATAATTGGTGTAATCGTGTGATGAATTGCAGCCATTTAGCTTTTTCCCTACTATCTGCAAGCTTCAGCAATTTTCCCTCAAAAAGGTATACCAGAAAAGTTCGTAGGGCATCTACTTATAGTCGAGTCGGGAGTAGACCGGGGCGATGTTAAATATGTACAATTGGGCAAGTAATTAGATTAATAAGGCCTAAATGAGCTCCAGGCCAGGAAGTGAAACCCAAAATCCCTCATCCTTTGAGAGTCTGGAGTGAAACACATTACAGGATCTGTTCAAAGTTTAAATGGAGCCTGAAAAAAAGTTTCAGTGCCGCGGCTCCTCGGCTCGTTTCTCCCCACGACGGACTCAAATTCCCCCCTGCTCATCTCTCTGTTCACCAGACTAAAAAAGATGTTCAGCTGAAGTAATAATGAAGCAAACTTGGAAAGCTTTGCAAGAAGAAAAAAAGAGAAGAAATCCTTTAGGGTTATTTAACTCGATTCAATCTCTGGCTGCACAGGTTTCATGTCAGATTTTCTTTTTTTGGGTTGCATGATATAGATTCATTTCATACCTGAAGCTTTTATTGATTAAGATGTATTGACTAACTATGCTGAATTCACACAATCACTCAACTAAAGAGGAGCAGAATGAAACCCTGTAAGGCTACAGATCAGTCCTCTCTGAACAAAAGATGGCCTACAGGGTAGTTACAACAAAATATGATGAAGATTGACAGCTCAACCAGGCTACACTTAACCACAACTGTGCTTTTAAACTAGGAGGATGTTTTAACTGGTCATGAAACTGCCTGAAAGAATACTGAATACTCCTCTTTATGAGCTCAAAGCAAAAGAGGCCATCAGGGACAAGATTGATCTTCTTTATATCACAGTTTTTAATACCTGTTAAAACATTAGTATCTATTTAATAATTGTAAAAGTCTGTTTCTACAGTGTGTCCAGAAAGTATTCAGATCCCCCTTTCTTTTTTTAATTTGTGTTGTTGCAGCCTGATGCTACAGTCATTTAAATTATTTTTTTCTCTCATTAAGCCACACTTGGTACCCCATCATGACAAAGAGAAAACATAATTTAAGAAAATTTTGCACATTTATGAAAAAAAAGAAAAAATATCACATTGAAATAAGAATTCAGACTGTTGACTCAGTACATACTTGAAGTACTTTCGGTAGCAATCACAGCCTTCAGTCGTTTTGAATATGGCAGGACAAACTTTGTTGACATTGATTTGGGTATTCTCTGCCTTTCCTCTTTTACAATCCTCTCAAGCTCAGTCAGATTGGATGGGGACTGTAAGTGGACAGGCATTTTCAGGTCTCCAGAGACATTCAATAGTGTTCAAGTCAGGGCTCTAGCTGGGCCACTCTAGAACATTCTCAAAGTTGTCCCTAATCCTGTGTTGTCTTGGCTGTGTGCTTCGGGTCATTGTCATGTTGGAAGGTAAACCTCTGGCCCAGTCTGAGTACTGCATAACAGGATTTCATAGAGGATATCTCTGTACATTGCTCCATTCCATTTTCCCCTAACCAGTCTCCCAGTCCCTGATGCTGAAAAACACCCCCACAGCATGATGCTGCCACCACCATGCTTCACTGTTAGGATGGTAGTGGGCAACTGTTGAGCAGCAAGAGATAACCTTTAGAATTGAGGCCAAACAGTTCAATCTTAAATTCATCAGACCAGGGCAGAGGTGTCGAGTAACGAAGTAAAAATACTTTGTTACCTTACTTAAGTAGAAAATATGGGTATCTATACTTTACTGGAGTAATTATTTTTTAACCGAATTTTTAGTTCTACTCCTTACATTTTCATGCAATTATCTGTACTTTCTACTCCTTACATTTTAAAAATAGCCTTGTTACTCTTTTTCATTTCAACTTGTTTTCATTCCAGCTTGTCATCATTCAAAAAAACATTAAAAAACAAACAAAAAAAACCTATCCAGATAAATCGCGCAATCTGGATAGAGTGAATTTGATTGTGGTTGGATGAGAAGTATAAACATAATACCATTCCGACACCCTGTTGGTTTGTACGTGATCCATCGCGCCTGCGCACATGACACAAATCATGTCACACTCCAGCAAGGAAATAGCAGACATATGTAGCCTAGTAGTGGCAGAGACTCAAGAGAACTCGAGCAAAATGTCCCAACCAAGCACCAGCAAGGAGGTTGGTAGCCAGGAAGACCAATACCTACAGGCAACTAGTCATCTTATCTTCCGCTCCATGAAACACAGGTTAATGCTCAATAGTGCACATATAGGGTTCTTGAATGTATTTGCATTGTACTAAAATGAGTTCATTTTTCAATGGGCATAAATGTGGCTGAAACAGGTGCATCCCAAATTTTTCAACATCAACATTTTAATATAACATTATAGTCATTATGGCCTTTATGAAAATGTTTTTTTGGGGGGGAGGTGGGGTAGTGCCCTGTGGTGTGGCCTCTGCTTTTGTCCTTAAAGGCATTTTTTCCCCCTTACACTACTTTTACTTTTATACTTTAAGTAGTTTTGAAACCAGTACTTTTACACTTTTACTTGAGTAAAAAGCTTGAGTTGATACTTCAACTTCTACAGAAGTCTTTTTAAACCCTAGTATCTATACTTCTACCTGAGTAATGAATGTGAGTACTTTTGACACCTCTGGACCAGGGAATCTTGTTTCTCTCTGTCTGAGCCCCTCAAGTGCTTTTTTCATGTGTTTCGCCTTCTGGAACTTTGTCCTATCACCACACAGGATCTCTGGAGCTCAGTCAGAGTGACCATCTGGTTCTGGTTTGTCATCATAAGGTACTGAGTGTAAATAAATGGGTTAAAAATGAACTTAACTGATTGCAGCATCAGGCTGTAGGGCCTCACATTTTAGTTCAACCCCCTACACACTTAATACTAAGTCAAACATCATAGTCAGGTTTTCTTTTCATTTTCTCTCACAGCCATAAATTAAGGCTGGGGCGTCTAACTTATAAATGCCAATCATGTCGGTAAATGCTATCTCTCCAATAAAGAAAATGTGTTCTTCCGTCCTCAAGTGCAAGTGTTTGTCAACATGATTGACAGCGGCACTCCTGTTCTGATCGGGCTAATTCAAAGAGCTCGCTATTGAATTAAGTGAACTATCATTATATCGCTAAGGGTGGGAGCGTAATGAACCTTTTCACCTCCATTAAACCTGAAAATTGGTTGAGGAGCCTTTTATTCTCCAAACATCATAACTTAAGTAGAACTTTTTGTAGCAGGGGAGTGGATTTTTTTTTCATATCACCTTAGATATTTCATGTGGATCGCACATTTTAATTTCAGTTATTTCTACACTCCTGATTCGATGGTGCGAGTTGAAATTGGGGTTATTCTGTGGTCACATATATGAGCCTTTTGAAGATATATATTATTTGTTCCACCCACATAAGAAGGCTGCCTCTGTCTTATGGTGGAGAGAGAGTATAATGGGACAAATAGAGCTTTAGCAAGCTTAGAAACATGAAAGTACTGTAGGAGGGCCCCAGCTCCTTAGGGGTCCAAGATTTTCTCCATGAATGCCAAACTATCGCGCAGGCGTGTGCAAATAGAGTGGGGTGGGTGAGGGTTTCTCCAATCAAAAGAACCTCGTACATCAGCTCGTTTCCCTCCGTTTTTTTCCCTTCTTCTTCTTCTTCTTCCTCTCTGACCTGACATGGATTAATTACAGCCCGGCACAATTTACACCCTGCTGGAACTGTGGCAGAGAATAAAGGATGGTTGAAATGTGAGCCCGGTGACAGGGCGTTACAATACTGAATTGCTTTGTGCTGCATGTGACGAGTTTCTATCACTTTTGTACGGACCCTGTTTACGAGGCTTAACTCAGATGTGAGTTCCTGGGCCTTAGAGGCACAACATGGCCTCACTAAGATCAAGACGGGCCATTATTGGGCTGCAATATGATCATATATAACCTTTTTAGAAATCAGAGCATGCTTTGTCAAATTCTGACTTGATTCTCTGGCTGTCAGTGGGTAGAATCTTGCCTTTTAACAATCCCTTTTTCTGACTTTTGATCATTAGGCACAAACATTCAAATTTTGTTTAAAATATAAGGTTTAACTTCACAAGCACTTTCAGGAGATTAAATTTAGGAGTCAAAATAAGACCAAAAGTAAGATGATTCAACTTTAGGTATCATTTTTTTTCTCTACATTCTAGCAAATTCAGTGTTATTTACAGTTTAATTTTAGACTAGAGCTGCATGAGAAATAATGAGCACATTGCACTTTGTATAGGAGGTAGTACTTCTTGTCAACAGTTGGTGGCAGTATGACAAAGCAAGATGCACATATGTTGATGAGATAAGAGCAGGAGTGGTTTTTATCATTGAAAATTTGGAGAACATAGGAGATATGTCAGTGGTGAAACTGGCTTCTCCCAGTAGGTGGTGCTAGAGGAAATCCAAGAAATTATGATGTAGATACATAGAGGGACAGACCCCGATCATACATGTGAAATTTGAAGCAAATCAGATGTTCAGTATGAGAGCTATGGCAACTTCCTGTGTAAAGTGGCAAGATATCATCTCGGTTGTCATTACCACTGAAGCGCTGTGTTAAGAAAAAAATCAGTGTCGTGCACAAAATTGAAACAGCACTAAGGCTAAAAATCTGAGCTTGGCAGGTTCCACAGAACAAATAGCTTTAATGCGTCACTTCCTGTTACCTAAAGGGGGCGCTTTAATGAGAGGTTTGCATGTAGGCAAGATCTGGGTCATGCTGTTGACTTTCTAGAACATTTGTATTAACACAGAAGAATGTAAACAGAAGTTACAAAAGGTTTAAGTCACGTGGCACCATCAACAAAGCCTTATTTTGAAATTAAAATGACCCTGGTGGACTTCCTGAATTTGGCATGGGTCCAAGAGGCTGTTTTGTAGATGTGGCCATCATGCATATGCCGACCAGAGATCATCTGCCTAAGTTGAACAGTGTGAGGGAGCTGAATGTTTAAAAAGATTCACGAGGGAAAAATAAATTTTCATTTGTTAGAAGGGGGTGCTGTGATAAAGCAATGAAGTTGGTGCATGAATGGATAGAGGGTCAATGTGTTACCATTGATGAGAAGTTTGGTGATCACTGACATAAGCACTGAAAAGTTTTAGAGGGTTAATGGTTTTGGAAAACTTGAAAATATGAAAAAAAGAGGTTATTTAACTTTTGGCCCTGCTCACTGCCCCACCAATTGGTGAAAAGTCAAGCTTTTGATATCTTCTAATGTCCAACTTGTCCAGAATGAGCAAAATAAAAAATTGGAATCAATCTGATAAAATCCTTCAGACTTGTACAAAAAATGTGAAACTTGTGAATTAGCCCAAAAACACCCGCATTTGACCAAAGATTATTTGTAGTGCACTTCCTGTATATTTTAGAGGATGGTCTCTGGTTTCATGCATGTAGCTTATACCAGTAGGGGGGGCCAGAAAACGACTGTTTTTGGGGACCTTAGGGGTCATTTTCGGTGAACATGCACAAAACCACCAAAATAGGAAATCTTTCACTGGGATTGAAATATCAGTAAACTTTGATGAAGTTTGGGGCATGTTAAAGCCTGATTTATGCTTCTGCATCACGTCGACGGCATAGCTACGTGTAGCCCCCTGTGTCGACACAGACCCCTACGTTGTAGCCTGACGCGCACCTCCAAAAAATCCTAACTACGCGTCGAGGCAACGCAGACCACAAGGGCTGTGATTGGTCCACTCAAAACATCATTTCTTCATCCAGGTCCCTCAGTGGGCGAACCAGTGTGGTAAATTCACCCGTTCTCAGCCTCGATTCGTTTAGTGGTCGTACAGATCACCTCCGCAAACGTCTTCCCTGTCGCCTGTGCTTTAACATTTGCAACAAAAGAATTTGTTTGTCGATATCGATGAGCTCCAACTTCAAACAAACCCACTCCACCTCGGTCGCCATGACCTGAAGATAAACAAGGGTTCAGATGTGAAACCACACACAGCCACACCCCCTAGTGACATGGCGGTGAATTACAGAGCGACGCGTTCCCTCGACGCAGAACTTCGAACGGTCAGCGACGGTGTCGCTACGCCGTTGACGCGATGCAGAAGCATAAATCAGGCTTAAGCCTCCAAATTAGCAATTTATTAGCTACAATAATAAAAGAAAAAGAAGAATTCCTTCACTTTCAGTAGGTTCTTTGCTCCGAGGTCAGTGCCCAGAAATATTGAACTTCTTTAAAGTAAGTGTTCCAGCAAGTCCTTCAAAAGTCTTTAAAAGACATCATTGAACTTTTCAGGAAGGACATCCCAAATTTTGTTGGAACTGAGGGGTAACATGAAGTTTTAGGGTGACATGACCCTTCGAGTGGAGATTTTCTGGAGGCACACTCAAATTTTAGTGTTAAGGGAAATTTCCCTGAACCTTGCAAATCATCAGCAAGATCTGAAAACTACCATTCTAATATCACAATTTAATGTTATTTTAGTGTATCAAGGCCCCCTTTCTTTCAAACAATGTGAAAAGTCCCACCCGTGCTACTTCTCTTCTCCAAATATTGCTCTTCTAAAAAGGTTGCTGAATTGGCATGTTAAAGGGTTTGCCATCATCTGTCTGCAGCACAAAATAACTTGTTCTTGAATTCCAGCAAGTGATTGACATGACACATAGCAAAGAGATGAGGACATGCAACATTTTTACTTATAAAGCATGCACTACTAGCACTGAGACATGCTTATTGTGAAGGCACTATTAGTAGACACCTCCGCCAGAGTCGGCTTGGCGCTGCCAAGGAGGTGTCAGCAACAACTGGCGAAGCAGGCGCCCTGCCAGCCCTCCTGGCTGCCCTGGCTATGAATGGTGCTTTTGTCAAAGGTGGCAGTGAGGACACTTGAGAGGACTGCAATTAACACCACCTAAAATTAGAACATATGACCCTGCGCATCTGGTCGGAATAAAGAGACATCCTCCTGTTCTATTTAAATCCATCATGATTTGAAAAAGCAATACTTTTGACAAGGTCGTGTACAGAGCCGTGTATATGAGCGCAGCCACACATCAGAGGCCAGTTTCCGAGTTCACCCAGGTTAAATGGGAAAAGCAAGTGGGACCAGGGAAGCCATCTTGGCTCAAAGTGACCAATGGATCAATGCGCTAAAAGGCTGAGTCAAAGGTCAGACTGCTCAGTGGCAGCTCTGGGATTCACTGTCACAGCGAATGGGATAGGGGAGAGCCTCCACCTTCAAGTGACCACAGACACTGTCAATGTACGTTCAAACTACAAACATTGTTTAAATCACTGCTGTTCTATTTGAGACTTCCTGGATACTGTTTCTGCATCTTATTATGAGAAGTAGATTTGTATGTGGCCAGATAACAAGTACAGCTCTAATATAGTATAATGGCAAGGGAGCATAATATTGGTAGAAAACTGAAGCCAAAATAACTTCACTATCCAAGGTGCACCAGTGACAAAATCCTTCAAGCTGTTGGTCAGTCTATAGGCCCATGTGTCACGGTCCAAGGTCCTGAAGAGACAGATAAAATACATAATTTCAGTCCAGTCTGTTTGTGGTTGAAATTTTTTTTGTTCGAAATCCCATTTTATACAGTGAATGGGAATTATAAGACTGTTACATTTTAGGAGTGTGAATTGTCAACCATAGGATGGAGAAATAATGCAACAATAGGGGAGGAAAGATGATTTAAAGGGTTACCCCTCTCAGTCACTCTATCCTGGCACAGAGCCCGGGCTTTTACACTCAAGATGATTCTTAAATCTTATCTGGTTTTAAGAAGCGTGGAGACCAAAGACATTTTCGGTCCATTTTTAACATGATAATCCTATGAATGCACAAACCAGATGATTTAGACTACACGACCAAACACCTGCTGTTTGCTGCAACGACTTGAGTGATTCCAAGATCTCACAGAAACTCGTGATCAACGTGACTCAAGACAAAAAACAGATATGGTGGACGTTTGCTCTCTTTGGCAACAAAACCAAGAAAAAGAATATGTGTGAAACCCTGGCTGAGAAGATGGTGTAATTTTTGTCAATGGATGAGCTGTAACAGTACATGCATCTGATTGTTGATGCTTCCAGGTCAGCTCGCTTTCATTGGTTGTTGCATGTATATCCTTGGAGGCAGCCTGACCTGGAGTCATAAATATCATACTTTTTGATATTTAGGGCGCAAGCACAAACCTTGGTCGGTGAGGACTCTATTGTATCTGTATGTGTCATACTTTTGACAGGAAGTATGTGCAACTCTCATACCAAAAATCTCAATGCCTTCAAATTTCACCTGTAGGATTGAGGTCTGCCCCTCTACATATTCAAAGGTTAATTAAATCATTTTGATTATCCCTGCTGGCAACAGGAAGTGACACAGTTGGGCCATTTCTCTATTGGTGAGCAATTTGTTATCACGCCGTTTCACAGAAAGTCACTGTAACTCTTATATGAAACTTCTAATTGGCGTCAGATGTCACATGATTAGGATCCGCCCCTCTACATATTTAAATGTGTATTTCAATGTGTATCACATGTTTTTGCTAATGCGCCAACTACTGCAAGAAAGCTGAAGCATCTCTAACATGTAATGTCCTGTTTTCAGTCCCAGGAGCATCAGCATGCTTTCTGTGCTCTGCTGCATCACACAGCATGGGTTGCTTACACCCAGTTATTCCCAATCTCCTGCCTCGTTTCAGGTTGGGGTGACTCTGACTCAATTGGTAGCAGGTAAATTATCATGTTGATACTACACACTTGAGGATTATTTGGTCAAATAGTCAGTTGTGACAAAGCTTCAAATTGGGTCACACCCCTCAGATCATTGCAGGGTAAATTGGCCTAAAATGGGGCTTAAAATTGTGTAGTGTGCAGCTTCAGTGCCTTTCTCCTCAGTGCTCATCTCCACCTTAAGGCTACATTGGCTGTAGGACAGAGTAGTTGACATACTGCTCTGGACACCTGCTTTGAATTCCACTTCTGTTGAGTGGCATACTTGGCAGACCACACCAGCGGCCGCAGCTTTTATTGTTGGCAGACTGACAAAGGAAGCTCCTGTCGGCGAGAGCAAAACCTTCAACTCTCAGTACAAAACCCCAGTTGTGTTTGGCACATTTAGCTTTAATCTTTTATCTGATATATTCTGCCTTATATTTGAACCCTCTTCAGACACCAGTTCCTGTCCTGATTTTCACCTCCATCCTCTGTCTCTTTCAATTTTTTCCCCTTTTTCTTCCTCGCTCGCTCTCTATCATCTCTTCCCTCATTTTCCTCCTTTAGGAGACTATCATATCAAACTGTCGCACTAATCCAACTGAATTATAGGGGGTGTGTTTGGCAGTGAGATAGCAGGAAATAAACAAGATGCCCACTAAATTGAAAGGAGGGATGTTCCCCTGCTGTGCTTTTCAAATTGGTCTGTGTAATTTGACAGGCCGCTGTCGTGCACGTCTGTGGGATTAAAGGGCCAAGAGTTTCTATCAGTGTCC
Organism: Cheilinus undulatus; assembly: GCF_018320785.1. NCBI lineage: Eukaryota > Metazoa > Chordata > Actinopteri > Labriformes > Labridae > Cheilinus > Cheilinus undulatus. The sequence continues at coordinate 17,976,954 of NC_054886.1, forward strand.
ACTCATTCACAGGATGTTTTCACTTTTTCTACGCAGATTATCAGCCTTTTTGTCAAACTACATCATAACAAGCTGCAGAATCTTTTATTTCTGAAAACACTGACCCCTTAATCATCTTTTCCTCTCAGTTGTTGCTGCCTTGAAGAATCAGATTTGTTTCTTGGATTATTTATTATGCTTGACAGCCACATTGTAAACTCTGATAATGTTGAAATATATACTGTAAAGCTGTGGTCATTTCTGATTTATCCAACCAGTAATGTGAAGTGGTAGCTTGCATTTCTGTTGAAGATATTGTGTCTTCAAAATAAGTCTGGCATTCTTTACTTTTCCCATAACCTGCTAAATGCATCAGAAAACATCAAAAAGCATTACTCTAACACAATCTACTGCTCATTCGTCTGGCTGTGAATAGTGCTGCACAAACACAGTCACCCCATCCCCATGCAGCCTCTATTTTCCCCTGGATTGCTGGACGCCAAACAGGCAAGAAAAATGACCAGCATGCTTGCCTTACTCCCCTGAGAAGAGAGTCCTACACACAGAGGGATGTGGCTATTACTTATCATCATCAAAAAGTGCTTGTTTGGTGATAATAAGGGCCTGGGATAGAAATCTCAGCTAAAGGGAGGGAGGGGACTACCTGAAGTAGCAGCAGAGGAATCCTTCCTCTGCTTACACAAGCATTTTCTGCCTCTCTGTGAAACGGAGGGCCAGCTCTAAGACTCGGCTTAGCCCAGAAATAGAGGTAGATAGGAGAAAGTGTTATTAACCATGGTTAGAGGAACAAAATGAGATAAAGAATAACAGACAACAACTCGAATTGTGCTTACTGCGCAAGAGACAGTCGTCAGGGAATACGTAAGGAAGGTATAATAAAGCATTAGTCGGGGTGTTGTGTTTATCTAGTATTCTTTTGTCTGCAGTGGTTGACAAGAAGTCATATCAAATCAGAAAGAAAGAATTTTGAGTCGAACCGTGACAGGCTAAAATGGCTGTGTGACTGCAGGAACTTTCTCAGAGCCAAAGGTTTTTCTTAAGGAACTCAATATGTTTTACCCACGGCAGTCTTGATCCTCCAGAGACATTAGAAACATTTTTCACATTAGAATCCTTCTCCAGGAACTAGTAACCTCTCAAAGAACTTTGTACTTTTCGATTGAAGACAAGACCTAAATTTAGCTCCAATTTTAGGGTTGAGGCCTTTCGAGCAGATATTTTCCTCTCAAGAATCCGAGTCGAAAGCCCCAAAGATTTGAATGGGAGGAACTTTTCCCAGGAACTACAAACCCTTTGGGAAACTTGCACATCTTTATTATAAAATCAAGGGTCAAAATTTAATTCCAGGTCTATTAATCTACCCCATAAAAATTCCCTACTGGGAAGGGAGAACTTTCCAAAAACTCAGGAACCTTGCTTTTGGGGTCCGCTGTGCTTTGAATGTTCCATCACAGGAACCTGGGTCTCAAATCCCAAAGACTTAGGGAAAAGTCACTGCTCAGGTGTACTTCTCTAAAGGTTCAGGAACTTTTATTTTGGGTCGGCAGTGCTCTGAATGTTTTTCATCTGAAGAGCCTTTCCCAGGAACAAGGAACCCTTTAAGGAATTGTGTACATTATGACTGCAGGAGCCATGGTCTAAAATTAGTTCCAGGGTAACTGATCTACCCCTTGAAAAGTCCCCGCTCAGTGGTATCTCTGAGTAACTTAAAGAATCCAGGTCTAAAGTCACCAAGACATTTGGTGCTTTCTAACAGTTGGAACTTTTCCCAGGAAGTAGCCCTTTAAGGACTTTGTACGTCTTGATCGTAGAAACCAGGGTCTTAATTTTATTTCAGGTTTGTAGATCGGAAAATTCAGTACTTGGCTACTTGGGAGGGAGGACTTTCCAATGGTCCAGAAACTTTGGCATGGGGTCCTGGTAACAGGCTAACTGTTCTGTCACTCAAATAATTTATGACTTGCAGTGTAGAGCAATAATTTTATTGCTCCTCAATACATCATTGGCCTTTGTTGTATGATGTTTTGGTACTTGAGGATGCATTGGAAACATAGGTGAAAGAAGCAATAATGTGCCTTGAAGAGAAGCCCTTGGCTAAAAGTTCCTGATTCTTTTGGTCAAAATGGGCCTTCTGTTACATTAACAAAAAAAAAAAATCTTCAGGAGGTACTGTGCAGTTTCAGCATAGTGATCAGTGGATGAAACGGTCCAGTGAACAATTTTCCACTGGTCCACTACCTGTGTTCTTTAAGATTTGACATCAAAGGTCCTCAGATCCACAATCCCTTGTGAAGTACCACCAGTTCAAGTTATTTTTGGCAAAAACACAGCTTTAGAGTAAAATACATTTTATCATATTCTGTTCCCGTATATTTTATCCCCACAGCTTTCAACCAGAAAAGTGGTCACATTACTAATAGCAACATTCAGCCCGAAGGGAAAGTAGCAGCTCATAAATATCCATCCACCATTTTTTTTGTACAGTGGGTCAAGAGGCCCACACCCCCAGGGGGAAAGCAGGACAGCTCACAATTCAACATGAAACATAACTCATGCTATGCTACGTGGGGAGAAAGTTCATGCAATACATAAATTTAGGGTCATATGTTACACTTTCAGCAGGGGTCACACCCGATAATAGCCCAATTGCGATTCAGGACTAGCAGGCCTTATCTGTAAAAGTTCTCAGCAGAGCAGCACACTGCTCCTGGCCTTCCTCTGTAAGCGGTTCACGTTCCTTGTTTGTTTTATCTATCGCCATTCAGCTATTTGAGTTTGACACTAGGTTCATGACCACTTCAATTCACCTCCTGGTATCTGATGATTCCGTCTCTCACATTCACTCTAATATATTCTGAGGAGAGAGGGGGTACGTGTTGGGGAGAAGACACATCCTGTCTGATTGCAAGGTCTTCCCTGATGAATCACGGACACAACGGACTTTATTAAAGAGCTCTCTCCATCTCACTGGTGTGATTAATCAGAAAGGGAGTGTTGTTAACAAAGAAAGTCAATGCAGGTCATTGGACGCCTCAAAATCATGTATTTATTCTGTTGATGACAAGACTTCAGCATAATGGGGTGACATGCCAAAGTAAATTTAAAGTAAATTTATCTTTGTCTCCCTTTTCAGTTGTCGTAGGAAAATTACAGTTGGAAAGATGAGGTTGTTTTGTTAAACAGAACACAACTGATTTTCCCTTCAATTACCTAAATGGTGGAGGAAAATGGAGATGAAAAACAGATTTGCTGACAAAAATTCCTGTCTAGCCGCAAGCATTTCATCGCTTTTCGCAGATACCTCCACCGGTCAACAAGGGTAAAGCTATACCTGAAGGACAGCGGGGGCAGAGAGGGGAAGAAAAATTGAGAGAATGAAATAAATATCTATTTAAAAATAGCCTCTCAGCATGGCAAGGAAGGATTTGAAGATATTATCCTCAAAGGCTGCTGTGAGTGAGGCCGGGAGAAGGGAAGGCTGTCTACAGTGAAATATGAAAGGCACATACTCCCTGACAGCCTATGGCTTTTCCTGATACTGCCAACACCAGCCCACTGGAGTGATCCATAGACTCTTTGTGGAGACTTGTGATATAAATGCTGAGGGCGAGATGTTGAAGATCCTCAGCTCGCCGCCGCCCTTCCCTCCCTCGTCATCCTTTGCCATCGCCTCTTCGTCGCATGGGGGGAATTTGTTATGTTCCCTCTCGTACGCCTGCCTCGGAAATATCAGGACGGCAGACGGGGGACAAGTCAACTGACTTGTCCTTGTCCCTTTTCAATTTGACAAGGCAAGCAGCCTTGGGGACTCTCCAGTCTATTTTCAAATTGACCATTTATAATCAGTTTTCTAAAGGAGAGAGAAGAGGTGTCGAGAGGAGTCGAGCCAGCTGTGTTGTTGTGAAAGGTAGAGAGTTGGGGGTTGGGAGATGATAATACAGCGGCATGTTGTCAGATGTGTCAGCAGGTAAGATGAATGAAGAATAGGGAGTTGAAGCATAAAAGGGAATGCACGATGGGGAATTGACCTCTATTCAAAAAAGAAAAGCAAGGAAAAAAAGGGAAGAAATCCATATCCTGTAGAATATAAACAAATACAGCCTCACTTTGAAGTATGCTCCACCTCCAAATGAACCCAAATTGGAGGAGAAAGTTGTGTTGACAGTCGCTGAAACCTTCAAGAACGAAGAGGCACCCATTGTCCATTTTTTGACACCAACGTGGCTGCATATATCAGCACCTGCAAGGTCAGGCCGACTCGGGCGTGGCAAGCGTGGCGAGGGCCCCAGCCCAGGAGGCGTTACAGCATTCTGTCACACTGCTTGCTCCAACGCCGCCACACGATGACATTTCCACAAGATGGCTCTTCTGAATTATGCGGCCCAGCGGAAGGGTAAGAAGGGAAAGGGGGGAAAAAAAGCTCATTTTCTGGGTGTCTGCTTCCGACCTGAAACCGCCACTTGTTTTCATCAGCGCCTTTTGCCGCTTATGCAAAACGGCGCATGGGGTAATAGGGGAACAATCAAGCCAGCCTGCTGCTCCCGTTCTCTCTCTCTTCAGGGTGGAACGACATGGTGTCACCTCTACACTGGCCCCCATCCTCCCTAAATTAATCCCAATTTGGCCATCAAGCACAGGGCCGTCCGAAGGGGCAGGCAGGGAGTAATTGACATTCTCAGGTGCATGAGTTTTGTTTATGTAGTAACGCTGAGCCAAGGCCTTTCACCATGGATGACAGCGGACCCGGTTTGCATACACCACTTGATTCGGGAGCCGTGCATGAGTGACTGCTCAGCAGCCCGTGGCCCTGTGGCATTTCAGCAGAGGACATTTCAGCAAAGATCGCCTCAGGTGTCAAGTGGCTTGGAAGGTGCAGGCGGCGGTGGGAGGTCGTTTGTCCCGGGCATTGATTCTAGCATGACCCCATCGCTCTCTCTAACTATTGATCCATCCCCCAAGACCCCTGCACAATGCCCACACCACACATGGGAATTAGAGTTCAATGTGCCCTACCCTTAAACAAAGGAATGGCAAATTTTCAATAGGACATCACATATCAGTATATAAAATCTAGGCCACTTGCCTCTGAGGTCATTCCAGTGATACGCAGAGTCCATTTTGGTTATTGGGATTCCATGAATGCTGGAAGTTTATAGACATGAGAGCATGCTGGGAATAGAGGATGTCCGTAAACCTTTACATGTGGGGGTTCTTTGTGTGTGTGTGTGTGTGTGTGTGTGTGTGTGTGTGGGGGGGGGGTGTGTGTGTGTGTGTGTGTGTGTGTGTGTGTTGGAGCTCATTCATGAAATACCTAATCCTTAATGCTTTCCTAGGCAGATCTCCCATGCCTTTTAGCATGTCACCCAGGCCATGAATCACCATTACAGCACCTACATTTTTACCTGGGCACCTCTGAGGCTTTTTCATTAGGGTAAAAGGGACCCTAGGCAGAGTTGTTGAGGGGGTTGGCTGTGTTTGTGACAGGGAGGGTCAGGGATTTGGGTAGGGTGGGTTAATTACAATAACAATGGGGGCGGCCAAAAAAAACAGAACGTGCGCTATGGCAAGGCCGAGTTGCTCTCATTTGTTTCAATAAGGTAAATTGATTCCAATGTCCTTTGGTGCCATTTGCATCGCATCCATTTAGTGAGCGCTCCTCTCATCCCACTCCACTCCCACCCTTCACCACCTCCTCCAACTCCCCCTCAATTCACTTCACATGTGCAAGGCAAGACAGCATCAATGCTGGAGCATTGATTTCTGGACACATGAAAACACTCATAACCACGTCCACACTAATTCACAAATTCCACCTGAGACTAAATGTGCATCTATCATACATACATGTGCTATTTTTTTTTTATTTCCTCCTTCAAGAGCTGAAAACATTCACTTTGGCCTACTTTATTTTTATCAAACTATCACTGTTTGGGAAATTCAAAGGCTGTATTTAACCTTGTTATAATAAAATGAAAGTCTAACTTGTATCCTTTGTTTTTCTACATAAAAGACTGAAGGCTCCTGTGCAACTATAATTACCCACAGAGCTCTGTAGACTTTGTCACATTTCCTAAACTTCAGCTTTGACTGACATGTTTGCTTCTTAATGAGCATCACTTATTATTTTTTTTGTCTCACCCATCAAAATTCTGTCAATTCTACTTAAGATTTCAATTTGTTTACTGTAAAATCTTGCAATCCCTGTGAAATCACTGTTATGATTTCAACATAAAACGAATAAATCCACTTTGCATTCCCCATCTTCAGTCACACAAATTCCCTCAGAGGGTTCCCTCATTATCCCTATTTTAGCCACTGTTCTAAATAATGGCAGTTCTTAAAGTCTTTACGTGGTTTTAGATAAATTCTTATCATTTTATACATTCAAAGTAACCTGACATGCCAGATGGAGTGTTTTGGATCTCCATTGCATGGATATATTTCACATTCATCAGGGAAAGTTTCCATAGAAAGCATTTGGGAAGGGCAGGACTATTCAAAAATTCTTAGAAGGTGATTGGAGGAACAGTCTGTCTGTTGCATTTATGATGGGCCAATCAGAGCAACAAGACAAAATGTTGTACGCACGTGCTTGACAGGCTACCGCTGCCATAGATTATTAATGCCGAAACCTCTCTGTATGTAAAACTGATTCCAAGGCTGGTCAGGAGATGTGCAAGAACATCTTATCTGCCAAGACAAGCTTTCGGTCTGGCTCTTTGCTCTTTTTTAAAAAAGAAATGTGGTCTAGTTCCAATTAAATTGCTACTTTCCTACAGCTACATCCAAGCTAATGGCTACCACGTCAGTAGCCATTGGATACACTGGCAAATCCCACCCAAAACAATAGCAAACCCATGCTGAAGCAGACAGGGAGAAGAGCAAATACATCTTTTCAGTCATGAAAAGCTCTCTGCCCCTGTTTTAATAATGTCAAGTTCTGGCAAAACTACTGCTGTGGCTAAGTACAAGCTAATCACTCAGCAGCTATTGTAAACAACCACTAAAACCCTTTATGACCGTAACTCTCTCAAACTCAAGCAAAAACATCTTTCACATTACGTGATCCAGCTCTAGTAAAACTGATGCTATGCTAAGGCCACATCCGAGGTGCTTGAGGTAATCACCATACTGGAGGCAGCTATTGCAAACTGCTTTCAGTACAACTAAAACTCGCCCATAGCTACTGCCTCGTTCTCCTAAAATGGTGCTGATTGGTCCAAACAGTGTTCAGTATTATTGATTGGAGCTTTTAAAGATGGATATGCTTGATGACAGAGATGAAGTCTAGCAAGTCCATCTGCTTTTTAAGGTTAAATTTAAAGATCATTCTAAAGACAATACTGACTTACTTTGAATGAAAGATTTTTACGTAGTGGGTTTCATTCAATCCTTTAGAAACTGTTTAGTGTTGTAAAACTCTGTTTTGGCCACTAATTTGGATCATTGCATTTTAAGTCATTTTGCTAAAAAAAAAAAAAAAAATGACAGTCATCATCTAATTTTTTTTTAATAAAATCCAGATCACGATATTATTGTTGAGTAATGAAAAATCCTATTGACTGCCAGTTATATATACACTATTTAGGAGAAAATGTATAAAAAACAGTAAATACATAATATTTTGGATCACAGTGCAGTTTCTCTCACTAATTTGGGATCAGTAGGATCTGTTAAGTTTAAAATCTCAGCCTTGTTTTGAACACTTTTTTTTTTTTTTTTTTTTTGCCAAAAATGATGTAAAGGTGCTGTTTCTGCAGAAAATACAGCACTGGATTGGTGATTTAGAGCAGATGTTTTGGCTGTCAGCCAGTTGGTCAGTTGTTTCAACTAAAACTTCTGAATTAATTTTCCTTTAAAAAATCCACACAAATTCCCTCAAATATTTAAGAAATAATTTATGAACATATTTTTAAAGTTTTTCCATAAAATGTGTCCCATTTTCTTAACATATTCTCAGAATACAATCATTAAGCCTTAACATTCAAAAAAAAAAAAAAAAAATCTAAAAAAGTTCATATATATAATCCACAATTTTTTTTCAAGGTAATTCAAGGAAATTGAAAGACAAACAAAACAAACAAACTATCCATTTTTTCACCCCCCCCCCCCCCCCCCCCATCCCAATCAAATTACCCAAAATTTAGAAATACTTTTCCCAGATTTCCATGAAAATACGTAACATTTTCAAAGCCCCCCCCAAAAAAAGGAATTCAATTCCAATTTCCCATAGTTACAAACACATTTTCCAAAATATCAAAAAAAATTCCATTAAATTGTTGAAACTTTTCTGATCAAATTCCCTAATCAAACCCTCCAAAATTTACAGATAAATTTCCCAGATTTCCATAACTAAAGTTTTCAAAGCCAAAAAGAATCAAATTTCCCAAAATTACAAATACATTTCCCAAATATCCATGATACTAACCAGTTTTTAAAACTGTCCTACCTCCCAAAAAAATCAGATTTCCCAAAAGCCCCCCCACCCCCATTTCCCAGTATTAGAAATATGTTTCCCAATTCCCTCTAATTTCTATGAAAGCTCCTGAGAATTTCACCACAAACTCAAACTATTTAAACCTCAGTGTACATTCCAGGCAACTATCTAAAAGAATTCTGATAACAGAAACTATTAGTATGTTGAACCAGAGCCGAAACATAATGTCCTCACATGTACATGCAGGGTCTTTGGAGGTTAATGAAAGTACGGGTCCTCAGTCCCTGCATGGCACTGTTATTCTGGGGGTTATGGGCTGACAAGTTTAGGAACCCCTGAACTATGTTGATGAGATTTCAGTGTTTCATAACCACCATTTATTTTCAGTTAATTTTTCAAAATAACTGATAATCTGTCATACATCAACACTTTATCCGTTTCATTAGAACATGCCAGTGTGGCATACCAGTCAATCTCAGCAACACTGTTTCCTGACTTGGCTGTTCGGCAGGATCAGTGAATGTAGGACTAACCACTAACTCTTGGTCTTGGTCCGGGTGGCCTTCATTTTTGTCTTCCTTCCTGGCTCAGACCCCCTTTTGGGTACAACACACTCTCTAGCTTTAACACACACAAACTGACACTCCCATCATCAGTCAGCGTCAGGGCAGATAGCAGCGGCCGTCAGGCAGATGAGTGACGACTGGCCGTGTTACCTGAGCGCCTGCATGACAATGGGCCTGCGGGCTGAGATAGAGACAAAAGCTGCTGCTCTGCCGCACACATGCATGACACAACACACCAGCTGATCATTGTTTTCTGTAAAATTAGCTGCCAACTGGAGACATGTAAAAGATGCACCACACAAAAAGAACAAACACACACACGTAATTGAATATGTTTGCTACAAAACTTTTCAAAAACCACAATTAGAGCAATATTCTGACATGAGGTGTGATCACACACGCAGAGCAGTCACAATACTGTCTGCATTGATCCAAACCAGTTAAAATCATACCACTGGAGATCCATATGATTGGGAACAAAACAGAAACCACACAAGAATGTTTCTAATCTTGCAGCTTTAGCACATCCTTCACCACTTTCTTCAAGATGACAACACTCCAAGGGGCTTATTCCTCACTTTATACTAACTTTAAAAGCTGAGTGAAATTGCTACCCAAGTATCCTAAACACCTACTTGAATCAGCAACAAGCAAATCCTATTAAATCCTGTTAATTGGGCCTCATTCAAGCAAATCCTGACTGCTCGTGAACAATATAAAAATATAGATTTTAATGACTTCAGGGAGGCGGAAAGACCTTGCATATTAGACTCATCAATAGCTTTTTCCCTGTGCATGCTAAAAGTGTGGGATGGTTGCAGGCCAAGAGGGTGCACTTGCTTTCTAAAACCTCAGTTCACAGGTTTAAAAAAGCTCACATCATGCCTGAAGCTTTCATTGGACTCCACGGCACACAAAAAGAGTCGCTCAAACATACACAGTCTTAGTACAGCACAAGATTTATAACAATAAAAGTCTCCCCAAAAGGCATTGAAACGCAGCAACCGTTTTGCAAGCTGCCTTGAACTCTGCCTGATCTGCTATTTGTTACCTCGAGCACTTGGCAAAACAAAAACGGCTACAGCCCAAACACTTGAAAGGGCTTATTGCTCATGTTGTGTGCTAGTTTGTGCATCTGTCTGGCTGAAGCAAACCATCACAGTTGTGTTTACAAGACACAAACCAAAAAACCTTGATCCAATTTGGATCACAGGTTATCAGCTGAAGCATAAATACATGATTTTGTAATACCTCCAGGTAATTATTAAATACGCCCCTACAAACCCCCTGTAGAGGGTTTGTGTTGCATCTGGAAACACTGTGAGCACAACAATGAGTCACAGGTTTGGGCACTAAAGGATGATGATTATGTTAATCCAACAATGCCAAAGCTTCATTGTGTGTCAGATTTTTTTGTTGCAAACTCGTGACCTTATTAACCTTCTTAATCCTCAACTGGCTTCTAATGATAAGGGGCTTACACACAAGCATGCGCATGCACCCAAACACTTTCACTTTGATGCCAGGCAAACACTTTAGGAGCTGTATCCACCTGTTTTATCCCGCACACCTGAGGTTTCCCTTCATAATATCAGCAGAGGCCCTCGAGTCTTCCGAGACAATTAACGCTCTCCCTTAGATCAACATTGAGAAAAAAAAGAAGGTTGATGGTGGCATTTGGAGCAGAGGTCTCTCCCAGTGTAGGCACACGAGAAAGCAGGTTTGATTGGTATTAAGTGGTGAGATTAAAAAGCCATCTCATAAGTCAGGTCAGCCGCTGTTCATTTGAATGCATTACCAGGGTCCGAGGCTAGATAATTCTCTCATTAGCGCCACTCAAACCCTGAGTGACAACACGGGTGAGAAGGGAGCATGTCGTACAACACTTAGAGTTAATTAGTCCGCGCGCACTGTTGCTCTGCGTCCTATCTGTCCGCTCTCTCTTGAAATGGCCTGAACCTAAGGCGCCTGCAGTTAATCAAAGATGAGCTGTAGAGTTTTACAAAGGGGATCCACTTGTTGTTTGAGGAAATACCAAAAAGACCTCTTTATTTCAAACTCCAGGAAAGAGTGCACCCAGAGCTGTAAATGGGTCAGTGATGTGGCATGTACAACACAAGCTGCTTTTCTCCCTTTATGGGTCTAGAGCCAAACAACTTTTTAAAATCTGTTTAAAAAGTTATTTGGTTTAAACTTGCTGTGCAGCTCATGATTATAGGGCAGTTTTTGGAGATGAAATGTATGGCTGCTGAATCAGCTGAGGCAGACGATTGGAGATTTTTTGCACTTGTTCAGCCACTGAAAGAGACATGGATGAGGAAATGAACCTAAGTAAATGCTCAGAAAACAGTCAAATTAATCACAGGGTCATATCAGTGGGTATGATATAAAGCTGGATGCTTGGTAGAGTGTGGCTAAAGCTAGCAGCTAGCTCGGCCAGCCTTCGTTCCTCCTTGCAGATAATTATCGTCCTTGATGTTGTGACAACCCCTACTATTCAGTTTCCACTCTGCCAGATTTCCTCCATGCATTGTGTCTCAGAACTGTGTCCTTTTCCAGGTGTTTAGAGTTGGCAGTTAGGTGGAGCAGTGAGGGGTTGTCAGCTGATTCCTGCTCAGTTGAGCAGGGCCTTCTGATAGGCATATAAGCCAGTCTGATCCTTCTATTGTTTGATTTGATGCATATTTCACCTCAATCACACCACACATACACTCATCTATGTATTTCAGACATAACTGATATCTCATATTTACATAGCACATTGATTATTTAATATGTTTGATCATTTTTGTTTTATAAACAATATTTTTTTACACCTTGAACTTGCGTATGGTTTCCCTTTTTGTTACCTCCCTGTGCCAGGTGGTAATATTTGGGGGCTCATCCGGTAACCTCACCACTCTGGTTAAGTAGTTATACACTACTAAAAACCTAAACAGCCTACCTACATCTTTATTTCCATTTTCTAGTTCAAGATATGGCCATACTGCACTGTTCCTAGATGCGCTAAATGCTGAGCTACTCATGTTTATGTCAGGCAAAGTGCCAGGCAAAGCTGTAGCAAGAAGGCAGCGGGCATTGACTTGGGCTACAGCAATATTAATGGTGGCAGGCTTTTGTATTGTTTTAAAAGAGCATTTAATCTGGATTTCGGGCCAGTGTTTGTAAAAATGATAGATAATTAGTTATGTTAGATAATTAGACTATGACTTTTTTGTACATAGTTGTTCTCTCATCTTTTGGGGACCAAGAAGTGTAAAAATAATCATTCTGAGACAAAAAGTCTTCAAAATATTCCCATTTATAGTGTAAAAAATTCCTTTCACTTTTTAAATTGTCTGATTATGAGCCATCATTCAAAGCATTTCCTGTCTGTAGTGACACAGAGGGCTCCCAGACTATTTTTTTTCTCCATTATGCGCCACTAATGCTCTCTCCTCCAGAGTCTAAGTGTTTGCTCATGCCTTGTTTGGCAAAGCATGCTGTGACAATGGAACAGCCTACCGTTAGCTGTCACAGCAAATGTGACATCTGCTTAGGGAATTCAATATGGTGGCTAATGCTAAGCTAGCAGAAAAAAAAAAAAAAAAAACGATAAAAATTGACTAAAATTTGTTAGACAGAGTTGAGTATTGGCATTGCTGTTGTGTATTTAATCTTATAGACCCAAGAGTGTCACCCACTTTCCAGGTTAAACAGAGGGCTCAAAAGTTATTCGACTTTGTACAGCCTGCACCTCTTATTGTTGTGTAAAACGTTGGTCTCAGAAGGTCACCTGTCTTTTAATCTCACCCTGTCTAATTTGACATCCAAATCTAGCTGTTTAGCCGGCTAATATGCCTGTAATCATTTTTAGGAGATTCGCAGTTGCCTAGCATATAACTCGCACTGCTCATAGTGTCACAGACACACCAAAACACAAAGGTTCAGGTTAGGATTAAATGTTTTTTATTATGTGAGCAAAACTAAGGACTAACATAAAGATACACAAGGGGATAACAGTGAAAATAATCTGATGGAGCTGATGGCAGTTTACTGTATATTTTCTGCTATTGCATGTGCCAAACAGGGCCCAAATTTTGTTCATTCAAAGGACAGGAAAAACTGTCAAACTGTGTCCTTTTTAAAAGGCACCAAAAAGGACAATTTCTCAATAAGCACTTACTCTCAAATGAGTACTTTGAAAAAGTTCCCTCACTTTGTCAAATTTGTCCATTTTGCTCATTTTAAGGTACCAAAGAGGGCACTTTTTTCATTTTGAGGGAACTATATCAAATGTTCTCTACTTACATGATGCACCAGGGCACCTCACCATGGTGATCAACCAACAAGGCATCCAAAAGGGCATTTCAGTTAGGACCACTTTGTCAAGAACCACACATGATTTGCAGCTATTTCTTCATTAGCAGTTATTAATTTGCACTTATTGCTGTCATTTATGTTATGGGGAGAGAAGCAGCAAAACCCAGAGACAAGTCAGAAGCAGAATAAAGGAGGAGCTGGGGTGGAGGAGGGTTGCAAGAGCAGTTTTCAAAAAGAGTGGCAGGGTATAGCTAGGCAAGTGAGTTCCAACAAGGCGGCATGAGAGTGATTTGCCAATAGTTTGATTAGAGAAAATCCACTGGCTGTCAGCTGATGAAGGCTGGAGTGAGATCAGCTGATCTCAAGTATGGCAGCACTTGACTTTGTGGCCTGCCTGAACTAATGCGTTACGCTCAATTTTTGCAGGATTTATTTCAACATTAGGGCACCTGGAAGGGCTATCATTTGAGTGTATTGAGAGTATTGCTACTGTGAGTGCTTATGATAAATAACAAAATTGCAAGCCTTAATGATATCAAAATTAACCCTTAATGTATGATACGATACGATACTTCTATTTTGTCCCTCTCAAGGAACCACAAATTGAAGTGGCGTTTTGTATTTTCTTCTCTGAGTTCAGACAGGTAAAACCCACAGATAACAATTTTTGGTCTCCAAAGCTTTAAAGAAGATTTAGAGCAGATTAATTTGCCTCTTTTTCTTTGTCAATGGCACCCTGTTTGCATGTTGGGAGCATGAGGTTATATCCACGTCATTAGTCTCTCTGCTTGGATCCAGGCCTGATACCTACACCGCCATCACAGTTAAACTCACTCTGGATCTAAAGGTTCCATAAATTGTCTCTTTCTCTTCTCTCACTTTATGTTCACTCACTCGCACTACTTCTACTGTTCCCATGAGACCCGGCGCTCGGCTCATTGGCCACCACACATGCACAAGCAGGGGGTTCTCTCTCTCCCGCCACCACCGCTGGGCTTACCCACCACAATCGCACACACCCTGAATACCAATCTCTGCATGCCCCCCGCCAACCAAGCACATAGGGTTAGCTGAATATTCTAGGAGCTTTCAATTTTTCAGGCAGGTCTGCGAACCCCCTCCCATCACGCGGCGCCATCACACTCAAGGGAGTACGATTTTCAACAGTCGTTAGCGGGGTCATCTGCAGTCCCCGAGGGAGGGACTTGAAAGAAAAAGATTTGAATTGCCTTTTCTCTCTTTTTATTCTCTTTTCATCTCCCCTGCTTTAGCTCTCTGTATGGCTCCGTCATAATTCCACTTCCCTGTCTTCAAGGCCTTCGAAATATTCATCTCCCACCCTCTCAATCTTGTCTCTGCCGCCAAATTCGTCAATCAAAGACGAGGTCTTCCAAAGCGCTTTTTATAGCGCCGATGTCACGCTTCTTACGCCACTGTCAAAAAGTGGTGACAGAGCCGCTGGTTACGCCACGGTAAGGCATTTATCCACTTGTAAAATGTACTGTAGTGGATCAAATACAGGATGTGAAGAAAATGGCTTCCAGCTGAAAGAGAGAAAAAGAGAAGGAGGGGGTGGTGGGAAATGAGAAAACATTTCTTCTTCTAACTCTTTTGCACTAATATGAATTCCCAGTGAAATGTCTGGCGAAGTAGGTCAATGGGATTTAGAAAGTTTGTGCTGTTTTTTTTCTCCCTCTCTCTCCTTTTCCTCTCTTGTCAATGGAAAATGAGCAATGCGATTAGGAGAGGAAGATGATGAGCTACTGAGTGAAAAAAGAGCGAGTGAAAGAAAGAAAAAGACAGGCGGAGGGGTGGTTTGGGCCTCTCTCGGGTCCCTCGCCAGCTGACGGAGGCACCCAGACAAAGAGAGAGGGAGAGGAAAGGGAAGAGAGAGATTTGTATCGGCACTCTAGAGGGAAGGAGTGGCTGATGTCTCTTCATCTTGATATTGAAGCAACAATCTAATTATACGATTTCTCCGGGGAATATGCATATGAGGGTAATCAGTAAATAGAAAAAGGTAATTATTTGCCACAAGTCATACCCTTTGCACCTGGAAGCACTGCGCCGATACACAAGATTGTGCTTTTGCCCAAATCACAATGAAGATCAGCATCTAAATTATTTAGCTAATTTATAAATGAATATCAGAGTTATTGAATATTTCAGTGCTTGTCAAAATATAATGAGTAAAAGTTTGGTCAAATACAAATGGGCCTCTTTGGGTAATTTGCCAGAATGTTCCTTGGGGTAAATCTCTGCCAGCGAATGTGATTGAATGTCACAATTAAACGTGCTAATTCATTGTCAAAAGCAACTTATCTATACACATGATATATTTGGTGCTTAATTGGAAAGCACATTTGGAAATGGTTTCTTCTGCGACTTTCTACATCACAGCTCTAATCAGAATGAATTCTGCCTGCTGTAATGAATTGGAGTTGAACATTGGTAGTTGGGCTATTAAAGAGACTTGAGTAGTGAATTATTTAAATGCTAATTAATGTTTTAAGCTTTCCAACCTGCAATAGGGACGTATAATTCCATATTATTCCTCATTTCGACATACTCCAAGTGTGGAGTAATTTATGGCTCATATTTCATTCAATCAATTCAGCAGCAGCGGTGGTTCTTTCACCCATCTAGTCAGTGATAGAGGAAGATGGAACCCATCAATACTGGGAGACAGTCGACCGAATTACTAATCAACTCCCATCCCTGCACTGAGGAATCATGGGATTCTCTGAGCTGTCTCAACAAAAGGTGCGTTTTTTAAAATCATTTTGTCTCCACGTGACAAGTTGCATCTGTTATGTAAATGTTCACAAGCCGCTTCTGACACAAGCCACGGATATTAGACAAACTTCATTAGCGTCCAAATAGTGTGAGATATGGTCCAAGTTTGCGTTCAAAGCAAAAGGAGTTCTAAGGCGAGCGGCAGTGGCATTATTCATGTTTCCACAATAGCTTGTTATTCATCATAAGACAAAGGAGAATCTCACTCGGCTTGACATAGATGGAGGAGGGCCACGAGGGTATTACTCACATCTGTTGAAAACAGTATGCACAGCCAACTGGATGTCACGATACAAGGCGCTTATTAATGCAAACAAAGTCTCCTAACACTGAATATAAATGACATTTTCCTTCACATCTGAGCATAAATATTAATTGTGTTAAATCTGTGATGTATTGTGGTTAGGGAGCTGCTTTAGTTGTTTACTGTTAAACCAACAAGATGCATTTTATTAATCTCAGCAGCACATCTTGTGACACCATATTGTGAAGTGCATACATGCACTGAGGAATGCAAAACTGTAGTTCTCTTTAATACCACAGGGTGGCAGTGTAGGATTAGAAACAGCTCTTTTAAGCTGCCAAGGCTGGTTCTCTATTGACATTTAGAAGCAAACACGACAGGAATTTCAATGCAAGCATTTTGAACCTAAAACACTGCATACTACCTCATAATACTTTCAAAGCCTAAAGCTACAGACAGCTTTCTCAGCCTTGTAGCTGTAAAGTGTACTGCTCAGTAAAATAATCCTACCTTAACTAAACTATGAAGAAAGAGTCAACAGAAGGCGTTTCACCTTGTTCCCTCTTTTCTTCCTTTAAGTAGAGAGTTTGCACAGCTGTCCGGGGAACACAAATGGCATTAAAACTCTCTTCCTGTGGCAGGACATCTGTTGCTTTCAGCTGGCATCCCTTCTGAACTTACTGGAGTGTGCTTTATGCAGCCTGGCAGCATTATAAATACTGATTTGACTTCTATTTTGTGGTTCCTTTTGGATTTGACAGGAAAGGTGACACAGGTTTTAGCATCGAATGTGGAAAGAATGATGAAATACACGTTGTTAGAGTAGCTATAAAGTATTCACCCCCATATATTTTGTTTTACCCTTTAATTCATTTTAGAAATCAGTTATGGTCAATATATTTTTTACCAATATTAATTTGCATAAAAACCTCTTTAATGTCAAGTGAAAACATATTTCTACAAATTAATGTCAAAGAGATAAAACTATGTAAGGTAAAATAAGTGACTGCATAAATATCCACCCCCTTCAAGTCAGTATTTAGAAGTTGCACCTTTGGCTGCAATCACAGCCCTGAGTCTGTGTGGATAGGTCTCAATCATTCTTGCACATCTGGTCACTGCAATTTTACTCATTTTTTTTACTCCATTCTTCTTTGCAAAACTGCTCAAGCTCTGTCAGGCTGTCTGGCATGAACATCCCTTTTTAAGTCCAGCAATTAATTCTCTATTGGCCGGCTGCTGATAAGCATCCCTGCAACATGATGCTGCCATGATGTTTCACAGTGGGGATGGTGTGTTTGTGGTGTTGTGCAGAGTTTGGTGTCATCAGACCAAAGAATTTTCTTCCAAATGACCATGGAGTACACCACACGTTTTTGGTTAACTCTATATCTCTACTCTAATCTGAGTTTTCTTCAACGGTGGTTTTCTCTTCACCACTCTTCCGAAAAGCTTTGACTGGTGAAGAATCTGGGCAACAGTTGTTTTACGCAGTCTCTCCCATCTCACCTGCTGAAGCTTGTAACTCCTTCAGAGTAGTCATAGGTGTCTTCGTGGCCTCTCTCACTTGTCTCCTTCTTGCACAGTCACTCTGTTCGTGAGGACGACCTGTTAAAGGCAGGTTTACACGTGTCATATTCCTTTCATTTCTTGATGATAGATTTCACTGAACTCTGGGGAATGTTCAGTTCCTTGAAAATATTTTGTGTTCATCCCCTGACTTGTACTTTCCAATAACTTCTTCTCTGAGTTGCTAGGAGTGATCTTTTGTCCTTATTGTGTAATGGTAGCCAGGAATAATGATTATCCAGTGACTGGACCTTCCAGACTGGTGTCTTTAGACTGCAATCACTTGCAATCATTTTTTTGTCGTTTTTGGTCAAATTATGTTGACCATGACTGATTTTTAAAACCAATAAAAGGATAAAACATCCAAGGGGTCGAATACTTGTTACAGCTACTATTAGTGTGATTTATTTCCTCCAAGTACCAGTATATTCTTAACATTTGCAAAGAGGCCATATCATGATTTGAACCTTTATTCCAAGTACATCCCAGGTTTTTTATTGCACATATTGAACAACACTACAGACTGTTTAGGCATGAACATTTCCCTCACATTAGTCCCTGCTTCAACCTTTAAATCAGCCTGAACCTTCAGGAGCACAATGCCAGGTATTATACTGTGTGTGTCTGTAAGTTCAGCATGGTTGCTGTGTATCAAAGACACATTCATCTGACTCTCACAGGAAGATTTAAGGAGAAGATAAGCTGCTAGAGATCTTTGATAGACGCTCAAACTGTGTCACATTACACATCTACAGGTAGAGTGCATGCACATACTCAGGCACATAACAATGCAGCTATTCAAGCTGATACCACCATTGATATTGCGCTTTATCCTGTACAAACACAAGGCATGTATACAGATCCTTGTGCAGTCCCAAGAGGTGGCTTGAACAGCTTGGTCTTACAGCTGCAAGGAAGTCTTCCCTCTCCATAAAACTCTTCATGCAGGCTGACAGGGAGCTCGGCAGGACAGAATACCAATTTGCATTCCATTGGAATAACTCGGTGCTCATGTCCTCACTTCCCCTGCTGAAGTCAGATTTTCTCTAAAGGCAACAAAGTAAGCCTATTTGTTTGACCAATCCCAGACCATTTTCCAAACAAAGAAATTCAAAGACAACAGCAGGGTTTAAATAGTGGAATTTTAATTTGGAAAAAAAGAAAAAGAAATTAAGGCCTAATTGACTGGTTGACCGAATCTGACTCATGTTGTGTAATTCTAACAGGGAAAAATGCAAAATCTGCTAGTTTATGAAGAATGTA
Organism: Cheilinus undulatus; assembly: GCF_018320785.1. Classification (NCBI taxonomy): domain Eukaryota; kingdom Metazoa; phylum Chordata; class Actinopteri; order Labriformes; family Labridae; genus Cheilinus; species Cheilinus undulatus. Next base: position 17,996,131 of record NC_054886.1, read on the forward strand.
CAGCAAAGTTAAAAATTTTCTTCTCGTCTTCACTGACCCAGTTTGTGATGCAAAATAATCTTGGCATACTCCCGTCCAGACTGGTACATAGTTCGTCTTCGCTTTTCATCATCAAAGTCCACATGAAACAATCCAAAACGAACACTGAATCCATCAGCCCATTCAAAGTTGTCCAACAGCGACCATGCAAAATATCCACGGACATCGACACCATCCTCCTGTGTAGCTATCAGTGAACACAGGGAGTTCAAGCATAGAGAAGAGTTGACATTTTGACAGTTTACTGATTCATGAAAGCAGAATGAACAGCAGAACAAAACAGCAAGAAATGCTGTATTTTTGTCCCTAATCTTTCCCTGAATGACTTTTACTCCATCATAAAAACCTGAATAGAGAGGAGCTCTTGAATTTGTAGATGATGTGCTTTGTTACAAGCACAAAAAAACACAGATTGGCCAGATGGTGGTGCCAAAGCGCAGCTTTACATCTCCAATAATTTCTTCACATTGAGTTTTGAAGATAAACTTTGTTGAATGTTTTATTGGTTTTCATCAACAGGGGAAATCCTTTGCTAAGCTTTTCCCCCATAATTATAGTTTTATGGAAATCAGCTCTGAATTAAACCTTGTTATCTATCGAGTCAATAAAAGGTACGTTTCCAAATTTGATAGAACTCCACTGGTAGTGCAAAGTGTTTCAGAGATGTGCAAAAAAAAGAGACATGGTTGCACACTGTTTTGTAAAAAATGCATGCTCATTTAAGAGGTTTAAAAGTTCATCTTTTAGCAATAATTGAAAAAGAATGATTTATCGGGGCGTTTTACATTGTAAACGGCAGGTCTGTCCAAAATTATTACAAAGAAGGGTCTAAAAACTGATGAAACTTAAAATTTGCTTCCCACTTAGTTTAAATGCTGAACTATTTTGGACCCCTCTTGTCTTCCAAATCACATATATTTACTGAAGCTTTACCAGCTTTTACCTTGAGCAACTTCCAAAATGGTGTCCTTGTAAAACTGCGCTCGCTGAATATCCTCAATGAGCAGCGCCCCCACCTGAGAGAAGCCGTTCTCTGTAATGTAGACTGCTGGATTGTTGAACGTGTCCTGCAAAGTCATGGGGCAAAATATTGCCGTCAAACAAGGCATCTCAGCTGTCAAACAATCCACAGGGAGACAGATTGGTCTACAATGTGCCGTTTAGCTGCATTTCAGCTGTGCCAAGCTCAGACTAATGGCCTGTGACAAGGCACAACAGCAGGAAATTGCAATTGCAAACACTTTGAGCAAAGTAACAGTTTCATTCAATGTGACAGCACTAATGAAGCATCAGTGTGTTTCTGGAGGTGTTAAAGGGAGATTACTGCATAGAAAATCGATAGCAAGACACTAAACAAATGTCAGAGTGTTGTTTGGTTGGAGGTGATTTGTCTTCTTGTTGCTCAATTTGGTTTGACGCCAAGAAAAAAGAAAAATGACTTCACATTTTATCACATTTCATCCAATTGAATTCAAATGAAGGATGTGTTCAAGCTTTGTTTGGGTGTTTAAGAAATAAAAAATGAAAGTTCAAGATAAATCAGAAGTTACAGGCTTACCTTAATGTACTTAAGAAGTTTCCTTAAACCATTGGGAACTATGGCAAGCCAGGGCACTCCACAAATAGGCCAGGACGGATCCAAAACTTCTGCTGCGTCTCTGTCACTCTTCATACACATTACACTTCCACAGCCTTCTCCTGGTCTGATTTTACGAGAGGTATAGTAGTTTAACGCAAAGAAATCTGCTGTGCCCAAAATTGAGGGTTCATGCTTGGAGAAATTTGGAAGTCTTGAACTGCCACTGTGTCCAAACCTTTTACTTTGAGCATCAATGGCAGATCTCATCGTTTCTGGGTAATCTCCAGTTACAAACAAAGGCCAAGCAAACCATCCAAGGGTGAATGCGAGGTAGCATTCAGTAGCAGCGATATCCTCATTGCAATCTGCATCTAATGGTTCACACCAGTCGCTGTTGATGGCCAGAGATATCCGACCCCCCTGCTTGGACCTGAAGACAGTGTTGTAAGTGTGCCAGGCCATGGCATGGGCACGCAGCATGTTATGGCCCACTAAATAGGCCAAAATCCCAGGTTCTTTAAACCCTGGAGCATGGATGCCATCTTCATGGCCCAGTTTGGCACATACATATGGCTCATTGATAGTGATCCAGAGTTTGACACGGTCACCAAATGTCTGGAAGCAAAATTTGGCATAGCTGTCAAACAGCCTCACTATACTTGGTGACTTCCAGCCGCCTTGGTCTTGGAGAGCTTGAGGCAGGTCAAAGTGGTACAGTGTGACCATGGGTGATACATTACAGGCCAGCAAATCATCAATCATCTTGTTGTAGTACTGCACACCTGTTGGAAACATATCCAGTGTTTAAAAATTTGATAGCATAGTACTACAACTCTGAAAAGGTTCCTTGGAGTTAGTTCAAATTTAAGTGCAACCATTTTGCCTCAGTCGCTTTTAAATGAGCTTTGGTCCAGAGAAGACGGCAGCATTTCTGGATTGTGTTCACATGGCTTCGTCTTTGCATTATACAGCTTTAACTTGCATTTGTAGATGGCATGATGAACTGTGTTGACTGAAAATAAATTCTGGAAGTGATCCTGAGCCCATGCAGGGATTTCCAGTACGGAATCATGCCTGTTTTTAATGCCCAAGGCCCAAAGATAACAGGCATCCAAGATTGACCTCCAGCCTTGTCCCTTGCACACAGAAATTTCTCCAGATTCTTTGAATCTTTTGATTATCTTATGCACTGTAGATGGCGGGATATTCAATGTCTTCCCAGTTTTACTTCAAGGAACGTTTGTATGAAATTTTCCACAATTTTAGATGTATTTTTGTTAAAGATCGGTAAACCCTACCCATCTTAACTTCTGAAAGATTCTTGTTAGACCCAGTAAAGTTAGTGACCTGCTGACAGTTAATCTAATTGGTTGCAAAATGATTCTTCAGCTTTTTTCACCAGTACCACTTACTTTCCTAGCCTTTTTTGCCCAATCCCTACTTTTTTGAGATGTATTGCTGCCATCCAAATTCAAAAAGAGCCAACATTTTCATGAAAAGGCCTCATTTTCAACATCTGATAAACAGGCCATTAACCTCATCCTGGGGTTAATGGCTACTGGAGTTGGGGCTTATGATTTAGGGCTATAGGACTATATGACTTTGGGGTTTGTGGCCACAGGAGTTAGGACAATAGGACTTAGGGGTATAGGAGTTAGGGCTAAAGGACCTTGGGGGTATAGCTACTGGAGTTAGGGGAAAGGGAATTATGGGTTTTATAACTGGGGTTTATAGCTACTGGAGTTAGGGCTATAGGAATAAGGGCTATAAGTCTTTGGGTGTTATGGCTGATGCGGTTGGCGCTATAGGAGTTAGGGCTATAGGTCTTTGGGGGTTATAGCTATTAGGACCATAGGACTTGAGGGGTTATGGCAACTGGAGTTTGGGCTATATGACTTTGGGGGTTATGACTACAGGAGTTTGGCCTAGAGGACTTTGGGGGTTATGGTGACTGGAGTTTGGCCTAAAGGACTTTTGGGGTTATAACTACAGGAGTTAAGGCCACAGGAATTAGGGCACAGACTTTTGGGAATGGGGTTACAGGGGTTAGGGCAGACTTTTGGGGATAGGGCTACAGTGGTTAGGGCAGTTAGGGAGTTAAGGCACAGTATTGCCTGCATTGTGTTAGTGCGCACAAAGTGGCTGAATTGTGACTTACTTTTTGATAGTGTTGTACAACATAATACATAAAATAGGAAAGGTGTAATTAGCCAACCCTTATGCTAGCAAGGAAGTTGCAGCAAATGATCAAAGCTACAGGAGTAACAACAAAAAGATTTTTGAAGTGCAAATCTGTTAGTTTCTTGTTAACATAAACACAGTTCTGTAAACATTCAACCACCTAAAAGTTATTCTAATATTACCTTGTCAGATGCTCGATGCTATGATTAGCCATTGTCTGACAATAGTGATGGTTTATTATAAAACATTTTTGCTTGAAATATGACTCCCTGGTTCCTTTTACTTTCACTGTTCATTGGCTGCACTGAATGTCATGTCAGATTTCCAACCAACTTTGAACACATCAGTACAGGCTTCCCAAATATGGTATAACACCAGAGGTAAATGGCTGCCAATCTGGTCAGCAAGGGTATGTGGATGTACCTTTTTGATTGACATGTCCTGTGGTCCCATCAGGCAGGAGGCGGGACCAGGACAGCGAGAAGCGATAGTGTGTCAGTCCAAGCTGCTGGATACACTCCAGGTCCTTCTCCCACAGCTTGTAGCTGTTACAGGCAACATCTCCATTCTGGTCCCCAAACACTCTGCCTTTCTCATGACAAAATGTGTCCCAGATACTTAGTCCCTTGCCGTCTGCCTGCCAGCCACCTTAGCACATACAAACAAAAAGGTTGTTTTAATTCAGTAAACTATGAAGGATCTTGGCATTAAAAGAATCATGGTGATGTTTCTCTGTGGAATTCCCTGAGCATGTTTTTCTTATTTCATGTCTGACTTGTTCGATCGTAGTCTATTTGATTTGATTTTAATTTTGTTACAACCACTATAGCCTAACTATATTCATTTCTTTTGTTGGCTAATCTTATTTAAGACACATGCTTTGTAATTATGATAACCCTAACAGAATTAGTGAAGTCCAGATGGTCAAAGTAATGAGAAATAGACTACCTTTTTATATATAAAAAGTTTAGTGACAACATTTGCATCACCCATGGACATACAACCGAGGCTGCCCACATGGGGGGCATAAAGGGAAGAGCTTTCTGGGACCAAGCCAAATGGGGGACCCATGGAGGTCAAGACAACTGGTCCAATGTAAAGTTAATCTGTGATTACCATATGTTATATTTAACCTATTTCTAAAAACAGAATCACCTTTTTATTTGTAATGTCAACAATGAATGTGGATGGTCACATTGACTAAACTGTTTGGAAAAAAATCTTAACTAAGCCATGATGTGCACATATGTCAGGATACAAGACAACAAAGTGTAAGGACTGAAACATATTCAAGGGAAAATTCATTAAAGAATTGCAAAATGAAGATGAAAACCATCAAAAAGACTTAAAAGTGACAAAAACTGGTGGAAGTGGTGAAAAGCAGTTAAAGAGTGGCATAAATGGGTTAAAATTGGCAAAATTAGTGACATAAGTAGTAAAAAGGGTTTAAAAGTAGCAAAATTGGTTTAAAGTGGCAAAAAATAACAAAATCTGGTTTGAAAAAAGGCAGAAGTGGGTTTACTGGTGAAATAAATTTGGCGAAACTGGGCAGAAACAGTGATGAAAAGGGGTCTTAAAGTGGCATTATTAACTAATTTGAACATCACCTATAGCTTGACGCACTCTTCAGCGCAAAAATGAAGTAACTGTTAGCCAGGATGTTGACTCCAACGCTACTGGTCCAACCGGATCCAACACACATGCATTGATACCATAGATAAATCACAACTGAACAGGGCCCATTCATTGGGTTTTTCAGGGGCCAAGCCATTTCAGGCCCACATACAACTAGGTTTGTGCGTATGAATTTTAGGGGAAAATAATGAACAAAACAATGAAACTGATATCTTTGTTGTAGTGGCGTTAAAGGCATAACACTACACTAGTTGCATTAATGCCAGTGTATCTCGTTAAGCTTCTGTAGCTTACTGTAACAAGCAAGAGTAAGAAATCTTGTCATTGATTACATACCTTCTACTTGATACGCAGCAGTTCCCGCTCCCCACGCAAAGTCACGTGGGAACATGTTTAACACAGACAAGAGCTAATTTATGTGCGCATTACGTCGTGTTACTTTGGGTTTTCGCCTAATAGCATTCGTCCAGTTACACTTTATTTATGCGCGTGGTCGAAGAACGCAGCCGTTAACACTGCGGGACCAGGAAACTGAGCAGGAGGAGGCGTTTGTGAGCGTCACGTTAATCACGAACAGTACATATTCACAAGTGGAATTGCACTTTTTTTTTTTTGTTTTATTATTGGTAGAATTACGCGAATAACGGGGATAAAAAAGACAAGTCAACACTATTTTACGCAGAGTCCAGTCTCGAATTTACTTTTAAACATATGTTGAGGAGATGTGTGTTCAAATACAACGAGGAGCTCCTGAAAGCAGCACATAACGCTGCAGCCTCAACAAATGTCAAGCTGGAACAGTGCATGGTAAACTTCTACTGTTTCAGATGATTTTTGGACGTCGTAGACAGAGTAATGACAATATATGAACCTTTTTTGACTGTGAACTATGTTCTTAGTTGAAATTAAACCAAACTTAAAATGTGATGGGCCTGTTAAATGACCGAGTTCAGGGTTGGTATTGAGACGTATAAGAATCAAAGTAGTAGGCTCTAAAGGGATTGATTTATTATAGCTTTAAGTGACTCTATGCCATTCACCCCCGCCTATGACAACGTGACATCCTGTGTGTGTGCAAACAAAAAAGAAGGGTTAAAGGTTCATGACAAATAGACCAGTGGAGGTCTAAGCATGACAGCCAGAGGGCATATGTTCCCTGACCTGTGATGATTTCATTCCTCACCCTTGCTTTTAAATTTCTAAAGAATAAAGCAAAGTACTTGACTGGATCATAAAAATGAAAATAGATTGATAGCCTAAGGGTAAACGAGTCTGTCGGCCTATCAATGAAAAAGCAACTGCCTTGTAATAATTTTATGTAATGTTGTTTCAGAGGATCCCACAGCAAACAGGACCAGACTTCTGTAGAGGCTATCAAATGATTGAAAGAACCAGTGGTAAAATAAGTCTTTCAGTAATATTTTTCTATATTAATTTTCTTATTTCTGTAATATTTGTTTAATATACTGTAGCGTATGGAAAGATACACTGACAGTAGGTTGATGTGAAATTCTATTAACTATTTTCAAAGCCACAACTATGATTTTTTAGACTTTTTTCTTTTTAAAGACTGTATTTTAAAAGTCATAATTATGAGATACAAAGTCGAAATTATGACACAAATAGTCGAAATTGTGACTTTTCATCCCATAACTTTGATCTCACAATTATTACTTTTAATCTCAAATTTATGACTTTTTATCTTATAATTATGACTTTTTATCTCATAATTTCAACTTTTTATCTCATAATATTGACTTTTTATCTAGTATTTTCGACTTTTTAATCTCTTGGTGTTTTTCTCATAATTTCGACTTTTTATCTCATAATTAGGATTTAGGATTTTTTTTTTTTCAAGACTTGCCAACCTTTCACGTTTTCTTTTTCTTATTTGGCGGAAATGGGCTACCATACCGAACCTATCAGTCGGGAATTATTTACTAAATGCAGGCTGAACAGCACAGAAAGTAGACCCATGGCTCCTAACGTGGTGTAAATCGATTAAATGGCATATGAGGAGGAAATAAAGTCAAGAAAGTTAGCCTGCACGCAACTTAACAAAATGACCTGATGCAAATGAGTTAATTCCCAGGACGGAAGCCGAAATTTAGGAATAGAACGTCTAGCCTTTCGGACGTTTTATTTTGAAACACAAACCGGATATGGTTTTAACGATATCGGACTTGACGTCAGTGGCTCCCGGGGCAGGACCATGGGAAGAGGACTTCCCAATGGATTGAGAGCTGACTTTGAATACTTTCTAAAGCCAAAGTGGAGCTGAAATAAAACAGTGTTTATTTTTAAGCGACGTAGAGCTTTTAGCGGCGTTTTTTTCGCGCGTTTGTTGCGCAGTTTTTGCCGAAAATACGTAGTTGTAACGCTTTTGTGTTTCTTTTCTGAGTAATTTCCTGTCGGTGCCTGGGAAAGAAGATAGGGGGAAAGTTTCCTCTGTCTCGTTTGGTCTTCAACACAGTCCAAAGTACAGGGGAATTGAAGTGGGGTGTTTTTAAGAAAGCCTGGCTGCTTCTTTTGAAGTCATTTTGGATAAAAATGGGATTACTGCAGCCACCTCCCGTGGAAAAGACAACACAGTGAATTGGTCCCACGCTATGAGCAACAAAGGGAACCGCTCAACAACTGGACAAGTTATTTACCAAGCAGCGAGCATACGCAGCGTTTAAAACAGTGGAGTGTTGCAACTGAAGGGAATAATCACCAAACCAGCATGGAAAGGGAATTATAAACGAGTGGTTTCCAAACAAAGGAGTCCCATTTCTGTCTGACCGAGCTGGGGCAAAGCCTTGCGAGAAATGGAGGAGGAAGGCTCACTTGAGCCAAACAAGATGCTGGAAAATATCTCCAACCGGGTCTGGATTTAGGATATCTATCTGAGTAGAGCTCCCAAGCTAGCAGCCCGTGTTTAGTATCAAAACATTAATTTCTCTGCCAATGCTGCAGCGGTTCCGTGGTCGTGTGTGAAAATGAGGGTGGATCTGTTGCAGTTGTTTGTGGTTTTGCTGCTCTGTGGCGGCGCTGGCTCGGCGGTATCATCTGATTGCAATGAACGCTCGAAAAGCGGTGGGAAAAGCCCGCAGTCCGACAGGAAGGTGGTGTGCAGCAACATGGAGCTCCATCAGGTGTTACCCCCAGACTCCATCCCTAACAGGACGGTCACACTGTGAGTATACCTCTCATGGATATGTTTAAAATGCACTGAAACCCATATTCTTCATCTGTGTACCACAAAACTTTTAACTATGCACGTTTTATTTCTTCATAAGAACACATTCAGTTTGGAGGTTGTATGTTTACAGTACATGTCTGCTCCTGAATAGTTCTCTTGATGTCACTTCAAGGACTTTCACATGTTTCTGTGATGCTCATTGAACTACAACTGCTGTCCAGTGTCTGAAAATAGAGGCCTAGAATCTATATACATATGATTTGACCTCCATATTGCCTATCTATAAATAACAAAGTGCAGAACAGTAGAATCAAATGAGTACAACTTTTGACGGCTCTTTTGATAGTTACAGATTTGCTCAAATGCCATCCATAGTGTTATTGAAACAGTCTTGGGTCACCCTCACTTGCAAGGATTGTCACAGTAGGAGTCTAAAATAAAGTATGCTTCTATTAAAAAAATCAAAGAGATTAATGCCTCTTTATGACAACAAAAATATAAGCCTACAACATCCGATATTGGTCAGTTTCTTATTTTTAACCCCCAAAACTGCAGACAAACTCCTGCACACCATATAAATAAAAAAAAAAACTCATATGTTACTAATGTATTTCTGCTGTTTGTACAATATGCAAGAGTTTTTGCTTAAATATGACTGAATATTGGATGTTGTTGTTTTTTTTTTTACACCTAATGACTTTTATCATCATCCACCAATCATGTATAAGGTATCAAAAAAGTATCAGATTTAAAGGCCCTAGTCCACCCCCACAGCACATGCCATCCACTCCCAGGTGTGTCAAACCCCGCCCACATATCGCATGGATTCTGACAGCTCATTTTAATTATTCAGAACAATGGCAGTAGTTTCTTTTCTGAATGAAGGAAACCCTAGGAAAACAACAGCATCCTTTTCATTCATGTGCCACACAGTGATTTAAAAAGGCAGCTGGGAGTCTCAGACTGATTTCACTCCTTGTTTTGGCTTGGTAGTAGAAATGTCAAAGCAGTATTTTACAACCTTGTTTACACATCATTTATCATCACTTGCTTTAAAGTCATACAGAGGGGAGCTTGTTTCCTGATCTCTGGAAAATTTGTGCGTCATAAATACTGCAGAGCACATCCATCAGTTCTTGCAGACGGTAGGTTAATCTTAATATTTGCATGGGAAGGGTTTTTCCCTTATATAACTGCATAATGACTCAGCATCTCTGGGCGCTGATGTGTATGTGTGGGGATAGGCCTACAAAAGGAGCGTTAAAGCTGTGCCTTTGACTTATTTACTAAGTTTAAGTGCATGCACTAGTGGCGCTTTAACAAAACATAACATGGCCCACCTGGCTATGCCGATTGGGGATTATGGAGCAGGTGTATCATCTCATCTAAATATGTTTCATTGTGGGCGTGTTTCAACAAAGTCCACTTGTTTTCTGGCTCTGTCACTCTTTTGAGCTCACAACAAATGGGTCACATTTATGCTGGCGTGACATCATTCCCAACTCCAACATCAACTTCCAAAGTAAATGGATGCAGCAGATGATGTGGCGCAACATTTTGGAATTTTATAGAAAACCTGTACATAGTTATGATGTTTCACGGCACCTGTTTCAAACCAGTATACCCAAGAAGTCTTCTGAGAGGCATCAAGGACAATTGGAGCAATGGTGTGATGTGCAAATCAACACAGATGCACAGACAGGCCACCAATTACAATATCAGATGTTAGACTATGCTTTTCAAACACTGTGATAGCCTCTAGATAACATCTACAATCGAAGCAGGAGGTTCAGTTGTAGACTTTTGCTCTGTGTCACCAAAAATATCAGCATTTATAATTCAATAAGTGACTGGGAAATTGTTACATCAAAAAGAGGCTGACAAACAAAACTAAACCAGCAAAAAGTCAGAACCCAACACTATGCATCCAGTGCACTTGTGCTTTTGGTGGTGGTGAGTGATGAGGGGAAATCTGAGATTACTGGGGCAGGGTGAAGGAGCAGAAAGCAAATAATAGACTCCAGGGAGGGAAAGAAAGGGAGAAGATTGTCTGCTAAGTTAAGTGGCTGTGCAGGTTTTAACCTGTTTACCACAAATCACACTGAAGGCCTTTCAAAAGTTTGGGATTTTGAGATTTATAAATCTGCTCTCCCAGGGTTTTGTTTTAATCATTTAAACAAAATTAATGAGCAGTTTGATGGAGGCTTACTGGATCTGACTAATCTTTTAATGAACAATATACCTGTGGCTTTATTTCTTGTCAAAATTGATTTAACACCATTAACACATTGTTCTAGCATAAGTTGGAAACTTGTACCGTTAATGGGGTAAAATGTTTCATTTTGTTGTTGTTCTGTTAAACTTCCATGTCGTCTCTTTGCGTGTCTTCAGTGAGCTCTGTCATCCTGTTCTGACAGTGATGGATTGGAGGTTGAGCCAGGTTCCTCATGGGTTTAGCATTCAGCTTCAGAGACACTGTAACATGGAGGATGGCCTGTGGAGAAAAAGAGAGAGGTAATTAGAGAGCAGAGACAGACGGCAGTGCAACTCTCAGGAATGTCTTTCCTGTCTCCTCTTTTGTGTTTAGACTTTTGTCGTCATCCATCGTGGGAAAACAACAGAAGACATCTTGAAGTTGAATGTTTGATTTGTATCGATTAGAAAGGAAAACAAATGGGCTGATAGTTATGAATCATTTTTTTGCCTTTCAAAGGCAGCAGTGTTGAACATTTGCTTCTTAAATGTCACAATTTTTCTCGTTATCTTCAGGAATTCTTCTGTTTTTAGTTGTTTTGACCAAAGATGCAATTTTAGAGATTGCTTAGAGCTCTGGGATTTCCTTATAAGCATCCTTTTTGAGGAAGAAATTAAACTTTGTGGACGTTAGTTGCAGCTCTGGTTGACTGCATAGAAATTATGGGGTCTTAATTTATGATCTGTAAAAATTGCAAGCCCACTCCTTAGTAGGGTGGTCCCCTTTTACAGCCCTCACTATTCCCTGTGGTGGGGCTGACCAGGGCCTGGAAACAGCTGGTCTTGCCTACAGTGAACTTAAGGAGTTGCTATCAGGAAATTTTCTCACACTTGAAAATTGGATGGTGTTTCTATGCTAAGCTAAAGCAGATTCTATACTGTTGAGTTAGCTACGTAGCATATGGAAATTCCTGCCATAAGGGTGTGAAAATAGGATTAATGGTGGTATTACTGTTTAGTTTCCTTGTTAGATGCTATGATTCCTGTATTCTATCTGTCTGGATTAATAATAGGCTCAGCCAGAAACAGCAGTATGAGCTAGGTGAGATTACTGCCCCATTCCTTTCATTATTCTTCCCCCCTTCCCTTTTATTGAAGGTTCCTGCTTTCCTCTTCAGGGGGTTTGGATTCCATTGAATAAAACTTTTAATCAGACGTCTCAGGGAACATAAAATGAAGTTGAACCACAGGACTATTTCTCCTCTACTTCTCTTAAGGCTATGTTGAACTTAATGAACCAGTTGGATAATTGGTTTTTCCTTACTCCAGAATATTAACCCCAGATCCTCTCAACTGATTGGTCTTAAAGTTACCTCATGCTTCCCTTTGCCTCTTGAGTAAAGAATTTATTATTTTGCCTCACTTCAGTATTATCTGCTTTTTATTTGCATAGATTTCCAGCACCATTCTACTCTAAATGCCTCTCAGTTGAGGAAAAAAGGGTGATGCATTCCCTGCGTTTGTGCTCTCCAAATGATGCTGCATGCCAAAGTAATCCGAGAGGAAATGACACAAATGTGTTTACAGCTGGCCTGTTCTCCCCTGTCGGTGTAGGCCTCAGCTAAAACACGACGGCTCGCGTTAAACCTCGCATGGGAGGATAAATCAGGTTGTGTGAGTCGTTCGTATGGGCGTGTACATGAACATTTATCTCTGTGTACATACTTAGCAGAAAGGAACAGCCTATATTTAACCGTTCTTGTACTCACCCAGCTCGTATTTCTCTCCAGGTCTTGTTTAGTGTAATCAGGATCCATTCACAGGAACACCTGGGTTGGACAGAGCAAACATGAGCACCTGGTTGTGGCCCCCACAGAGTAGAGCAGAGCAGGATTAATGTCAGGAAGAAAGCAGGGATTTCCTCCTGCGCTGCAGGAAAAGCTAGCACAGTTTGATGACACGTTGGAGTGCAGTAAACTGTCGTGTTTCACAGCGGTGCAAAAGAGGCGAGGGTTACATTCCTGTCTGGTTTCCTTTAGGTTTAACTTCCTGAAGACCAAGCTGGTGGAAGTGATTCGTTCTGGATTTGAAATCTGCTGCTGCTTATATTTGCAAAAGAAATGCAAAAATACCTTATGAGTGTACATAAAAATAGCTCTACCTCTATACTTTCAATTCAAGGCACTCACAGCATCATCATTACAAGAAGCAAAGAGATGAAGTCTGACAAAATAGAATAAAAAATGCAAATATAAACAATATAAAAAGAAAAGTTTTTTAACAGTGTGTATAGTATATATCTATATAGAAGTATGAACACCATAAATGGTTTATTTTAAATACAGTTTTCAGATATTGAAAGTAACAGCGCTTAAATATGTGAGCTGTATGATTAGAGTCTTCTGCAAAGAGACAAAGATTTCAACTGGAAATAAATTATGATGCAATTAAAATGTGAAGTATTAAAGTGTTAAAATGCAATAGAAATTTATCAACAAAATATAAACTGACGTATATGATGTGCACTGGGTGTGTTAGGGCAACTAAGGTAAAAATTACAGCAGTGACTGTTGCGTGGCCATCAGAGTAACTCTATGACTTTGGTGCCAAACTCTCCAATAGAAATTTCATTTAAAAAATGATCTAATTAGGGCCCGAGCACCGACATAGGGTCGGTGAGGACCCTATTGAAACTGTAGCCATTATTATTTACATATTCTGTTTGTAGATTTATATTTTCTTTGAAATGTACATTATTTTCAGCCTCCAACACTGAGATCAGTTGCTATACCACAGCCAGCCACAGGGGGCGATTCTGGGTGAATATTTCTGGGGCCGTCATGTTGTTTTTCACTGGATTTGATGCTAATATGCTGTGAAGTTATTAGTAAAAAAAAGACAAGCGGGTAACTTGCACTCCCAGAACACCTGTAGCCAAAAGTTGACACAGAAATCAGTAACTTTACTCAAGAAGTGAGCATGTATTTAACATGCATCATGTTTGCCAGTATCAGCTAAAAGGTGAATTTCTTAAACGTGAAAGCATGAAGTAATTCCTGATTTAACAGTTTTAAGCTCAGTAGTTTTTAAAGTTGTTTTAATAACTCTAGGGAGTTTATGAAAGTGAAATAAAACAACATATCTTCTCCTCTGCACATTTTCTGAATGCAATAATGTGTTGGGGGCCAGATGAGGAGATGTGGGGGGCCTGATGTGGCGCCCAGGCCACCAGTTGATGGTCACTGCTGTAGAGGATGAAAACAAAACCAAAGGGGAAGACATATCTTGCAGTCGTGCCAAAGTAGCACACATTTGTATTAAATGATTTTGGCTTATAATCAATAAAATAAAATGCAGATACTGGTAATTGTCTAATTGCCAGATAGCCGCATCCATAATCAGCCAGACCAACAATCAGTCAACCCCTATTGCAAACATATCTATGTGGACAAATATCTGCTAAAACAAGATGCAAATATGGCTCTCTCTTTATCATTTACCTGTTAATTTTGGATCAGAGGTATGCACGGCTTGCGGAAAAAATAGGCGAGCCTTCTATTCTCCAGATTCATCCCCAATTTGAAGTAGGCTTAGGACTCACTATTTCTTCATTTTCATTCAAGTTTGATCATGAGAACAGATGGGAGCTTGTCCTGTTGTGGATTTCTTCCACTCACACAAAATCTCAACATTAATTTATCAGTTATGAATACTAAAGAGCAACGTTAAATTTAGCAGTCTTGCATTGCCATAGTCATAGTGGCATCCTTACTTTGAATGTCTTATGCTCTTGTAAATAAAATAAAAAAGGTTTTCAGTATAGATGTAACAATACCTTGCAGTGAGTTGTTGTAAAATCCTTCCTTTGTGTCAGCCGGTGCAGTGCTTCCCAGTATATTTAACAGCTTATAACGTTTAATGAGTTAATCAGCAAAGGTACAAATGGATGAAACAAAAGATGAAAGACTTAGCTCTCAGGCACAAAAAAAGCCAGGAATATTCCGGCTATAATTGTTTTCATTATGGATCCATTTGGAAAGATGTATTCATCTGGCCTCAGATGATCTGTTTTCAAAGGGTAAAAATCTTGTTGTAAATACTGACACATTTGTTTGGAATGCACCAGCCTTAATGTCAATCATCTCATCCATTTATTCTCCACAACATTCAAAGCTACTGTGCTATGCAGGGAGCCTTTGAAGTGCTTTCAGTAACTAGACCACAGTTGCCTGCTGTCATGCATGTCCTGAGAGGATTTGTTCTTGTTGCTTTTCAGACGAGCCGATGATCTAAAGGAGCGTTCCTGTGTTATTCATCGTAGCTCTGCAGCATTTGCAGAAGAAAGCAAAATACCAAAGGCGAGGCTCTGACAGCTGCAAATTTAGTCAGTTTGCAGCCTTTCATTTTCGCAGACCTGTTGAGCTTTGGCTTTGCCAGGCTGCCGCAGGTCTCATTTAATCCCAGACGATCATTTCAGTTTAGCAAGCAGACATGAGCTAAGGCTGTGCAATGCGTTGTGTTAATTCTGCGTCTCATTTGCCTTTATCCTGGTGTTTGCATGGTGATCATTTTTCTGTTAAATCTCAAAGCTGTAAGTTGAATACTTCACTAGGATGGCTTAGCCGTCGGATTTTGAAGGATGATAGTGCAGTCACTTTTGAGACTGTCAAAAACTGACAAAGGTTCTTGTCAGACAAGGGCCTTTTTTAGTCTGACCACATGTAAGTGGTTCTATTTAATGGGCTTGATATGGAATTATAAGGGGCTACAGGTTGAGATTTCTAGTGACCCCAGCTCCCCTCTTTCTGGTATATCTAGACACCACTTCTTTTTTTTAAAAGTTTTACTCAGTTTAGAGTCAAGTGCAGCTCATCCACTGGTATACCAACATTACTTGTTGATTTTTCATGGATAAAATGCTGCGTTGCTGACCAGTCTTAAATTTGCACCTCAACTCAGCTTCAGTTGTTTGCTAACTACACTTACTCTTCAGCTGTTTTTTTTGTTCTGGACCATCACCATGTCCAGCCCTGAGTTTGTCTCAGTCATGAGTCCTACACTTGCTATATGTAAATATGAAACATTCAATATATCAAATGAGTCCATATTTGCTCAGAAATATCAGCCAACAGATATATTGGTTGGGGTCTGCATGATAATCTGGTTACAGAGAACACAAGCCTCAATTTCCCACCCTTCCAAACAGGACACTGCACATAAATCTTGGTGCTTGGATCATAATTGGACTGAGAAAGTTCTGGATAGCCACTAGAGGTACTTTGGCAAATCGCAGCACCTCAGGCATTGGATCAGTTCTTTTTTCCACCTGAGCCGAAGCCCAATTTTCCATCAGAGGAAGTCACTCTAGAAGAGTTTTTACGAGCTCAGCTGCAGCCTGGAACTTACTTGAAACCCTGCTGACGAGTTCCAGCTCTCTAAAGTGTTGAGGAGCATCAGTTGGCTTTGACATTAGGGGGTAAGTGTAGTGGCTGGCCATCTTAAGTCCCTCTCTGGATGATATATTGAGAGCCAGGGGCGTCTTCTTTCCAAGGTGTATTTTCTTAAGTGAGATATAACTATCCTGGATGGTGTCATATTTACTCACTTTAAAGTCAAGTTGAAATCTAGGCCAGTGCATTTTATATTACTCCCAGACTCATGGCAGAAATTCTGTTTTCAGACTGCTTTTTCCTAAAAGTTGCTGAGATTTATAGCGTTGGTATCAGGGGACAGGATGTGAGACTAGGCATGACCCCCCCCCCCCCCCCCCCCCAAGCTTGTTCCTGTCTTGAGCTAAAGCAGCTCTTATCTATGCATCAAGATAAGGCAGACTCCCCTCCTTGGTTGTCTGAGGCCTTGCCTGAAGAAACTCCTGGGACGGTTCTTTAGCTGAGAGACCTCGGGCTGACGTGCAGAGACAGACGATGAGGAAGCTGACCGTCTGGGTGGATAGACGTCCTGAGGGGAATGGAGATCCTACAAGTGAATGACTGACTTCATGCAGATTTGAGTTTCTTATACATGTCTGTCGCTTCAAGACAATATTGGTGTTTCTTTTAGTAATTGAAGGGGAGCTGACTCAATTTTTTTGCCGACAAACCAAGGTCACGCTCTTGTCATGAGGAAGAGGGAGGGACAACGATGGAGAGAGGGCAGGAAAAGGTCTCATGACTCTCAAGAAATTCCTGTCATATATTTATTTTTACAACCCGTGGAGTCACAAGAAATCTGTATTTATCCAGCCAGACATAAATGTTTCAGAAGAATTGATTCCATAAACATAATTTAAAAAGTTTCCATGAAGTTTAAAAGTCATCTCAAGCTTCAAATTACTCACAATGTCAGTCTAATTACTGCTGGACTTCATATTTTTGGCTTATTTTCTGTCTGCTATACCGTACAGTTATTTTGTTTTTATGACCTATGATAAATTGGCTTTCAGTGCCATCTAAGTGATGAATTGACAGGGCCCAGTTAGAAACAGCCAGCATAAAGAAGATGACTTCTTTGTCTCTGTTGGCGCATGACAAAATAAAATCCACTTCTGTTGAATCCCCGTCTTAATTCCTGGAGCATCAGTCGCCCTGACTGTCCGCTGAACAATATAAGCCCCATCAAAATGTTATTGTGGGATATTGTCATGATCTGTAAGGTGTTTTTGTTCAACTTACGTACTTAGTTGAGGGTGTTCCACATACTTAAATTCACACAAGCCTCATGGTAAATGAATCCCTTTGGTATCCTAACCACTCTCAATTTAAATTAGGTCGTTGTGACCACAGTCTTGGGAGCCTGAACTTCCCTGTGACATCAGATCATGATCATGTGTGCAGATCATGTCTTGCAGCCTTGTACTTGACCAACATCTGCTATATCAGCATTCAGAAGCCTGCAAACAAAAGAACTGTTCGTGAGAGGCAGAGAGCCAAGCTCCAAATCTCCAGTGAGCCTCCACCGTTCAACCCTGCAATAAAAAAACCCTCAACACCCCATAATGACTCCAATCTGGCCCCGGGGTTGTGGGTGCCACTAGCGTGTATGTCACCCACCACATCCCCTCCTCTCTGGCCAGAAACACACGCTAACCACAAATCCCTGCTTGGGAGTTAACAGCCCTATTGATTTGCAAGACCCTTAGGGACGAGTATGGGAGAAATTTGGGAACTCTTACAGTGTTGGCGGCAGAAAGTGGAACGTTAATTTGCAGCTTGTGCAAACTAGATCAGCTTGTGCAATGTTAAGGGAATAAATTGGTTTGTAAAATCTGGTTTTTAACCCAGGGAGGAAGCAATCAAGAACCCACTCTTGGAAATGAGGTTTTTCCCATGCTGATTTTTAGTCTAGTGTTGATAAAGTTGAAAACAATGACCGAATATAAACAGTAGTTTTTAATGTGTGTTGAATTGCTGTCAATAAAAACTGTCTAGTTTTTATTTGTGGCTTTTCCTCTTTAAGTGCTGTTGCTGATAAGGGTCAAAATAATAATATGGAAGCCTAAAAGGATATGAATCCATACATTCAGCTGAGTTTTCAGTTGTAATGAATATATTTCAGTTGCTTTTTGGCCTTAAAACTTGTCTCTCTTTGTCAAGATGAGGATGATGGAGGTGAAGAAAGCAGGGACAGAGAGCAAAATGGGGATTAAGGAGGAGAAAAGGCAGGGATGGAGAGCAAGATGAGGATGATGGAGGAGAAAAGGCAGGGACAGAGAACAAGATGAGGATGATGGAGGAGAAAAAGCAGGGACAGCGATTAAGACGAGGGGGATAGGGGAGAAGAAAGCAGGGTTAGAATACAAGATACAGTTGATGGAGGAGGAGGAGAAAGCAGGGACAGAGAGCAAGATGAGGATTACAGAGGAGGATGTAGGGACAGAGAGAAGATGAAGATTATGGGGAAATGAAAGCAGGAATAGAGAGCAAGATAAGGGTGTTAGAATGAGAGCAGGGAATAAGGTTTTTTGAAGGCTGTGAAGAGAAGGAGAGGACAGAAGATGGAGGTGAAGGAAGTGAGGGCAGTGCAGATAGATTTTGCCAGTTGACCTCAGATTATGACCAGAGAATCTCAGTGGTAAAGAGAGATGGTTGTTAGCAGACTAACCTTTAAAAGAACATCAGTGTAAGGTGTGTCAAGAAGTGGTGAAGAAATACAGTATTGGGGCGCGCAGATGGCCAAGTGAGTTAAGGTGCGCATCATGTACACAGGCGGCCTGGGTTCGAATCCGGCCTCTGGCCCTTTACTGCATGTCTCTCCCCACTCTCTTCCCTGTTTCTGAGTCTATCCACTGTCCTCTTCTCTCTAATAAGGGCACAAAAAGGCCAAAAAATAAATCTTAAAAAAAAAAAAGAAATACAGTATTCCGTGCATAAAGTGGGGGTTAGAAAACTAAATTGGTATTTATTGTCTCGTAATTGGGAATAGGCTAATAACACAAAGTTATGTAAAGGGAATAATACAAGTAAATTTTACCATAGCAAAAAGTATTGCTCATTAATAAGGAAAGCATAGTTCAAAATACATTAAAACATATAGCCTAGATATTTTTAAAATGATGAACTGTTTTGCTTGGCTTGCTGGCTAAGAGGTCCCTGTGTAATTTCCCTCTGGGGGCCTAAAATCACTAGCAACACCCCTGGATGCAGATCTTAAAAAAAAAAAAGTTCAAACATAAATTTGGCCAGGTCCAAGACGGGAACTTTTAAAATGTTTTTGTTGTTGAATAGAGGTTTGATCAGTTCTGATGGGTTTGAGGTAGACAGGACATCGCTCAAGATAAAATGTTTGATCTGTGATTGACTGTTAGCTTCACTTTTGTCCAGATATCCTGAGATAAATAACGATAGAGAGATTACCGCTCTCTGATTACAAAAGCCCTCTGATGTGTCATTTGTCAATACAACTCAGACTACAAATAGACTATCAATAAAAAACCGAGCACTTCCCATACTGGCAAAATAGAAGACAATTTAGGATGCAATTTATTTAGGTCGTCAACTCTACGTCAACTCATTCCTCTTTTGTGCACCTGTCTTGTAAAATTATTGAATTTTTTGAAGCTTTTTTGGTGATATCAATACTCAAAACATCATGGTCTTTTACTTTTCCAAGCTCCTAGACTCAAAAAGACGTAGATAAAACCTTGACAACTAATGATCCGTGATTGTGTCTAAGTACGATTTGTTTACTTCTCAAAGTCAAACTGATCACACTTTAACTCTCTGCTGCTACCACTCTCCAGCACTCTGATGCTGCCAATTTAACATGAAAGAAAACACTCTGCTCAATATCAAGCTGTTTCTCTTCTGATCTCTTCCTGGCTGCGGTAAACATTCTGTGGCTGGAAGCTGAAGAGTGTTGAGAGGACAAAGAATGGGCATTATATCATTATCTGTCAACAAGTATCAGCATGGCACCGTTCCACTTGTTGAAAAGACGCACCACTTTCACAGTTTAATTAACACACATTCCATGCTAATGCCCTGGGTGCTATGGCTGGTTTTCTTTCATTGCAACTGCTCCCGTTGTAGGCCATTTTTAAATGGGAGTCAGTTAGGCTACAATCACATACAAGATAGTGGAAAAAGAAAGTGGTGCACAGGTGTTAGGGGCACAAAAAATGCAGCGATAATTCGATAATTTGGGGACTTGTGTGAGAAATTTTCCTGTTTTGATTGTCTGTTTCCATGCATTGAGGAACTTTTCTTTTTTTCTCTGCAGGATTTTGAACAACAATAAGATTCAAGAACTCAGAAATGGATCCTTCTTTGGCTTATCAGCTTTGGAAAAATTGTAAGTATGATTACAGTTTCTTTTCATCACAGAAAATCATGCTTTAGGTTTGTATTTGTGCCTTTTTCCATTTTTCTTTTTCCAATGAAATTTAAAACTTTATGTGGAAGTTAACTTGTACAACCCCAAATTAAAAAAAAGTTTGGACATCATGGAAAAATCAAAACAGAATACAGGGATTTGCAAATCATATATTTAGTTGAGTAGAACACAAAGTAAAGATACTTGTAGTTCAAAATGATATTTTTTTTTTTGTTAATAAAAATACTCACATTCTGAATTTGATGTTTGTAGCAACAAACGTTTGGATAGGCGCACCTTTGTTTGTGTTACCTTTTCTTCTATCATCACTCTGTAAGTGTCTTGGGACTGAAGATACTAAGTGCAGAAGTTTTATCTGTCTCATAGATCCTCAATGGCAGACGTATCTAGACTGCATGCAGGTCATTCTTATCTCTGCATGCTTTCATTGCAAAGCCAGACCTCATCAAGAATGTGGCTTGGCATTGTCTTGCTAAAATAAGCAGAGATGGAAGCATGTGTGTTGCTGAGCAGGATTCGTGATCTGCTACTCCAACACCAGCCACCTGAACAGTCAGGCTTTGCACCTAAGAGGTTTACAGTAGACCACACATTGGCACTTTGGGTCCTCGCCTAGCGCTTTCAGAAATTTAATAAAGGGTTGCTTGCAGCCTGTGTTGACTTCCAAAAAGCATTCGGCTTGGTGAGCAGAAATGCCCTCTGGGGGAATCTGGAGCTCCTCAGGATCCCACTTGCACTCGTCCGGCTGTTGTCTGCACTGTATTCTGGTACAGAGTGAATTGTGATGGTTCCACCTCTGACCTCTTCTCAGTTGGTTCTGGAGTGAGGCGGGGTCAGTATTAGCCCCTTGGTTCTGTATGGACTGGATAACAGGGCAGATAATAGGGGCAGCAGATGTGGAGTGCCATTTGGTAATGTCCAGATCACTGATCTGGACTTTGCTGATGGTGCTGTGATCCTTGTGGAGGCTCTTAATTTGCTGAGTGAGGAGGCTAAAGTGTTGGGAATGCTCGTGGCATTTGGGAATGCCTTGGATGCTGCCATTGAATCTGTGTCTGTAAATAGTGATAGCATGAGAGTTGCAGAGCAGTTGATGAAAGTCAGAAGCCGTTTTTACACAGAGATTCCACAATAAAGGTGAAAAGGAATGCCTGTCTCTGGTCCGCAACGAGCAATTCACACAAAGGTGTAACAGAGCCGTGCACGCCTGAGCTTACACTCACACCCCGGCGTCTCGTAATCAGATGGCAGCCGCTGCCCAACCTGCTGCTTTCAATGAAACTCAAAACTTTGGATTTCTTGGTTCAAAACTTTGTTTCTTCTAAAGGAAATACAGGGAAAATAACTTAAACATTCATTTTGATCGATTAGATCCAATAGACTTTTTTTCCTCCATGTTTCTGAGTTGGAGGTCCGACTTTAAGCAGTGTCACAGTGCACATATTTATATCAGAGGTCGGAAACTTCAGAGTACCGAGCTTACTTGAACACATCATGGAACTTTTCAGACACTGCTGTGAGCAGACATGTGTCTGCTCTCTCCTCTCCTGTACGGAGTGTGATCAGCTCTCTAATGTTGCAGTGTCTCCAGTTAATCCACATTATTCTTTGTTTTCTCCGATGAAATGCCACTTGACTAAACCACGCTCGTTTTTAAAGCTCCCATTTATGGAGACTGCAGTGCACACTCGCCGTTGCAGAATGCCGTGACGTCCTTTCACACTCGTTGCGGAAAAGTCTGTTACAGCTCTGATACTACCTCTCGATCCGGATCAGAGGTGGGGCAAGATCGACCCCCCATTGTGGAATGGTCGCTTTCATACAGAATGGCGTTGTGGAACGAAGGTGTAACAGACATGGAAAAGAGAGGCAGTGTGAAAGTAGCTAGAGTCTTTCAGTCCTTGGTCCTCCTGGTCTTAATATGCTTTCTTCAAGCCTGGGCGTTGACTGAGGAACTGGCAGGACTTCTTTGTGACCACGTCTCTTCAATCTTTGGATATTGTTGGCCTAGACCTTGTGTCTAATGCTGACATGCTCAGGAGAGCAAGGATCACCACATATTGGGTGCCCAGGACCCAGTGGGTTGGTCCAGATGCCTGAGGCAAACATTGTGGAGTGGAGAGCTACAAGTATGCCTAGAGAGATGGTGTATGAGTCTGGTGTAGGCCCGGAGGATGGTCACCAGGAGGCCAGAGCAGTATAAGACAAAGGTTAATGCGGCATATGTTCACATGCCTGACTTGACCTTAAGCATATGTTGCTCCCAAACCTGTATGTACCCCTCAGAATTAACACCCTCACAGATGTACATGTTACCCATACCATGGGTGCTAGTACACCCCCACATCATCTCAGATGCTGGCTTTTGAACTTGGCGCTGATAATAATAGAGATTGTCCTTTCCTCTTATTTCCAAAAACAATATAAAATGTGGACTTATTAGACCAAAGCATACTTTTCCACTTTGGATCAGTCCATCTCAGATGAGGTCATGCCCAGAAATATCTTTGTGCACTATTCAATTGAATATAGGTTGACAGTGGATTTCGAACCCCTGTTGTCACATCCCCTCCAACCTTTTGGAGTCAGAGTTTGTTCTTGGAAAACTGTTTACAGCGTTATGAAATAACAGGAAACTTGCAAAGCAGATACAGTTTCAGTATATTTTTGAGGGCTGTTGCTTCATAATGGTTTCCTCTAAAGTCAAATACTTCCTTGGTTGGCAGTATTTACCCTCTATCTGCTAGTCACTCCACAAGTGAAGCTGGTAGTCAGAGTTTTGTAAAAAACACGTTGGCTTCATGCCAGTGGAACATCCAGGTCATAGAAAAATGTAAAGGCATCCACGCAGCACTTAACCCCCTGACAAGAATATCAGTGTATGAAGGGGCCCCCGGAGATGGTACTAGAAAAAGCTAATTATAGGTGTAGCCCTGAGGGTTTGTTGTTGCCTGCCTGTTGACATACTCTAACATACAGCTGTCTGGGTATTCTGGGGATGGGGCCCACTTTAGAGGGGTAATATATGGGGAAAGGTATTGCTTTGGGCTCTGAAGTCTTTATCTTTAGTGGTTTTTCTACTAGCAAAGAAGTGAAATGTAGCAAAAAGTTGAGGAAGACATTTATTGGTATAGATGAGAATGTTGTTTGAGATTCCTGGATAATAAAGAGTTCATTTATACCATATGACTCTGACTCTGGTTACTGGAATGTCATCATCCATGTTTCCTTCCTACAGACATTTCAACAAAATGGCTCTTGGCCCACACATATGGGCTCTTGGGTGATTTATCGCTCGGGAATGGCTTCATGCAGATAAAATAACCAGACCATTAATGGCCCTGCTTTTACCCAAGGCTATGATAACACATGACTGAACTGATGAGGAATTCTAGGGGCATGTGGCCCGTATCATTCATCCCAGTCTGGTTAAAAAGACAGGAAAAACTGAAGATTTAGATGGAGGAATTGGGCACATTTAGCCATGCTGTTTAATTTTGGGTCTCATTTCATCATATAGACAAAAGTAAGCTGTGCTAGATTTTCCTGTTGTATGTGGTAGAGTGTCACCATACCAGAATCTGTAATTTCAATATACTAGGCAACATCTAATGATACAGATACCTGTACAGCAACAAATTCACTTCCTGGACACCCATTTAGGGTGATTTTTTTAAATTAACAACCTGCACATAAAGAAGGCTCACTAAACAATAGACACATACCAAAATACCAGATATTTTCTCTGAATGATGGTTAATAAACCGAGAGCTGCAATGATTCTGCTCTGTTAAATTTTCCAAATTCAGGTCATTTTATTGGTAGCAGTGTCTGTGCAGGGCTGTAAGGCTGTCATCACTGTGCAAGTCAAGAGAAGGGGTGTACAGGGGAACTTTTATGGACCAGGAGGCATTGCTGTGTCTCTCCTCTGCTCTCTATAGCCACGTTTCCATCAGGTGGTCCAGTTTGATCCATCCAAACAAATTCCCTGAAATTTCCATGATAATTCTTAAAAATTCCAAAGGATACCCTTGGTGAACTTTGTTAATGTTTTTAAAAATCTTGTAGCGTGCACCAAGCCATGATTTAGATATGACACTTCCTGTAGTTCAGCCGAATCTGCTTTAAACATCCTTATTTTTGCAAACACTTACTCACACTCTGCCAACTCTCACAGCCAGAAAAAGACTTACTAAATACAGCATGCATCTTTAACAGTCAGTCCTTTTGCGGCCATGCTTGCTAAGTTTTATCTTGATAAATCTTCCTATGGAGCTTTTGGGGTCTCTTTTATACTGTGGTCAGAGTTTGTTGTGTAACTGTGTGACACACCTTGTCTCATCTTAAGTCTACTTCCCTTAAAACATCATTGCGTCTGATTGTTTTTAGATCTGTATGAGCAGTCTCTGTTGGCTCTTGAATTGGGTCAGACATTATTTTTCAAGCTCAGGCCTGCTGGATAAACAGGAGGCTGTGTGCTGAATGTGTAAAAGACAGAAGCTTTGATCTTCCTCCTGCTTTAAGGCACTTTATATGCTTTGTCTGTGAATGGTCAGTGAGTGTGGTTGTAAACTCTCTTCTGCTTGTCGTCACATCAATCCACAGGCGAGTTTACCTCCAAAAGCAGCTCCCATTGTGCCCCGCAGACCCCACCCACCTTCTGTCCACCCTTAACCAGTGAAGCGAGATTGCTACACGGCTTGCTTGCTTTTGTCATTGTAATGAGGCCAAGCCAAGGCCAGAGGTGTCAGCAGTACGATTCCCAAACGCTCACTGCATGCTGAAGCCTCTCGCTCTCCTCCCCCTCCCTCCCTCCTTTCAATCACACTCCCCTTTTCTCCTCAAACTCTTTAGGTACTTTGAATGCAGTCTCCATCTTACTTCCCTCCCTCCTTCATTTTTTTTTCCTACAAAGAAACTCTCCCTCATTTGGACTGCCTGTGTGCAGTGGTGAAGTCTGAGACAGCAGCTGGCTGTGAGCTGCCACAGAGAGAGAGAAAGAGGGAGAGAATCGATTACGCCTATCCGGCTCTCTGCATGAAATTGCAAAGTAACTGTGGAGACCGCTGTGTTTTGTCAGGGCCAAAGGTGCCCCTGCTTGGAAATAAGCCACACAGAATCCCCCATTATCACTCTGCTCATAGAAATGGGAGCCAATCTAGGCGGGCGTCACATGCTAATTCCTGACTAAATCCGCTGCTGTGGAGGAATGCTTATTGTTGAAAACAGAGGCAGGATAACAGACACAGTGTGCAGTGGATTTTCAGGAATGATTGTCGTCTTTTTCATGAGTGTTACACTTCTTGTGGAAGTAAGCATGCAAGTATATTGAGACTAAAAATAAAGCAAGTTTTAAATGTACAATACTTAACAAATTTATTAGACCACCTGTCATATTTGTCTCAGAGACCATCCAGCATCATGAAATGCTTTAACGCGGACTCTTTCATTTTCAGGGAGCTCTCCGTGTTTTACCATTTTGAACAGGAAGGAGGAATTTCAAACTGAATTCACCTTTTTATACCTAAATTTGAGCCAGCTCACTGGGCTTCTCTGAGAAGTCAGAAATTAATCAAGCATAACATTCAACCACTAAAACTTATTTTTCTGTTCAGGAATGCAAGTAAATAACAATAATTTGACATATTAATCAAGAAATAATAATGTGTTTTACTATTTTTTCAGTTTTTTTGTAAATCAGTAGATTTAAGAATTCAAGGCTAACAAAATAATTATATTTTAGCATTAAAAATATCATTGGGGTTAAAGAGCTTCTACACATTGGTGTATTAACCATTGCAGAAACATAAAAAATGATTTTGGTAATTACCAATGCTGTTAATTTAAGGCAGCTGTTGCAAAAAACTTACTTTGGGTGGTGGTCTAATAAATTTGTTAAGCACTGTATATAACTGGAGTAATTGCACTTTTAAAAGCACAGAAACACTGATGTTTTACATTTATTATTTTTAGCCCCAAAAACTAGTTACAAGCAATAACATGCACTTTTCACTCAATTTAAGACACCAGAGACTGTAGAAACATGGACGTAGTGTCACCCGTAGGTGTCTGAAGAGAGGGACTTTGAAGCCCATTGACGGTGGTGGGCATATTTGAAATGCTATCTTCAGCTAACTACACTCTCACTCTAGAAATTAACAAAAAGGGGAAGCTGATGTGGGCATTTAGCACCATGGCACATAACCCACAAGTCAATCAATGGAGCCACACCCCAATTTCTGCATCACTCCTAGCCTTATATGTAATCAAAACTGATTCAATTCAATTCCAAAAAGCTTTATTTGTACCTGGTTGTGAAAATGTTTATGCTCTTTTAAAATATCTATTTTGAATTGGAAACAAATGGGGATTCTTTGGCCTTTACATGATTTAAGTGGACATTTATGGAACTGAAATTTCCTCATAGACCTATTTTTTTAGAATGGGAGGTTGCTGATTTTGTTTAATAAATGTTTTTTGACAGCTGTTAGTTATTGTTTACATATTTGATAATATGTATGTGTGACTGAGATTGGGTAACAATCCAGCTGACCAGTGCTTCTTTACTTGCGCAAAAAAACACTCCATACTTCAACGTATCTGTAGTACTCCACTTGTCTTTTTCAATCTCATCAACTAGGGATGCATGTTATTATCGGTCTGATATCGTATAGGCAGATAACAGAATTTCTCCTGATATTTACATCCGATATTTTGCCTGTGTATTTCAGCATATATCAACTGGAAATTTTGTCCCCATATATACAAATAAATATGTGGTTTTTTAGGCTGAACCAACAGACCTGTGTCAGTTGAGGACCTTTTCTTTATTTACCCTCATTCTTTAAACTTTAAAATGTATTTTAAGGACTAAGTTTTGTTTCCTTGTTCACCCTCAACCCTCAAGTGTGTCCAAAAGGACTGAAATTTCTTGTCTGAAAAGCATGTTTTGATATCGGTAGTAATATTGGTATTTGCTAAAATGAACCTGTAGATGAAAAAAATAAAAAATATCAGGTATTGGCAAAAATCCAATATCATGCATCCTATTGACAACCTTTTCAAGTGTGTAGATCTAAAATTGAAAAGTAATTTATCTGTTTTCCCAGTGGTGTTCATGATGTTAAAAAATTGTGCTTTTCTTCCAACACATTGAATGTGCCCCTTTTCATTTAACACTTTGAAGTTTGTAAATGTAGTGATGGTCCTGTCAGAAACACAGCTGTATTTAGCCCAGGTTCTTGTAATAAGATGCTAATGAGGGCTGTTTTTTAAATTGCTTCCATTACTGCTCTGCCCAAATTGATGGATGTTAAAGGACGTTGTGTCTGCTGACTTTTCGTTTTCCTGTCACTCATAATGAATGTTAAAGCTTCCTGAATGTTCAGGGCTAAGAAAGGGTGAGTAAGTACTTCCAGAGTTAAACAGTTTACCATGCATTACTGACGTTACGCACCTGAGAAGGTCATTTTTGTCTGGATCCCCAAGGAGTCACCAATCATTTTTCAGTCCAACTGGAGGCTTGTTGAATGCCTTTAAGAACCATTTGCCAATCTCTCTTTGGAGGTAATGTCAGAGCCATGGTAAAAAAAAAAAACGTTCTAGTTGGGGTTGTAATATTTAATCAACAGGTTTTAAAGGGTCGGAAAGCTCCAGTGTTTGGTAGTAGACGCTTCAGACAGTTTTCTCAGTGTGTTGCCTCAACTTTTACAACCATGATCACTTAAAAACCTCTCTTTCTAAATCCCTAAATCTCTTTAAAAGGAACCCTGCATGATCAGACAAGTTCATCTAGTTGGATAGATATTTGTGTGTCTCATATACTTATTGAACTAAAAAACTCACAAGATATCTGCATTTTGAGTCATTTTTTATATATTAACCAGGAGAGCGCCATGTCTTGGTCTGTGCTGGCGCCGTGACGTCACAGTTCCATGGTGTGATCTCACTGTTCCCATGCAGTAACCTGTTTCAGACTGGCTGCCAGTGTTAGGGCTGCATCTAAGAAATGCAGCACGTCTCACACATGGAGGATTCTAAAATTTGAGGTCTCTTCTATTTTATATTTGCACCACAAGTGGTGTTGTAGTGAATATTTACATCCACATGGGTAGAAAATGTTTGAAATATGTTTGTTGATGAGCCAGATGAGGGCCATGAGCTAAAATGTGTCTGTTTGATAAAGTTGTTCCCCGAATTTCTACTCTTTATGAAGCTTTCTGTTTCCACACGGTTCACGTAAAGATAAACACAGAACGAAAGGACTTCTGGATTGCGCCTTTCAAAGTAAAAGTCCACTTTAGCATTTCTTTGGAGAAGCTCCATTCGTATGTACATAATACTTTCATTTTGAAAAGCTCCCGGCACACTTCCACTATATACTGAATTCAGACACTTGTAGGGAACTTTACTGATGTAAAACTTAGAAGAATGACAGAGCTTTGACAGCAGGGAGACAAAACCAACATGCAGCAAATTCATGGCAGCAACAGTTGCAAGTAACAAAACTGAAAAAAACTGAAAAACGGTTGCTGCTTAGCAACGGAGAGGAGCACTGCGGAACGGTGATGTCACACTAATGTAACGGGGATCAAAACATGGCGGATCCTGGTGAGTTTATGAGCTGAAATGAACTCAAAATGCAGATATGTGGCATATTTAGTGAGTTTTTTAGTTTAATATCCATTTGAGAGACATACCAATATCAGTGGAACTACAATTAATGCCAATTGTACAGGGTGACAGTCTTTACAGCCACTTCTTTGACCATGATTAGAGCAACAGCCCACTTCACTCTAACAGCTATCTTGGACTTAAAATAATAGAATCATCTGTTGAAACTCACCTTTGTTGTTCAAGCTGTTGTAATGAAGATGCAAATCAAGACACAGTGAGTCCACCCATTCCAGCACAAAGCCGGTTTTAAAGCTCCAGACGGACCATTGAGACACTCCGCAAAGCAAGTACATTGGTTGGATGAGCAATTGGTAGCATTACTGTTTCACATTTGTGTGTGTTGGAATGAGAGGTGACAGTATTGCAAAAAAAGAAAAAAATTCTGGCAGAAATAATTCTAGAGATGCTACTGATACAAGTTAACTGCCCTTTTTGTCCCTTCAGCCTTGGTTTCCGTGTCATAAAACAGTTTTTCATTGCTCTGTTCTAACAGCTGATGTTGTTTGTCCTCCTCACCTACAAGTGAGACAGCTACAGCTCAAAGTAAAATGTCTTTGAATGTAAATATGTTTCAACAACAATCTAATTGGTAAAACCAGCCTGTTACTTTGAGCATACAACCCTTCCTCACTGGCTTGCACTGTTGTTTTTGATATCTTTGCCTTCTCATTACTCTATCAACACTTGTGCACACAGTCTGCAAGCTCACATCAAAAGCTCAAACAAGCAATAGATTTTTTTCTCTCTGACTTATCTCTGACCACCTACCTGCCCACCTTCAGATGACAGGTCCTCCACATCAAACGGGCAGAGTTACCCAGAGGCCCTTTGTGTGGGCTCAGGTGCTGACTAGAAAGCCTCTGCTGTAATGAATGATTGCACAGTGCCAGTGCAGGTGAGCACCACAGGAATTTTGTGACCGCAAGCCTTTGAACTTGAGGAGAGAAGAGTGTGAGTGTTTGTGAGAGCTGGAGAGGATCTTCAAGGGTCAGGATGTCAGGGACGGCGGCGGCATGTATGTACAAGATGGGCAGTCAGTAACATTGTAAGTTTGAGTGTGAGGTGGTATCATTGTGCCTAAAGGATGGTACTACAAGGCTTTGATTTCAACTTGAACTCTTGTTATGTAGATTCTTGAGTGCATAAATGTAGCCTCAAAAGGTCCAGTAGTTGAACAAGTTTCTTTGTTAGTTGAATTTATAAAAGATGCTATGGAAATGCACATGAAATGGCAGAGACTGACGCTATAATGACAGTTACTGCCTTTATTTCAATGCTGTGTTTAATAAGAAATATTTGTAGAATCCAAAAGCAAGCAGGAAAGTTCAGACTGGTCAACATAAAAAAAGTAGGGAGCTACTTTATGGCATGCACAGATGCTGGTTGCAGGATGTAAATGTCATAAGTCCCACAGTCTCTCTCAGTGTGAGTTCAGTTTTTCAAAATGTTCTGAATGCATTCAGCATTCCTACTTGCTGTTATTCCAGAGCAAGGAACCTGCATGGGTTTATGAGTCACTTTTTATGCTGCTGAGTGATCACAAGAGTGACTCTGTGTCTGCTGAGTGGCAGATGATAATGGTCGGTTTTCATTTTAAATGATGAATTCATTGCACACTGTCCTTTGATAAATAAAGCAAACTTAAACACAACTGATAGGCCTGATTGCATGTAAAAATGTCCTTAGGTTGCTGGTGTGAGGCATGTTTTGTTAAAGCCAAGGTGAACGTTTTTGCATTGACACCTACATTTTAACACATGTAACTTTCCTTTTGCCCAATAGTTGTTTCACTGACTTGGACCTTAAACACATTAGTTTAATATGTTAGCTTATGTGCTTAAAGCTAATATAAGTTGGCTCACATGTTGCTGGTTTCATTAAGGACTGTAAAGCAGCATCCAGCATTTGATTTAGATTTCTTTAACTGAAGGGATTGGACTCAAAATATAGGGGCTTTTAACCCAGCTGTTTCTAGCAGAGGACAACAACAGCAGGAGCCATAAACCACAGAGTAAATATCCATCAATCATTATCAGCTGCCAATCATCATGCTATAAGGGAGTACTGTATCTGTTATTTCATCAGCAATGCATCCACTCAGTATTTCTCAAGAGACATTTCTACATCCAGTTAATTTGAACAGAAGTGTAAAAAATTAAGATCACAGCAGCAGGATTTGCTTTAAAAATTCTTTCATTTATAAGCCTTGGTTTCCGTTAAATAACTCTCATTCACTGTTCACTGTTCACTGTTCACTGTTGCTGCAGCTCCTCTAATTTGTATCTGCTGAATTTGCTCCTGACCCAAAATCTTCTCCTTTTCTCCCCTCAGGGACCTGCGGAGTAACATGATCAGTCGAATTGAACCAGATGCTTTCCTCGGATTGCCAGCACTCAAAAGACTGTGAGTAGTTATGTAGCTTCTGCTTACCTTTCATGTTGTTTCTGCAAGTGTGTGCATATTCAAAACTTCTGGCTACTTTGGGAGTTTTTTAATGCATATAAGACTGTAAAATTTTAGCTTGAATTTTAGGCAGTTTGTTGTTGTTGTGTTCTCAGTGTGGGTTGTAAGGATTTTCAGCAGAGCGACGCCTCTTTTTTTAGCATGCCTAATATTTATCTTGGAAATGTGGTGAGAGCAATTTTCTTGAGGAATTTAAATTGGGAGATCTCTTGCGTTTTTCAAAATGTTGAGTTCCAAACGTTTTCACCACCTTCCACAATTACCCTCAGTTATAAATATTGTTTTTAAAGCAGCTGTTGCTTTGTATCTGCATATGCAGGGTGCTATGCAGTGTATCCAGTGTCCATAAGGGAGCATGGTCATGCAGCAGTCTATTTCTATGGACTTGTTTTGTCTGGCTTGCTTCCAGAGACCAGTGCAGACAGTATGAGGCTTTATATTCTCACATACACTTGGGAAAAACGGGAGGTGGTATATAAACATACCTGTGCTGAAAACTGTGAGGATAATTTTGATATGCAGAGATTACACAGATTATACTTAAGTCACTCAAGGGGAAGTTGGAAACTTTGTAAGTTAGAGTAGAGTTGTGTGTTTCTTTGTGTGTAAGAACACGGCGGGAATTGGAATCACCCGACAGCACCCAGACGCTGCCAACACAAACTTGAGCTTGGCTGCTGCTGCGGCGCAATGAGAGCGAGACAGGAAGGCAGTCAGCTCCTTGGCTGAGACCTGGCCTCATTTACCCCGCCCCCACACCGTCAGTGCATATTCATGCCACTCTTACATGGATGTATGCCTGTCTATATGGCCTCTGCATATTCAGATCATTACATCACCTACAACCATTCAGAAAGAGCGATCCACAACCTCGCACGGATAAATAGTTCCAGAGCTGCAGTTAGCCTAAGGGTATCAGTGTTTAATTAGCCCCACCACCCGCCTTGGTTAATATCAAAGGGTGGTTGTCACTCGCTCGACCGTGAAAGAGAGGGAGCACAGAAAAAAGAAGAGAGACGATGAGGCAGAGCTGGACCCTGGGAATGTAAACACAGGAGCCCTACATGAAAGGCTGGCATCCACTTTTGTTTTTCCACCCAAATTTTTCCACCCAGTTTTTGGAAAACAAGTGAATTCAGTCAGCAGATGACAAATTTTCTCTTTACTTTGTCCTTAATTTTGGATTTATATCAAGAATTTGTCATGAAGCATCAGTTGTAGGAAGTTTAATAAAACTAACTACACAAGTTTTCATGTCGGATTTCCTTAGAGGCTTCCACCTAAAAGTTTATGATGCCAGTAGACATATTTGAGACTGTAAACAACTCTGCTGTCTGTAGTTTTTGCTTTATCTGTCACATTTTTCCAGAAAAGCTGTTCCCACTGCAAATTCTTTACTGGGTTCATCTGGCGCAAGCTTGCATATAAAGGCATAAACCAGTGTGTCCTCATGCTGACCTCACATTAAGCAAAGAAACAAGTTGGACCACTGCTGCATGTATCACGGAGTCAGAGAAAGAATGTACACCCAGTTACTGCAGGGAATGTAATTAAAGCATGAAAGTGACTGATCATGCACGATACGTTTATCTAGATAGCTTTGCAGCAGTGCTTCAAAGAGAGATCAAGCCCTGCAGAGAAAATCAAAGTCTAGTTATTACATTAAACTTGTGTTGTCAGCATAAATCCTTGTTTTTTCATCTTTTTTAGAGCAGGACAATGCTCTTGCAGTCATTTTCAATGCAGTGGGAACAAAAGATAATGCAGGTATTTTACTTGAGGTTTGAAATGACAGTTTTTTAAAAACAATTCAGCACCATATAAACTGTAGTGTAGTGAGTGTTCACTCTACTGTGTGATACTATAAAGTGGGCCAAACATACACCAACAAAGGCTTCACTGCATCAAAGGTCAACACTTGCATCACTCTAGTTTGCATGCAAAGGCTACAAAACTTGACAAAGGCCTACCGAAAATGACACTTGAAAACGTTAAATTGTTTCCTGAAACAAATATTTTTCTTTCTTTTTTATCTGCACCTGGTTGTGATGAGGTACCTAGGCCACATGGTGGCAGTAGCCCACGTGAAATCTGTTTGTTACCCATGATTACATAACAAGAAGAATAAAGCATTTGCGTTAGGTGCCTATAAAAAGTATTCACCCCCCTCGGATGTTTTACCCTTTTATTGATTTTAGAAATCAATCATGGTCAATATAATCTGGCTTTTTTGAGAAAAGAAAATTACAAAAAAAATGTGTTAGGTTTCTACAAAGTAATCTCAATAACATAAAAAATGTCATTTAAAATAAATGACTGAATAAATATTAATTCCCTTCAAGTCAGTATTTAGCAGATGCACCTTTGGCTGCAATCACAGCTCTGAGCTTGTGTCTCAGTTGTGGTCTCAGTTGGGCTTGCACATATGGACTCTGCAATTTTACTCCATTCTTCTTTCCAAAACTGCTCAGGCTCTGTCAGGTTGTATGGGGGATTGGGCATGAAAAGCCTCTTTCAAGTCCCGCCACAAATTTGCTATTGGATTAAGGTCTGGGCTTTGACTCGGCCACAAAAATTAAATCTTCTCCTAAGCCATAATTCACTTAATTGTCCTCTAGGATTTTCCTATGTTTTGCCACCCTCTACCTTTTTTAGGCCTTTCATGGCCAGTTACAGAGAAGCACCCCCACAGCATGATGCTGCCAGCGTTAGGCTTCACAGTGGGGATGGTGTACTTGTGGTCTCCTACCTGCCTTTTAATGAACACAAGTCGAGACAGTGGCTTTCTCTTTTCCACTCTCCTATAAAGCTTTGACTGGTTAGGAACCCTTTTCATTGGCTTACTTCTGATCTATCAAAGATGATCTGGTCCAGCTTGTCTGGGTCTACTGACTGGTGCTACTAACTCAGTAAAAGGGTGTAATATTTTAAAACATTTTTTACATTTAATAAAACATCTAAAACACTAAACAAGGCTTGAATCAGTAGGTTTCGTCTGGCTCTCTTTACTCTGCATTCCACAAACAGCTGAACAGTCGCTGCTGAAGAGCTTAATCACATTAGACTATTTTTGCATCTGTGAGTCTTATCTTTGGCAACAACTGAGGCAGTGCGCTCAAACACGCCATACTTGTGTTAATGTGCTACACGCCATTAACCAGAAGAAAGTTCTGATCGTATTCTTGTCTTGAATCCCTTGCTGCAGCTGTAACTCTAGTATTTGAGTCCTGGTGATAAAGTGGGATATAAACTTTGCCTAGAGCTACAAGGATAAAAAAAAAATCCTCCCTCCACTCCTTCACCTCAACTCTCTTATCCTTCCCCATAACACACTCTGCTCACACAAATTGGCAAGCCCACAAAAGGCAGCTTTCTCTTCCGAGTGGAACTAACAACCTCACACGGTAAATTCCCCAGCCGGTACCTTAAGGAGCAACACTGCTAATTACATAAACGCTTGGATGTTAGAATATACCCGACAGTCATTTTCCAGGTATCACTTTGTGTCTGTATCGCGTTCCTCAAGCACCCCAGGATGTAGTTCAGCTGCTGGGCTGAGGTAATGATGTGTCTTTCTCTCACAGGCTCTTGTTTCTTTACTTTGCACATTTCAAGGATTAGATCATTCAGAGAGAGCAGAGTCTGTGTTACATTTGTGGAGAAGGTGATGTCACTTTTAACCCCAGTTGCTTAGAACGGGAAATATAAGGTGTCCTAGTTGAGGGATTTAGAATCAGACCAACTCTGAACAAGGAAGGGGCAGTAACTGCTGATTAAGAGGTTTGTAGCCTACAAGTTTAAAAGTACGATATGTACAATTTCTGTCTACATTTACTAAAAAATGACTTGTCCTGTGTTACATGCATGTTTTGAGTACATTACCTCACATATATCGATTGCTGCAGCAGGACTTGTCTTGTCACAGCAGCCGCCATGACAGACGCAACCTGTTGATCGTTGACGTCCTAAATGTTTTTTTTTTTTTTTTTTTTTTTTACAAAAGGAAGCTACTAGACACTGGTCTGTTGCTGTATCTCATTCATGTTTTATGCAGCTTCCTCGTGATGAACCACAATTGTTCTCTATGATCTTTTCTATGTAATGTCTCTGTCCTGGACTTGTCTCTGGTTCCTCCTGAAAGGAGTCTCAGACTCCTCTATCTGAAGTTTACCAGAAACATCATGTCAGGTCCCATCCAGAGGAAAAACTTTTTTTTTTTGACGTTTTCGACATCAATCATGTGTGATTAATCATCTGCCAGAGCGTTTCTGGGCCTTTGATGTGTAGGTGCCCCTCAGAGGCCCACACAGACACATTATCTGTAAAAGATCACCTTGTGAGTTGTAAACCTGTCAGAGAGATTTTTAGGTTATTTGCTGAAACTTCTCTCTGTTGAACTTTGCTTTTTATGGTCTATTTCAAGGATTTAAATCGTTTTTCATAACATTTTTCTCACGATAGTGTTACATTTTTAGAGCTGATTTTTTGGTATTCATTTCCAGCAATTTCTTGTCTTGTCTGTAATATCCTACTGTTGTATTATTTGTTTAATACACCAGAAATAAACTCAGTCTTTTTTTTTTGTTCTTTGTTTTTTTACAGAGACTTGTCCAACAACAGCATCGGCTGCCTTAATGTCGACATATTTAAGGGCCTCACAAGTCTGACTAGACTGTAAGTCAGTATTTGGTAACCCTTTTTTTTAGTGGACCTAGTCATTTTATAGTAATAAGTGGTAATAATCTCATAATTTATCAAGGATAAGGTGGTAATTACCTTGTAATAAGTTGGAATTTTTACCAAGTAGTAACTTGAATTAATGGTAATATTAAGGAAGTATTTACCAAGTAATGATGTATGAATTATCAAGTAACTGATTGTAATATTGTGGCAATTCTCTAGTAAGGTATTTTACCCTAAACCTAAAATGTACTTAAAAATTATTCAGGAAGGACTCTTTTTAATTTAGTGGGCCAAAATGAAAAAAATTACCTGGAAATTGTCAAGCAACTTATTTAGGAAATTATCAGCCTATTTCTAAGAAGTTACAAGGTAAAATACCACCGTATTACCAGAGAACTGTTACAATATGTCAAGGGTTAGGACAGAGTAGGGATAGGGTTAGGATAAGGGAGTTACGGTAAGGGTAAAAATACCACCTGATTATGAGAGAATTACCACAATATCACGAGGGTTAGGGTTAGAGGCTTAGGGTAAGGATAAGGGAAAGGGGTTAGGGTAAAATACCACCTAATTACCTGAGAATCGCCACAATATCATGAGGGTTAGAGGGAAACGGTAGGGTAAGGATTAGGGAAAGGGGGTTAGGACTAGTGTAAAATATCACCTTATTCCCAGGAAATTGCCACAATATTTAGAGGGTTAGGGGTACGAGGGGGGTAAGGGAAGCGGGTTAACACTAGGGTAGTATACCCCTAATTTCCAGAGAATTGCCACAGTATTAAAGCGTAAGGGTAGGTTTAGGCTAAGGATTTCAAAGGGTTGCATAAAAAGTACATATTGGTGCTCTAGAGTGATCTGAGAACATTAGAAAATGGAAAGGTTTGGTACTTAAAATGTTTCCTGTTATATAATCATGTTTTAACTCAAATGTCCATATTATGTTCCTAATTTAAAGGTAGTCAAGGGCCCTCAAAGTAATTAGACATTTACAATATTGAAAATGTTACTGTAGAGAAATGCAGTCTTGAGGAAATTTTATCTGTAACTTTGTGAAATTTGTGCATAAAATCATCTAATACTGATTGTAGGCTCCTAAATCAAATATAAATTGTTTTGTTTTCTGTCATATTTTGTAATATAGGAAAATATCGTATCCTTGTTCAAATTATCAATATTGTATCGTATCATGATGACACAGATGATTTACACCCCTTATAATTACCACCTTATTCATGAGAAATTACTGGGTATTTACCACTTATTACTGTAAATAACCAGGTAATTGGGACCCACTAAAATAAAGTGCCACCCAATATTTTTGTAAATGTTTTTTATTCTAATTAAGTCAACTATATAACCATTTCATTATCATTTTTTTTTAAATGTCTGTTTTTTTTTACAGAAACCTTTCAGGAAACATGTTCTCTTCTCTGGCTCAGGGGACCTTTGACAGCTTGGTGTCACTGAAGTCTTTGTAAGTATGACAAATCAATGTGTGACAGCGATGTTTGCATTAAAATAGAAAGAAAATCTCTGCAGGCAAAATTGCTTGTGTCAAGAAGGGCCCTTAGTAGCCATGATGTTTCATCAGGAAGGTTACTGTTTGTCTCTTGGTTCAATATTTTTATGCCTCTGTTACTCAGGGTGCATTCACTCTTGGCCCAGGTACCCTATACTGTGATGATCTCCCTCCCCTCCCCATTCTCCTGCTGACTTAGGGCCAGAGCACGGCTCCCTCTTGTACGTCTTTCATCACGTTGCAGTACAAGACATGCATGATTGTGTTTAAAAGAAGCGTGGTCTCAATGGAAGGAGCATCACTACAACTTTACTGACTAATTTTGAGTTATTTTGGTCAGATACAGCCCTCTAGTACCTCATGTCCACGCTACGTACCCATGCTGGTGCTCGTGCAGGAGCAACCATACCATGTCCAAGCCCACCTCTTCCGTCCATGCTAAGGCCAAGAATGTATATCATGATTCATCAACTTTACTAACAGACATAGAAGTCCATAAAAACAGAGATAAAGCAATATAATAACGGCACTCACAATCATTAAAGAAACACGCTGTTGGGGGTCAAATATGCTTGTGAATAGTCTCCATTATACCCTTAACCTCTCTTTGTGTTTCTGTGTTTGTGCTCGTCTCTCCTCACTAAAAGGGAGTTTCAGACGCCTTACCTGCTGTGTGACTGCAACCTCCTGTGGCTTCTGCGTTGGATCAAAGAGAGGAACATCACTGTGAAAAACACCAAGTGCTCCTACCCACAGTCTCTCCAGGGGCAGTTCATTACCTCCCTCAGACCGGAGCTCCTCACCTGCGGTAGAGACACACATACCGAAATTTGACAAAACATAAAACCCAAAAATATTATTTATCTGAACACTCTGAATCATTCATCATTTCAATGACACTATCTGAGGGGCAATTTGTCCGGTCGGAGACATTTTGTCAGGTTAAAATAACTCATGTTGAGTTGTGATACAGATAATAGTGTCAAAACAGTGCACTGTGTCTTTAATTTCTCTGTTTTTGGTGTCAGTGAGGCTGCTGCTGTTTGGGGAGCAGGGGCTTGTGCAATGACACAGGAGATAAGAGACGGGCTGCCCAGGCCAGCGCCGCCTTTGTTTGTACTTGCTTTTGTCTTATCAGTTTGGCACTCATCACAGTGAGGGATTATGAAGCGCATGGTACAGATCTACAGGAACTAAGGCTGGAATGATAAATTGTGCTAAGGGATCAGGAAGTCAAGGCACAGTTTTAATGTTGTTTTTTTTTTGTGTCCAAGAAGTGCCAGAACTGGAAGTAAAAGGCTCAGAGTAACAGAGTATAAACCTAGGAAGAAGCTGAGAAAGAAATAATTTTTGAATGAGTCTTGTAAGTCAAAGTGAAGTTAGACTGTAAGAAGAGGATCCTCCCGTTGCTTTTGCAAGAAAAATAAGACTAGGCTTCTTTTTTTACAGGTGTAATTTCATTCATGTCGTATTATCTGTTATGTAAAGTAACAAGAAGGAGCAGGCTGTGGGGAGCTGTTTGTATGATCTTTTTTAATACTGAATATAAAACAATAATACCACAATAGTTATCTGATAGAAAAATAAAATAAACCAATCAAAGCTTACTTTGAAACAGATAAACAGATTTTCAGATTATGAAACATTTGAAAACAGAAATATTATTGTAGACCTGGCATTTATTTGTTTTTGGCACAAAAAATAAATAGATATGCTTATTATTTGACTCAAAGAGTCAAATAATAAACATATTTCCAGAAGTTGAAAAAAATAAAACTACATTTTTCAAAAACTAATGTAGCATTAAGAAATATTGTAGTTATGTTTCTTAATTTATAACTGTTCCAAGTAGTTGGCAAAATATATTGTAAATTTTGTCAGAGTTTGAATTTTGATTTACCTAGCCTTTATTTAAGCCTTTAAACCACTGAGGTGTCCCACATTTGCAATCACTTTAAGGTCCAAAAGAGCACAATTTATTCAAATTTTAAAAAGTTGACTCATGGTTAAAACACTGTGTTAAAGTTGTTTTTAGACCATTGCCTTAATTTTTAAAAAGAATCAAATGTGTCAGTCTTAACACTTTGTTGTAAATGACTTCATATTTCAGAGCATGAAGGCTAAATGTGGGTCCTCCAGGTTCATAGTAAGCATTTAAAGGTCAGTAGAGCAAGACTGGTATGGTCTGGTTTTCCACTTGAGCATAGATGTTATGTAGACATAATGCCCAGCATTGGTTTCCTACCTGGGGTCTGGCCCCCCTGTGAGGTGGGACTTCAGGGTGGGGTACAAGACTTTGTCTGCAAAATCAGATTCGAAGGTTTTATGCCATATTCACACAGGACTAGTATTACCAAGGGACCTCTGGTAATTTGTAACAATCACAAAGGATGTCTGTGTTTTTAATCCCGTGTGAATCAACCATGTCTGCAAATTTGCGGCGTAAAAATTTTTGGGTCCACAGGTAATCCCAATAGAATCATCATCTTTGTAATTAAGGATGATGATGGTTTTTATGATATATTCGGCTTTTCATGCAGCTTTTCTGAAAGAAAAAATAGCAGAAGCAGTGCTGTTAAAAGTTTTGACACATTTAGGTTAGAAATAGTGCTTCTCTTCCAGTGCCTGATAATATATAAGTATTATGATTATTATTTAGCTGTACATTTCATACACAACACAATTTACGTTCTAAAATGTGTCTCTCAACATTCAGTGGTCAGGCTGCAGCAGCTGATCTGAACGAGGAGGGTTGTTATGGATGCGTAACAATCCCAAAATTATAGAGCTCAGAATTTGTCTGCGAAAAACTTAAAATTGATGGTTACATTTTGACAGCAAGTGTTAATTTTTTATGTTGGTCCAGGTTAGGAAGATCAGCGTTGTTTTTTTACATACACGTAGGAAGACTCCACAGAAAAAGGTTGGGGAACACTGCAATATCTGATAAACTGATGATGGGGTTTATCACTCCTTTGTAATAGAGACCAGCCAACTTTGTCATAAAGAATACAATGATTAGCATTGTAAGGATACTTGATTATGGATCTAAGAGGAGAGCGATAAAACTGAGCCAAGAGGTTTGAGGGTGGATTAGCATTTTTGAGGAGAATATCACCATAATCTAGGACTGAAGTTAGATATTTTTCTGTTCAGAAACCTGAGATGACCCTTTCAAAACTGAAACTATTAATTATGAATAGCTGTAGATTGTAAAAGTCAATATTTTTGACTTTGGAGAAGACATGGTATGCTGGCATTAAGAAAAAGTTTTAACCTGATAAAATTTTAAAACTGTTTCGATACTTTGATCAATTTCAAGGTTGTGTTGAACTGCATAAACTTTAAGTGTAGCTTAACTGATTCAAAGGAGGATCAAAAATAGTCACAATAAAGAAAAACACCAAAAGTTTTCCAACTGACTTTCTGCTTTTTCTGTCTTGTTTCCTCAGATGCTCCCCTGGAGCTGCCCTCCTTCCAGCTGACTCCGTCCCATCGTCAGGTGGTCTTCCAGGGGGACAGCCTGCCCTTCCAGTGTCAGGCTTCCTTTGTAGCGGAGGACATGCAGGTGCTGTGGTACCAGAATGGTCGAATGGTCAAGACTGACGCCGCACAGGGCATCTTCATCGAGAAACGAATGGTGCAGAACTGCTCTCTGATTGCAAGGTAAGATTTCAAACAGCTTTCAGCTCTTATTTCTCTGCCAGTTTTCTGAATTTTCTTCTCCATGTTTCCCATCAGTGCGTTGACCATCTCAAACATTCAGCCTGGTTTCACTGGG
The DNA here is from genome assembly GCF_018320785.1 of Cheilinus undulatus. Lineage (NCBI taxonomy): Eukaryota > Metazoa > Chordata > Actinopteri > Labriformes > Labridae > Cheilinus > Cheilinus undulatus. The sequence goes on from NC_054886.1 coordinate 18,037,895, forward strand.
AACTGGGAGTGCAGAGTCTGGACAAGCAGAGGCAACACTACCAGGACTGTCCATATTGTGGTGCTGGAGAGTTCTGCTAAGTATTGTGCTCCTGAACGTGTCTCTAACAACAAAGGAGAGTTCAAGTAAGTCTGCACATGTAGCCAAACATGTAAACACCTTTTCAAACCACTCATTCTCAGAATTTTCATAAATTTAGTTATGAATTACAGCAGAAAGCAAATACTTTATAATTCAAACTGTTAGCACTTTGACTTATAGTTTATTTTGATTAAAAATGGCTTGAGTATGATCAAAGTGTCTGTTTGTAGTTGTTCATCTGTTCCTATATTAAGAATACACTCTTGCCAAGCACAGCAGCTCCCTCTTGTGGTTAAAAGTTGAAACTCTAGCTGCCTTTGTCTTATCCCTGTCTGATTCTTGTTGAAACTCAAACATGTTGAGGCTTGCATGACAAAATTTGTTGAAAATAGGGCATTGCACATCACTGAATGAGGACTTTTAAGGAAGGTGATTTTGTTTGTCTTTTCTCAGGTGGCCTCGTACCCTGGCAGGGATCAGAGCCTATCTCCCTTGCAACAGGCTGACATCCAGCGCAGGCTCCTACTCGAGCAGCTCAGGTGATGAGCAACGGGCATGGCGTTACTGTGACCGCAACGGTCTGTGGGCGGAGGAGGATTACTCCCGCTGCCAGTTCCAGAAAGACGTCACAAGATTTTTATACGTCATTAACCAGGTCTGTAGCTTCATTTTGTCCTCATCTACTATCTTTGGACCATTTAAAGTCATAGACATTCTAACTTTCTCTCTGTTTCTCACCAATAGATGCCTCTGAACGAGAGCAATGTGGTTGCTCGGGCTCGACGTCTGTTGGTCTGCACGATTGACGCTGCCAACTTCTCTGACAAGATGGACATCATCTTCGTGGCTGAGATGATCGAGAAGATTGGGAAGTTTGTGGAGAAGTTCAAAGATGTAAGGCTGCACTTGAATTTATATAACTTCTGTGTAAACTTTTAACAAGACTGATTTCGTAGCAGATGCATGCAAGTTGTGTATTACCCCTTTGAAGGACAAATAGATTAATGCTCCACAGCTGTTTGTTGTCATGTTGTTTAATGAGAAAGGATGTCTCGTCACGACTTTGAGCACAGCTGTAGGCCAACAAAAAGAAAGTTTCAAAGTGAAAGAGCTCCTAACATGTTGTAACGGCTGCAGGCAGGCAGCGTATTAAAAGTTTATTTGGGCGACAACATGCTTGAAATGTGTTTCCAATAGTCACTCTGCCACAGAGAGTTGAGAATCTCCCTCGAGCGTGTGTTTAATGCTGTTGATGCAAACAAGTTGCAGGCTGAACATATTCGCTCCTTATGTTTCCTCTCGTGTTATTTAAAATAGAAGCTGTTGAGCTTCTGCTGCATGTAGAAAAGCAATGTTTTTGGGGTCAGTGAAGCTAAAACTGTAATTTCTTGTGTTCCAGCTGGGTGAAGTGATGGTGAGCATGGCCAGTAACTTGATGCTGGCTGATGAGCGCGTGCTCTGGATGGCTCAGCGTGAAGCCATGGCCTGCTCCCGTATTGTCACCTGCCTTCAGAAGATAGCGGGCTACCGTCTGGCCACCGCTCAGGCCTTCTTCTTGGTTAGTAAAACTTTCTTCTTCAGGCCATTAAACCCCTGCAAGCATCTGCAGACAGCAGGACTGATGTATTGATAAATCACCAGCCTCTGATTTAAGAACTCAGTGCTTCTATGCATGACCAGGCAATGTGTTTATCCTATTGAATCCCATCCAAATGCAACCAGGTGTACGAAGTAACCATGCACACTTAATACAACACAACAACTTATTTTAAAGCTCTTTTATAGAGTTTTAACTGGCTCTGTGACCGACTGAAATGAAAGTGGATACCTTTATATGACCAAAAAAGTAAACGGGCACGTCAGTGATTGTATTGACTATTTCTGTGAAAGCCTTCAATTAATATTTTCCAAAGCCCATGTTCACAATATGTCACACACTGTGCTGTTAAAGCAAAAGAAGGATGTGATTTTTAACAGAAAAATCTTATGCAAAGCTAGAAAAAGTCCCTCTTTGTCTGTAGGAAGACATCAAAATGAACACAAATCAGAAGGTCCTTAGCTTAAGAGAGCAGAAATAAGAGATTAAAAATTGACATCAATTTGTTGAGATTATCATTTTTAAAATTGATTTGAAATGCAGTCATTAGAGGTAGCAAAGCTTGTGCTGAGTTTCTGCTGGATGCATAGTGTGATGATACCAGTTATCCTCTCCAAAAGCACGCTTTTCTGCATTTTCTACTTGGTAAAATTAAGCTCAGTGTTAGTACATACGGGACACAGTAGTCATACTCCCAGCCATGAACAGCTGACGGCCAGCAGATGTTAGTTTTCGCCTCCCATCTTCTACAGCCAATCACAGCTCTTTCTCTCAACACAGTGGCATATTTAAATAGAGCGTACTTCGACGTCAGCACCAAGCTGCTGCTGACAAAGCTGAACCTTCTCCTTTATAGCATAAAGCTTGTTGCACCCTCATATTTACATTCATGCTTCTAATTGCTTTTGAGCTGATTTTATTGTATTCAGTACATTGTCATTAACTCATTGAGTGCCAGCTCTTTTATAAAATGGAAAGTGGCTTGTGCCAGTGTTTTTGGCCATTTTGAGTCATCTTTCAAGACCCACAGAATATTTTGTACTATGACTCTGAAAACACCAAATAGCTCAAATGAAAGAAGAAACTCTCTATTTCATCATGGAAAAAAACATTTGTTTGCAGCTTGTTCCATTCTTGATTTATCTGAAGTTGAATAGAAGCTAGTTTCACCAAAAGACCACTTTTTCTCTAGAAACGAGAACGAGAGTCTGTCAAGCAAAACAGTGATTTGAATGTTATAAATTTGCCTTCAATGACATAAAAGACATCTGAAAATTGTATTAAAAATGTGTTTTATTGTCAAATAGATAAATAAATAAAAATAAAGGCAAAATACAAATACATGGGACCCCCGATACGCCCATGTCCTCTCCTGCTTGCGTGTCCCCTGGCACTGCCTCTAAATTACAGAAGTAATATAATCTATGATTTTTGTTCTTGCCTCTTTTTCTGCCAACAGACGGTGTTGCAGAACTGCATGGGGCTTGCTCTTCTCTCAAGTCTGCTTCTGAAATCACAGGAATGCATGAGTGATGGTTTCATTCGATAAATTTGGCTGAATAATAATTGGGTTTCTAACATTAACTTTCCTCCATCGCCCTGGGACAGAGAACAAGATCGGCTCCGCTCACTCGGCAGCCATTCCTCAGAGTCTGGCTTGGAAAAGTCTGTCTCAGAAGTGTCGTCGCTGTATGTATCAAGCTGGCTAGCGGATGCCTTTCTTCTCCAGCGCACGGGGGAGACCTTACGGCATTCTTTAGCCTCTTGGCCGGCCGAGGCAGATGAATGACCGCACTGATCCCTGGATTTGCGGTCGCTCAGTTCGTTGTCGGTTCAGTGAGCAACCGATTTCTCACTCAGAAGTTTAAAGTTCCTTCCAGCGTCCGCTGACTCCCTCAGTTTTTTGGGGGGCATTTGTGCCGATATTGAATATTATATAAGCTTTAGCTTAGATTACCTCTATTCCGAACGCTCTGATCTCTGTGGCTTTGATCTACCGTCACTCCCGTATACCAGGGGCCCCAAAATTACTCACAGGGAGCGTGAGAGCGCCCCCTTGTGCCAGCTGCCGAAAAAAGAATTATGCATCCATCTATATTGGGGTTTCTAGCTGTGTGTTCCATGGAAAGTCAGAGCATGCTGCTTGACTAGCCCAGGGAACACGTTTTGAGCAGAGCCTTCTCTGCTAAGTAAAACTGTTTTTCTGTTTTTATTGCTTTGTTCTGTTTCCCTGGACCTTCATGAACCAACAGCTATACTATCAGACATCTACTGTTTTCCCTTGTCTTTCTTATGAATGAGTTAACAAAGTCCCTCTGACCTTGTCTGATATAACTGCTTTCTGTTGTCCTTCCAGACTTCCCCCAACATTGCACTTGAGGCTCACGCTGTCAGAGCCAATGACTGGAACGGCATGACCTGCATGTTGTTCCAGAGGCCAAGCCCCGAGCGCACGCCCGGACAGGATCGCCAACTCACCTTCAAATGCAACACAACCAGCTCCTTTTCCAGCATCCTGCACAAAGTCAGTGATACTTAATTACATCATGTAAAGTTTATGTATTAATTGTTGCAGGTTGCTCTGCTGATTTCAGCTTGAAGCACCAGAAATTAAATGCATCATCTTTTAAATATTCAAAAAGAAATAATGCTTCTGTCTCTAACTTACTAAATGGTAGGATTTTGACTTTATTGTGTTTTTTCTCTTTCTAGAGCACGGTAGTAGAGGCTTCCCTGCAGCTTCCTCAGTCTCTTTTTACTCAGGCTGCAGTCTCTGGGCAGGCAGACGACACGGTCTACAAGCTCCATCTACTGGGCTTCCGTAATGGCAAGTTTTTCCCCTCCACTGGCAACTCCTCCCAGCTGGCTGATGGAGGGAAGAGGAGGAGTGTGGCCACTCCTGTCATCATGGCCAAGATAGGTAATTCTTACAGGGGTTTTTCTGTAATCAGACAGCAAATCAGACAGTTTTTTGACAGCTAAGACAACGAACCACACAGTAAAAGTAAAACTTGGTATAAAGCTTTAGGCACTTTCTGATGCTCTTGCCTGTTTTTTTTTTCTAAATCAGAGGGCATGTCCCTTCGTGTCCTGAAGACACCTGTTAACATCACCTTGCGGCGCTTTGCCCGTGGCTCTGATGCCATATCTGCCTCCTGGAACTTCAGCCTGGTGGGCGGCCACGGAGGCTGGCAGAGTGATGGCTGCCGCATCTTGGACCACCATGACAACTTCACCACCATATCCTGCAACTCTCTTGGCAACTATGGCCTGCTTATGGTTGGTTCCTTTACTTTATTTTAGACTTGATTGGCATTAAGCTGGATTGCCATCTGGTGGCCAACACTGAGAAAGGGTTCTGAAGACAAAACAGAACTTAAAAATGTGCTGCAGTAGAGTGTGGGAGGCTTTAAGATTGACACTTTGTAGTTCTGTATAATCATTCTGAATTGTGTTGTTTGAAATTCTAACAACATGACATTAAACCTTGATTTTTTTGGTTCTGTCATGCAGGACCTCAGCAGTGTGGAGTATTTTTCTCCAAGCATACAGCCCCTTCACCCAGTCATCTATGCCACGGCTATTATTCTACTGCTGTGTCTGCTCACTGTGATTATCAGTTACATCTGCCATCACAGGTAGGATAAGATTACCATAGGATAATAATAACTTTATTTGTATAGCGCTTATAAAAACATGGCTTTGCAAAGTGCTTTTAAATGTGCAGAAGCAAACGGAAGAACAAAGCAACAAAAGACAGAGAAGACAGAACAAATGACATCCAACAGCATTAGCAGAATCCAAACCACTTAAGGGATCTAACCAAAATATTAAGATAGGAATTCAACAACATCAAAATACATCAAGAACCCAGATGTCATGTGATACCATACAACTAAGACAGATGCAGACATCATCAATACTACACAGCTAAGACATCATAGACAGCATCAGGATGCAGGCAAGGCATTGGTATCTAAGTACCATAAAAACAATAGGAACCCCTATGGGTTAAATCGCGATATGATACAATACAGGACAATATGTTACTGTACACTTCGATACGATACAGTATGCTACAATACAGTACGATATACTTCCATACAATATGGTATGATATGATACGATTCAGTATGATAAAATACAGAATAATATGATATGGTGCGCTTTATCATCACTTTTGAAAAACTTATCTTGGACTCAGTTGCTCCATAGAGGTATTTTTATGTACAAAACTGTGAAAAACATCAAAAGACATATAAATAGAGAAGCACATACCAATAAATTTTTCTTAAAACGGCATGTTCTTTGGACTTGATCCAAACAAAACACATCATAATAACTAGAAAAGATTAAAACATCAAGATGCTGTTATCTAACCCCCCAGCGCTTTGTGAAGCTGTATTTTTAGATTTAGCTTGTGGTAATGTGGAATATTAATACATTTGAATGTATATTGTAGGTCCAGTCTGCTGTGGTAGTTTTGATTTTTTTAACTGTACTTTAAGCATCCTTTTTGTGATTTTTGCTTTGTACTCATAAGACAGTTTCATAAAATGTCTCCATGATCTTGTTTGAAAACATTTGTCACTCCTAACTAAACCATTGTGTTTAAACCTTGGTGGGATACAGAACGAAATGCAATCCTCCAGATAAATGTCAACATAAATGACTACTTTTGCTTCTATTTTATCTTTGTGTTGTTTCCATTACTCCAGGTCTGTACGTGTGAGCCGCAAATTTTGGCACATGTTGGTCAACCTCTGCTTCCACATCTCCCTCACCTGTGGTGTCTTTGTGGGTGGCATAAATCAGACAAGACATGCAAGCGTCTGCCAAGCAGTGAGTACACACCAGCCACCACCTTAACACTCCTGCTATTATTGCTTTCTTTTTAACCTAATAGACAGCACACAGAAATTAACAAGAGCCTCAGTTGTTGTCAAGAGGATAAAAAACAGAAAAAAGTTGCCTTTGGCTGCATTCACTCTGCTTGTGGAGCTTTTGTGGAACAGTAAAAGATTCATAGAAAGATACAGTAGATTGTTTCCTTGGCTGGAGGCTGCGCTGCTCCTTCTCATGGTGTGTTGCACTGAGACACATCACTTTTTCATCCCACAAAGTGCCTGGATGAAAGATTTTGGCAGATAACTTTTTGTTTATTTATATAAAGCCCTTCTGGCATAAATTTATATCTGACAGGGTGATTTTTCAGCTCAGACTGATGATGACATATTCAATATGAAATCGCTCAGGGATCATGTCGCCTCACACTCCATCATTTTTACTTTATTGGTGAAATTTAACTTGAGGTGTATTCTATCATCCTAAACTTGAAGATTAATTGCATCTCTTTAGGTAAAGTAAATGTCACACACATAATGATGTTATCTGTTTTAGGTGGGCATCCTGCTGCACTATTCCACTCTGGCTACGGCCCTGTGGGTGGGCGTGACCGCACGCAACATTTACAAACAGGTGACACGAAAAGCCAAGTGCTATGAGGAGCTGGATGAACCTCCGCCTCCACCAAGGCCGATGCTGAGGTATGACACCAACACTTGTTTGGGTTTTTTTGCTGAAAAAAATATGAATCAGTATACAACACAGGTATATTATTGGATTGACATATAGTCAGTTTCATGTGGCTGCTTCAGTGCTTCTGTTTGAAAATCTATAGCCACTTTTCCTGAGAGTGTACTGACATTTTCAGGGGGAGCTGTTTTAATGAACAAAAGTATTTTTAACTACAACTTGATCCAGGATTTTAAAGCATGCCTGAAATTTCCACAAAAGTTTGGGTTAGCCGGTGTATGAAAATAGCAATCTTAAGCTACTGTGATTGCTTTGGCCAGGATGATGCTTTTTCATGTGGCAGAGGTAAATCTGGTTGAATTTAACACGTAGTGAGACTGCTCCACACTCTTTTTAATTGTAATAGCATCGCACTCAACTGCGAAATCTACAGTCAGTTTAAATGTTACACCATGTGAATATAGCAGCATCCTTTTTATGACGTGCCTCTGCCTCTTGGGACTCCCCTCACACCTGTGTGCAGGGAAAATTTCCCACTGAAATGCAAACCCTGGAAAATGTCAGAAGCAGGCTGAACTGATTTTTTTTTTTTTTTTTTTGTCTGGGGGCCTGGAGTGCACATAGAAAGACTTACCTTCTCAGGCATCTGTTGATATGTCAGCTGCACTTTTATGTTTATCTAGCATGTGTCAATGCTATTGAGGGCATTAATGAACACAAAAAATAAGATGAGCTCAAGTGATGTTAATGAGAGCCTTCTTCCAATCCTGTGCTGTGGCCTTGCAGGCTACCTTTCATTTTGGCTATAACTACACCTCACCGAAGCATCTAGAGGTAAAGATGAATTAGCCGTGTTTGCTATGAATTCAAGAGATGTTTTTATGAGCATTTAATCATGTATGATCGTTCTTCATGACATATTTGACATTTCACATTGCAATTGCAAGCAGGCAACATCCCTGGTTTTTATTACTGAACTTGTCTGATGAAAATGCCGGTAAAAACAGACTGCAAGGATTTTAAAGCACACTGAAACCCCATATTTAATCAAAATAGCACAAAGAAAACATGATCAGTTTATGATGTTAACTTGACAAAAAGCAGGGCTGTATTTAAACACATTTTTAGATTTATTTGACTAAATATGACTTTTTCTGAGTTCAAAGCTCCTGTGTGTTGTTGAACCTGCCACATGGTGTCACTGTTGAGGCTAGAAACACTACAGGACCTCTGCAAAAAACACCAAGACTGAGCAAGAACTACCTCTCTGTGCTTTCTCCTAAAGGTTCTACTTAATCGGCGGAGGGATACCTATCATTGTGTGCGGGATCACTGCAGCAGCTAACATCAAAAACTACGGCAGCAGGACCAGTGCACCATAGTGAGTAGTTTCTGTGTAAAGATCCCTTCTCATTGTAATTCAGTGCCATCATATAAGGGTAAATAATCTATCCCCGTGAGATTTCTTCCTCAGGAGGAATTGGATGGAGTTATCGACCATCCACACTCTGACGCTTTAGTAAATAACGTATATTTTTATGAGAGCAGGAGAAGTTTATTCCCTGAAGTTGTTATTATAGAGGCTTATTAACGATGTGTGCATCCAAGCAACAAGCAACTGCTGCCAGTTTACAGCGAGTTCCCCCTCCTCTACAGTGGCAGCTGTTTAGATTGTGCAACGTGACGGACTAATTGAGAAATCTGGACCCTTATCTGTCTGAAGTCTTTGGAGTTTAATTAATTTTTTCGTGAGAGAAGATAAATCCAGCCCTTTGTTATTTAAACATAATGGGACAGCTTCTGTAAATATTAGACAGCAAAGTTTCTTAAAGAGTTTTTTTAGTCTTTGAAGTGAGTAATGATGGTGTCAAATTATGACTGAGAGCTTTTTATTGTGCCCCTCTGTATGGAAGTTGCTGGATTTGATTGCTCATGTCTGTCCCCCTCTAGCTGCTGGATGGCCTGGGAGCCCAGTATCGGAGCTTTTTACGGCCCAGTTGGATTCATCATCTTTGTGGACTGCATGTACTTCCTCAGCATCCTGCTCCAGCTTCGTCGCCACCCTGAACGACGCTATGAGCTGAAAGAGCCGACAGAGGAGCAGCAGCACCTCGCTTCAGCCCACTCAGAACCTTTACCTGACTCCCATCCCCTCACTCTCCACCTCCAGCCTCATGATGCCGCCTCCTCCATCGTGTCTGCTCCCCACACCGTGCCTCTGTCCGCCCTGGAGAATGAGCACACCTTTGCTGCTCAGCTGATTGGTGCAGCAGGGGCTTTGGGCTTGTACGCCGCCCTGTGGGTGTTCGGGGCCATGGCTGTATCCCAGGACCACCCGTTTGATTTAGCCTTCACCTGTCTGTTTGGGGTAGCGGCGCTGGCTTTGGGGGCGTTCATGGTGGCTCATCACTGTGTGAACAGGCAGGATATGAAACGTTTTTGGTCCCAGGCTTGTTGTTCAGGCAGACGGGCGTACTCGGCACAGGAGGATGTGCTTCTTCCACAGCCTGGCGTGGTGGTGACATCTGCTGGAGGATCAGCAGACAAGCCTGATGGTGAGTCGACAAAGTGCGGCCTCAGCAGTGCGGACTCTTCCTACACGAATAAGAGTGCACCAAGCATGCGCAACTCCGCCCATGGCAGCAAACTGACTAATCTGCACGCAGAGGCGGCACAGTGTAAGCCTGCCTCAGCACCTGTTACAGCGAATGGCTCCGCCATTCTAGACAACAGCCTGACTGAACATTCAGTAGACACTGAAATCAAAATGCACGTAGCGCCGGTTGAGGTTCAGTTCCGCCCGATGAGCAACATCACCAATCCTTCAGCCTCAACAAACGGACACACAAGCAGGCATCACAAAAACAGAGCACGAGCGCACAGAGCGAGCCGCCTTACAGTGCTGCGAGAGTACGCCTACGACGTTCCTACAAGCGTGGAGGGAAGCGTGCAGAGTGCCCCTCAAAGGCGGCATCATCACTACGACATCGCCGCAAGGAACAGCCGGCGAGCGGCCTACATGGCCTACAGGGAGCGGCATCAGAGCCAGATGCAGCAGGACAGCAGCGACAGCGCCAGCCTGCCGCGCCGCTCCCGATACGCAGATAAAGGAGGCGGAAGCAGAGGCAGCACCCTGGGGAATGGGTCAGTGGTGACAGTAGAGACAGAGCAAGAGGTGTCGGCTGCAGCATCCAGCTCGAGTAAAGAGCCTGCTCCTGTAAAGCAGCCTGGAAGCACAGAACTTGAAAGTCAACCCAAGTCTTACGGGCTCAATTTGGTATCTCAGAATGGTGGCACGCTTAAAGAAAACGGACAGACTGTGCCTTTAATCAGCACTGAGAACACAGCGAGCATAAAGACCGGCCTGTGGAAACATGAAACTACTGTGTAGCGACAGTTTCCGTCCCAAAGACTGCACCTGCTTTTAAACTGTGAAGTAAATTTTTTTGTTTTGAGTGTACAATTTCAGTACCATAAAACCCTTACTGCCACTGAACTGTCTTTGTAGATTTCTCTGTAAATGGTCTATTTTTATAACTTTTAATCCAAACCTTTTTATTCCATTTATCTGTACAAAAACTGCATGGACTGAGCTGTGGCCCTGTGAATACAAACCCTAACCCTGTGGGGTGTTTTTTCCATTTTCTAGTTTGTCCTGACAATAATAAAACAAAAGTTTACAGATTGAATGTTTCTATTCTTGTGGTATCGCCTCTCTGGGTCACTGCAGCCGGAGCAAAGGTGAGTCAGAGCTGTTTTGTTTTAAAGAATTACTCTTGCTGACGATTTCTGACAAGCTGGTAATTGGGCTTTTTCACTGGCCTTCAGGTGGCCTCGAGTTTCTCTCTCTGCAGCAGAGCAGCACTTTAATTGTGCCAGGCTGTGGCTTTGGGTTCCATGGGTGCTCTCTCCTCTGCCTGCTGGTGGGTTTCATGGGAGCTACACACATTCTGGGTACCCGCAGAGTTTTGTCCCAGCAAATAAAATTCTGATAATAACATCACTGATGTGAAACAGTTAAGCAACTGGGTGTGCCTTTTATTAATCTGTTAAATGATTGCAGGGAGAAGCTCCTGTTTTTGTGAAGTGTCAGCAATCGCCCATTTCACCAGCTGAGTCTATCACCCTCCTGTTAGATGATTTATCTCAAATTCTCAATTGTGTGAGATTACTGAACTTAGTTTATCCTGTGTATCTTTAAAGACAAGGAAATAATCCTGTTAGCAACTCTTTCTCCTTTGCTGCTGTGAAACAGATGTTAAAAATATCCTAATTTTCAGAAGATTTGACATTTGCCTGAGCCTGCTAAGCTGATATCTTTTTTTCATCGTGGGATTATTTATTATCTGTACTCAGTTTGTTCTATTGTGGAGATACAGCTTGTGGAAAATCTTGTTTTCTGGCTTGTTTACAGACTTGCTGTTTCCTAATTTGTTTCTACTGTTTATGAGCGAGACAGTTTATACTGTTTTTTTTTTATATTTGCCGGAAATGTTTGTCTGTAGATATCAATTTCAACAGATGGCATCCAGAAGTGTTTGCACCCAATGCAGACTGAGGGAAGACTTTCTAGATGGAGGAGGGGAAGGTAGCGCATCAGCCTAGTCCAGTGGGAGAGAATGCTACCCCTAGTCAGGGCACCTCACCCTGTTGCTAAGCTCGGCATGGAGGGGTGTGGCACTGGGACGCTGGAGGTCAATGTTCAGCCCTCTGGTGGTGTAGCTGGAGTAACTGAACTCAACACTGGTGCAGGAGGGTTCCCACTTGGTTTCCATGGTGAAGTGCTGGCTCTTTGCTGCCTATTGGTCTGCACAGTTAACTTGTTGAGGCAAATGGTAGAATAAGGGTTCAACCAAAATTTACCCACAGTCAGAAGAAATCAGACTAAAATTAAATGCATGGCAATTTAGAACCTTGAAGCTTTTGTACAGGATTTCTTCTTTCAAGGCCTTTATTTGTGACCCACTGAGAATAGCTTCATGTTCCACTTTTGGGTCCCCATCCACCAGTTGAGAACCAGTGATTTAAAAGTTTGATCTTGCCTGCAGCATGCCAGACACACTATACTGTAACAGGGACATCTGATTAATGCCAATGAACTGGATTTCCTGAATGTGTAAATGCATAACTGAGACACTTCCAACAGAACTGAAGGACAGTTTTTTGATGGCATGTGACTTTAAGTAGATACTACATCATTATACTTATGGTGAGGGATATTTATTCATAGTTCCTCTCCAGGGATTTTCTCTCTCATGATACCAATCGCAAGCCAAGTTTAGTCAATGTTAAACTTCCAACCATCTATAATGATCTCATGCTGAGGTCAGACTTTTTTTTTTTTTTTTAACAAGGCTGCCCATAAGGGGGGATAAACGGGAGAGCTTTGTGGGGCCCAGCCTACTGGGGGACCCTTGAGACTCAGGAAAATCATGGTCCACTGGAAAGTAAATCAGTGATAATGTTTTATATTTAACCTGAAAAAAAAGGGAAAATGGGGGGGGGGGCAAAAGAGGCAAACGTGATTGGGGAAAAATGGTGAAAAGCAGATAAAAAGTGCTAAGATTGGTTAATAAGAAGCAAAACTGGGTTAAAAGACAAATGGGTACCAATTAAAATGGTTTTAGCGATGCAAAAATGGAGAGGAAAACATGGTGAAAAGCAGATAAAAATGCCAGATATGGGATGGGGCGAATGTGGCAACAAAGGGTTACAGAGGCAAAAATTTGCAGAAGCTGCAAAACTGGTTAAAATTGGTAAAGAAGAAGAAAAGAAGAAAAGTGGCATGAATAAGTAAGTTGAACATCAGAATCCAGAAATATCTTGAAACACTTTTTATCTCAAAAATTGGGTACCTGTTAGCCAGGATGCTAGCACCAATGCTTCTGATCCAGCACACTGACGTTGATAAAACATCAAAATGGGTAAAAGTGGGTTACAAGTGTGAAAAATGGGTTTAAAGAGACAAAAATTGGCTACCAGCTGCAAAAAATAAGTCAGAAAAATGGTGAAAAGTTGTTCAAAAGTGGCAAAAATTGATTAAAAATGGATTTAAAGTGGGAAAAATGGGCAGAAGCAGTAAATCTGTATATGAAATGAATGAATAATTTCAACATCAGAGCTCAATGATAGCTTGATGACATTTCAGCTCCAAAATAAAGATACTGTCAGCCCAGTTTTTTGGGCAGGCCTGTGATTTAAGTAAGGGTTAATGTCCGACAAGGTGTCCAATTATCCGGGATCAATGGATGACATGGAATCTATCTTACTGGCGGATGGTGTTAGAGCAGCAGAACTAAGAATCCATGAAGGGAGTGCCTCAAGATTTGGTCTTGGGACCACTCTTATTTACAATCTATATCAAATGTCTTAGAGATTTCTTTTCATTTCTATGCCAATGATGATGATACAGTTATCAATTTCTGTGCACCTATGCCTGCACAAGCTTTTATAAATCTTAAGCATGCTTTTGAGTTAGTCCAACATCAGCTTTGTCAGCTGCAGTTTATTCTAAATGCAGATAAAACTAAATTAATGGTCATTACATATTCAAGAGCAGCAAAAAGAACTGGATTTAATTGCACAAATCCTCCTTAATACATGGATAGAATCCAGAATCATGATCCCTTTGTTTTGATCCACAGGGTCCCTCGCTGCCCCTGTCAGAGCCAGAAGAGCCATTAACACCTCATCACTCTTGGTTCAGGTAAATGTTTGTTTGCACACCTAATTGATTTCTAATTAACTTTGTTAAGGATATGAGTCATACCATCAAGGTTTAAACTGATTTGAGCAGTTTAGAGCTGTGCTGCTCATGGCTCCTTGAGCTTCTGTTTATTCATTTATTCACTAAAAGCCTTTACTCAGACTGTTATCACATGCTGAAATTTATGCCAGTTGATGAGGGCATACATTAAAAGGATAGTTCAGATTTTTCCCTACTTCATCAGCTTTTTGCTTGGCTTTATGTTGGATTTACTCATACTTTGAGAGGTCTTGGACCGAGGAACTTGTATCACAGGTGTTCTTGACCAAGGTCTATAAAGAGTCACCAATGGCTGATTTTTGTAATTACATCATCCAAGCAGTATTGTTATTTTAGATCTCTCACTTTAACTTTAGATTATTCACTTCTCTGTAGAATTACTGGACAGAATGCCTGGCAAATATGTTTTCATGTTGGGTTTCTATGGTTTCATGATTTTGTTAACCAATAATGTAAGGTATTTCTTCCAGTGTGATCAGTCTTTTTCTTCATCCCCCTCCTTTTATACTATGTTGCAAAAACAACTGTTCCTACACAGTTGTTTCAGTCAATGATCATCATAACGAGGTGAGGAAAACTTCTCTCAACTTCAGCAACAACAGAGTCAGAAATTCAGCTCACAAATACTAGGTTGTCCTTCTCGGATGTTGTCGTTACTTGCAGTGAAAGACTGGATAATGCTGATGTGGTCAGCATGTCTCAGAATAGCAGAGTACAGTAGAACCAAAGTGGGAGTTTCAGTTAAAACCGCCAACTCTCAAGGTGGCGAGGGATGAAAAAGTCTGTGTCAGCCTTCATCTGGGTGATCCAAGCTGATGACCCTGCTGAAGGCCAGAAGCCAAAACACATCATTCCAGTAAAGTTGTTCTCTTCTAAAAGCCAAGCTTTCAGTCCTCTATATAATTCCGTCAGCTGTTTATTTTGCAGGTACCCCGGTGTTTTGCTACAAGTAGGGCATCTTGATTTTTGAGAGGGTGAAGTGCTAGGGGAACATGGCCTTTCAAGTTGAGATTCTCCAGAAGCACACTACAATACAAATGCTGGAGGAAATGTCCCAAGATGTTTTAGAAATCACCAACAAGATTTGAAAATTTAGACTTTTTACATAACTGCTTAAACGACTGCAGTGACGCATCAGAAACATAAAGGGTCGGCCCTTTTTGTAAGGGAAGATTTAACCACTCCATGTAACTCTGTTTCATTGGGTTGGAGGCACCCAAAATCAAACGGTTAGGGGTAAATATTTTAAATGGGACTGAGCAAAAGTGTCCAAGTTAAGTCAAAAATCTGTGATTGCAAGGCAATCACATTTCATTGATTGATCAGATATGTCAATATACTATTTATACCACATATTAAACTGTATATCATTTATCATTTTTGTTCCTTTCATCATCTGTTTTTGTAATTATTACTACCACAAGTTATAATTATCATTATTCAACATTATTTGCATTTTCCATTATTTATTATTATCATCATTTAAGTTTGCTGCTCATATTTTTCTCTCTTTCATTTGGTCCCCACTGCTCATCCAATATCTCCCCCACCCCCCAAAATAAATAAATAAATAAATAATATCAACATCATCTATTTGTTACTGGTGTCACTATTTTCTTGTAATGTTTTTTTTGGTTGCAAAGAAAAATAAATAAATAAACATTCAAAGCAGCATGGTCTCCCCATCATCTGCCTGCAGAACAGAGAACTACCTTGTATACTTCAACATTTGATGTAGTTATCCAAATAACACCAAAGTGAATGAGGCAAATCTTAACTTTAATGTTTTGACAAAGTGTTGAACAAGTTTAAATCAATTAGATATGAAAAGGGGATCATGGCTTTCTTTTTTATTCTTGATTACTAGATTAAAACACTGCAACCCTCCATGTCAGTGTCAACATAAACAACCATAAGTAAGCTTTCATGGCAGACTTTTCCATTTTACCTTGTGATTCTGTTCTCCTCCAGGTCTGTCTGTAATAGCTGCAAATTTTGGCACATGCAGGTCAACCTCTGCTTCCACATCTCCCTCACCTGTGGCGTCTTTGTGGTTGGCATAAATCAGACATGACATGTGAGCATCTGCCAAGCAGTGAATACACACCACCTGCACACCTCAGCACTTATGCTATTATCACTTTCTTTTAAACCTCGTTGTCGGCACACAAAAATGAACTAGGCCTTGGATGTTTCCAGTAAAAACACAGAAAAGTTGCCTTTGGCTGAGTTCTCTCTGAAACAGTAATGGATGCACAGACAGATACAGAGGATCATTTCCTTGGCTGGAGGCAGCGCTGCTCCTCCTCTCATGGTGTGTTGCACTGAGACATCACTATTTCATCACACAAAGCACCTGGATGAAAGATTTTGGCAGATAACTTTTTGTTTATTTATATAAAGCTCTTCTGGCATAACTTTCTATCTGACAGGGTGATTTTTCAGCACAGATTGATGATGACATATTCAATATAAAATTGCTCAGGGATTATCTTGCCATTTAAGAGGCTCCAGCTTATCTCACTTCATCATTTTTATTTTAGCAGTGAATTTTAACTTCAGGTGCATTTTTATCATCCTAAACCTGTTAATTAATTGCATCTCTTTAGCCTGAGCAAATATCTTGTTCCTAATGATATCATCTGTTCTAGTGTTGGGAACTTTAAGTCTGGCTTCCTGCTTCTGTTGGAAATCCCCTTTCACACATGCACTACAAGCCTGAACAGTCTTGGAAATTTCCAAGTTGCATGTATGAACACAAATATCTGACTTCTCACCTGATTTTATCCAGGCTCTTTCCTAACAGCCAGTTAAGAAATGTCAACAGTCAAGAAAATGTAATGTTACCAGGTGGATGGGATGATGATGCTCATATCACAACAACTTGACAACACCATCTGGACCTTTCTGCACTTAATACCTGCTCTATACACTCCTGTCATTATAGTGTCAGGCTTTGTTGCTTCATCAGCCACCTTAATTACACTAAATATCACACTCTGAGTACCTCTGGATCCTTTTTACATCACGTGTTGCCTCCTGGGACCTCCCTTGGGAAAGTCTTCTACTGTAAAGGATATGTGTAAAAGGCCTAGGGAGTGATTGTAGCATAAAGACACATGTCTGGAAGGTCCAGTCACTGGTTAATAAGTATTCCTGGCTACCATTACATCATGAAGAGAAAAGAACCCTACAATCAACTCAGAGAAAATTTTATTGGAAATATAAGACAGGGGATGACACAAAAAAACTTCCAAGGTGATCTCCAGTGCTGTGATAGCAGCAAAAGATGCATCTATTAAATACTGACTTGAACGGGGTGAATATTTATGCAGTCACTTATTTTTATTTAACAAAAATTACTTTGTAGGAATCTGTTTCACTTTGACATAAAGGATTTTTTTTTATTTTATAAAAACAGAATGTGATTATTTGCATACATGATGAAACCGTGCATTTTATTACATTTTGCCTGATTTATATGACTGAAAGGAGAATGGATGAGTTTGTGAGTTGGTGTAAGAGCTTGTGTGTGTTGGTTAAACTGCCACATGGTGTCACTGTAGTGGCCTTAAACTCAATAAGACCTCTGCCAAACACTTAACAACAGCTCTTCTCTTTCTCCTAAAGGCTCTACTTAATTGGAGGAAGGATACTTATCACTGTGTGTAGGATTACCGTAGCAGCTAACATCAGAAACTACAGCAGCCAGATTAATGCGCCATAGTGAGTAGTTTCTGCATAGAGTTCCTATTTCCAAGTATATGCACATTATACGTGCATGTCAACAATAAGAGAACCATTCCCTCGAGTTGGATGGAGTTATCAACCATCTTGACTGCAGCACTTTAGTAAATATGTATATTTTTTATGAGAGCAGGAGAAGTTTATTCCCTGAAGTTGTGATTATAGAGGCTTCTTAACGATGTGTGCATCCAAGCAACAAGCAACTGCTGCCAGTTTACAGTGAGCTCCCCCTCCTCTACAGTGGCAGCTGTTTAGATTGTGCAACGTGGCAGGCTAATTGAGAAATCTGGACCCGGATCCAAGTAAAGTCTTTGGAGTTTAATTAATTTTTTCGTGAGAGATAAATCCAGCCCTTTGTTATTTAAACATAATGAGATAGCTTCTGTAAATATAAGACAGCAAAGTTTTCTTAAAGAGTTTTTTTTTAAGTCTTTGAAGTGAGTAATGATGGTGTCAAATAGTTTTTATATTTTCTTAAAGAAGTTCTGATGGGAGTTGCTGGAGCAGAGCTTTTTACAGCCCCATTGGTGGACTGCATGTACTTCCTCAGCATCCTGCAGCCCAAGTCTGACTCAGACCCCCTCACTCTCCACCTCCAGCCTCGTGACACCTCCTCCTCAAATGTGTCTGCTCTCAACACAACCCTGGTCCACCTTTTGAGAATGAGTACACCTTTGCCACTCCGGTGATTGGTGCAGCAGGGGCCTGTATGCTGCTCTGTGGGTGTTTGGGGCCATGGCTACAGTCCAGGACCTCTAGTTTGACTTTGCCTTCACCTGTCTCAAAATACTAAAATACAGTGGAAAAGTGTAACTTGCAATGCCTTCCTGAGCCTGAGTATACACAACCACAATCATGGGCATGATTTTGCAGAAGGTCAGCATTTCTGTATTATAACTTCTTTTATTGAAGTTTCACCTTTTGAATTAAATCACGGGAAAAATAAACTTATTAGAATATGGTGTTTTAGGAGTATACAGTTTAAGTCTGTTGATTATTCTGTTAATGGTCTTTTTTTAAAATAACTTTTAATCCAGACCTTTTGATTCCATGTATCTGTACAAAATGCTTGATCTGATTTGAATGCAAACCCTGACCCTGCAGTTTTTTTGTTTTGTTTTCTAGTCCGACAGTAATAAACAAAACTTTACAGATTGAATTTTTTTTATTCCTGTGGTATTGCCTGCTGGGTCCCCACAGCCTGAGCAAAGGTGAGTCTGAGCTGTTTTGTTTCAAAGAATTACTCTTGCTGACGATTTCTGACAAGCTGGTAATTGGGTTTTTTGCTGACCTTCAGGTGGCCTCGGGTTCCTCTCTCTGCAGCAGAGCAGCACTTTAATTGCACCAGGCTGTGGCTTTGGGTGCTTTCTCCTCCACCTGTTGGCAGATTTGATGGGTGCAGCACACATTCTGGGCACCTAGGGCTGTGATTGACAGCCGACTCTTAGGGCAAAGTGAAGCTGCCACCAGAATAACAGATAATGAGAGGAGTGTAACTTCTTCCTCCTTCTTCCCTCTCCCACACAGCTGACAGCTGAACTGGAGTCCTGCTCACAGCTTGACATCTCTGTTGGGGAGTAAGTTCAGAACACACACAAAGTATGGAGTAAGTTTGGCCGCTGACATCTCTAGAAACTGATTTTGACTAGTTGCAGGTTGAATATATCTGGCTGGGGGGTTGTATCAACATTTATTTTGTTTAATCTGACAGCATCACATCCCTGCATTTGTAAACCTTAGGGGCAGCTGAACACTGGTGGAAGAAATATTCAGACTTTTGAAAGTACAAATTCTGCTAAAAAAATATTTGTGTCAGATACAAATCTGAAACCCACTCTTTCAAAAATTGTAAATAATTTTCACAACTCCACAAAATTGTTCTAAACCTTTACAAAATGTTAATTAATTCCATTGTCATGCCCGTTTATTCTCAATCTTAAATTCTGAAGGTCATGCAGTGATTTTAAGAAACGATCAGTAATGGTCGCCCACTGATTATCCCAGTCAGAGACACCACTGCTCCAGCAGTTCCACTTTCTCATTAACAGCACATTAATAAAAGGCATATTTCATTCCAGCAGAGATGTATTGCCCGGCCATCTTGGATGTGACAAATTATAATAAGACTTTTGAATTATGTAGCGAGCAGTTACGCCTTGATTGGTGGCAGCCTCGCTCATCCCTTCCAGGCATGAAAAGAGTGATCTTCAAGTAATTGCCAAGGTTCTTAGCAGTGCCATCTGTCAGGAAAGTTCATTCGAGGTCGTCTGGGATGAAAATCTGAGGATGTTTGTGCTGTGTGTGGACAAAAAAAACGTCCAGCAAGGCGAAAAAAAAAAACCCAGATTGGATCTGTGCACAGAGATCAGAAGGACGCCTTGGGCAGGAATCGATTATAAATTAAGATAAAATGAGATATTCATGTTTTTTTTGTCTCAGTTTAAACACCTTCCTAAACACCTTAAGCCTCAGATAAAGAGTCTATTTGCAGCTGCAGCTCTTCCTAACAAAGAGGCTCATAGATGACTAAAATCAGACAAGTGATGCAATGTTTACATTTTCCTATCAGCTTGTAGCACCTGAAGGAAGCATCTGCCTCTGCTGTGGAAACATGCCACAGGAATGAAGATTGATAGTGTTTAGAGAGAGAAGCCATCTGACTGCGCTGATCATAATTAGGTGGCTCTGGACGTACCTTCAGCGTGCTAATCGCCCACAAACCTCCCAGGCCTGACATATAGACAAATACATTCATTAGCAGCTTTGTGCTGATCGCTGTCACTGACTAGCAGGTGTCTACTTGCTGCAATAATTGGGGAATTTGTGGAGTTTGTGGTGTTTTTGTGGGCTTTTTTAAAAAATTCTCACAAATGAGGCAAAGTTGCATCAGTATGCAAGTTGTGTTTTAGAGAAGGTCAGGGCTTCCGCAAATATTTGCATTTGAACACTTTGACATTTAGTGCACACAGTTACATAACACACTTTTTTTTAACCACTAATGCATGATGCCAAGCAGAAACTGGCCTTCATAGTTAGAAAATACAAAGATATCATTAAGCATGTTTGAAAGTTTTATTGTTTTAGTGCATCATCTTTGCATATCATTTCTCCAGTATTTGCTTATGCAATATCTTTGCCAGGCTGCATGGTGGTGCAGTGGTTAGCTCTCACAGCAAGGAGGTTTCTGGTATGAATCCTTGTCCTGCAGGGCCTTTTTGTGTGTTTTTATGTTCTCCTGTGCCTGCTTAGGTTCTCTCCAGGGGTTCGGGCTTCCACCCACAGTCCAGTGATTCACTCATTTGCCTAAATAGTGACTCTGATGTTTGTAGGTGTCAGTTGGAATGTGTCTGGTTGTTAATACTGTTGATAAGTGGTCGGATAATGCATGGATATCTTTGCCAAAACATTACTGCAAATGAGCTTTAACTTGGTTTTGGTGCTGATACTGCACAATAGAAGTGGAGAGCTTGAGAATGAATAAATTATATGGTTAATTCAGATCACTGTTAGGTGAGCTGTACAATGGGTTTGTTTTTTCAAAAGTAATCCACAGGAATCATGAGGGAAACCTCTGTTTTGGCTTCCTCCTCGCCAAAACAGATATTCTCCCAAAAGCTAGGGGGCAGTGTCTTCAAAAATCACATCAGTTGCATGTTTTGTTGTCTGTCATGTCTGCATCAGTAAAAAATGAGCAGATTTGCACAGCGAGGTGAAAATTAGCCACACAGGGCCAGGGAGAAGTTTTTAAAGTATTTTAAAGTTGATTAATCAATTCAGCCAAAGTGAAGGCTTTTTAAAGTATTACAGAGTCTTAAATACAAGACTACAAGATCTTAAATTTTAGCGTTTTTTTATTGTAATTTTTTTAGCACATTCGCTTAAAGAGGTTGTAGGCTAGTGTTTCTGCTTTTACTTTTTTGAATTTACTAGTGCATCTCAAAAAATTAGAATATCATGAAAAAGTTCAATATTTTTTGTCACTTGTTTCTGAAAGTGAAACCCATGTATTATATAGACTTATTACACACAGAGTGAAGTATTTCAAGCCTTTATTTCTTGAAATGTTGATAATTATGGCTTACAGATAAGAAAACCCAAAATTCAGTGTTTCAAAACAATTAGAATATTACATAAGATCAATTTCAAAAACGGATATTTTAAACAGAAATGTCAGGCTTCTGAAAAGTATGTTCATTTCTATGCCTTCAATACTTGGTTGGGCCTCCTTTTGCATGAATTACTGCATCAATGCGGCATGGCATGGAGGCGATCAGCCTGTGGCACTGCTCAGGTGTAATGGAAGCCCAAGTTGCTTTGATAGCGGCCTTCAGGTCATCTGCATTGTTGTGTCTGGTGTCTCTCATCTTCTTCTTGACAATACCCCATAGATTCTCTATGGGGTTCAGGTCAGACCAGTTTGATGGCCAATCAAGCACAGTAACACCATGGTCATTGAAGCAGCTTTTGGTACCTTTGGCAGTATGGACAGGTGCCAAGTCCTGCTGGAAAATGAAATCAGCATCTCCATGGTGCTTGTCAGCAGAAGGAAGCATGAAGTGCTCTAAAAATGTCCTGGTAGATGGCTGCACTGACTGTGGACTTCAGAAAACACAGTGGACCAACACCAGCAGATGCCATGGCAGCCAAAATCACTACTGACTGTGGAAACTTCACACTGGACTTCAAGCAACTTGGATTCAAGTTCCCAGAGTCTGGAGGAAGAGTGGAGAGGCACAGAATCCAAGTTGCTTGAAGATGGCAGTGTGTCACTTTTTCTTCTCCCTTGAATCCTGGGGTGGGGGGACTCTGCTTTTCTTAGGTACATGTAGGAGGGGCTCCAAGGAAAAATGGTTGGGAAACACTGAAGTAAGGTATACATAGGAGCTGTTAAACAGGTTTTCCCTCATTAAACGATTAACTATGTAGTGTCAGTATCTACGGATTCTGGAAGCAGAAATACCTCCATACGTTGTATTTTACATCATTGTGTCATCATAACAACACCAACTGTCCAATGATAACAAGAAGAGGACTGAAATAACATAATTTTTGCAAGAAAACCAGTGTTCTTATTTTAGGATGGAGGTAAGTCAAGATCTTCAGAAAGTTTGTTCTCGGTCACAGAACGCCTGGGCCAATAAGACTCATTTGAGAAAAAAGAGCTGCCGGCTTTGGGCGTTGTTTAGTCAGAGCGACTGCAAGCCTGTAAACAACGGCTGCGGGTGCAGAGATTAGCATAGATGCAGCTATGGCTGCAGTTTAATCAGAACTGGACAACATTTGTTTAGTAAAAAACTGTTTCATTCAGTCACCCCTCTGAAATTTCTGCCTTCCCCAAACACCATGTATGGGCTGTTGCCCGGATAGATTTGAAATACATTCCCTGCAATGGATAATGTGATACAGTCAATCTGGTGTGTCAGGTTAATTTAAAAAGCAGCATAGATTTTGGTACCGCCTAGACACATTATGTAGTGTGAAGTCCCCTTTAAAGCACTGGTAATCTAGATTTTATAATCCATAGGAGGTTCAGTCAAGTTTTTCTTTAAACAAACTGAACAAAAGTGAGCTGGATAATATGATTCATGGAAGAGAAACAGTAAATTTCCAGCTCCAGATCAGTTTTATCTGATTTGAACGATAGGGACCGGGTGTTTTAATGGGTTAAACTGGTGAAATATTTTGGATTATGTTGGCACAATTATCACCTCCAAATGTTAGATTGCATATAACTCTTCTTTAATTTCTTAGAGATCAAAACAGAAATACCCTTTGACCCCTCAATAGATATTAGTATATGGATCCTAGATCACATTTGTGACATTCAGTGTTATGTCTGAGCAGGATCAATGCTTTACCTTTCTCTTCATTCAATCCTAATACTTAAGTGTTCAATTGATTCCTTATTGTGGTGCAGCAAATTTTAGAAAAGCTTATCATTTTCTAAAAAGTGTAATTTCCTAACATATAACTGTACACTCTTCTAGAATCTCCACCTCTTAATTGACTCTTTTCTTATTTCTGGGGACCAGAAAAAAATCAGCCTTAGTCTGCAGTTCTTTCCACACACTGCAGGTAGCATGCAAATGTTGTAACTTTGTGTTTAGGCGAATCCAGTAGATTGAATTCTAGTACCAGCACAGTCCCCTCATTAAAAACAGCGCAGACCTTGTGCAAACCAAAATACTTCATGATTAAACTTTGGGCTGCATCTAAGGGGAGGACAGAAATAGATGTTCATTGATCTCAGGAGGGAAAGGAGGAGAGGAATGTGCCTCTGGTTTGATATCATTAGATCAGAATCTTATTTGAATCTCTGTGTGTACAAATAGTTTTCCAGTGAGAGTTTTCAAGCGAAAATTCCTTCATTGCATGCTACAATGTTTTTTTTATTGCTAATAAGAGTAAAATCAAAGTTCTCAGTGGAGCCACATTGCCACAATGTTTTCTTCAAATTCTGTCAATAAATAGAAGGAAAATGAGGTTCAGTCATGGTGTACAGCTATGTCCCAGCCTGACATAAACACACATACTCACACATCCATATAATGATGACATCAAACCATCTGCAGAGCTCCCATCCCCATGTGTCAGTGGACCTGTGCTCTCATTAATGCCTCCACATTGCCATCCATCTACCTGTGCCAGTGTGTCTGAGCACATTTTGGCTTCTTCTCTCTGTCCAGGTGCTCTGTTATTTATAGTCACAAAAAAAATATCAGTCATTGTTCACACTGACAGTTGCAGACAGTAGCGCTCTCCCCTCATACACAGTCATATACACACATATGCTGGACATGGAGGGTTGTCGAATGGAACAAATTTTTCTTGTTTTCAAGCTTAAAGATGAGGCTGTGTGCACCTTTGGCGGATGCAAGAACAGTACGGTGAAGTAAAGGGAAATTTGTGATGAACTAAAATATGGGTTCAATATTTTTAAGCTAACTTTCGCCCACAAAATCAAATCCTGCATTTCTCTACAAATCTCATAAGCCCAGAATTTATTCACAATAGAACATAAACAACATATCAGATGTTGAAACTGAGACATTCATGAAAAATATAAGCTCATTTGGATTTTGATGGCAGGAACATATCTCAAAAAAGTGAATGAAGAGTGCATCCCCTCTCATTCTAGCAACAGTTTAACATCTGGGAAGTGAAGAGACCAGTTGCTGGAGCTGTTGTTGTCCCATGCTTATCTAATTCAGGATTCTAGCTGCTCAACAGCCCTGGGTCTTCTTTGCTGGATTTTTCAGTTTATGATGCACCAATGTTTACGCTGTGATGGATGTGGTATGTGGTTTAGCATTGTTTTGCCAAGGCCTTCCCTGAAAGAGACACTGTGTCTGGATGGGAGCAAATGTTGTTCCAAAACCTCTATATAGTTTTCAGCGTTGATAGTGCCTTTCCAAATGTGTAAGCTGCCCACACCATAGGCACTAATGCAACCCCATACTATCAGAGATGCTCATAACAAGTTTGGAGGATACAGCGTCCATGGTTTTCAAAAATACTTTAAAATTTTGATTCACCACAGAACAGTTTTCCATTTTGCTTTTTCCCATCTTAAATGAGCAGCAGATGGAAGAAGGCAAAGTTTTACTAAACCTGTTCACATGTTACAATGTTACAATGTCATTTAGCAGATGCTTTGGTCCAGTACATCTGAGAGTAAGTACAACACAAGCAAAGATCTACAGAAGAGGAAGCAACATCACTAACTGCCACAAAGTGCTTCTTTTGTTGTTTTGTTTTGTTTTTTCTTGTTCTTATAATATACATCAGCAATGAAACAACCAGTAATTAACGTGAGACCACAAATAATGACCAAGTACCAAGTGCTGGATCACTCACAAAGAGCTGGGCACAAGATCCCCAGAAGAAGAGCAGGACAGTGTGAGTCAGCTGTGGGCGGCAGACTCATTCTACCACTGGGGACAACAGTGAATAGTCTAGCTAAGAGCATAGTGTTCTCTAAAGAGCTGAGTCTTCAGCTTCACATGTGACTTCTTCTTTGCATGATGCTGCATCAGTTACATTTGTGGATGGCACAGCAAACTGTGTTGACAGTGATTGTGTTCCTGAGCCATGCAGTGATTTCCAGTGCAGAATCATGCCTGTTTAATGCAGTGGTGCCTGAAGGCCACCAGCATCAAGTGTTGACCTTTGACCTTGTCCCTTGTGCACATAGATTTCTTCCAAATTCTCTGAATCCTTTGATATTATGTACTGCAGATAGTGGGGTATTAAAAGTCTTTACAATTTTATGCTGAGAAACATTTTCCTGAAATTGATCCACAATTTTTAGGCAAAGTTTCTCACAGACAAGTGAAACTCTGCCCATCTTTACTCGTAAGAGACGCTGCTTCTCTAAAACGTTCCTTTTATACCCGGTCATGTGAGTGATCTGTTGCCAAATAACCTAATTAGTTGAAAAGTTCTCCTACAGCTGTTTTTCATTGCTAATGTTTACTTTTCAAGCCTTTTTTTACCCTGTCTGCCATCGAATTCTAAATGAGGTAATATTTTAATGAAGTGGTTAAATGGCTCTGTTTCAACATTTGATCGACGGTTTATGAGATTAATAAATCACTGCATTTATACGTTGTCTTTTAGAGCTGAACCTTTTGTATCGTTGACAAAAATATCTGGTAAGAATCTCAGAGGAGTTGTCCGCCTTTTTTGGAACACTTCACATATAAAGTGCGTTTTATATGCACTTGTCACCAGGAGAAGACTCGTAACGAATTAAAGTGATTAAAAGTCCTTTTGATGTCAATAATGTTCTGAAATCCATATCACCTATGAGGACCACGTAAGCACGGGGTAAGACTCATTTATGCTGCTTTTGATCCTGCTTATTCCAGAAATAAACTTGTCTAAAAATATTCATGACAGCAAAGTTCAAAGTCACTTCTTGCTCTAACAGAGATCAAAATAGTTTCAGGGAGAAGCTCCTGTTTTTGAGAAACCTCAGCAATTTTCCATTACACTAGCTGAGTATATGTCTCTCCTTTTTGATGATTTGTCTCAAACTGTCTATTGCATTTTACTGAACTCAGTATACCCTTTGCTGTATTCTTTGGGGACAGCTCTCCTTTGCTGCCGTGAAACAGATATGGTTAAAAACGGCCTAATTTTCCAAAGAGCTGACATTTGTCTGCGCTCGCTAAGCTGAAATCTCATTTATTTTGGGTTTATCTTTGTCTTTGTGGAATCTATTGTTATCTGTAGTCAGCTTGTTCTATTGTGCAGATACAGTATGTGTGGAAAATCTCTTGATTTTCTGGCCTGCTTACCGACTTGCTTTTTCGTAAGCCAACATATTGTTTACACTGTTTGTGAGCAGGACTGTTTATGTTGTACGTACAGGAAATATTTGTCTGCAGACATCCATTTTAACAGGCAGCATCCAGAAGTGTTTGGACTTGCTGCAGACTTATGTAACTTTCTAAACTGGAGTTTTAAAGACTCCTTTTCCACACTTTGGGAACTTCTGTGTAAAAGTTTAATCTAGCCTGAAGGATGCCAAACAAACCCTGCTGTCAAAGAGACACTATCAATTTAGCATAGGTCATTTGGCTGGATTTGTGTGTGTACCGTATGTGCATTTCAGATAGACTGTATTAAAAGGCTGAAGGAGAATTATTTGGCCATTTGGTTGGAAATGACACGTGAACACCACAGTGTTATAATCTGGTGAGTAATGCACATCTCCTCCAGGGATTTGCTGTCATTAAGCTACCAGATACACAATTTGGGGATGAAGTTTGGCTTGGAGTGAGCATTCTGAGTCATCCCGAATGTGTTGTATGACTTAGTTCTGTCAAGGAAAGCCAAGTTTCATTATAACATTTCCAAAAACTTTCCTAATTAAGCTTGTTTATGTGTCATGTTGAGGGTGCTACTTAAAGCTGTTGCAATAAAACAGAAAGCACTATATAGCATAATCACAACATCATATGGGTAAGTGCTTTTGTACTGAATAATGGCACAGTGAGGACCTATAATTTGGTTAAAGACAGTAGACTATCTTAATGTAAAAGTTAGCTTAGCCTTTTTAATATTAGTAGCCTACTATTTAAAACACCCCAGGGCAAGTTGTGATTCATAGTAATATATGATTCCACTGTCTTACATAAATGAAAATAACATGCGTTTGTGTATTTGTCTGTTTAACTTGAAATTAGTTGCAAATATCAGGTGGTGCAACCACAAATAAATGAAGCCTTGTATGCCATTTGCCCCTATTCAACACCTTTTTTTCAGTTAAAGTGTTATTTATTCTTATCCAAACACTTGATTATTCTTAATTATTTATGTTAGTGTTTTTATCACATGTCTACAGCCGCACAATAATCGACATGACTTCCATTTCAGGCACTCATAAAGCGTTAGAGGCCACTTTTACTGTCCTTATTTCTCTAAAGCAGACACAGCCAGACAAAACAGACGCTCCATCGCTATCCCACGCATGCGCGCTCCCGCCAGAACTCGTGTACGAGCAGCGTACCGTCGCGCGCTCCCTCCTTCACTGCAAAACTTGGGAGTTGGATGAGCAGCAGCAGCAACTGGTACCAGCCGTCTACAACTGAACACTAACGCGCTCCTGTCACTGTGACTCCTTCGTCTTGGAAACAAAAGTACAACTACGGAAAAACTATGGAAGCAAAGAGAGTGGAAACCATTTCTGCCCGCGTGGATGCCGCTGTGTCTTCACCTGGTAGGACAGTGGTTGCATGTTTTGGCGCGTGCATTGATTATTTGGACTGTGCTGGTCGCTCTTGCAGGAGAAAACGTCAGTTAAAACTCCTAGCTTAAAAATTACGGTTAAATGTCGCCTTGCTCACAAGTCAAAATAAACAATATGGACAGTTTAACTTCTTTTTTAAATTAAGGAATATTTTATTATTCTGGTTACTAATTAATTAAATAAGATACATTTTTGATAAAACGGTAACGTTTTTTAACGGTTGACACCAAATTAGCTTATTTCACGCTTCGTGTTTGCTAGCTGAAGCTGAAGTTAGCAATTTAATGAAAATGTAAAATTTCTATCAAAGTAGCTGGCTGTTAAAGCAGTTGTGCCCTACTTAGCTGTTTACAAAACAATTAAAAGTAGGTACGAAACAGTTAATGGCTAGTATATGTGGAAAGGCAACATTAAATCGTTTTTATAGGAGCTGGCTGTTTTCTCATGCGAAAGTTTAGCTTGCATGCCTCTATAGACCATATTTTAGTGCTTGCTTGTGTCACGGAGGAAACTGTAGAGTCATGTCTGGACTTTTGCCTTCTCTTGAAAGTAAAAATGTATTTGTGGTTTTGGTTTCGGCGAGTTTTTTCAATTAATCTGCATTTCAGCTTTTTTCATGCAAGCTGAAAGGCTGCACGTGCTGCTTTGCAATACTGTTGTATTGAGTTGGCCAGGTTTGGAAATCAATTTTGCAACAAGTATAGTCCACTGTAGTTTACACTTTGTTTACTGTAGGCTACAGTAGACTGTTCAGCCCCATTGTGATAGCTGAATGTGATCATGCTGTCATAAATTAAAGGCACAACGAGCATAGGAGATCAAATTGTATGGATCCTTTAACTTCATCCTCCTACTTTCAACTTTATGTCCCCTAAGGGAACTTGCTTTGCATCCAGGTAAAACAGTACAATCATTTAGACTCAGCCACAAGGAATGCTGAAATATAGGAATACAGTGAGGGTCAAGTGAATGTAAAACTGTCTAAAAGCATAATCAGACATGGGTTGTGAAAAAGGAAATGCTTCAAATGGGATCATTTTTTTAGATGTTGTGTTATGACTTGAGTCATGAAGAGCTGTTTATCCTGTTGGATTTTGCCTTTGGTTTTCTGCTCAAGTCCAGCACGGAGAGGATGCTCATGATACTATGTTTTGGTGTTAATATTCTCGTGTGAAAGGTTTTAGTCGGATCAGGTAATTTAATGCCATTATTTAAATGGCAGCCTAAACCTCTTTTTTTTAATCTTGTAATGAAAGGCTACCAAAGGAGGTGATGATAGCTGAGGTGAGGACAGATTTAAAAAGGACTGTTGGCGCAGCAGTAGTCGAGTGGTTGGGGCGCATGCCATGTACGCGGGCGACCCGGGTTCGAATCCGGCCTGTGGCACTATTTCCTGCATGTCTCTCCCCGCTCTCTCCCCTGTTTCCGACTCTGTCCACTGTCCTATCAAAAAAAAGGCCAAAAATAAATCTTTAAAAAAAGATTTAAAAAGGACTGTCGTTAACTTGCTGCACACTTAGTTTGGACTAGTTGAGCTTCTAGAGGAAATGCAGGCACTGGGATTTTTCTTTTTTTCCTTTAATTTTACAAACTAAATCTGTATTTTCATTGAATGTCAACTTAATGATAATGCAAACACTGAGATGCTTGTAATTTTTGATGAGCTCCACAGTTTGGATTTAACTTCCCTCCAACATCCATTCACATGTCACACCACTTGACAAAATCATCCACCGCCGGTCCAGGTCCTAAGTCCTTCCACACAGCACCTGAACCCCCCCTGCATCCTTCTTTCTTCATACTTAGAAAGCGTTAAGAATAATGATCACTCAGTTATAGTCCATATCCCTTTAGGCTCCTCACTGCCTCTGTCAGAGCCAGAAGAGCCATTAACAGCTCATCAGTCTTTGTTCAGGTTCATGTTTGTTTGCACACCTAATTGACTTCTAATTACCTTTGTTAAGGATATGAGTCATACCTTCTAGCTTTAAACAGATTTGAGCCTTCGGTGGGTTTATCTCTCATGGCTCCTTATGCAAATGTTTTATGCAATTATTCCCATCAATAGCACTTACCATCAGTGTGAAAACTGGAAAACAATGTGGTATGTAAACACTAAAATAACTGCTTTACCTTGGTGCCAACACATATGCAGATTTCAGGAATAATGCTGCTAAAAGAGCTGAGTAATCCAAATCTTGGATAGGGGACAGAAGAACATTATGTTCAGTTTCAGACTAGATTGATTTAATTTGGGGCACACTTTTTCTTTTGACAATGAATATAATCTTTCTTTCTGACATATTGTTCAGTAGCACAAGATTCCCTAAGGCTTTTGGTGCTGTTCTCGGCTTATATGTGGCTTATGTTGACACAGAGATGCCTGTTGACTTGAGTTTTATCTTGTAGAACTTTGTCACTCACACAGACACACACTGTGTTATAGTTTTTCTTGCTGTAACTGGCACCCCTGACCAAGCTCTGCGAAGTAATTTATGGAGGAAACTATGCTTCTAAATCTATGTATTTCCCCTCATTGCTCTATCCTTTACTCACTCCTTCAAGCTCCCATCACTTGGTCCCTCATGGGTGACCACATTGTGCCCCCTCCTCAGGGGAAATCATAAAAAGTAACGATAGCCTACAAAAATGCTACAGCCACCCAGCCATGAGTTGATCCTCCCAGGAGCTGCTTCCTCGGTGTGGTGATTCTCTGCATCAGTGCCTTGGAGCTCTCACAGATCACCATTGTAACTTCTGTCAGTGCTTGCCAAAGGCTCCCCTAGACATTTCTCTTCTTTAGTACCATCTCTGTGAGTTCCAGACATGCGATATATGAAATGCGTCCCCGTAAGGTTTGTTGTTCCGAATGAGCTGCTTTCAGCACCACGGCTAGCTCCAGCTTCTGTGTGTAAGTAGTTGGAGAACAGGCTGTGTACATGGTGGGATTTCTGTGATGAATGTCCTGTTTTTCTTTGTGTCAGTATGAATTATCATTTCAAATTATGCCTCACATCGTGTAGTTAGGGTCTTGCACAGGGCTAAACAACACTGAGTAAGGATACAAAGTACAAGTGTTGCTGCATGCGGTAGCACCCTGTTGAATCGATGTTTCATTTACTCTAATTTGCATTTAATTACTTGGGCTAGATTTATGTTTTGCCTGCCATGGGTTTAATATTTTATAACAGAGCTAGTTAAAAACTTTGCAGATCACTTCTAGTCCTCAGGCAACCCACAGTATATGAAACAGTTTTACGTATAGAACATCTTAAAGATAAGATGTGACAGGTTTAAAGAGTGTCTAAAGCTTTTTCTTGTGTTTTCTATATGACAGCATTTATTAGACCATTGCAAAGAGTACCTTAAACTTAGACTTTGAAGAATCCAGTGTAAGGTGAGTAGTCAGGAAGTCAAGAAGGTCACAGTCATTCTTACTAGCTTGAAACAAGAACGACAACTTACAGTCCTCTCCAGTCTTATCAGTATTACAGACATTGAGCTGAATCGGGATTTTAAAGTTTGAGTTTGTGGCCCATGTGTTTTGACTTTGATGTGACAAAAGACTAGAGCTGGGCAGTTAATCGAAAAAATAATCGAATCCGACATTTAGAGCCAATAACCGACGAAAACCTGCCATGTCAATTATTTCATTTTTTTCCCTTGTAATATCTCTCTCTACTAATGCACCACCCCCTTAAAAAGCACTACTAGCTGTGTAGTCACATGATAGGCAGCCAGGTAGTTTCATTTCAGCCTTGTATTTTGACATCAGTTGTCTCAGTAAATAACCATTAATTGTTAATTGCATGTTCCTGTCAGTAATTCGTTTTAACATTATACAGATATTTATAGACCAAGCAGAGTCGGAGGTTGGGGGTGGAATAATAGTTCATCAATAGCAATCGAGGTAAAAAGCCCAGTTTATCGTGATTTTGATTTTTGCCATTATCGGCCAGCACTACAAAAGACTCATGTATATTCTCTTCTGGAAAGAAATACGGATACAGGCGGAGTTTCTGTGCATACTCTGCATTCATCTCATCTTCACATTCTCTGAAATCTTAAGGTTATGGACCAAACATTGTAATACATCTGATAGTTGTTGGGTCAGTGTTGACCAATGTAGCCAGTTGTTCAAGCCAGAGCAGTAAAACATTACACAGACAAATAATTTTCAAAAAACGGCAGAACTTACTTGTAATTTGTGAGGAATATTTCTAAATATTATGTGAGTTGTTTGAAACTATAAGTATACATATGACGGTGGACATAACAGCTGGGTAGGGGACAGACAGAGCAGCAACAAAGAAGCTGTGGAGCTCTGTGTGAGACATTGACCTCTAGTGGATTCATTCTTTAACGTCCACCCCTGTGTATCAGATGTGTGTGAGCATGTCGGCAGTGGCAGTTGTATCAAATGAGTCTTAAGTGCAGCAAATGGCTTACAGCTGGGGATGAAGTGGTTTCTCAGTAGAGGCTTTTGCACACTGAGTCAATTTTTTTCTTCAAAAAATGCCACAAAAAATATATGATGGTAAAATGTGTTAATCGAGTGTACAAAGACTAATTATTTTTTCAGAACAGGATTGATTTTTTAAATTTGATTTTTGTGTATATCAAAGTCATTTGAATGGGTTATTGATTAGTTAGAACAGCATCTGCAGCTTCTTTCTCAGTCGCTCTCCCTCCCACTATTATGTGGATATCAGATATGGAACGTAAGAAATAATGGCCAAAATTTGTACTCACAGCCATGAAATTCACAAATTGCTGTGCATTGCATTGCTGTGACACACAAGCTTGTGTAAATACCCTTTGAAAGCACTCCATCAGGAGTCAGTGGTGTTTTTGAAAAAAGGTTTATGAAAAAAAGAAAACCTTAACACTATAAACCGTGGTGTAAAAAATAATATCTGTACGGAAATGTTGCAAATGCATGGGTTTGCAGAAGAGTGCAAAAGTTGCTTGCAATTGCTGGCACCTAATATTGAAAACAGGACATTACCAAATATTTGAATCCTGTGATTTCTAGTTTTTTTGCAGAGGTTTACTAGAAATTTGCTAGTATCATATCTAGGTGGTACAGTGTGTAAAATTGGGACTATCAACATCTAACAGTCAATTCTGGAGTGTGATGCTCATTTCTCTGGTGATAACTGTGGGAACCAGTGAAGTTTAAAAATCAATACATGCTTAACTGTTATTTGGCTCCTTCTATGGTGCCATAGAAACAGGCAAAATGCAAAAATCCAAGATGGCAGCGTCCTTGGAGGGGACCCTCCCTATGTATGAATAAAAGGCTTATTCTGAGTTAATTTAAAACATAAATTTAAAAAATGTGTTATCAGATGTCAACACTAATTTAGATCAATCTACTTATAAATGTTATGTTTCATTTTAACCAAGCTTGTTTTGCTAAATGCTAACAGGCTAAATATTACATACTGCACCTTTAAAATGCTTGTACATCGCGTTCTAAAATATTATGCAAATTACATTTTTCTCTTATTTTCCTAAATAGTCAATGCAAATGACAGTCAGTATAATTTCATCAACTGTTAGAACATAATTCAAATTCGATCACCCAAACCTCCCAGTGATAATGATTTTTTTTTTTCAAAAAACATTTTATAGGTTGAAAAGAACCGAAAATGGTCGTTTGTTGAATTTGCAGCATTAGAGGTCATATTAATGGAAATCAAAAGCTATTTCAATCAAAAACATCTTAACAGGCATAGTTACATGGTAATGTATGACCTTTTCTTTGATATCACCACAGTTCATGCATCCATTGAACTTGTGAGTTTTTGGAGATTTTCTGTTTGAATTTCTTTGCAAGATGTCAGAATAGCCTCCCAGAGCTGCTGTTTTGATGTGAACTGCCTCCCACCCTCATTGATCTTTAGCTTGAGGTCAGGGGAGGATGGGGGCCACACCAAGACTTTCTCTTCTTTTATGCCCATAGCAGCCAATGACACAGAGGTATTCTTTGCAGCATGAGATGGTGCATTGTCATGCATGAAGATAGTTTTGCTACAGAAGGCATGGTTCTTCTTTTTGTACCATGGAAGAAAGTGGTCAGTCAGAAACACTATATACTTTGCTGAGGTCATTTTCACACCTTCAGGGACCCTACAGGGGCCTAACAGCTGTCTTCCTATGATTCTGGCCCAAACATGACTCTGCCACATCCTTGCTGACGTCACAGCCTTGTTGGGACATGGTGGCCATCCACCAACCATCCACTACTCCTCCATCTGGACCATCCAGGGTTGCACGGCACTCATCAGTAAACAAGACTGCAACCAAGGCCCACTGCAACCATTTCTGCTTGTGAGCATTAGTTAGGGGTGGCCGAATAGTAGGTTTATGCATGACTGCAAGCCTCTGGAGGATCCTACACCTTGAGGTTGGTGGGACTCCAGAGGCACCAGCAGTTTCAGATACCTGTTTGCTGCTTTGTAATGGCATTTTAGCAGCTACTCTCTTAATCTGATGATTTTTTCTGACAGAAACCTTCCTCATTATGCCTTTATCTGCAGGAACCCATCTATGCTCTGAATCAGCCACAAATTTCTTCATGGTAGGATGGTCACACTTAAGTTTTCATGAAATATCTAATGTTTTCCAGGGTTTCCTCCAGGATTTTTTGAAACTGTGGGGGAGGGCTTTGCCTAACCCCCCCATTGGACATGTGGCATGTCCAATAACTTGGACATGCCACATGTCAAAACACACACATTCATGCTTGTTGTCAGACCAACCTGCACTCACGGATGGACACACAAACTGTCTCTCCTCTATTCTGTCACACACGCACAGACACACGCCCAACTGCTCCTGACAGGAGCCTGACAGTCCGTCCCTGTTGTTTTTATCCAGTCTCGTATCGTAACAGAAACTAAACCAAAGTTCCACTGGAGTTTTTATAACAACAAGCTATTTTTAGATTGCTAGCATCTCATCTCCATTATGAGACACAGTTGATGATGAATATATCTACAGGTTTACCGCTAATCATCGGATTATAATCAGGGAAGTACTAAACTAAACGAAATTAAAGTTTATCAGCCATCTGTGTGTGACGACAGACAGGAAATTTAGACTCCAGTGTTCGTGTTTCAAAATTAAGTTACAGAGCAGTGGCACATTTCATGATTACAATTTCCAACTCTTATTGTGGTTCATAAATGTGCGCAAATATAGATTATATGGATCCATTCATAAAATATAATTTACATTTTTAACCTCTGAAAACAAAGATCATAATTCTGAAGGCATGGCGGCTTTTATTTTGGCGTGGCGGTGCGCCACGATCAATTACATGTAGCGGAAACCCTGTTTTCATACCTTGTCCAAGGCATTGCACTATTTGATGCTTTTCAGCAGCAGAGAGATCTTTTTTCTTTCCCATATTGCTGAAACCTGTGGCCTGCTTAATTATGTGGAATATCCTTCCTAAGTAGTTTTCCTTTAATTGAACTCACCTGGCAAACTAATTATCACAGGTGTCTGAGATTGATTTCAGTGATCCAAAGAGTGCTGAGACACAACACCATCCACGAGTTTAACTGAAAAGCAAGAAATGGAATGTTTATGACACTAAAAGCCAATTTGCATAATAATGTGGAACGCGGTATATTGTGACAACTCTGCTATAACTTGAGGCTTTCTTGATTTAACATTAGTTATGTGAATTCAATTTTTCCAGGATGATGCTCTCCAGAGAAGACAAAAAACATGTATTTGTTTTGTAGAGGCGAGGCATAAACCCCAGTGCGCTGCGGCAGCTTTGAGCTTTGGTGGTGTGAATAGAGCTGACCGCATGCAGTGTGTTTGTTTTCTCAGCATCTGTCAGCTAGTAGTTCTGAGATCACAGAGAGGTACACAAAGGTACAGGCTGTAGAAACTGCTCCAAATCTGTCAGACAGTAAAATCGTCTGGTGGAGCAAACGTTTTGACAGCATGCAGCACAGGATGACCATTGTGAGTTATTCTCTCTCTGATGCTTCAGAAGATGTGCTGTTTGATTTGTTATCAGCATTAATAAAATATCCTGTTGATTTAGAGTCAGAGGCATAAATACGTCTAATTAAATAATTTTAAGGCAACCTAAGAAGTAAGCACTCATATTTTTAGCCAGTGTGCGCTTCATGGATGACCAGTTAAGATTCTGGTAATGATCAGAAGCTATTGTGTGACTTAATAAAAGATC
Source organism: Cheilinus undulatus (assembly GCF_018320785.1). Lineage (NCBI taxonomy): Eukaryota > Metazoa > Chordata > Actinopteri > Labriformes > Labridae > Cheilinus > Cheilinus undulatus. The sequence continues at coordinate 18,074,595 of NC_054886.1, forward strand.
TTTTTAAGCTTTTGCAATAAAACCATCCAAAAGAAATTATGAATTTTGGCTTCTGTTTGCCTAGTTTTTCCTTCTCTAAATAGATTTTTTAAATTGGAAAGTTAGACTGATTCAAAAGTAAGACATGGTACTTTGAAGAGTCTTACTGGCACACCAATTTCAAGTAAGGACTTGAAAGGAAATCTTTGTTAGTGGTAGATTTTTTTGCAACCACCTGTGTGCTTCTGTTCTACCTGTCAATAAAAGCTGATCTTTGGTCAAATCCTGCATTTAATTGTACAACCAACTTGTCTCCTGGGCATCCTCCAGCAGAGTTTGTTTGCTTTGGATCCAGCCTTTGTTTTTCCCTTGGAGGGACTGGGTGGGGAGCATCTGCCTGCATAGACCATCTGCCTTGGGACTCAGGCCAGAGAAGAATAAGGAAAGGAGAAATGGAGGGAAGAAAATGGAGTGAGGTGAGAATACAAGAGATGGAGGGGGAGAGGTGCAGGAGGACAGTGATGGATAAAACAAAGGTGATTTAAGGGTAAACTCCTTGGAAAGAGGGTCAGAGCCAAAAACTTTGGTGTTAGCTGGAACATTCATCCTGTGTTTGATCACTGAGAGCTAAAGGAAGTGGACTGTCTTTTATTTTTATTTTTCCACCCGCAGGGTTGTTTATGCTGCAGATTCAGTCCATTTGACTTCCTTGGAGAGAGTGCCAAACAGCAGATGCCAGCTGGGTGGCAACATTTGGCCTCAGCTTGCAAACATGTCTTTCTTTGTTTGTGCCAAGGTCATAATCAGGGTAAACTGAATTCCATCGTAGCCAAAGGAAATAGATAAAGGAAACTAGGATCTAACATTTTACACCTATCTGACTAGAAATTGAAGTCTTCCTTCCAAATTTCCTCAATCTACAATTCATAAATCATGAATCTGGTCTAACTTTGTTTTTTTGTGCGTGTGTGCATGTTTTTTTTTTTTTTTTTTGTTTGTTTTTTTTAAGTCAAACTCAGTCAAGAGTTTCTTAGATTGCATTGATTTGACTCTTGTGCAGGGAGGTGTGTTTGTGTTTATACACCTCATCCACATCATTTGTTATTTTGTGGGAGATGTGCACCATTGCAGCAGAGTAACCTTTTGTAATTCTGTTTATCACTGAAGTGTAGGAATGACTATAAATCAGTTCTAGTGCCCCTGCAACAGTTGCCAAGTGGCTTTACTGTTTCTAGTGTTTGCAAATGAAGTATTTTATAGAGTTGAAGATGTAATGTCTAGAAGTGTGCACCCTGCTTGCTGAGTGTGCTTTGTATATCTGCAAATGCTTGGTCTGAACTGCTTGTCAAATGATATTTATTTATATTTATGTTGGGCATAGATAATATTGCAAAGCTCCATTGCACATGTAGCAAGCAAGTTAACTTTATGCATTTATGTCTTGTGTGTGTGAGTTAAAGCAGCTCTGTTCTGGCAAAAATCATAACCCTGATTATTTTGATTAAGAAAAGCAAAAAGCAAATTATTATATAGGCATAGTTGGTAGTTCTGTTACAGACCCTTCAAAATTCAGGAAATCAGTAATTGTTGTTAGTAATCCCTCATCTATGCCCTCTTGTATCACATTCAATCACTGTATAATAGATAAACCTGGAAAGATGTGCCATGCCTTTAACACACATTTTGCCACTGCTGGTAATCAGTTTGACACTTATCACTCTTGTTCTGTTTTTAACAGTCAGCCTCTGCCTTATGTGCCCTCCTCAAACCCTACCTCTCTGTTCAGCTTTCAGCCCTTTACATCGTCTGCTGTCAGAGAGGCTTTACAAAATATAGATTGTAGAAAAACAACCGCTGAGGATAAAATTGACCCATACTGTTTGAATCTCTGTGCGCTACAAGTAACCGAGCAAGATACCCACCTTTTTAATCTATCTCCTCTGCACATGTAGTCCCACTTCACAAGGCTTGAGGTAAAACTGATCTCTGTAACTACTGCCCCAGTTCCAAACTGTCTGGCTAAAATCTTAAAATCATTGGTCAGTAACCAAATCAAATCATTTCTATCCAATAACCACATATGTCCACAGCAATCAGGGTTCAGAGCAAATTACAGCACTATCACTGCTGTCACATCTGTCACAAATGATATCATTTCTCATATGGACAGAATAAAACTCTTGTCTGCGCTATTTGTAGACTTAACAAATGGATTTAACACTGTTCATTCTTTGCTCCTTTTGAGGTTGACAGAAGTTGGTTTTGACACTTTGTCTTAAAAATGGTTTCAGGATTGCACAGAGAAACCAATATGTGGTTTTATGTGACTGTTTCTGTGTACCACTGTCAAAAGATGTCCCACAAGGTTCAGTACTGGGTCCTGTCTTATTCACTCTTTCTATCACCTCAATCACCTCCTCCATAACAGATTGTAACCCCCACCTTTCTACTTATGGTACAGTTTTATATTGCTTTGACAACACTGTTCATTCAGTCATTCAAATCCTGCAGCAAGCTTTCAATCAATTACAGCATGCTACGTTTAATTTAAGACTGTTTCTCGATCCCAACAAGACCAAACACATGTTACACTTTGACAGGACACATTGAAAGAGTTTCTGAATATAAATACATTGGTTAGATAAAAAAAAAGTCACTTTCAAGTTTCACATAGACTCCCTGGCCAGCAAATTTAGACAAAAATTGGATTTCTCTACAGAAACAAAACTAACTACCCAATACTCAGTAGGAAACGCCTCAATGAGGCTGCCTTTACATCTGTTTTAGATTATGGTGATGTTTATAGAAACGCCTCTGCTTCTACTCTAAAACCCCTGGACCCCTTTTATCACTCAGCCCTTAGATTCATTACAGGTGATGGTTACTCTACTCACCATTGAATTTTATATGAAAAGGTTGGCTGGGCACCTCTAACTGTAAGGCACTGTTTTTTAATCTCTGAAGCTTTAAAGGAGACATATTATGTGAAAATCACTTTTTCAGGCTTTTCTAACACAAATATGTGCCCCTGTTCTGTCCACAGTCCCCTCAAATACCAGAAAAATCTATCCCCCCCCCTCTTTCTCCACCTTTCAGAAAATGTGTGCTGAAACAAGCTGTTCTCAGATTTAGCTCCTGGTGACCTCACCAGGACCGTAAGCACCCGCCCCCAGTGTGGTATGCCCTCCCCCTCTTGGAGGAAAGTTCTGCCCTCCTCTACTGATCCTCTAAACTACCAGCTGAGATGCTGGATAGCTCAATGGGTTATCCTGCTGACTACAGTTTGGGAGGGTTGATGGTTCAAATCCCAGTCAAGTTCTGTACTTTGGATAAAAGTGTCTGTAGTACCAGGAGTACTGCATCCATTTCCTGAGAGGGGTGTGATCAGGGGCGGAGTCAGACAGCTAATTACCATTTAAAGCCACAGACACAGAAACGGCTTGTTCTGAGAAGGGCGGAAATAGAGGGGGTTTTAAACGTACAAGAATCCTATACTGGAGTGTTTTTCAGCAACAAACTTCACAGGCATGTTTTGGGGACCTCTGAGACCAATTTAAGCTTGTCTTAGAAGGGTGTAATATGTCTCCTTTAATAGGCAAAATATCATCATATATAATGTCCTTTCTAAATCAGTCTCATCAGTAATGTAGTAATCAATACTTAACATGATCTTGTAACTTGCTGATGCTTGAAGAATGGGGAAACAGTTTGGAAGAACTACTTTCAGCTTCTCTGCTGCATTCACATTACACTTTACAGCAAATAGTAAAATCGCAAACACTTATTCCTATTGTTCAGTTTAAAACTATGATAATGAACTATTTTACTTTTGAATGTAACTGTTTTTTAACCATGTTGAAAACTTTCTAATTGTCCTGATGAATGCATACTGTATGTATCAATTCTTGTTCTCTTGACATAGTTGAAAATGAGGGCATTCCCTCAATGATTCTTTGAGATTAAATAAACGTTGAGTAAATGAATGAATAAATGAAAGTGTTGCCGAAAGAGATGATGACCTGACCATGAGTGGGAGAGAGACATGAGGGAAATGTGCCACAGGCCGGACTCGAACCTGGTCCGCCCACATACACGGGGTACACCTTGAACCACTAGGCCATCTGCGTCCCAACCACCTGTCTTTTTAAGTTGATAAAATGATTCATATTAACTTACTGGTAAATGGATGGACCTTTCTGTCTGTTGTATTTCCACTCTGCTCTGCTCTGTTGGCAGCTTTAAACTTTTCCTGCTTTTGAGCTCTGATTTAGCTTATCTTTTTGTATGTTCTGTTATTTTGAGATAGCATACCCCAGGACTTTAATTCTCCTTTATCAGGCCTTTATAATCATCAGAATTTATCAATGCGCCTGCTGGAATTACTATCATTCAAGAATAAATCAAAACAATGATGCACCACCTCCCTATGAGATCAGATCCAACTTGTCATCTCGGTTTAACAATGTTCCTCTCAAAATAAAAACCTTGAATAAAACTGAAATATGGCTCTGCCATGAAAGATTCAGCCATATGTGTTGTAGTACAAGCCTTTCCAGAGAGTCCTTGATGAAATGGTGTCAGAGCTGAACATCATACAGGCCATATGTGGAGGCCGGCCTGGCATGAGCAGCCAACTGGAGGGTCCGTCTGTCTTTCTTCTTGTCCCAATAGGGGGGGCTCAGAAAGCCTATTCTGGGATTTAGTCCTTCCAAAAGACCGTATCCTACAGGGTACAGCTAAGCCTGAATACGGACCATACAACACTGAACATATCTGTCATTCCAATCGTGGATCATGACATTTAAAAAACACACTTGAGCCATGTGCTCATCAGTCCAGCACATAGACCTGAAATATAAACACACTCCACATAGCATGACTTTTAAAAGGCCCTTCCACGGTGGCTTAAGTAATTATCAGTAGATATTTGATATCATGGAAAGAATGTGACTACTGTGTGTTATATGTGGCATGCATGCAGTGTGCAATGCTGACCCCGAGTGGTTGTATTGAGAAAGTGATTCAGTTATGAAGAAGTAACTTTTAACACACTTGCCACCCTGTCTTGAAGTAGCATGTTTGTGGTTATACTGATACTGAATTTCCTTTTTTAATACTGACCGTATTAGAAAGTACCATAGTTTGTGCTTTCAATCATAAAAGCCTAATATCTTTTGATTATCAAGATAGGTCAGATGCCATTACACTTGTATAACCAGGCAGCCTAAGAGGTTGATAATTTATATGCTGACCATGTTCTCTTTAAAACTTTGATCAAACATTTATAGAACAAGTCCAATACAAAAAGAAGATCCAGGATAATGTATATCACTGAATTTTCATCAATCCCAAGCTTTATGTAATTTCGGTGTCAAAAAAGCTTAAAACTGATGTAGTTTCTGCATTCTTGTTTCAAAGACTACTTAAAATGACATAATTTTACAGACATTTAAAATGTCATTAGATTGATGGATGTTTTAACGTTTTGGTTAAATTTAAAATTCAGCTTTAAAATGTAACTTTTTACTATTGTAGCTCTAATAAAAAAAATCATTTGTTTCTGTGAACAGAGCAATCATTATTGCAATCCAGGTAAAAAAAGCTGTCAACATTTTTGACATTTTTCAATACCAAGTGCTTAAAATCAGCCTCCATCCTTTTTAACTGTTTAATTCACCAGTTGGCAAATATGTTTTATTGGGTTTCTTTGGCGTCTCCTAAGAATGGACTTGTTGATGTAAGTGTCTGTTGCAGGTAGTGCAGAGGAGAGAAAGGGATGTCTGCAGGCTGATGAGAGCTTCACAGCCCTGCACAAACACTGACGGGCATAAACTGACCTAAATATAATAAAATTGGAGATTTCAGAGGACAGAATCACTGTGTAGTCACAGTTTATTCTGCCTAATTATAGTTTAGTGGAAATGTTTGATTTTAGGTGGACCCTTCACATAATTTTTTAGGAAAATCTTATTTACTTTGCTTTCTATAACCATAAACAGTATGTTAAATTCATGTACGGCTACTCTCTAGTTAACCTTTCTCATGTGCAGGTTGGAAGTGTAAAATACATGAGATTAAGCAGATTTGGGCGTGCTGTAATATTGAAACAGGTATCAATATCATTTGATTTAAACTAGATTTAACCTAAATTTTGGTATTTTGACAATTCTACCAGATAGTCAAATATGATTGACAGAGGGACAGTAAGAACCAGCAAAAGCATTTAATTGTTTACACTAATAAAATATATAGATTTAAGCTAAAACACTACAAAGTAAATACATGTCATAATAAGTTAGATAAGATTTACATTATATTCCAGGAAGGGAACATTGCTTAAGGCAGAAGAAACATACATTGCAGTGGAACTTATTTGCCATTAAACAAACTCAGTACTCAAGATGGATAACTCTAATAATAATTTAAGCAGAGCATAAAAAATAAGAGTAAAATAAGTGAGAATGTATAAAAATAATACGGATACAAATCAGTAAATAATATGTTGAGTTGGCCAACACATATCTTAGAAACTGTCTTTGTATTATTAAACACTCAGTATACATGGCTGCCAGGTCAAATTCCTGATCCCTGTTCATTATGCAGTGACAGAATAAACACCCTTCTTTTGATGAGCTGAAAACGAGAGTATCCCCCTGAGAAAATGAAAGTGACCTTACAACATAAACCAGCTGATAGGCTGTATTCTTTTGTATGCTTCACTGCCAGAGTGACACGCATCCTTACACAGAAGGTGCCCCGAATCCCACTAGGTGCTTGTATAGTCAGCGGCGCAGTGTCTCTGAACACGCTGACCGATAAAGAGCCACTGTTATCTTCAGATAGCAGGCGCTGCGGCTGAATAATTTATGGAGGCATTCCAACACATTGACTCAGAGAACGACACACACCCACAGAGGGCAGAGGAGTGGTGAAAGGTTTGTCTGGCGTCTCTTGAGATGTGTGTGTTTCTGAGTTTTGGCTTGTTTAAAGGTGTGCATATTTAAAACCAGTGCAGGCATCTGTCCACACATTACTCTTGCAGTTTATGATCTATGCGCAAAGTCAAACTTTTTGATTAAAATTTGGCTGCTAGATTTAACAAGTTAAAGATGGAAGAAGTCTGTGAGAAACAAAGCAAAGGCAACCTAAAGGACAGTCAAGTGTCCACATGACTTTTCCCAAGCACTTTGTTAATGAACCATTTAAAAAGTGCTGAACCCTTATTCATGCAGCAATTAAAACCAGTGCATAATTAAACCTTAATAATGAAGAAATGTAGTGATTGACATCTTGCTGTATCAGCAAGAATGTTAAGTTTAGGGGGATACATTATCTTGGGTGACCCTTTCTATTAGCCTTTGGCACTGAAGCTGGTCATACCAATTCTGTTGCCTGCTGGTGCTGCTGGAGGCCCGACATATAATCTGCCAGGGAAAGAAGAGAGGCTAAGTCCCAATACAAATCCACAGTCATAACCCCAAGTCATCTAGGACTGTTGCTGTTGACTGTCTGCTGGAAACTTGATAAACTGCAGCATTCGGAGTCGCTTTGTTTTTACATCTGTAAAGCACTTTGAATGGGGCTTATAAATGTAGTTGCCTTGCTTTGCCTAATACTGCCTACTCCATTGGTACAAAGTTGTGTCTGTCCTAACAGTTGGACCTGCTGAATAAAACTGGTAGAAACACTTAGAATGCACCAAATCAGTGGTTTCACAGCCTGAGGTGGGCCTCTCCTGGGGGTAGCCACAAGACTTCAGGGGAGGTGCAGAACCATAAACCAAAAAAGGTGATTTGCTTTGCTAACTTCTGCTGAGAATGGGGCAAATTGGAAAGATTTTTAATTATAGACTATACTAGAGTCGACTTTTAAAGTTAGGATTTTTCCTGCAATGATGTTCAATGGCCAACGTGTTTAATTAGCAAGCTAATGACAGCATGAAGACGTGTAAACCCAGGGGTCATATTAAGACAAAAGCACTTAGTCTAGTGACCAGTCACTGAAGGTAACTGAGGCATTAGTGCCCGTGCAAGAGCAGGTTTTTGGCACCAACACTGAGGTATGACTGAAGGTGGGGATGATACATGCAGTTATGCAATCCTGCATCAACTGCATGATTTTAAACTCATAGTTAAAGTGTAGAGCATAATAATCAGGTAGTATTGGCAATTAGTTCACTAAGAAAACCAAATAACTTTTTTGCCTGGGAAAGGTGGACGTTTAAAGATAAATACAGGCCAAAATATAAAAAACAGAAAAATGTTCGATTAAAAATTCCTCTAGAGCAGACATAAATGTTGGGAAAAATAATCGTTTAAATCATATTTTTTATTAGGGTGGGGGTCCATTGAATAAAGGATTTTCTCTTCTGGAGGCTCGCCTTCCCACACTTTGAGAACCCCTGCTCTAAATGTTTAAAAAAATACCATGTCCTCTTTTGCAGTAAAAAGAAAAAGTCAGGAGAGGCAGCAAAGTGAGCTGCTAGCTTTCTTTTGTAGTTGCAAAACTTCTGTTAAGGTTGTGATTCTTTCAGTTTTCATCCTTAGCAAAGTTTTTGCCATAGGAGTATTAACCTGATAATGAATGTGCCTCCCTGAAACATAAAAACAATGTAATCAAATCTCTTTTAACACTGTGTTATGTAGTTGTGCATCGCAATGTTTTGCTGACACTGTTTGACACTCTTCAGCTTCAGGGTATGTCAGCCAAGCTGCGGCTATTTTTAGCTCAGATGCTGATTGAATCCCTCATCCACATGAATTAAAAAGGGAACTAGACCAACAAGGAAGCAAGATAAAAGTTTGAATTTTCTGATTCATTTAAGTTTTAGATGGACAAAAAACTGTTACAAATGCACATCTTTAAGGTAAAACATTGCTGATTTTTGGAGTATATTGTCAGAAACACATGGAACACATGGAAATCTGATATGAATCATGCATTCCTGAGTGAGGCATCTCTGTTAAAGAAGCTGTGTGGAGAGTGATAAAAAAAGTGATAGACACCCTTTTCTTCTGTAAATCAGACACTGACCTTGGCCTGTTAGCGGCCAGACATTTCCTCTCCTATCAGATTACTCGACACGGTTCAAAAGGTTATTTTATTGATTTCAAGTCATTTTAAGCTAATAAGTGAACAACCACTGTTTCCGCAAAGACACCAATACGCATCTCTCATCTTTCAATACAAGAAGAAAATAGATCAAGGATGCACCAATGCAAAGCATGACTTCACCATGATCAGCCTGCATCTCCCATCTTTAAATACTGCATTGCAGTTTATTTAACCCACAGGGCCGTTTCCCCTCATGCATTCTGCTAATTTTAGCTGCCACTTTGGAGGACAAGGTCACAGTGGGTGTGTGAGAAATTGGGCAGGGAAACTGGTTGTGTATGTGTCTGTTGGAGACGAGGTAGCCTAGATGCACATAGCTCAGTCCATCCTCAGTCTGGCACTGCTGTGACTCCCAGCTGACCTGCTAACACTGAACCAGAGGGTTTCTGACCACTGTGACACTGGGGCTGGGAAGGGAAGATGGCATCGAAGCTTATTTCAAGCGATTGCAGCAGAGAATAATGAGCACTGTGATTTATGGCTGTAACTGGTGACAGCATCTTTTGCAGGATTCTGCAGGGGCTGTAGCTGTTATGTGTGGGTGAATGTTTCACTGGAGGTGAGCTTGAATGAGGCAATAAAAGTGAAAAGTTGGAAAATCCTCAAAAGCAAAGTTTTCCTTGTTTGTTTCTGAAAACTTTATGCATGCATTTGCAGCAAGACAATTACACCACATGTGAGACCGACAGTAGAGAAAATCAGTTTGATTGAATTTACACTGGAGAACCACATACACATCTACACGAGAATAACATTTTTATTATCGCACATTATATAAGCAGAAGTTCATTTTTTAAACTGATGCACTTTATTATTACAACACTAAATATACTCTTCTTGTCTTTAGGCTTTTAAAGTCCATACATAGCTGTATCTGCCTTTTTTGCACCTTTGTATCATACCCAGGAAATGAAAATCTCATGTCCATTAGATTTTATTACAACAGATTAACCATACAAGAGGCTCCATTAAGCGGCAGCAACAACATAAGACTTGTTTTGTAAAGGTAATTAGTGAGTTTACTCACTAATGTGGAGGAGTGAAAATAAACTGACTCATGTTATGTTGCTCATCCTTTGCTACGGGTAATGGCCTCTGTAATGGGCTATTGCGTTATCCTTGTAAGGTTTTATGGAAATGCAGGGCTTGGTTCAAATGAGCCTGTTGTCTTGAGTGCATGTCTTCCATCATTTTAAACTGAGACTGTTGAAAGTCTCCAAAATTACCCACAACACTGTTGCCAAAAGAACATAAATCACCTTAAGAGGAAAAATGTTTCAAGTATGTGGGAGGTTCTGCAGTGCTTGACTGGTTGGTTCTGAATCCGACTGCTCCAAAGATGAAACAGAAGCTCAGGGATTTGTGGATAAGGGAAAGTTTGCTAAAAGCAGGAATCCAGTAGAAAAACTTTTAGGGATGTCAGCTATTTAATATGCATTTCCTTTTGAAAGAGCAGTACATTAATGCAAACACACGACCGGGGATGTAAATTTGAGAGCAGGCTTAAAAGATGAGACCTTGGCTGGCCGGACTAACGACCTGTAATGAAGAGGAGATGACAGTATAAAAGATTAAAATGGTGATGACATGATAATGACCTCAGTGATTCAGGAGAAGAGGTTTTGTTTATGCTGAGCTTAAGGTTATAGTTATATCTTTGTGTACATGTGTATAATGATTTAATGGTGCTTATTCAAGCTAGCTTATGTGCCAACAAGTCTTTATGAATAAAATCAAAACAATGGTAGCTTGTGCTTTTATGCCAGTGCCCTGGATTTCTAAGGGGATGTGCTGCATTGCCATTTGGTGCAGTCTAGTACCTGTGTGTGCTACTTTGCTCACAGAGTGCTTTGGTTTTATTGGGCATAACTGCAATGAACTTTATGAAGGCATTTATCTTAAACAGTTGCATGGCAGCTGCATCTAAGCTCAGCAATTGTGAGTTGATTTCAATACTTAAGTTTAACACTTTACTAAGTACAGTGTTTGGTAGGAGTTGACTGATATTGGTGTTTCAGGGCCAATTCTGATACCAGTTATTGGTAGTTTTGGAGCAGCCTTGAGAGAAGCTTTGCGTGGCAAGCCCACATTGGCTACAGGGGGGCTGACTGACTACGGCTGTAAAGCCTTTTAGGTGGTGCACAATGGTGTCTCGAGTTGAAAAACCCTCACATTCAAAGCTTGAAACAGACTAAAAAACATTTTCAATAAAGATGGATGAGAAAAAACTAAACATTTGGCGCACAAAGCCAGAGAGAGCAGGGGAGGGACATGCAGAAAAAGAGGCCATGGTGAGAGAAGCTGATTACGAAGCCAAAGTAAGCTTAGCTGTAGTTAAAAACAAAATTTAGCAGAACCTTCATAAAGGGCAAGAGTGCTTCATGATAATTTTGATACATGTAGATGTACAGCAGTCTGACAACAGCAGGGATTGAAAACTGATCAAAAAGTACAACAAAATAAACAGTTCAGGTCTATTGCCACTAGAAATAGCACAGTACAAGAAGAGATGCACTTTGTCAATGACACCAAGGCGTCGGTGTGGATTGGCTTTTATTCACATCTAGCGAATCAGCTAGTATTGTTGGCAGGGAATTAGGTGAGACCTCAGAGTTAAAACAGAGCAGCAGGAGACACACATAGCAGTGGAGCATGTAGCAAGCTTTGACGTAATTTATCTTGAATGCCAGTACTGAGTGGTCAATCCCTGTTGTGAAGGTTGGATGACAGTGTGCACATGCACAACAGTGATCGTCAAGTATGAGTGCAGGACAGCATCGGCAGTAAGCAGCTGCAGAAAACTAGAAGCTTAGAAACACTAATATTTTAATAAGGTTGTGTTAAATGAGAAAAATGTTAACAACAAATGCAAAGTTCATATCTTTGTTTAAAATTGCAGTTCCAGTCAGATGTTCTTCATTTCAGTATTAGTGGTTATTAGATTCATTTCACAGCACATAACATAAAATTGTTTCTGACATAATCGTTAAGTTACTGTGGTAGAGGAACAAAGAGGAATAAAGAATGTAATTGATCCAACAAGCTCAGTCATATATCTCAGACCCAAACCACACAGCACCTTCAAGTCTAGGCTTGACAGCTAATGTATGTGGATTATATTTCAGTATTTTTTATGACCCAACATGGAGAACAGATAATTACAACAGAGAGTGTTTGACTAGAAAGATATAAACACCAACCTCCAAAAACATTAAGGTGTGTTTCCTGTTTGCATGCATGTGCTGCTTGGTGCAAACCAAAACTAATTCTAAGTTTATAGCTTTACCTAACATTTAAAGAGGCTGGCTGATAGCATGATCAGTCCATTCGAAGACAATTCAGTCATGGGGTCATTTTAACCAGCTCTGTGCATTTCAGTGGATGACTCAGGAGAGAGAAAAAAGTGGGGTCTGTCACCTAAAGTGTGTTATTATGTTGAAATTTTCCTTATCAGAACCTTTTGTCCAAAGCGACATGCATCTGAGAGTGTATAGAGTGTGTGTATATAGAGTGTGTTTACATCGACTTCAGTATCCCGGTTATGAGTCTTATCCCAGTTTCGATCATATTTGGGATACTGTGTTTACGTGCACACAGAGAACCCTGGTTATTCATGTCTCTGTATGCATGAGAAGTAGAGAGAAAGAGTTTCTGATCACTGTATCATGTGTGCAAAGGCATCTGTGAAACTTCATCTGGGAATTTTATGTTTTGCAAAGAAAGGTCCTGATAATACACATGCATAAAATAGACATCTTAGTCTTAATTTTTAGGCTGTTTGCCATACCTGTTCATAGATTATTTAAGTTGCTATACAGGATTTGACTTGTAGAAAACAACCTTATTTACATTAAGAATCTGGTACAGGTAACAAAACAACAGCAGAAACGTGACTGAGAGGGTGGCAAGGAGTAAAAGGAAATCTCAAGTAAATAGGCTGATGTGACTTCCTGTTTTCAGTTCTTATAAATTTGAGGCAATTACAATTTTTGTTTATCATTAAGGAAGTTACTTAAATCACTAAATAACCATTCCAGAAACAACTTTAGAATAAAAAGCACGATGTAAAAACAAAGGTAGCTCTACATGGGCCTTGAAAAGATCTAGCTTTTTCTTTGAAAGTACCACGGTAGAGCTCTGACCCCTCTGTAACTTGTAACGCAAGCAGGGCTACAAGTTTTACACCAGGATTATAAGGGGTGGGAAGATTGCTTTAAAAAATGGAAAATGGGGGTGCAGGTTGCTGAGTGTTTAAGGCGTGCCCGGGTTCGAATCTGGCCTGAGGCCCTTTACGGCATGTCTTTCCCCTGCTCTTGTTCCTGTTTCCGACTCTATCCGCTATCCTCCTCTATCAAATAAAGGCACAAACATGCCCAAAATAAACCTTTAAAAAAAAAGAAAAATCGGAGAATGGGATTGTACGTCACTACTCTAAACACATTTTCCCCCTAGTCTTACATCTACATCAACTGCTTTTTGCCATTTGTGGTTGCACAAAAACTTGTAACCACACCTAGTTACCTAAGCACTCATTTAGAGCTGTTTTGTATATACAGAGCTTTAGTCTTTCCTCTACCTAGTCCTAGTGAGAAATGTGAATTTTAAAATGCAAAAGTCTTTTACAGTGCAGTTGATACATTTGTCATGGCCTGTTTAGTACTGGATGGTGTAAGTTTTCACCACAAGGGACCAGTTTCAAAGAGTCATTTTACACACTGTTACAATCAATGCATTGATCACAGGAGCATTAAGATACTCTACAGCTAGGAGTTTACAAGTACTGGACATAGTGGTCTTGAATATCAATGAGCAGTGTTAGCTACTTGAATATGAATAATTCAGTGTATTGGGGACAACACTTTCAAGCCCTCTCCCTCAGGATGTGCAAGTACATCAGGCTGTGCTCACCTAAAAAAGTGTTACCAAAGAATCCATACCATCATAACGGTGCAGCCAATCTGTTGGCTCATTTCAAACAGGCGTTTCTCTTTGTCCTACTGGGAACGATGGTTCTATTCCTGGCTTGTGTCCTGCCCCCCCCCCTTTGTCTTCTCAGGTACAGAATATGCCTTGATCATCTCAGGGGGCGCAATTAGATTTAGCTCTGCTGTCTCCCCTAAAGCCCGACCATCTATCAATGCACGCTAGTTAATGCTATGTGCATTTAAATGGAAGCCCATTCACTAGATGACCAGGAACAAATCATTTGCATATGATGTATGTAAATTTATCACACTTAGTGGAAGTCATTGTATCAATGGAAGGATTGCTTCGAGCAGTGTGTGCAGTAGTGACTGTGCTGTAGTATGCATCGTCTTCAAACCATATACCTGAGCACAGAGTAATGAAAGGAGTGCAAAACACTCCCCCCAGTTAAACTGATCTTCCACATCATTTTTCACCTTTAATGAGCTTTTCTATAGCTTAGTTAAATGGCTGTCTTTTTAATTAATGCTCCAGTGAGGAACTTTTGGTTTATGCCAATGTAGGTGCTCCTTGTGGACAAAGTGACACATCTTTTCTGTATCCATGCTTAAGCAGTGTTTCCTGAGGTTTACTCTTACCTGGCTTTCATCTAACAGCCAAGTGCTTCAGTAACTTATCAAAAATAGTAAAAAGGGTTTTTATTTTCCAGCATGCTCATGTAATGCTTTAATCTTACACGCTGGATACGCTGTATCAGATAACCAAGGCATGGGATACATAGCAAAACACGCCATCTCCTGTCACCTGTTGTCCTTACTGATCATTGTTCTCAGTCAAACCACATGGTTTATTAACTTAAAGGTATACTTGCTGCTTGCTTTAGGTTATGACCTTACAAGGAAGGAAACCAATTAAAAAGAAACTCCAACCTGCACTGGTGTAGTTTGTGTCATTATATATTCTAGCACGTTCTGAGCAGTGAAACCCAAGTGGCAGCTTGCTATACACAAGGAACGGGGATGAATTTTCCATCGTGTTTGGTCTCGTGCAATGCGTGACACTGGCAGCTGCACACTTACAGTAAGCCTGCTGCATGACTTAGCACTTTGAACTGGTCATATAAAGTTGCCTTGGATTGTAAGCCAAATCCAACTTTTTAGATGAAAAAACAGGTATCAAAAGTGGAGATTATATACCAGATTTTACTGTAACTAGAACTATTTTTTTACACTTATTAATAAACTGTAATTTCCAAAAAGGGATATAATGTAAGCATGCTGGGAGAAGAAGCATTGCTGGTGTAGACAACTTTCATTGCATGAATGCTTACATCAAGATAACCATGAAAATGCAGTTAATGCACAGCTCTAATTGACAGCTAGCTGTTGTCATATTTGACACATCGATAGTGAAAAATTAGGGCATATGCCGATAACAATGTTTAAAATAACAATTTTGGCCGATACTGATACCAGTGATTTTCCATTAACTGTTGTTATTTGTTGGATTTTGTTATTGTTGACTTCCTTATCTAGGCTAGGGAATAAACTTAATTTCTATTGTTGAACAACAGTATAATTCTAGCTTTATTTTACTTTACTTTTTTAGTTCAAATCTTCTTTTCATTCAATTGGTTGGATTGTTGGTCGGTATACGCTCATCCAACCAAGATTCTTGTTTGTCAGTTGGTCGCGTGCTGCAAACTCAGCCGATTTGGACAGTCCACTGGAGGGTGCATGCAGTAAAAGCTTGTCAGACCACTGTTCATCAATGCTTTTGTCATATTTTAGCATTTTCTCTCACAGCAGCACATGCACCACATTTGTCTATTGTCCACGTTTGACAAACATCGGTAACTGTTTATCAGCGTGTGTTGGATTTTTTCCATTGGTGTATCACTAGTTGTCATATCAATATACGATTCTTCGCTATGTAA
The DNA here is from genome assembly GCF_018320785.1 of Cheilinus undulatus. Classification (NCBI taxonomy): domain Eukaryota; kingdom Metazoa; phylum Chordata; class Actinopteri; order Labriformes; family Labridae; genus Cheilinus; species Cheilinus undulatus. The sequence continues at coordinate 18,090,550 of NC_054886.1, forward strand.
GTCGGCAGATTAAACTCTCTTGAAGCAGAATAATTTCATTCCACTAAGAAAACCTTTTAAGTGCAGTCTTTTAATAAAAAAATGTCCAGTTCTAATAAAACTGCTGCTATAGCTGCATCCACACAAATCATTTTACTGGCCACCATTGTTTACAGGCTTGCTGTCACTTCAGTGAAACCACACCAGCAGCTACCACCTTTCTCCTGTTACTGATTGGTCCGGTCATACTCTGGTCAGGAACAAGCTTAAAGCTTAAAGCTTTGCATGACAGGTTGACAAACATGAGACTCGACCCTCCACCCACTTTGCAAGGTTAGTGACACTTAGCATGCAGCAAATTACAGATATTTAAAAGGATAATGTTGAAGTAGTCAGGCTGGTTGCTCATGTTCTCTTCTGCTTTTTTTGGTCTGAAGAGGTATGTTTTAATTTCAGTCTGTCTTAACCAGTACAAAAAAGCCAAACAGAAGCTCTAAGAACTTTTTGAAAAAAGGTGACACTCATAGAGCAGAGTCTGATGCAGAACAACACTACAGGAGTTTAATTCAAATTTGATATACATCTGAAATGCTTGCTATTTTACATTTTCATTTAGCACAGCTTCCCAGAACCTGTCAGGCTTATTTTGGTTTAAATGACAACTCATTCCCCTATTGCCTATCTTTTTGCTACGTGGAAAAAGGTTTGATCTAGTGGCAGAACTAAGAATATTGGAAATATTTCACCAGACATGGAGTCACTTTTTTGTTATTAGGGTTGTTTTCCATTAGGATTGGACACTATTTAAGTTGGTGCAAAAACCCTGCTTTTTTGCGACCTTTTGAAATAACTGATCAAATAGAACCAATCTCCTAATTGTGATGTTGCTCTGCTGTGTGGTTGTGGTCATGTGTGTGTTTGTGTGGAAGGCTTTCATGCTTTTCAAGAGCTTCAAGGAGGATGATCAAAGGGAGTGCAGTGAATGCAGAGCCACCAGCATCTCTGACTCCCTCCTCTTCCTCTGACACTCAACTAAAAACACACGAGTGGTCGTCTAACTTGGAGCAAAAGCCAGCAAGTCTCCCTCTCTCCCTCTCTTACTCACTCACTTCTGCCTCACAGAGCGGTCCTTCTCACACTCCCCTTCCTCTTCCTCGTCGTCCTCCTCCCATCCCCATTCACACTCTGTTGATCGGCTCAGCAAAGGGAAAGTGCCAGCGTGAAACCTGAGGATCACTTGCAGACTGAGGAAGAGAGGAGAGGAAAGAGAGCGTGCAGAACGGGTTTTAGCGTGCAAGGTAAGACGATGCTTAGAGAGACCTTAATTTCTGTGAATTGAAGGTAACACATTTAATGATTCTGAAAGAAAATCAAGAGCTGTCCCGTAAGAATTGCAGAGTGATTTGTGATCTTTTGATGTCTGAAACTTCTGCTCTTGTAACGGGACCTCAGTGGGGATTGTAATTCTAGTACTGAATGGGGTAGGGTATCGTAAGGGGATGTTTTATTTAGTGTCATAAAATCTTGCTTGTTTTACTCTGATGATCATCTGGTGACAGTTTGAATGTTTGCTGGTTTCATTTGGAAATCTATTAGCATAAGGCACTCAATAGGATGATTTCATTCTAGTTTGATTAAGGACAATCAGCTTGTTGTATTTACTTTCACCATCATGAGTCTTGGAATAGCTTGGAGTGTTACTTGCCTTCCTTAAACAACACCTCAGGACAAGTATGAAGAGCATTTTCCAGTTGCAAAAGGGCAAGCTGAAAGGTCTCGCATATCATTGTGGCTGTGCATAACTCCAGGCCAAAAACATCCCAAATTAGCATATGTTCTCAGGTGGATTCCCTGAACTTGTGACAGTTTGTTTTGCATGCTGCAGTAGCTGTAGCTATTTGTGTTTCATCATTAACCAGAGGCTGTTAAAGGGTCATCAATTAAATCATGAGGCTAATAATACCCACAGTTGTTTAAAATATCACATTTGAAACTGCAGACTGTTCAGTTTTTAGACACCCAGATATTCAGGACTATCTGTGCAGAATTTATTAAGGAAAAGTTCATGGAATTAATTCAGATCTGCATTTCAAATCAGAAAAGTTCCAGTCATGTGTTCACCAACCAAGAGGAACCAGTGGAGGGAGGACCTGCAGCATTTCCGTAAAGAACACGGCTTCTCCAAGAAAGTGCTGCTCAACTGCTGCCTGGTACGACGCATTATCACCTGGGCCTCCCCGAAGACCAAAGGTCAGAGTTAGATCTGCTTTGAAAACGTGATTACCTTGTTGAAGAACCAGCTGAGATGAAGATAAACTGGTTATGCTTGGGATTAGTTCTGTCATCTCTAAAGAGTGAAAGAGCCATGACCCGGCAGTCTTGTCAGTGTGGGGAAAAATGTTAAACATTGCAGTTTTTTAAGTTCTGTTGACCATTATTTTTTTAGCTTTAGACAGTAAAGCTAATTCAAACCTTGCTCTAGTGTAACATTTTAAAGAGGCTGATTTTCTAAATAAATATTTGTTCTAGTTCTTAGTGCTGATGTATTTGGTGCCTGCTGACTTTGGCAGCATTGTGTCCAAAGAGGATTACAGGGGAAATTAAATGAGTGTAGAGTCAGATTGAATCTAACACATTTTAGAGCCTTATTTATCACACAATTCATTGCAAAAACAAGCAGGGATTTTCTTTGCAATTAATTTCCCTTTCAATTAAATGGAAGTTAAATTCTAGTCTCTAGGTAAAAACAGCCAAATTAAGCATTATTTATTTATAACAGCTAACCAGTGTCCAAACATGTATTGTGTGCAACCCATTTGATTGCTGTTGTCTAAAAAGGTTGATCACATTTTGCAATTGGAAATTTGACACTTTTTGTGTTTAGTGTACACTAAGGTTGTGCAGAGTGCTGCTAAGCTAAATGTGCTAGCACAACTCGCCACATGTACGTGGCTAATGTGGTTGTGCCATTTCTCTAATTGGGCAAATAATGCCAGTTAACCTGCTCTGCTTAAGCATGATGGTATATGTTCACTATGCTGTTTTACAGACAGCTACAGCCCTGGGTAGTTGTAGGTGGCTGAGTAACAGATCAGGGCTGCTTCATACTGGGTGCATGGCGGCCATGTAACAGCTGAATCATATCTTGATTTCAGTTGCATGTTAACATGTCAGGGTGTTCCGACTGCCTACTTGTGCATTGCATCTCACCTGGCTTACACAAGTGTCTCATGTGCTGAGAATCTTGAGAATAGAAGGCTCGAACACTTTTATTCTGCTCAGTTATACAATGAATCAAAACATATATAGAGAGATTTATTGCAGTAAAAGTTATGAAGACAGACTGTGCTTATGTAAAAGTCATAACAGCATCAGCCAGAGCTGACATGCTGCAGCTGCCATACAGAAATTGCACACCGAGTCTGAAATTGGAGATGAACAAAGCATCAAACTGGCATTGCTGGACAGAATATTATAAAAATAATTTTACTAACCTGCATTTTTGGTTCAAACCAGCTATTGTGACGTTCTTTAGTCATTAAGTTGATCTCTTGTGTACATATTTAAACTAAACAAGGTTGAAATGCTTGCCCTGAAAGTTAAACAACAACAGGAAGTTACTGAGACAGACTCAACAGTAAGTGTCCAGGTCATACTTGAAAAAGAAAGGAAAGTAATTTAAGCTCCGGATACTTGTGTTGAACTATATGTGGGTTATGACATTGCAGCGTGCTCTTAAAGGAGGTAATGTGGATAAATGAATTACACATATTTGAAATTGAATTTAACAGTAACTCTATACACATGAGCATTGCACACTTAACCCAAGACAAGTCTGGACCAACAGTGGCTTGCAGAATAAACTCAGACCAAGATTGTGAAGGCAGCTTTTTAAAACATGTTAATGCTATATTGATCAGTCATTCTTTCACCTAACAGGAACACCACAATTTATGATTTTACACCACACCACCAGTCACAGTTGACAGCTCAAGAAAATTAATTCACTTTGAACCTAGATCAGTATTGATTACTTCTCGGGTTGTATATTTACAGTGGCCTTTTAGCCTTATAAAACAGGATTTATGGCTACTTTCTTTGCCTCTAGAGAAGGAAACATAAATCAGATAGTAAAATATAAAGGGAAACATGGAGATTTCTTAAGCAAAGCCTGTATTTCAGAATCAGAATCGGCTTTATTGGCCACGTATGTGTGCACATACGAGGAATTTGACTCTGGTTAAACTTTGCTCTCTTAGTACACAAAAATTATACATTATAATTACACACTATGAACATTGAACACATTAACTTATATTTATAAACAAGAGAAAAAAAGGTGCAAAGGGTGCTTGGTGATAGACTGTGACTTTAACATATATGCAGTTTGCAGCTGGGTGATGAACATGAGGTAGATGAAGCAGTTGAAGTTGGTTATGGCTATTCCTGATTCACAAAAACAACTGTGCATACCTATGGATATTTCTGCATTTGCACTTGTAGAAAGAAAATATTTAAATCAGAGTTTTTTTTTCTCAAAGAAGAAAACAACTGAAATGCAGTATAACAAAGTAAAATGATCTAAAGATGGTGAAAATATGCCTGAGCCCTTTTTTTTCTAGAGTAATTTCTTATTTATATAAAGGCAGATGAAGATTTCAGTCTCAATCCTCATCTGTTTTCATTTTTGTTTATTAGTTACACTTCCTTAATTCCCATAATTGTGTTAGAGCTCAGAAGAGTGACATGTCGAGCATTACCATGAAACCTGGAGCTATTTTTCATAATTGGCAGGTGCTGTTCCGCATTGACATGCCTTGTCAGTTAAATTTGCTCTGTTCGGATGATTTAAGCTGCTATTAAACAGTCATGAGCATCACTGTGGGGACTGACTGAGTTACATCTGCAGTACAACATTTATCTGCGGGGTAAAAACAACAATACAAGGAGCCCAAAACAGCTGCTGTTGTTGTGAATAAGAGAAGATAGGTTGTGCATAACAATTAGTGGGAAAACAAAACTTTTCTCATTCTCTATTGATGATACAGGTGAGAATAAGGCAGGTGCAGCTTACAGATCACACAATTAATTTAGATTCATGTAGACCTGGAATAACATGCGTGTCAGCTGCCTCAGATGGAGCCACACCAGGACTCAGGTGTTTCTGTCAGGCATATTTGAATTAGAAACAGCATTTGCTCAGACTTCCATTCCTTTCAGCACTACTTTGTTATTGGAAACATGCCGCCTCTATCCCAGGGCAGGCTGCATTTTTCATACCACCTAAAGTTGAACCCAAGAAATCATGGATACATAGTGCAGGAGGAAAATATTTTTAGGTCAGCACTTGTTAAATAAAATTCCCATTGGGAGCTGAACAGTTTGCAGAACTTTTTCCTTTCTGCAGTTGATACTTTTCTTGTCCTGCACCTGTATACATTTTGCCTGGGTGTGCACTCGCTATTTATCTCTTTTCTAGGTTAGCAATACAGCCATGGACTTTCTCTCCTTAGTTTATGTGTGAAATACAACTTGCAGATGCGTTTTTGTCTAATGTCTGTGTTTGATATATTAAGAAAATCCTGAATCAAAGTGCAAAAATGACACAGTTGTCAAATTTTTTACAGCCAATTTGGATTTTTAGGCTGCTCTTCAAGCTTACATTTTTGTTTTAAGTGTTTTCACCATTAGATGGCGCCTTAAACCAACATTATTATCCTCTGGTGTTGCCCAGAATAACCACCCAGCATGAAGATGATCACACCTTATAGCTGCCAGGTGGCTGTTATACCCTCCGGATGTTGGAGCAGTCTCCAGAAAATGAACACGCTCCCTAAAGCAGGTGTTCCTAGAAATACATGAGCCCCATGTTGTGTCCTAAAGGCAGGCGTCTGCTCTGTGAGAGTGTTTTACAAATCCCTGCTGTCTCTATGACGCACTACCAAAGCTAAGTTATACCAACTGAGAACAAAATGAAATACAGTGTATTGTTTTTAAGTCTGCTTTTGGTTTCTATGTATAGCCAACTATTTAATTATTGTTAAACAGAGATCACATTGAGGAAATGTCTTTTTACTTGATTAAACTCATTATATTGTATTGCTTTATTTAAAAAAACACTTAAGTGTTAATTTGTCCAACATACAAAGCAGACAATTAATTTGATATACATTTGGCATGCAGTGCATTATGATGTAAGCCTGAGTGTTTGCCTGTAATAACCTTTCGCACTCCATCGCTGTACCTCATCTTTATGGCCAGCAGAGGGCAGCAAGCTATAGAACAAATATCTCCCTAACATGATGCACTGTTTAATTTTTCTGATTAACCTAGCAGCATAACTGGAGTTATACTCAACCCTTTTTTTTTGGTCATGGCATAATGGCACAGCATGTATCAGTAAACATGTGCAATGTTTTTGGCAGAATGCTGGAAAAGCTGGAGAAGAACTGCAGGCCATTTTAAAGAAGACAAATGATGATCTATAATGATGCAGACGTTATTGTTTCCCTTATACAAGCTTGAACAAAATATCAACACCAGCATAGTTCTACGTAATCCAAAACAACAAAGACAGCACTACCATTGAATGCATCACGCTTTCTAACCCTCAGGTGGTGATACTGTGCCATAAATTTAGTGAATGCCTGCACTGCAGCAGCACTTCAGTGGCCCTAGATGCACTCACTGTAGCCAATATGTTGCTAAGACCCCACTTTACTGGTTGTGATTTGGCAGTATATTGAAGCATCATGCTTTTTTAAGAAAACATTCAAGGCAACTTTTCTGTTTTAAGATCTTTCTGCTATAGGCATTCTTCTGTTTTACTTGTTACCCTCATCCTTGGATCATTGATTTTAACAGAACAGATTTCTCAGTAAGATATTTGCCATTTCTTATCCTTTTCATCTCTCTATTCCCTGGCCAATCCTTCCTACAGATTGCTACTGGATCAATACAGCCCTAGACGTGCAGTCTTTATGTTTTTTCCATGTTCTTCTTATTTAAATCCACTTGCAGGGTCCTTTATTCTCCACAGCTTCACCTTTATGCTGAATTTCAGGGTCATGTCCTTCAAACAGCACACATGGCTTTATATCGTATTTGCTTGCTGTTTTGGCCATGACCACAGTAATGAATCATCATGTGGAAGTTCACTGTTGCATGCATCCTCAATTTATTCTTATTGTTGAACCGAAACCTCTGGCTTTTTAAATTCTGCTCACACATTAAGATGTTTTTCACATCACTGCATCCTCATACTGATTTGAATTTAATTGCTGAGAGTTTGATCACAGTGTGATATCACATCCAGCAATCAGACATCATGTTGAGAAGCTCTGCTGAAAGGACCCTTAAACCTTGAGAAATAATACAAGTCAGGGTGGTGCTCTTTTCTGGAGGAAATGTTAAATATCATTAAGAGAGTCCTGCGGTGTGTGTCCTTCATGAGTGTTAGCCTCTCCAGTGACGTAGAGAAATTGGCCAGCGGTGTTAGATCACATGTCCGGAGCAACTTGCTTTCCATTTTAATCTGTTTTCCCACTTGGTCAAGAGTGCAGGCCTCAGTAGATGTTAGGTGGAAATGGGAAAAGGCAATGATGGATTAGAGGGGAAGTTGAGGCAGCGTGCAGCCTCTCAGTTTCAAAGGAGAGGTGGAAGAAGAGCGATTGCCCGGGGACTTCTGGCTGCCTGAGATGTAGACATGTCCTACTGTTGTCATTCATTTGATTCATATGTTGTGGAAACTGCAGAATGAGAAGGCAAAGGATTCAACAGTGATACCTCTCGCTCACATTAATCTTATTCACAGCGCTAGCTCATGCTGGCGACAGCCGGCAAGAAAATACTGCATGTTGTTTACGAGGAATGAGCTAAGAGATGACGTTAGTGAGTTTGTTGAAATGCAGTGCAGCGTGACTCACATCTCTGCATGTAATCTTGCATATATTTCACTTGGAGCTTTACTTCTATTCAGCTGGACTCATTGTGTTTTTTCCGATATCCTCAAGGGTTATAGCCTTCCACATTTCTGTTGTTTTTATCTGTTTTAAAACCAATAGAGCAAAACTTGATTGCTTTGTTAAGAACAGCAGATTGTCTTTTGTGCTAGTCATATTGAAAGCAGTAAAGCCTTTCCTTAACAATTCTATAAACAGCTCAAATATCACACATGACTTAAGAAGCACTTTCCATTATGTCACACTACACTTAGCACAGAGTTCTCTTTCTTGAACTTGGCCTTGACCCACGCGGCTCTGTTGATAAACAGAGATTAGCCACTAATAGGCAGGGATTAGTCAGAGAAAAGGCGACCCCGACAGACCATGTTGTTGGTAAAACACCTTAAAGTAGGCTGTTGACAGACAACAACCACTCACATTCCCTCCTGTCAATCGGATACAGATAACTGAGATGGCGGTAGGTACAACACGTGACTGTGTGCCTATCGTTGCTGTAACCAAGCCGGGTGCTTTTGTGTCAGCTATACCATGAACTCATCCTACACATCATGAAATATGCAGCTGGTACCGCATGCAGGTGTTTTTCCACTGACTTGGTAACATTTTGTTCCTAAGGGGTTGCAACATGTGAGCCTTTGCCCTGCTTAGACCTGAATGGAGGCTGCAACTAATGATTGTTTTCATCATTTATTTATCAGCATTAATTTCTTCTAATAATGGATTTATAATTTAAAGCTAAATGAACTTATACTTTTGCTTGCTTTTCCTAATTAACATTTTCACCTCAATAATATTAACTAATTATAATGAAAGGCTGGTGAAATAAGCCTTTAGTCATTAGGACAGGAAACATTTACCTGGTGGCGTTTTTGAGCATTTTTTGATGAATATCTTTAATAACATTTGTGCATGTATCCATTAGATTCAAATTATTTGTGATGCCAAAAATCCAAAAAGAGATTTGTATTCCAATGGTTTAGTGTCCAACTTTCATTACTGACTGTATCATTTGGTGGCAACACTAGAAGTTCAACTTTATTTGATGTAGAGATATTCCAAAACCATTGTTGTCCTTCTCCATACCAGTTTCTATAGCTCTGGACCAATTTTGGAAAAATGGCATATTGTTTTAGCCCTACAGTAAGCTCAGAACATGGGTAAACAAATAGAGCCTCTCTGTGACACTTAAAGTTGTTTCTCCTGATAATTATTGTTTTATTATTATTGCCAAGTTTTACTGCTAAATATTGAAGTAACAGTGACAATAAGGGCCACATCACAGGCTCTCTGTCTCTCTTTCTCTCCATAATGCGCTTTTTAGTCATCGGTTGTTAGACAGCCCCTCACAAAGCATTCTGGGAAAACGATACTAGCGTTTAATCTAGCTAAATGTGTAAATCTAAAAAATGGCAATGGTACGGTAATTCAAGAACTTAAGAGTAGAACGTCTCTGTCACTTCCCATTACACACAAGAAGAAGCCATAATACTTCCCCACAACAGATGCTGACATACTATACATCTTCAGAGTGTCTTTACAGTTAAAATGCATCCGCTTTAACTTTGGTATTGACTTACCACCCCTTCTGGCCCCCCAAAAAGTAAAATTTTCACTAAAACGGCATTATTCAGGGAAGTCTAGCTCAGAACATGTTTTCTGTACTGGTTTGACACATTCACTCTAGGTTATGGGAACTGCAACAACTCCTGTGTTATTCTACATATATTATTTTTTTTCTTTCAATGTTTCTCCTCTCCTCTGCTAGTCGGTGCAGCAGAATCCTTATCTGTCAACAGAGCTGTCAGCCATAGTATTACACCCTCTCTTAAAGCAACACATAACTAACTAAAAATAAACTTAAAATCTAAAAAAAATCAATACTTGGGCAAAAACAGCACATCAGTCAACAAGTTAGGAAGTCTGTTTCTGTGTGGAGCTCTCATCCTCTTCTGGTGACCGAAACATGACTGTTAGGTTAAATGGTGACTCTAAATTGCCCGTAGAGGTGTGTGTGACTGCTTGTTTGTATCTATATGTCAACTGTACGATTGACCTGCATCTAGTATAAATAATATAAATATTGGATGGATGGTGTTTTTGGCTTCATACTTTCATACATGTCATATGACTGATAATGTAACTTGTCTGTTGGAGAAGCTCCAAATATTTTGCTTCACTTTTTGGGAACTGTCATGTCATCCATTTTTATACAGTGTATGATTTCCACAAAAAAGTTAAACTTGTGAGTGGCAGACACCAGAAGATAGCTGAAATGAAAGCATCAAAAGCCAACATTTCCTGACTTTTAGTCTTTTGTGCAGATAAAGCTTCCCATTCCCTTTTTCCTGTAATCCAAACACATCTCTCCCGAGACCTTCCCTGCAAGATAAATTCAAGACACATTCTTAAAGCCCAAGCCGAGATAACCTTTATAGCATCACTGTATTTTTATTAAACCTTTATCTTTGCAGATGTAAGAAAAAAGGGTTGAGCAAACATTGGCACCAAAACTTCTTTTAAGAAGATGTCCTGAGCTTTAAGTCATATCTATAATATTAATCACAAACAGTGCTTTGGGGGGAAGGTGTTAAATTGCTGTAGCTATTGTAGTTAAGCAAACCTGATGTAGGGATGATAACGATGTGTTACCTGTTAAAATACCTGAACAATAAATAGATGCAACCTGTTGTTACATTGCTAATCTATTAGATTTCGTTTGTTATTAATTCATTTATTGTTTATTTTTTGGATGACTGTTGAAGCAAGCAAAGAAAAATGAATATGCCAAATTAGCTTTTGGTGAGCTTCTTCTATTAATGCATCTGATTATTGATTTAAAATATGAATGGATAAAGCCAAAAAAGGCCATTTATCACCTAAAACAATCATTCCTAATGCAGGAGGAAGAACACCATTGAGTGTAAACGGTCCTGATCTTGATTGAAAGTGCAAAAGCATACTTGGAAAAGTTGTGGTACAGTTGTCAATGTCATTAATCATACTCTGCCTTTGCATAATTTCTCCTTAAATTGGCTACCTTGTGTTCCCCGCACATCCTCCTTTGTCCTCCTGTCTGCCGGTGATACAGCCGTTTGCTGCTAACCTACTTCAGTCAAGTGTTTGTATTCGAGCGGCGGCCAGGGTCCACTATAAATAGGACCCCCCGATTGATATCCGGGACAGTGAAACCTCGTAAGCCTTTAGCTGCCGCTGGGCACAAATGACTTTCTTGTATGTAAGACTTGGCTTTAACACACCTGTCCCTGTCGTGGGCCTGATTTATCTCCCTCATGTGTTTGTCAAGCAGCATCAAAACACAAAACAGGTTCATTTCCAGCTCTCAAACAGCATCATATTCCCCTTGTGAACTAATCTTTGTTGATGTATTCAATGCACAACATAAAAGACAACTCTCGACGACTGTAAATCAGCTTTTAGTGGATATTTTAATGACTGACATAATGTAACTGTTAAATGCACATTTTTCATATTTATAAACAAGACTGCAGACATTTAGGCTCAAGATATATTTTTTCTCATCAGTTTGTTCATTTTTAGAGTCTTCCCGAAAAACAGCTTAGTCATGCAGAACATTTTGTTTTGTTTATCAGAACAGCTGATTGGAACTCACTGTAATGATGACTGAAGGTTTTCCGTTTATTCCAAACTACAGAAATGTTTCAACTGCAGATCTAAGCAAAGTTTGTCATAAAAACAGATGGCAAAGTGGGGATTAATTATAAATAGACTGAAAAGCCCATATCCAGGCTTTTAGTTGCTGATCAATCATTAAAAAACCTTTCCAACTGCAAATAATAAAGATCTGCTGAGGAAATTTCTGTCTAAATCTACGTTGAAAGCTTCACTCTGACTCTCATGCATTATTTTGCCATGACAAAAATAATATACGACATGTTATTGACATTTGCAGCCAAAGGTGTGGGCACTGGCCCAGATGACTGCATCAACCTGTCACTGCAGGAAAACAAAATGAGATTGAAGTCCCGCTGGGAGCGCCACAGTGATGCTGCCATCCAAAAGTGCCCCTGCCTGCCGTGCAGACTGGTCTCCCGTGATTCAGACTGCTTAGACTGTCTCAGGATTACACAATAGAAAAAGTCACTCTCTACATGCTAGTTTGAGTGATAAAGTTGCACACAGAGCAGTTTCAATAGACATTATGGACCAGAGATGGACACAAATCACTTATTGCAAGTCCAAGTCAGGTCTCAAGTCTTCAAAAGCAGTTACAAGTCCAGACTCTATCTTAAGGTTTAAAAAGATAGGAATCGAAATGACTAAAATAGATATAAACTCATGCTACTCTGTTGCAAGCATAAGACATGCAATACTATCTTGTATATACATCTGTAGTGTATAATTTTACTTAGACCATAAATGAATATGAGGTACCATCAGAGTTTCATGGTCAATGATAAACCTGTTACCAAAATGATTTATTAGAAGTAGCAAGCTATTTGATCTTTATTTATCATTGTGGTAGTTGAAGAAATCATAGTGCTAGTAAAAGTAGATGGCTTGTAGTAGTGTTTTTTTCTTCACTAAACAGACTTGTACATTACAGTTTATGTAGTGTGGTGCTATAGTGTCCATCTCTCATCATTTTTCACTGTCTCTTCCCCATTTCTCTCTTACTCGCTCCCCCATCATACATTCCTTACTGTTGGTCTGTATCATATAAGATGGGTATGTGATATTAAGGGTATTCAAAGCTTTCAGTCACAGGACAGCGAAGGCAGAAAAGAAAAAAACAGAATAGTGGCAGCTACCACTGAACACTATGTGGAGTGCAGTAGAGAAGAATCCTTCTCCTTAGGAATGGATAATATTATCGGCAATGTTATTGGTATCGGCAGATAAGCTTAAAGGTCACATGTTATGCAAAATACACTTTATTAGGCTTTTCTAGCAAAAATATGTGCCCCTGGCCTGCCCACAACCCCCCCAACCCATAAGAAAAATCCATTCCCTGCCCTCTGTTTTTACTTTTCAGAAAATGTATGCTGAAACAAGCCGTTCTCAGATGTTCCCTTCTTTATGTCATGTGATTCATTCATTATGTCATTAGTACTGCCCCCTGATTTGGTTGGCCCTCCCCACTTGGAAGAAAGATATGCCCTACTCTCCTGATCCTCTTCTCAGCTGGTAGGACGATCAGGAGATCCATATCCATTAAGCCACATCCATTTCCTGAGAGGGGTGGAGTCAGACAGCTCAGTAACATTTAAAGCCACAGACACAGAAGCAGCTTGTTCTGAGAAGGGCTGAAACAGAGTTTTTTGTTTTTTTTGTAGACATGCAAAAAATCCAACCCTGGTTTGTTTTTTCAGCAACAAACTTCACAGACACGTTTGGGGAACCTCTGAGACCAATATAAACTTATCTTAAAAGGGTAAAATATGTGACCTTGAAAAACAAATTAGTGGTATTGGCAGATATAAATGTTTCTGCCATTGTTTGCACCCAATTTATCAGCTATAAATAGCGGCCTGTACTGGCTATAAATATTTTCTGTATGTATGTGTTTGAGGTGTTTTAGGCTGAACCAAACAACCTATGTCAGTAGACTTTTTTTTCTTTGTTCATCCTTATGCTTAAAAAAGTGTTTTTTCTTGGTGAAGTTTGCTACTTTGTTCATCCCTATGCTTTAAAATGTAGTCTCAAGATTGAAATCTTAGGTTTAAACTAAATTTATTTATCTGTATCAATATTGGTATCAGCTAAAATCAATGTGTAAGTATCTGCGTATTGGATATCAGCAAAAATTCAGTATCGTTCAACTCTGCTTCTTAGATGATAAGCTTCAAACTTAAGGACAGTTTTTTGTATTTTTGGTGTGTCCGGGTCAAAAATATTTTGGAGGTGAAAGGCAAGACATTCCTCATCATCAAAGCATAGGTGAGTGCTGATTAGCTAACATCAGCAAGTTTTATTGCTTTATTGCTTTATTTTATTGCTTGTTTTATTGCTTAACGATTGCATTAGGATCAGTGTCAGCTGCCAGTGTTTTTGTGCTGTAATGTCAGTTAAAAGTCATATTTTGATCACACATCATTTGATGTCAGGATAAGAAGTCGTCCTTGGTAGGAAGCAGTTCTTGCCCAGCAGGGGGCAGTCACACACATGGGACCACTGTTAAAGTTATGAATTGTTTTTTAATCAAATGGCACAACCTACAATACTGAATAAGAGAAATGTGTATCGTATTAGGCATAAAGCACTACAGATGCTGATTTATTACCCGCCTTTTCCTTAAAATTTGCAGTTCCTCCTTTCTCCGAGCATCCTGTTATTTCCTCTGCGGTAATCTGTGACAGGCCATGTGTAATGAGCAGGAAAGAGGGATCAATGAAATGGAGAAAGGGAAATAGCTTCAGGAATATGGCATTTTAACAGGAACCCAGAGCTTATACAAAAGTGGGTTTGAGGAAGTGCTCTAATTGAACATAGCTATACCAGACAGTAACCTGGCCTTGAGTGTGGCCGCTCGCCCCAGATGTGGAGGGTTACCCATCATGCCAGGGAATGACATTCAGCTCATACTGATAATGTGCTTGGAAAAAATAAGTGATTGGGCACAAGTCTCAAGTCCAAAGTCTCCATCCTTGGTTTGGACTGAGGTGAACAAACTAAAACAGGAAAGAAATAATATTTTTTTTTAATTACAGTGGGATAATTTAAACTTTGATAAAGAACAGACAACTTTAGAAAAATTTTTATTAATGTTTGACATTTACAGCTTCAGGAATTGATTTCATAATTTAAAAGAGCACCAATCTAACTGCAGTAACATTATCCATCAATAAGTAAACATCCTTGAGGCAGTAAAATTGATTCTGAATTCAAAACAGGATACAATCAATACACAAGAGCATAACTTCAAGTGATAAACAAAGAAGTTTGTTTACTATATGTCTCAGTTGTGCTCTCTTTTAACCTCTCCTGAAGCTGTAATTGGAGTGCCTTCTTTTAAAGAACAAACTTGCTTTGCTCTCCCGAGTCATCCTGGAATTAATAATTGATTAGTGGTAATTTTGCAAGGATCGCCAAACCTGAATTAGAGAAGACACCATGGCCTGTGTGCACATCTTCATGATCTGTACTTTACTCTGATGTACACACCAGTACAAATGAAAAACTACTTAGTTTTATAACATAAATTAGAAGACAATTTGGGGAAAGGGGTGGGGGGCGGGGCTTAGTTACAGTGTCATTAAAAGGCAAATTCTAAGAGGCTTAACCTCCTCAGACCCCAGCATCTGTTCAGGATGCATTTTAATTTTATTCTTTTTTTTGGTCACTTATTTGGGATAAGTAGGTCCTCTCCAAAATCCACACAAGTTCCCTAAATTTGAGAGAAATTATCTAAAACTCATGTGAAAATTCTTTAACATGTTATAGTATCCCATAAAATGTACCCCAAAATTCAAATATTTTCTCTAAATGTTTGATTGAAACTAAAGCTTTAACTTTTCAAGAAATATTTCCCCTGGAATTTCCATGTAAATTCCTGAAAATCTGATGGAAAATCCCTTAAAATTTCAAAGCAAATTCTCCCTCAAATGTCTTTTCAAATGCCCCCAAAAACATTCCCCAAATTTTTGTGAAAATGACAGAAAATCCCCCTAAACATCCAAACAGAGTCTAGAATTGTATGAAAATTCTCAACAATTTCCAAAGACACCTCTCCACATGCGGGGTACATGTGTTAAAATGGACTTTGTTACAATAATATTGGGACCTGGATGTCTTGAAACTGTCAGGAGTTTGTTTGGAGAAAGTAAGTCCTGTCCTGAGGGGGAGTTTAAATGGTTTTGACATGGAAAAGAACAGTGCATATACAGGAAATACTGCCTGCATGGAGCTCCCCTATGTGCCAGTATCCTGCAGTTTATCCTGTGAGAGTAAGCAGAGAGCAGTCTAAGATACTCTGAGAATGGAAGCAACCCCTCAAGCCCAGCGATGCTGACCGGACCACTGCAGCCAAGAGGGACATCTGTGAGCATAAACACGACGGAGGGTGAAGAATAGAAGACAGGGAGAGAGTCCTGTGAGACAATAGAGAAGTGGAAAGAGAAAGGGGAGAGTAATTAGCAGGAGAAACGGTGGAAGGAACAGATAAGGACAGTGTGTGTACAGGAATAGAGGCAGAGACAGATGGCTGGAGGTTGATGCTGTGTCCAGAATGCCAGAGAAAAGTTACATTTTGCTGCTCGAAGCTGGCAGTCTGCAACAAAATGAAAACCCCTCTGCTCCTCAGAGACACAAGCAGAAATCTGGAGTTTGCAGCATCTGGACTGTTTGACAGTTACACAACAAAACCTCATACGTTTACCTTCCACAGAGTAACTATAACAAGAAAAAGTGATGACAAGAGTAGCCAAATTTACTAACTGATAGCTCAGGGCTTATTGTAAGATTCGTATACAATTTGGTAAGAATTTTAATGTTTGTGACAGGATGGTTAAGACATTGACAAGTGTGGAGGTGGAACTATCTCCCACTGTGAGAACTGTTAGCACAGACACAAAAAAACGTGAAACTGCTTTGTTTTTTAATAAAGTGTTGATGTATGTATGTTGTAAATTCAGGCATATGAACCATTCCTGAAGTAGGCTTTAGTCTATCACAGTAACCTGGGATTGTAGAATCTACAGTGAGTCTTAACATAGGACAGGCTGAGTAACTCGGGGTTCTATAGACAGTGCAGGCAGTACAGAAGTCAGGCACGGCACAGCACTGTTAACATTACAGATACTAAGAGCTAGCCCTGCTAATGCTAACAGCGCAGCTAACATGAAATACAGCTATGAGGATACTAGAAATTTTGAATTGATTCATAATTGTAGGGATTAATATATGCAATTTTGACCTGAATCAGTTTTTTTTCCAGCACCTCTAGTGAGTTGTTTGAAGTTATTTGAGACATTAAGGAGCAGTGCTGTCCTTCTTTTACAGCACTGTGGATGCGGGGAGACTTTGCTGTGGCTTAACTAAAGTGAATTAGAATTCATGTAACTTTACCGTTAACTTGTAGAATGGACTCAGTTTTTAATATGCTGGTAAAAAATGGTTATTTAGATAATCACATGTTTTATAATTACATGACTCAGTTTAGCTCTGTGGTTGGAGTACGCCCTGCATGCGTGGTTGCCTCACCTCTTAATGTAGCATCCCTGGGTTTAACCCTGACTCTGCCCCTTGTTGTGTGTCACCTTCAGCCTCTCCTAATAGTTTGCTGCCTTTCTGAAGCAGCCTTTTTAAGTAATAAAGTGGCCCCAAACACTCAAATCAAAGTATATTTTAAATCCATCATGAAGGGTGCTCACGGAAAATAAACTCTTGAGTATTGGTATGGAAATTACAGGTGGTTTCAGGAGCATATTTAAAATTCACTTTATTCACTTTCCTGCAGAAACAGACTGAATGAGCCTCCATTGAAACCTCAGATGGTACTTTGGGCCCAAATTGACCTTGGAGACTAGATATTTTTATGTTTTTAAAAAGACCTTCTTGCAAAGAGACTCACCTTGTTTCTTTCATGCTGCAGTTAAGGTCTCTCGCTCACTGTACAGCTGCAGATTGGTGTCTTATTTGTCCATGGTACTACTGACCCAATCTAGACCATTCTTTCAAATGGTACTTCTTGTATTTCTTCCTGAGAGAAGCAGGCGAGTTCTCACCCATGCATCCACACATTAAGGTCAACCTCTATATTTGCAGCTAATGGTACCAGGCCCATTTCATCTCACTTGGGAGAAAAAAAATCATGAGTGTCAGCTCTCCCAAAGGAGGGGGCCGATCCTCTTAAAGTAACTGTTAAAGCATGTGCACATCAATCTATCGGCAGACTCACACCCTGCAGAAACGAGGTCGACAAAGCTCACCAGGCCTCCAAACAAAATGAGGTCATGGAAAAGAGAAGGCTCTCAGCTGCCCAGCAGAGCTCTTTAGCATGGCATGATATACGTGCTGTTATGACAGCTAGCTGTGCCTTAACACTAACAGAGTCACTCGCCAGAATAAATTGTGTTCATGAGTTGTGGCTGTTTGTTTGATAGTAGGGATCCTGCTTAACTAAAAGGGACACTTTTGGAATAACCTCAGTTTCTTATCAATGATATTTGTATAAGTTATCAATAGATTATTTAGTAGAGGTATTAGCAGTGTCACTCTCATGTACGGTGCCTATGAAAAGTATTCACCCCCTTTGATGTTTTACCCTTTTATTGATTTTTATAAAATCAATCATGGTAAATGTAATTTGACTTTTTTTTTACATCAAGCTCATCAGGTTTCACAGGGATCGGATATGAACAGCCCTTTTCATGTCCAGCCACAGATTCTCTATTTGATTAAAGTTCGGCGACTCCAGAACATTCACCCTGTTGTCTTTATCTATTTCTGTATAGCTTTCACTGTATGCTTCAGGTCATTGTTTTGCTGGAAAATAAAGCTTCTCCCAAGCCTCAGTTCTCTTGGATGTTGAATAATATTGACCTTCAGGATTTTCCTATATTTTGCCACATTCATTTTACCCTTTACAAGCCTTCTGGGGCCAGCTGCTGAGAAACATCCCCACAGCATGATGCTGCCACCACCGTGCTTCACAGTGGGGGTGGTGTGTTTGGTGTCCACCAAACATAGCGTCTTGTCTGATGGCCAAAAAGCACCATTTTGGTCTCAACCAACCAAAGAACTTTGTTCCAATTCACCATGGACTCTCCCACATGCCTTTTGGCGAACTCTAGTCAATATTTGATATGAGTTTTCTTCAACATGCCCCTCTCCAGTGGAGTTTTGACTGGTGAAGAACCTGGGCAACAATTGTTGTATGCAGAGTCCCTCTCATCTCAGCTGCTGAAGCTTGTAACTCCTTCAGAGTAGTTATTGGTGTCTTGGTAGACTCTCTCACTCGTATCCTTCTTGCATGGTCACTCTGTTTGTGAGGACCACTTGATCTAGGCAGATTTACACATGTGCCATATTCCATCCATTTCTTGACAATGGATTTAACTGAACTCGGGTGGCTGTTCAGTGCCTTTGAGGGTTTTTTTTTTATCCATGCCCTGATTTATACTTTTCAATAACCTATTCTGTGAGCTGCTTTGAGTGTTCTTTTGTCTTTATGGTGTAATGGTAGCCAGGAATACTGATCAACCAGTAATTGGACCTTCCAGACATAGGTGTCTTTCTACTACAATTACTTGAGACAAATTCACTGCACTGAGGTGATCACCATTTCACAAATTAAATTCTTTCTTTCACCTTGACATTAAAGAGGTTTTTTTGTCAAAAAGCCAAATTATATTGACTATGATTGATTTTAAACAATCAATAAAAAGGTAAAACATCCAAGAGGTTGAATACTTTTTATAGGCCCTGTATGCAAACAGCTCTGAAAAAATTTATGAGTTATTTAGAAAAAAACTGGGCTCATTTACAGTAATTTACAGTATTTACAGTAAATAAAACAAACATTTTCACCACCACAGTCTCGTGATGCATTTCCCTTTACTTCTAAGAGTGCTTACTGGCAATCCACCTCTGCTGATGAATTTCAAACATGATGGGATCCCAGTAATTATATTGCTAATGGTCGTTTGTGCAGCATGGTTGTGGTTGTAATTTGCCCACTCCCATGGCAGCAACTTTGGCTGTTTTATTTTTCTCATGTGCAAAGCTGTCATTGTGCAAATAGGTTTTTGCTGAAAGAATAAGCGGCGTTTCCCTTGTTGTTAAAGGTTGAAGGGAGCCTTTATGCATAGCTGCAGAATAAGTGAATTAATCATTAGATAAGCATGTTGCTGTGTGCATTTTCCCCCCATGTAGTGCCATTTTAGCCTTGAAATAACCTTATTTTCATGCAGACCATATTCTCTACACATTCATTTTTCAAAGAAGATACCGTAGCTGCTGTTTATGAGGGATATTCAGGAGAAGTCCCATCTTGTGTTGCAGTTTAAGGTGATTCTCTAGTAGTGGGAGGTCGTTGCTTAGATTAGCTGAGGTGTGTTTTTGCTCAGGGCTGGTTAATAACGCAGGCCAGTATAAGAATTATTCCTTGGGGGCTCTGAATGACTTAACCGGTGGTTTATGACAACAGTGATTTGAATTATGAGCAAGATAGTGGACCCACTGCACATAATGTTATTGTCATCATGTAATAATGTAGAGCATGCTAGAAACATATTAGACTTCCAAAGGCTGATTCAAATATGTTGCAGGGACCTGGGTTCAACATGGCTGTGAGTTGGAAAAGAAGTTTAAATATTTACATCAGCCGAAGAGAAAGTAAGGTTGGTACTGGCATCATCAAGATTAATTAAAATCTTGCATTAAGAATGACAACCTTGTAAAAGTTTTATGATCATTAAAAAAAATCTTCCTCGTCCCCTCAAGGCAAATTCTAGCCCGTTCTAAGGATCTCCAATTACACATGTCTCATGAGATAAAAGTAAAGAGTGTGCGAAATAATTACTGTTTCCCTTTGATCCAAAGCAATTGTTGAAGTACAAAGGCTTTTTAGAAAATACATGTATATTTAATGGACAATATAAATAAGTTAACAGTTAACCAGTGGATATGTGAACATCTACAGACTGAATAGACTGTCATAAAGACTTGACCCTGTGGTGTACTTCCTCTTTAATATGAGGCTAGATTTAACTATAGCTGACAGCTATAGCCATCCCCTGACTTGCCCTCAAGCAGCCTGAAGACAAAAATAATCGGTTAAATGTCTGGTGTTTATATTTATATCAAAATGCAGACATTAGGATTAAATATCTATCTATTTTGGTGGCATATATTGCTCCCTTGATGGGCTCAGAGGAAGAATAGGTCATCTGCTAATCTGTAAATTGTCAGTTGAAACCTGAGTTCCTGTGGTGTAAATGTCAAAGTATCCTTGGACAAGATCCTTGGCCTAACCATCAGTGCTGGATTTTATTTGATTGAGGCCCTGATCTGCAGGCTGTCAGTATGGCAGCCTCAGCTTCCAGTGTATGAATGTTTGGGGAGGATGCATTTTGCAGCAGCAAAGCTTGAGTGGTTAGAAGACTAGAAAGGTGCAATATAAGCTCAGGCCACATGGCATGTTAATTTTGAGGTTACCCTGATTGATTCGTAACTGATCATGATCATTTGATAGAAATTATGACAATAGAAATAACTTTATTTGTAGAGCACTTTTAAAAACAGGTGTTCACAAAGTGCTTTGACATTTGAGGAGGCAAACGGAAAAACAAAGCAACAGAACCCAAACAAAAGGCAACAGAGCAAATGACACCCATCGACATCAGCAGATCCCAAGCAGTTCAAGAACCTGGACAAAAAGAACACCATCAAGATATCAAATTAACAGCATCATAAGAGACCAAGAACCCAGATACTCCTAAATGTTGTGCTCGTAGTATTTGATGACGACCGGCCAAAGCTGTTTGTGATTGTATTGGAGGAGTTTTATGCCATCCAACAGTTGATATCATCCAAACGGTCTTAGACGGCAGCTAGGCTTCTGGGGTCCTCCGGTCTCGGGGGCAGGTGTATCTGTATGTCATCTGAGCAGCAATGAAAGGAGATTTTGTGGTTGTGAATGATTTGGTCAAGGGGCAGCTAAGGGGTAGGACCTAAAACCAAACCTTGTGGTACACCACAGGTAATGGTGTAGGAGGTCAATCAGAGGGTTGATAATTATTAGAAATACATGATAGGAAGTATCAGTAATACAGCTGTTGTTGATGCTGTTCTGTCTGCTGCTGCTCAGTCCTCTACTTGAAGTGACTGTGTTAAAATCTCCTAGACTTTGTTTTTAGTCCCTTTCGTAAAAAACAAGTAGTAATCCAATGTTGAAATCTGTGTAGAAATCCTTTTTTGAAACCAGCAAATTAAAGCCTGTCAGCAAATTTATGTTAGCTGACAGCACGTTAGCTGTCATAGATTGTAATGCATTTTAGGTCCATTTTAAGAACACAGTTGTTAGGAGAGGAATTTTTTTTCCCAGCAATAGAGAGTTATTGAGACTTCTTGCACTCTTTAGCCTGCATAGTTTCAAAACTTTTTCTGTCTATTAATAATTGTGTTACTTAATTCCTATAAATAAACACATGTAATGAATGAATCATGACACTGTGTATTTCAGTTGCCCTTACTGTAGCATACTTGTTGCATTATCACTTGGGAGGCTTTTGTTGTGCTCTGCTGAACTAAGTAGGGAAAAGGATGTTGTTGACTGAATGGGGATGACAGAATGAATTTTGTGCTCTTTTATCAGGTTACTCTTTCGCTTGTCAGATGTCTCAGTACACTACAAAGCCAAATTTACTAACCACAAAACCAGCTGATAAATGAAAACACATGATCGTTATTGTCTGATCTCGCTTGTTGGTGATAGGTGAACAGTGATCAGCTGCAAAAAACTTTATGGTCAGAGGGGGTGGGACATATGATGGTAAACAGTCGTCATGAATTTTTTGATACAGTTATTGAATTGCTGGTGCCAAATATCAATATTTCAATAGGAAACCAAACATGCACTACTTCATGACTTCTCACAGTTTTGCTTGGAACATGACCAAGGTCGGCTTGAATAGAGGCCAACTGGTCAAAGAAGACACTGAAAGCAGAAAAATGAGGAAGTCAGTGGGACAATATGAGACATTTCTGGAAAAAGGTGAAGGAAACTGACACCAAACTACTTTGTGAAAATGATATTTATCCTGCACTCTTTAAATAGCATTTTGCATCCTTTGTATAGTTATTTAATTGTCTTGGAATATATAAATGTTAAATGTTGATATTGTGGTATTATTTTTATCCTGCGCATCATATCGTATTGTATGCAATTGAGTTACCCTGTCGTACTTTAAACATAGGCTTGTGCCCTAAGTTGTAGCAAGTTCAACTTGACTTTTTTAGCACGCATCTCCAAGCACAGCTCTGTTTGCAGCATTGCAGACTTCCTGAGGTGAAGACTGCAGTTGAAATATTGAACTAAGATACCATCATGTCCTGTAGCTGTTGCCTTGTCAAAGAGGGTTCAGTCTAGTTGAAACTCAGATCAATGTTCTGCCGTGTAATTCTGTCTTCACTCATTTTTAACTGCTCCCCTCGTTGCTAAAGCATCTGCAGAATCCATAACAATGGCTGCCAGTATGCCTCTGTGGGTTGGCACTGAATTATGAAATAAAAAGCAGCTACACAACATTAAACCCAATCTTCTGCCTTGTAGTTTTCTCCCCTCCATCAAATCTCAGGGCTACCTTTGCCACATAATTCAGTCAGACAACTGAAGGTGGCCTTGGTGCAGGACAGCATAGCTGTTATCATGATTTAGTGTGTCAGGATTTAAGATCGCAGTCCATCCAAATGCTCCTTTCATGCTTTGGATCAGGGATTTTAGGCTTGTTGAAAAAAAAATCTGTTTTTCAAAGGCTTAAGAAAAGGATAAAAGGTTAAATAAAACAAAGAAAACGTCATCTTGGATCAGATTAAATAAATCCTGTGTGTGTACATTGGTCTTAACTAGGTTTCATAAGCATGTAAAACACACTCTACCATCTTATTGGCTCTGTTTAGCCTCATATTCAGCGTCCTGAGAGACCACAGAAAGACAGATTGGCTCCTTCTCACAGAGATTTACATAACTAACTCCCAAAAGATTACCATACACAACATCAGTTGTGCAATTATTTGAAAATGAATCAAAGTAGCAATATTTAAAACAAGCATATTCAAATCTTCAGAGATAGGAGTTGTGTGGCTCTGAGGTGTTTGATGCATCTGATCTGCATGCACACTGCCTGGCCAGCATACTGAAATCAATGTCCTAGAAAATCTGTGGTTTTATTCAAACCCAAGATTTGCATCTAATTCAACACTGACAAAAACATTTGAGAATATTCAGCTCTGAAATGAAAATATGGAGATAAAGCTGAATCACAATTCATCACTTAGGCAGAACTGAATAAAACAAATGCAGTATTTTATGTCAGTATCTAATAAGTGCTCCATGTGTCAGTTCATAAACTCTTTGTGTTATGTTTCTTTTTTTTTTTTTTTTTTTTTGTTTCTTGAAGTTTACATTCTGGCATTTTGCCTTAATTTGGAGAGCACAGAACAGTGAATAGCCTAGGAAATCAGAAAGACAGAGTGTGGGTTGACACGCAGGATAGGAGCCACAGGTCAGATTCAAACATGTGCTTCCTGCTTGGAAGACTAGCTTCTGCACATGAGTACACTTTGCAATTAGTGCCCATTTAATGGGAATTTTTTATCACAAGAACAGTGCTTCACATCAGCACAATCAACCCACAATAAACAAACTCTAGAAAGAGTGGTTATGAATGTCACTGTGGCCTGTTGCATCAACTATGTTCAAGGATACAACATCCAAACCAACCAAAACATTGTGACGTGACTTTTAAATTGGAGACTAGTGTTTTCTCTAACTGTATCGTTTCAGTGTGTCCTGTGCTTAATGTCTGTGAAGAGGCTTATTGCTGAAAATACATTTTGACTGCCATTAATCTATAGAAAGCAGTTACAATAGTTCAAATATGATATAGAATAGATATAGATATAGATATAGATATAGAATTCACGTCTGTCTTTAGGTAGATTGATCTTGCAAAGCTTCAATCTGAAACCATTGTTCTAGAGCAGAAAATGAATGGACCAATTGGTGCCATTCTAAGGAGAATGAGGCAGTAGCCCTGGGCCTGGCTGAGTTGAACTGCAAGCCTGTAAACAATGGTAAATATATTAGTGTGAATGCAGCTATAGTTGTTTTTTTTTTCAGAACTGGACATTTCTTTATAAACCCTCTAAGCCCTCAGCTATTTTTTTTAACCACTGTGTCTCGCCTGGACTTTTTGCCTCGATAAAAGGACTGATCGAATTATAGATTATAATATAGATAAAAAGACATCAATAACGGACTTACTGTTGTTGATTTAATCTTTAAAGACCCCGGAAAGTCATCCAAGTTCCAGGTTTGCTAGAAAAAACGTTCCTCAAGAGAATTCTCCCATGAAGGTATGGATAGCGTCACTAGAGCGACACAATGGAGAGCTTTCAGAGGAAAAACAAGTGACTGACATTTATGGTTTAAGCTATTTAACTTTGAATATCACGTCTCTTCTTGTCATATACAACAGCGCTGGTCTCAGAGGGTTAATAGAAGAACAAATAAGACACAGTGAAAGCTTTTTTTGGTGGAAAAGATATTTTTGCTCACCCTCCTGAACAGTTTCAGCAAGAAGTTAATTCACCAGTGTAATGGGAATGTAACGTTACTCTGTTTTGGGCACATTCTTTCACTCATCCTTAGTGCTGCAATAGTCCCTTGGACTTGTTGGAACTATCTCATCCGGTGCAACATGTAAAAAGTTACCAACTCTGTTCGAGATGAGAATATACGATCAAACTAGGCTATGTTTGAGCTCACCCATAGCTAGTGCAACCTAAGTTTCAACCTTTTTGTCCCAGAAATGGCCTTCCTAAGAGAAATGAGTGAATCAGAAAAACTGACATTCTGAGATATGACCTTCACACTCAACACCACACCAATTCCATTACAAATAGAAGCTGCACACTGAAGTAAAAACTCATAATTTAAATGCCATCTACATTTCCCTGGTGCCACACTCTGCTCCCTTTTCCCCATTCAGTCACCTCCAGAAAATAGTGTTAGATTCATGAGGCCTGCGCCCTTTATTGGGTCGTCATATTTAAAGACCCGGCTGGCCGGAGGAACAGTAAATATATGGGACTGATGCCTTCCAGATCATTATTGTTTGTGCTTTCAGAGAAGAGGAATGCTGACCCTCGCTCAATCAAATTGAGCCATGAGGAGAGGAGGATGTTCATTACTTTTGCCTGATGGATTCATTGCTCACACATATTGTGATTTCCTTCCTTTTCCCTTTTTTAATTCAATTTTTATCATGCTTGGTGACAGAAACACACTTAAAGAAATCATGATGTGATATTAGAAGGAGACATTACTTTCATAACAGCTGCAAAGTGTCCAGGTTATGTTCATGGCTGCATAAAGTAAGACTTTATAGTTAACTTTTGTTTTGTAGTTAGTTTTTTCCGGTCCTTTAATCAAGCAGATGGAAGCCTCATGGAGTTGTGATTTTGTCTCCTGTCTAACACTTCTCCATCTGCTTCACTGTTAAATCTGCATCTTTCCTGTTGAACAAAGGGAACAGTAAATAAGAAGGAACTGAACCGCTATCACACAGTCGTGTTGTGTTTTATTTAAACAGAACTTGTTTGTTTCATCCACTGGTTGGCAGAAACACCAATTACTTTCCAATTAATTTTCTAGAAAAAAAAGTAAATTTCTTTGATTAGAACTTGGGCGTTATAATAAGATTGAGCTTTATCATAATGCAGGTATGATTGTCAGTAAACAGTAGATAATTAAATGAACATTTACTCAGATGAAAGTGTAGTTAGATCTAGATGAATGGGATATGTAGTTGTTTAGTTTGTGTTTGCTGTTTTTTTGTCACTCAGAGTCAACCCTGAGATTGACTGGCAGACTTTTTATTTGTCTTGTTTTTTTACTGCATCACATACAGATAAAAGTAACTCATTACATTACTGCTTTCAATACTGAAATAGAAATGACAAAAATTCAAACCCTTTAACTGTCCAATTCAGATGTCAATTGTAAAAATGGCCAAAGCAGACTGTTTCTGCCGTCATTCTACTCCCCTAACCCTAGACGAACCAAAGACTGTTCTTCTTTAGAAAGTTGGGAGGATTTAATGTTGATTCATCACTTTTAAAAACTCATCTTTTACTGAGTCTCTTGTAACTTTTGCAGTGATATGTCGGTTTGGTTTTGTAACCTCAGCATTGTAAACCAAAATAGGCTGGGAAATATTGTTAAACTTTGCAGAAAGATCATTGGCATAGACTTTAAATGATCTTGGCCATGTTTTTCAGGAGGCAGAGGCTGTCCTTGGAGAATCCTAAGCTCCCTTTGCATGCAGAGTTTAGACACCTGTCATCAGAGGAGGTTTACTGATGCCAGGAGGGCTAAATCAGACAGATAACTAAGGTCATTTGTTTCATTGGATGTTTTTCTTAAATTAGCAGTAGGCACTGCTGTCATTACACATACTGAATGGACCGTTGGAACTTTGTTCCATATCTCAGTGCTTGTCTATTATGATGAAAACCATAGAAGCAATTCTTTTATGTGTGTATATGTATGGTGTGCATAGCCTGTCTAGACTTCTGCAAAGAAATTGCCTCTCAGCGACAATAAAGTCTTTTCAGTCCAGTCCAATCCTAACCCCAGCCCATAATCTGTAGTCCTGCAGCCTAATAAGAGGAATACTGTGATCACACTTTGACAGCAAACTGTTGACAAATAAAGTAGCCTACATTTTGCTATGATGTGATTGTTGTCCCTTCCACTCAGAAATTGTACTACCATAATCGGTGGTCTGTCTGTCTTGATTTGCATGCCACACCGTTGCTCCAGATGTCCTTGATACCTCTCAGAAGACTTCACAGGTGTACCGGTTTGAAACTGGTGCCATAAAAAATCCTAAAAATGTAAAGATTTTCTATAAAATCCCAAATTGTTGCGCCTTTTGCTTCAATTGCCCTCTTACCATCCCCATCCTCTATTATGTCACTTCCCCTGTATAACACATAGGCTTACTCTATGAGCCTGTTTTTTACTTTATAACTGAGAATGACAGAGCTGGAATACAACTGGATTTTGTTGAAACACGCCCCTAAGGAAATATATTTGGCACTCCTGGATGTGATGATACACCTGCTCCGCGATCTCTGATTAAAGTAAGCACTGAAACTTTGTAAATGAGTCAAAAGGCACAGCTTAACAGCTCACCACAAATACACACAGGTGCAGCAAAATGCTGGGTCATTATGCGGATATGTGGGGTAAAAACACCCTTTTTCATGCGAATTTGCCTTATTGCATCAAGCATCTAATGATGAGGTTGGTAACAGCATAGTGTTAATAGAGTAAATATTGCTCTACCGTCTGCGAGAGCTGCAGGTTTTATGGCGCATGATCTTTCCAGAGATCATCAAGAAATTCACCTCTGTATGATCTAAAATAAAGGATGATAGATGACAAATAAATAAGGCCAGTAAATACATGCACTAACACAAGTGACAAAAGGCAAACAGAAAGGGAAACAGGGCGGATTATTTTCAGTAACTAATTTCTTTTCAGAAAAAGTAACTGGTAGCAAAGTACTTGAACTGCAGCTGTGATGTGCTGTTTTAAGTTCTTACAAAAAAAAATTAATCAGAGTAGCAGCAGCGAGTCCAGGGTGTTTACTCTGCCTCTCACCAAATGACAGCTGGGATTGTCTCCAGCCCCCTCTTGACACTAAGGGATATAAGTAAATAATGGATGTACAGTAATGTTTGAGAATTACTAAACAGATTTAAAAACCTCTGTATTGCCTCTGAGCATGGTATTTGTTGAACACGCCTCAGATCTTAGGAACCAGAGTAAGAGATATCCCATGTTTCAGGACAGCACACTCATAGTTAGCCAAGTTGAAAAAAGCTCAAATCCCATCTACGATCTGCACCTTGTCCATTGTGTTTGTTAATTTCATTGCAGGCATTACTGGCTGAGCCTTCCCCTTCAAAGAAGACTGCCTTTACAGTAATGTTTGATTATGACATAGTCTGGCATGTGTTTGTTATGGAAAGTGAGCCTCTTTAGTGTGAGTGAAGCACATGCATTCCCTGGATGATGGCTAACTGTAATCAGCACAAAGTGTTCAAATAACTTTGAGAATCAAGTCCAGTGACTGTGTGAGGTTAAAAGACTCCAGGGTGTCTGTAAAATCAGAACTTAAAGGCCGAGGACAGCAGACATGAACATTAAAATCACCTAAAATTAAAACCTTATCGTACTTGGACATAAAATGTGATAAAAAGTCAGAAAATTCCTGGATAAAATGACTGTTTTGCTTAGGTGGTCTGTATATTATTAAAATTAGAACCGAGGCTGTGGAGTGCACAATAAAACCAGGGTGTTCAAAAGAAGTAAAGGATGATGGGAAATAGGTAGGCATTTAAAATCTTTTTGTAGATAACGGTAACCCCCCCTCCCCTGCCTGATAATCTGGGTTGATGTAGATGACTAAAATCTGGGGGGGTCGCCTCGATGAGTGCTAAAATCTCCCCGAGTGTGCCATGTTTCTGTTAAAACTAAAAATCCAAGTTATTAAGAGAAATAAAATCATGGCATAAAAATGATTTGTTACTAAGGGATACTAGGGATTTAAAAGACCAAAGTTGACTGGAGTGCACTGGGGGGCAGAAGGGACTGAGGGCTGGAGGGGAATGTGGATCAGGTTGTTATGGTCAGCAGAGAAGGGGGAGGACAGTGAGCTGACAGAGTGTCTGTGGGAGATGATGGTCAGTATGGGGAAGCAGGTATGTCTGGGGGGTGTGTCATCTGAGCAAGAGGAAGAGAGCTGGGGTCGGTGGGCGGGGCAAAGAGAGATTGTGGGCAGTTGGCGAGTCTGCGGGGGTGTGGTGGGAGGTGAAGGATGACGTGAGGGGGTGTGAGGTGTAAACAGTCACGCACACAGAGAAGATTGAACAGCGTGCTGCATGTTTGCTGCTGGCATGCGGCTACCAACTAAGTTTGGGTGAACTCTGTCAGCTCTGAAGAAGGATGAGCGAAGCCAGAATAAATCGAAGTTTGGGATAAAACCAAATTTATGGACTATGCATGCAGACTGTTCAGGCAAATAATTTTGTCATTGACTGTTGACAACAATGTTGATATTTCACCACTAGTCACAACCAAAAAATACATAGCCCTGTCAATATTTTGTCCCAAACTTAACCAAAATAGAGGCTCATTTCATTCCTCTCCCAGTTTCTTTGTCTACCACAAGCTCTACTTCACTCCTCTTCACTTGTTTCTTGTCAGTGACCTTAAACAGAGCTAAGTTGAGTATGGACAACCTCAGCTACACTTTTACATACAGATCACACAACCTAAAATGATTTCCCAGCTCTTACTTCCAGAAGGAATGCAGCTGCATTCATTAGCCCTCTGAACTTTTAGTGCTTTAACATGTTTGCTAAGACGGAACCTTATCTTTAAGAGTGCTCACCAATTGGAAACGCTGTGATACAGCTGGTGAAACTTCCATAACAGTCGGCTCACCTGCATGCATTATCAGGCTGAAGAAGCCCAGTGAATTAACTTCTTGCCCTTGGTTTATAAGATACACAGCAGGCTTTGCTGTTTGATAAGCCGCCTTATACACAGAGGGTCACTGCTCAGTAGACGGTTTGACTTCGCCTGTGTTCAGTCCAGCTGACATGGTCAGTATCAGACAACATTTTACTTCTGAATATCACAAACTGGATTTTAAATTAGATAATGTAGACAGAACATCTTACTCCGTATGTATATTCCTGTCATTGTCTTGAACGTTACCTTAGGCTTCATACACCTTTTTCCCTCCTGCACCTTTCCTGTCTTTGTGGCAGTCTAACATGCACACAAGACTTGTGAGCATGAAGGACATTGTTCAGTAATGAGGTGTAGGACCTCATGAGGATTTATAGAAATGCTGCGAGCTAAATTCAAAACTCGTTTTATGACCGATCTGTGTTTGAAAGCACACCAAAGAAACGGTTGAACAGGATCAGAGGTGAATGTGGCTGCAATGTCACCTCAAACTTAATAGCCTTAGGGATTATTGCAAACATCCCAAAAAATTCAATAAAAGACACATTCATGGCTGATTCTGGGCTTTAACCTTGCACAGAAATGATAAAATATTGATCTGATCTTGACAGTGCCTCAGAATGCCATGAATGAGTCAGCAGGCATTGATACAAGACCACGTGCACCTTAATAAAGGGCTTTAAGTGAAACTTTAAAAAGAAATGGGGCATTTATTTTTAAAGCAGAAGTGTGCCAAGACCATCATGCTTAAGGCTAAAGTATCTAGAAAAATATAACTGTTGAAAATGAAATATGAATGGAAAAGTTTCTCTTATCATTGTCTCATTCGAGAGCTTTCATCTCCTGTTACAGCCACTGCAAGATCACAGAGGGAAGATAAACATCACCCTGTTCATCCATGAAGCAATGACAAAGATATACAGTGCTGTATTCTCTCAGGGAAGAAAACTGAGATTGCATTTCAGGCTTCACTGTGCACTTAAAAATACCCAATCAGCAGATTTATAATAAAGGGGATTATCTCAGTTTTCAATAATGACCTTTTTAAAACAAGCTCCGCCTAATTCTAATGTATGGATATGAATCCCAATGATGGCCTGCTGCAGTGGGCATTGATAAGCATTGAGAGTACAATTTCAGATCTGCCATATGTGCAGTATGATGATCCATTATTCTGGTGTTACACACGGTATACACATGCTGTATTTAAGTGCTCTGCAAAGCCCATACAAAGCAGAGAGAATGGATTTTAATGTGAGGAGACATCCCATATGCTTTTCAGCAGCACCCTAAGGGAGCAATTGTGCTAACATTAGTGCGCTGATGTCATAAGCAATTCATTACTGTCTGCAGATATCGACCTGGCTCTTATCTGCAGTGACGCCCTGCATTGTCACAGCTACCAGTGACCTCGTGTTCCTGGAAAGCACAGACGTTTTAGCTGTAGCTGTAAGCAGTCCTTAACAGAAGATTCCTTCTACAAACAAAATAGCTGGCCTCTGTTATCACTGAATCTGGGACAATCTCATTGGGTTATACTGGTTATAAAGTGGCAAGTCTGGACAATAAGAGTCCAAGTGGAGGAAAACGCTCACTTAGGCTGCAAACACTCAGTTAACAGGCAAACGCAAAGGCTTAATGCACAATACAGTGTCATCAGCAAAATGTTTGAGTTTGTAGAGTTTATTATTAAATTGTAGTCCTTGTAAACAAAAAATGAAAAGCTTTTGCTCATTCCAGCTTCTAAGATACATTGATGTAAAAAAAATATGAAAGTAAATTATTAAATATGATTATGATTATTTATCTTGGTCTATGTATTTAAAACAGTGATTCCAAAACAGCGCCTGTGCCCCCTACAGGGGCCTAAAGTTAAGACCGGGCAGTGCGGCAAGGCTAAATGAAGTCACTGCACAATTTATAGCTCTGCTACCAGAAAGTGACACACTTTGAGCGATGCTTTTTCCAAGTAAACACATGGCTAACAATGACTGTACAGCAGGCATCAGAACAAAGAAAAGAAAATATGCCAAGTTGTATCAATTTGTAAATCACACATTTTATTTGGTTTTAGATTAGTCATGTTGGCAGTTTGGAAGAGTCCAAGTACCACTAAAACATCACATGTTTGATAAACTACACAGACAAATGCAAGATGCTACACAATAGTAATTAAAGGCTCTTGACAGTAAATTTTGCCTGAATCTTCCACCAAATTGGTTAATTATATGTGGTGCTTTAGTTTTTCTTTTATTTCTTGAATAACTCTAGAGAAACATAAAATGTTACCTTTGCTTTAGGATGATTATTAACAGATTTTTTTGGCCCTTTTTGGCTTTTTGTAGAAGGAAAATATAGTAATATAAAATACTAGTTTGATTTGTTTAGAAATTAGTTTATAATAGTGTTTTCTTGTTGTGTTTGCATCTGACAGTTCTTGATTAAATTTTTAAACTACAGGTGCATCTAAAAATAATACAATATCATTAAAGAGTTTAATTTTCTCCTGTAATTAACTTCACATACTCTAGATTCATCTCATACAAAGTTAAATATTTCAAGACTTTTTTTTATTTTAACGTTGATGATTATGGCTTACAGCTCACAAAACTCAAAGATCCACGATCTCAAAATATGAGAATATAAAAATACATTAGTCCAACAAAAGATTTATAAAACAGAAATCTTGATCTTCTGGAAAATTATGCTTATTACGCTTCCTCTTGACATTTCTCCAGAGATTGGCTGGCCAATCGGGCACAGTAATACCATTATCAGCAAACCAGATTCTTGTAGTTTTGGCTTCTAGTCAACAGTCAAGGCAG
Organism: Cheilinus undulatus; assembly: GCF_018320785.1. Classification (NCBI taxonomy): domain Eukaryota; kingdom Metazoa; phylum Chordata; class Actinopteri; order Labriformes; family Labridae; genus Cheilinus; species Cheilinus undulatus. The sequence continues at coordinate 18,123,570 of NC_054886.1, forward strand.
CAGTCTTTCCCATGATTGTAGTCATACGTGCTGAACCAGACTGAGAGAATGAAGGCTCAAGAAACCTTTGCAATTGGGACTTTTCCACAATATTCTAATACTTTTAGATGTCTGATTTTTTTATTTGTGTGAGTTGTTAGTTGTAATCATCAATTTTAAAGCAAAAAAAAAGGCTTGAAATATTTCCCTATAGCTGGGATGCACCTGCATATAAACATGGATATTGTCCCTCTGCTCCATTAGTCTTGGGCGATTAGGAAAAAGGATTATCTTTCACTGCTGAGTGAGTGGTTGGTACTATACCCTCACTACCCTTCACTGGTAGATCATCCTTCATCTTAATTTCAAGACGTAACTTTATCTGACAAGGAAGTGCAGCATAGATCTTGTTTTTCATGGTTGTTCTTAATCATCGTTATTGTCAAAAAACCCAACAGACGTTCTTGCTTCTTTAATCGTGATATGCTCCAACATATCGGCTAACCTTTTAACTAATGGCAGCTTAACAAAATCAATCGACCTTTTTCCCTGATGACTGTCTACAGTACGTGCTCTGTCTTCCTGTAAAGGTTACTACAGCAGCCGTTCTGCTTGATAGCTTTAAAGTGGCCTGCATCTCTTGAGGCTGGGGTCTACTCTGGACCAAAGATATTAACTCTGGAAAACCAACCTTTTACATTATAGAGCACTGCCTATAAAAGCTACTCTCCAGTTCTTTTGGAACTGTTTCACAACTCAGCAGTTTTGTTGCTCTTTGGCAGCAGTTTTGTGCCTTCAGTGACTATAAACTTCCATGCCCCGACTTTATTGGGTTTACCCTAACAGATAGAAATAGACAGACATAGAGGAGGAGCCCCACAGCTCGCTTGTTCTTGTCTTTTATGAGAGGAAGTCTAAAAAAAGCTTTACATAATGTTGATAAATCATGCGGTCATTTGAGGCCAAGTACTGAAAAAATGTGTTTAATTTCATGTTACAGCTTCGGGTCCAGGTTTTTACTGCCTCTGTAGAAGTGATATGGATTTAGAGATAATAGCTAAACCAGAGTTTGTACATTTTCCAAGCTTTTTCTTTCTTTCTTTTATTATTTTCCTTTCTGACTGCCTCTGCTCTGAGAATGTCCAATTTTTCTGTCATTGTGCATGTTTGGCAGCAATGCATCATGTTACCACCTTGTCTTTGAGGCTCATGAAATTGTGTATTCAGTAAGCAACTCTGGGCCGAGAGCCCAGACTTAACTGTTATTTGAGACTGAATGCATTCCCCTTAGTCTCAGTATATCTACTGTTTCCAGTTATTTCTCCTCTTACTATTGAAATAAACTGCAGTGGAAGTGTTTACGCAGGCACTCTCTGAGGATTTATTCCTATGTTCTATAAGCGCGGACAGAATTGATACCGCGGTTACAGTCCCCCCAAGCTTTCTATGCAGTCAGCAGAATGTCCTGTGTTGAAGTGTGGTGACTCATGTTGATGAGATTTTATTTTATTGCATTTTTTTTTTTTTTTTGCAGGAAATGTAACTTACTTTAAACTGTACCATCCATGTGATCAAGCTTCATTTTCACCCAAAAAATTTTAAGATTAGTACTTGAACTTATTTTTAGTCCGGTGTTATAAAGTTGAGTAACATTCACCTCCTTGAAGAGTCTATCTTTGGAATATTAATCTGAAATACTTTGTCATCCATCATCAGCCACTCCAGCCCCGTGTAATCATTCACTGCAGAGCTCTCATTGCAGCATCATATCATCAGTTCAGCATCACACCTTTATGAGAATCAGGAGTCTTGATGTTTTCCCGTGACTCACATTTCAATGCCTCTCTCTGTCATCTTTGTTGTCATAATATCAGATTTCCACACATGGAGGTGAGAAAGAAGTGTGTGCTGCTCTTACTCGGTTATAAAATCCCAGTGCACAAGGGTGTTTCAGATAGCAGCAGAGCAGGTAGTAACACGACAATAATGACACAACAATCTGGTTTTCTTGCTGTCCTCCGTTTGTTTCGCCCATCTCCATTTCCATCAGTTAGTTTTGTGGTTTGCGGTCAATTTGAGACTCCATTTATAAAGTTACATCAGCCGTTACTGCTGCTGTTGTTGTATTGATGTGTAGAAACCTAAAACTGTCAGCCCAACTGCCTGCCCAAAATCCGTCTTATTTACTGCTTTTTCCCAACTTATCCCCTACTTGTTTACCCCGTATTCCCCCCTTATACCAAAGTTTTCACCCCTTGTGTATCATGGGGGTGACCCGTGCTAAATCTATACTTTTTAACCAATGCCAGTGCCTAAACAGTGCCTGAATTGATACTTTTAAGTGGAAAAAAAAAAGTGTTGAAAGGCAGCGGGAGAATAAGAGCTGTCTTCATATCATAAATGGTCCAGAAAATATCTTTAAAAGATGCCAGTAAAGCATTCTTAATGTTAGGGTCAGGCAAAATTTGGTTGTTGTGTCAGAGACAAACAGTAAAGTAAGTGTCCTGTCAATGTGACTGTTTTGTACGCTAGCAGGGCAGAGATATTACCCCAGACAACAAAACAATTAAAAGATGTTCATGCTCTGCTGAAATAAAATCCATAACATGTTTCTCGCCTTTTATTTGGTTTGTCAAAATAAAGCATCAATATCTGTCTTAATTTGCTCAAGTAGGTATGGGATGCAATATCTCTGCCCTGCTGGAAAGGAGGCAGTGGCCAATTGTTGAACCTCAGATTCAAGAGGAACAGTGTGGTTCCCATCCTGGTTGTGGGACACTGGACCAGTTCTTCCTTCTTGCAAGGCTCCTTGAGGGAGCGTTGGAGTTTGCTCATCCAGTCTTCATGTGTTTTGTGGAGAAGGCTTTCGATCATGTCCCTTGGTGAGTGATGTGGGGGGTACTGCGGAAATTGGGGGCCACTGCAAAGTAGGGATGGGCGATATGGACTAAAAGATTTATCACAATATTTTGATGTATTTATTGTGATAGCGACATAAATCACGATAAAAAATAGCACCATTCAACACAACCTTTCTGACTAGGAAAAATGTATCAAACTGGCTGCTTAACTACACCAGCTACATATAAATATAGATATATAAATATATCTATATTTATATAAATAGATATCTATTAATGTAGGGATATTTTAGTAAAAAAAACTATGTTGCTTCTACATTTAAGAGATTCAAAGAGAAATTTAGTTGGAAATAGTACAAATTGTCATGATTCAGTGTTTATTTTGGCAGCTGTTTTTAATTTTAGTCTTGGTCTTTGTCTTTCGATGAAATGCCTTTTAATTTTAGTTGTATTTTAGTCATTTCTACCCTTTTTAGTTTTAGTCTAGTTTTAGTCCATAAAAAGTTCTCAAATTTTAGTCTTTACTTTTAGTCCAAGCATTTATTTTCTTTCCTTAATCTGGTACCAAATCATGGTAGTGTGTTCTATGCAGTCTGCCAAACCTGAGGTCCCTGTTTTCTACATCTGAGAGGCAGAATAGATACAGCTTCATTGTTTTTTGACAGATTAACCTGCAGTGGAGAAATATCACAGATTTTGAATGACTGACGAAAACTATGTTACATTTTAGTGTAGTTTTAGTCATCTTGACGAAAACTAAACATACTTTTTGTCAGTTTTCGTCATCACAGATCTATTTTTGTTAGTTTTGGTCATAGTTTTAGTTGACGAAAATGAACACTGGTGCGTGTCCACATGGAAGGGCAGAGCCAGAGCTCATTGGAGGGATTCTATATCCCATTAGGCTTGGGAGCACCTCAGACTCCCTCAGGAGGAACTTGAAAACATTGCTGGGGAGAGGGACGTCTGGATTGACCGACCTTGCCTGCTGCCACCTAAACCAGACCCACGGACTGTAGAAGATGGACGGACGGATGGATGGAAATTTATCATGTCATACCGGGTTTTGATACTGATCCCTACTTATTCCCTCGTAATGGTCCACTCATTCGCCCTTTATTCTCTGCTTGTTAACCACTTATCCAACTCTTATTTCCCCATAAATCCAATCTTATCCCTCCTTTTTCACTAGCCGTTTGCTTTATTCCCCATGTTCCCGCCTTGTTCCCCAATTATTCCCAATTTGTTTGCATCTTACTCCCCACCAATTTTTTCATTTGTGCCAGTCAGTGCAGTCAATGCCTTTAAAAAGTGTAGCTACTTTGATTGACACCTATAGAGAGTAAGAGTAAACCTCCATTGGTGTATCCACTGACTGTTTACCTTATCCCTCAGTTTTTGCTGTATTGTGCTGATAGCATGTTGGCATTTGCATTGCTTACCAAACCTCAGCTCAGCTGGCTGCTGCTGCTAAAAACTGCAGATGTTGCTAATCTATGTGTGTGCTGGTGCTCAGAGATATGTTCAGGTACTGGAAGTCATCGGAGTGACTGTTCATCTAATGACAGCCTGCAGATACAATGGCTGCTGGTTTTATGTTTGTAGCTCTGTGGTTAATGAGTTTTTCCATCGTCTGTCTCTGAAAATCAGAGTATAACCTCTGCAGTGTTTTTCATGACTGCTGCACTCATGATGCAAACAGCTATAGATTTCTGATTGAATCACCACAAATTCTACAGTTGTAAACTCGATATCAAATACATGCAAATTATAAAATGTGCCTTTTAACCAATACAGATGAATAGTCAGCTTTGGATGGGCAGTTGACAGCAGACAGAGTCCTGCTGACAACTTTCACAACCTTTTTTTCTGGATAGTGTCGAGTAGGGGAAGGTGAGTAGGTGGAGCACTTATCCAGCACAGTGAAGCACCCTCTACTACAGATGGGTGCTTTATAGATTGTAGCTCAGCTCTCTTGATGTTCAATTTCGTGCCCACAGAGTGCAAAGCTCCCAGTTTTTGACCTGCTCTGATTGAGATGTGTTGTTCACTTTCATTTTTCAGATTCAAAGGTGGGTCTCCTGTTCTATTGTCCCTGTAAATATTTGAATTACCATCTTGTAGGTTTTATGGCATTTTTCTGCTGTTTAGCCTGCATACATCTCTCAAAGCAAGACTAGTGTAGTAAATCGTCGCACCGTATTTGTCGAGAAAGCTGCCCTCTGCAGTTTTTAAAGCTGCTTTCTAACAGCAGGAGAAGAAAAGCTCTCGTGGCTGGGTGGTGCACAACCTCAAGCACCTGCAGTTAGTGTTTTCTAGATGGATCAATATATCTGTCAAATCCTCTGTGAGTGGAGCATTTTTCATATTGCTCCTGTCATTGCTGCAGGGTGCACCAAAAAAAGGCTTATGATCCATCAAAGTCTGGATGGAAAGGAAAGTTTTCAGGAAATGAAGAAGTACTTTACTTTCTGATTTGTTACCCTGGACACTGCAAAACTTTAAAGATTAAGACAAAATATGTGTAGTTAAAAATACACTGTACACCTTTTTTATTTTAGCCTCTTCTCCAAGGGAACGGAGGTTAAATCAGTCCACACTTCATCTGGTAAACTCTGCAGGTAGGCTCAAGGGTACTTCAGAACTGAGTGTCTCGACAAATCATTCTGCAGCAAGGTTACAATGTCTGTCTGTCTCTGCTGGAGGAAGATACATGCACATTTATAGTTAGACAGTTTTGGAATATGATTCTGAGTGCTGCAGATAAAGCAATATAACATCCAATATGTTTGCTTTATTTTTGTTAATAAGCCCAGAGGATCACCTCTAACTTTTGCTGTATTTTCACTTTTTCTTTTGTGCGTTCACAGACAAAATCTCTTGAGTGGTAGACCCTCTTCACTAGATTCTCTTGTACATGTTTGTCATCATTTACATTTTAATTCATGCTTGTATTGACCTGATCTTCCATATCACTTTTTCTGTCTTGACTATAGTCATTAAGGTAAACATGACTAGTCCAGAGATTTTCCTGACTGTATATGGACTAGGAATGTGTTGATTTGTTCCTCACTCAGCAGGGCCATGAGGAGGCCTTGAGGGCTTTCTGTTAGGCTCCTCAAGAAAAAATATGACTCTAGGGTTTAGTGATTTGTTGCCTTGTGATCTAAACAATATTGTTTTGCTCAGTATTTGTTGCCCAATTGCTTATATGACCCCTCAGAAATAGTCAGGCGGTACACTTCAGTGAACTCCTTTATTCAAGTGTGTGTATTGTGTGACCTGCAGTGTTGCTCCTTCCAGACCCCAGAATGGAAATTTCAGACACTTCAGGCGCGTTTTGTTTATCGGAAACATGGATAGAAATGGAAAGCAGTGATAGAGATGACAGGTGATTGAGCTGCACATATGTTGGAATTAAGCGTTCTCAGGGAGGTGGTGCAAAGTACGGTCTAAGTGCATGTCTGCAAGCATGCATGAGCAGAACCAGACACAAACACACTTGGGGATTGCACGAGTACCCTAATTGTTTGTTGGGCCATAAATCTGTCTGCAGCAACAACTGTAGCAGCTTTATTTTTAGAAGACAGATATTAACTATAACACATGAAGTAACTTCACAGAAATAGAACAGTCTTTCATAGAAAGCAGCCATTAGCCCATTTGTGAGCACCTCCTCTATGAGTAATTGACCAGTCATAGTGAAGCTACCATACCTTGACACAGGTTCAGAAATTTACTTTTATGACTCACTGGCATCTGAGAGGTTTTTAACTGCCAGAATAAAAAATTGTGTCACTCACACACCTGTGTCTTTACAGAGAATGCTTAATGAAAGCAAGCTGTCAAGCTTTTGATTTCTCCAGCAGGAATTTGTGTAGGGTGCTTATAAGAAGGGATGCACAATATTGCATTTTTGCAGATATCAAATTTGCCAGTCTCCATCCATCCATCCGGTTTCTACACCGCTCATTGCAGGGTCGCAGGGGGGCTGGAGGCTATCCCAGCTGTCATTGGACGAGAGGCGGGGTACACCTTGGACGGTCAGTTGCAGGGCTGATGCTCACAGTCACACGTACAGCCAATTTAGAGTCCCCAGTTACCTTACATTAACCTAATGAGCATGGTGGGAGGAACCGGGGTACTGGAGAGAACCCGTGCATGCGCGGGGAGAACGTGCTAACTCACCGCAGAAAGGCCCTGAACGGGAAGTGAACCAGGAACCTTATTGCTGTGAGGCAACAGCAATAACCCCTGCACTGCCATGGAGCCAGATATGCCGAGGTTTACAAATTGATTTTTGCCAATATCATTATCTATACTGATATTTAAATCTATATTAAGTGTAAGGAATGATGGATGAATAAAGAAAAAGACCTCAGCTGACGTAGGGTTGTTGGTCCAAGTGTAGGATTCGTATTCAATGTATACAGAAATTTTAACTTTCTTCTGTCTCCATTCATTCCTTATGGCTGTCCTCCACTACCTGACCCTGACGGACATTCTGGATCACGTGATTGCCAGCAGCCTAAAAGCATGATATACAAAGCCACATGACAAACATTACCAAGGTTGTTTTAATTGACAACACTGTGATACAGAGTTTGAAACCACCCGATGAAGCCAAATCTAATTTATCTTAAATTGAAAGGCCTGCTTTTTTCTTTGTCTTCCTCCTTGACAGAGCTTACCAAATCCTCGTTAATAATGCAAGTCTTCTAGGGACTCCATTACCATTTTAAAAGTCATTTTCTTTTTAGATTAGGCTGTCATGTCTACTGCCAAAGTCTGCGTAAGCGTGTGATGGCTCAAAAGCACCTCTATGCCCCACAAGTACCCTCTAAATAATTCACCTAATTGACACTGTGTACTAGTTCTCTGCGCTGCTCTGACCCTGTAGAAAGTTTCAAACAATATTTCAAGTCTTAGAAGCTTTATTTTCTGTTCTCCTGGCACACTCTTTTATGTACCTGCCCATAGAGCAGTCCCCTCTCTGCACATCCCTGTCCAGAAAGTGTGCGCTGACATAACACTCAGACAACAACTCCAAGGTCAGACTCTGCAAAGATTCACCATAATAATCCGACGTTTTCCCTTCAAGAGACCTGAGGAGCATCAACTCTTATTCATGTCAGCTTGAAGCCCGATCTTATTCCACACCTGTCAGCTTGATGGCCGTGTAAAAATGAGAAAATGTGTTTTTTTTAGCAGATTCACCGCAGTAATGTGACTGGAAACAGTTAAGGGTTTAAGCTAATGACAGGCGTTTCAGATGGGCAAGCTTGGCAGTGATAGATGAGTGCAATTGAGATACAGTATGGGCTAATTAGAGGAGAAGATGATGCACTTGGCTGCTCTTAATGTCATCACGGACGTGTGGCGTAGTCTGTCAGTCACTATTAATACTGACCTTGACATTTTGCTGCAGGAAATCACACCAACCTGGCAGTTTTTCCTGTCTATTTATGTTTAAAAGCTTGCTGTTTTTGGTCAATCTTTCTATCTTTTTCCTCATTTGTGTCCATTATCGCCATCCATTACTGTCACTTATGCTTTTATCCTTCAATTAAACATGATGCGGCAGGCCCATAATGTACTGTCACTGCTGATTCACCAGTGGACACTTTCCCCTTAATTCTCCTTTATTTCTCTCTTCCTCCTCCTGCTCCTCCTTATGTGCTTTCTATCGCTCCTTTTTTTTTTCTTCTCCTCCTCCTCTTGAGCCAATCAGGCCACGCCTCCATGGCAACCGTCAGTGAGTGTAAAACATCCACAGATGGTGCTGAGTAGAGCGAAGCGGCAGGCGCACTACGAGATCAAGTGTGGGAGTGCGTGTTTGTTTATGTGTCTGAGAGGAGAGAGAGACGGGAGGCTCACTGGATCAGCGCTGCATCGTGGAGTAGTTTCTAGTAACACTGAGGAAGAGTGGGAGTGTGGACTCACAGAGGAAAAGTCTGAAGAGGAGGGGGAAGTGATTGAGGAGGAAAAAAAGAGAAGGAGAGACACCTTCCCAAGAGAGGAGGAGTGAAACCACCGGTAAGAAAATATTAATGATCTGACAAAAAAAGCTCACAACATCCCGAGTGCGAGACGGGCTTATGATCATCACTCCAAACACGCACAAGGGCCACGCTGACACAACCGAAAAAGTGGAGGAAAGAAGAGGACACGTGATTCGCCTTGGGACTCTATCAAAATAAAAGTCATCCTTGGATTTTTCATTACTTTAAAATACCCTGGACCCAAAGTCCTCCTGTCGTGCTGACCTTTTCCAAGTCCAGCCCCCCCCCTCTCTGCCAGGAGCAAAGATGAGCTGCAGGAAAAGGTGCAAGCGGGAGATCTTCAAGTTCGCTCAGTACCTGTTCAGACTCATCACAGGGACGCTCAACACTGGTAAGAAACCTAGTGGACTTGGAAGCGAATTTCTCCTAAATCTGCACAGTTTCTCCCTTTGTCCTCTTGTCAGTTCCATCAAACTTCACCACTCTCCACCTGCTCATTTCAAAGTTAACACTGATCACTTGGGGCTCTTTTAGGGCACTCGTATGTCGTCATCGTTGTAGATTGTGTATACATAAATGACTCCAGGCTCCCTGTGAGGGTTTCCAGAGTGAGCGTAAATTTATCACCTACTCTTCATCTTAATTTGTGTGAACATGCGACAATGTGTTAGTGTAAATGGATGCAAGGAGAAGGAGAAAAGACAAAGGGGAGACTATTAAAGTGTTATTAATTATGATTGTGGAGTCTTTAGCCATTAAAGGAAAATTTGACTTATTTTTAGAACTTCTGTCAGCTTTGTCTTACATCTTAATTTTCAGAACCGTAGCCACCAGATGTTGTTAAATACTGCCTAATTTTCTTTTAAACATTAGTTAATGAGAGTTTTATGAGATCATAAGTTTCACTTGTGTTGATGTGCCAGAAAGAAAGTGGTAAAATTAATGTGTCACAGTCTGTTGATGCTGAATCCGTCTGCAGTCATCCCTGCACACAACAACATTATACATCACAATTTCTGCACCTGTATCATACTGCAAAGCGTAACAGATCCCCTGCAAGCACACAAACACAGCCAGAGCTTTCCTAATAAGACAGATAGTGAATTGATGGTATTAACAAGATTAAATCTTGGATTAGAGTGGATTACCAGAAGATTACTTCATGTAAGGTTTATTACAGGATAAAGGTTAGCAGGAGTATCACTGACACATATTTCTGGATGCATCAAAGTGATGTGAATGACTATTTACATGTGTCATTTAGGCTGTGTGCAGTTTTTTCTATACAGATGTGGCAACGCTAGTAGCATATTTTAACACCTCCGCCTTGTTCCTGTCTCATCTTGCTTTAACTGAGTCCCGCTGTTGAGTAAGTTGTTGATTATCACGCTGTGTGAGTGAGATCCTGCTAAGCCCAAGAGAGGTGCCATAGGAACATGATAATGAATTCCAACATGCCTCAGAAGAGGTGAGACCGAATTTATTTTTTCTCAAGGAAAAGCTTTATGTTAGAGTACATTTCCACAAAGCAACGGCCTACTTTCTTCTATCTCCTTGACCTTAGACACAAAGGGAACAAGTGGGGAGGATGGGAGAAGAGCCCCTCCATCACTAGGCTGCCCTATAAAAGGTGTAGACAGCTTCAGCTTTCCAATCATACAGACAAATATAACCTCATGGGGGATCCCACTCTTGGAGAAATCCATCTACTATAGGATTTTGCTCTTGGTTTCCATAGCTACCAGCAGGTTATTTGGGTTAAACTGCATTTCCCTCTTGGTCGCAACATCATAAGCTTACGTTCAATAGTAATTGCCTTTAGCCTTCTCAATGCTTTCCATTATTAGAAGAAATTAAAAACAGTCATTCGTTAACGTGTCTACTAGGCTACAGGTCTCATGGCCTTTGATTTTAAAATCAGCACTTGCTAATTATTGATTGTGTTAAATACATGACAGGACATATTTCCCTGAGGACAAGTCCAGCCACTTTGCTGGTGCTGAGTACAGGGAATTTTTATTGACCAGTTCATCTGAAAATATTAGCTTCGTTTCTATCTTCATGAACCACAGGACCTTTTTTCACCACTTTTTCACCCAATGTCATCACTTTTTGACCCCATTTTCACCACTGTTTGGACAAGTTTTTGTCCTTTTTAACATTTTTTTTTCCACCGTTCTCCAAGTTTTGCCTCTATAAACCTATATCTGCCGCTCTTGAACTTCTATTCACCACTTTCAACCTCATGCCACTACTTTTTAACCCCTTTTTTCACCACTGTTTGGACTAATTTTTGCAGCTTTGCCCAATTTTTGCCTCTTTCAACCCATTTCTACCATCCTTTAACCTGTTCACCAATTTCGAAGCCCTTTTCACCACTCTTCATGTTTGTCCCTTTAAACCCATTTTGCCACTCTTCAACCTCTCACCACTATTTAAGCCCATGCTGCTACTTTATAATCCCTTTATACCACTATTTCTTCCCAATTTTTTCACTTTCTCTCAATTTTTGCCTCTTGAAAGGAACCCTGCATGATCAGACAAGTTCCACTTTGGATAGATATATGTATCTCTCATATGTACATATATTGAACTAAAAAACTCCCGAGATATCTGCGTTTTGAGTAATTTGAGTTTATAAACTCACCAGGAGGCTGCCATGTTTTGGTCCACACTGGTAGTGTGATGTCACAGTGCCGCAGCGCTCCTCACGTTCCTATGCAGTAACTGCTGTTTCAGACTGGCAGCCAGTGTTAGGGCTGCATCTGCATGGAGAAACATTTAAGGTCTGCTCTATTTTTTCCTTGCACTGGTTATCTGTCAAAACTAGACGGGAAAATGATAAATATGGAGCCATACATGCTACATATTTGTTGCAAATATTTACGTCCACACCAGTAGAAAATGATTGATATCTGTTTTCTGATGAACCAGATGAAGGCCACGAGCTAAAATACATCTGTTTAATAAAGTTCTTCCCCAAACTTCCACTATTTATGAAGCTTTCTGTTTCCACACGGTGCAAAGTGTAGCAGGTAAAGATAAATGCAGTACGAAAACACTTCTAGTTTGCGCTTTTCAAAGTAAAAACCCTCTTTAGCATTTCTTTGGAGAAACTCCCTTCATATGTACATAATGCTTTTATTTTCAAAAGCTCCCGACACACTTCCACTATACACTGAATCCGCTCACTTGTACAGAGTTTTTTTTGAGGTAAAACTTAGGAGGAATGACAGAGCTTTGACAGCATAAAGACAACGCCAACACACAGCCATCTTATACCTGGTATGAAAGCTGTTATGGCAGCAACAGCTGCAAGCAGCAAAACCATTTGAAAAATGGTTATTGCATACGGCACTGTGACGTCACACTGCCAGGGCAGTCCAAAACATGGCGGCCTCCTGCTGAGTTTATGAGCTCAAATGTAGTCAAAATGCAGATGTCTAGGATATCTAGTGACTCTTTTTATTTTACTAGACATATGAGAAATACAAATTTCTCTCCAATAAAATGAACATGTCTGATCATGCAGGGTTCCATTTAAAACCCATTTCTGCCACTCTTCAACCTCTTTTCACCACTTTTTAAGCCCTTTTCTCTAGAAATGTGATGGAATACAGTACTTCCATGCAAAGATACTTTAGTAGAAGTAAAGGTATGGATTTTTAAAAGTACACAAAGAGTTACATTAATTTTCGTTAATGTAATTAGTTACTTTCCACTCCTGTATGAATGGGAGTTAATTGACCAAACAAAAAGTTGCACAGAGCGAATGACAAAAAAGATGGAATGTTAATATTGGACAGTCTAGAAAGGAAGTCAAAGGGATGAAACTGTTGGCAAAATGCAGAAAATGAATACAAAAGTCCTGTTTCTTACCTTTTAAGGGGAATTTGATATTCTTCTTAATGTATTCTGTATCATATGCTTAGTTACCCAGGAATTTCTATGCCCAGTCTCGACTGAAGGATTTTTAATGGTTCATGCTAAACTTTAGAGCTGCCACCGAGGTCTCAAGGAAATTACACATGTAATTGTAAATTAGCCTGTGATTCCCATCCCTACAGTTGATACAGTGACAGATGGTGCCCTTGTTTAATTAACTTCATTGTCTTTATTGAAATTCCCTGTAGTAGAAGCTTTTATCATCTTTTGGAAGCCATAAAATTCATCCTAAGTGGCCATATTTGTTTTCCTGTGTTAATTATTTTGTCTGCATATCAAATTTGTTTTTGTCTACAACTTCTGTCACCAAAAGGTAGAGTAATACATTCCCCCCCTAAAGTCTCCATTATCATTTATTTATTAGATGATTTCCACTTGAGTGACTCCACCTCTCTATAAACACCGTATTAACTTATCTCACGTTGCCCATGCTGCGGATGAATATAAATCGAGTTTGGCCAGAGCAAAGCTGGCTTGCCCCTATTTGTTTGACCGGAGGAAGAGGATGATGGATGGAGTCAGTTAGCAAACCATGGGATTTTAATTGAGATGTTCATTGTCCTAGAACTGCCTCACAGCCGTTGTTTCATTGATCACTTGGTTGCTCAGGCCAGTGCAAACACGTAGTGTAAGGTCGAGGGTAATACGTGTGATTTAATGAAACAAGTGTGGGCAGATTGGGCTGTATATTACATGTTTAATGTCATGAAAGGTCCACAAAGGCTTGTTTCATAAAGATCTCTGAACAAGATGAATGTTAAAGGTCTAATTGTCTTCATCTAGAATGTTATAAATGAAGTCTGTACGGGAACATAATTTAATGTGAATGCAGGAAATAACTTGTTGAGGAACAGACGGCACAGCTGCAACAAAGACGGTACTCCAGCATTAGTATTCTGCTTCCTAGTGGGCCTTGAATTTTCCATTCCTATGAGAAAAAGATTGAATCACGGATGCACATTCTTCCAGGTTATAAATCCAAACAGCAGTGTCAGCAGCATTCAGCATATTGGAAAAGAGGAAATGTATTTGTTTCACTCACAAGAGAAAATCTTTTAACCGTGTTCCAGCATGGTGTCTGAGAGCAGAGCTACCAGTCCACAAGATTACACATGGATTTTCACTGTCTTTTGTGAGGTTTTCACTACCCTTAGTTGTGTATTGAGACGGCTTTAAGCACATCTGTTCAGCTCTATTCCATTGTATTGCACACAAAATCTTCCTTTCTCTCCGGATCTGACACATACTTTTTGCAGTCTTTCCCCACATCTTCACAGTTCACTTCTCCCCTCCCCCAGCTGTCAGGCACCTCAGTTTTTGTAATGCATCATTCTTTTTGCCTCATCAGGACAGCCTCACATGCTCATAACTGAATCCAAGCATATCTTTCAAAACCAGAGTGCATGCCCTCTGAACCTCTACACCCACTTTTTATGGGAAAAGTTTCCTCAGGATGAGCTAAAGAGGCTTTGATGAGCCTCTGAACATCTGCAGTTTGATTCAGCTACTTGGTGCAGTTGTTTTTCTTCGCAAAAGAGATGGATGTTCCCCTGGTTGATTTCTTTATAATGGGCCAAAGTGAATGATTGCAGTGTCTTTGAGCTTTTAATGATTATAAATCAGGTGTGAAGCTTTGCAGTAAAGGCTCAGTAAGCTCTTCTCCCTCCTTTGAAGAGTTCTCACTTTATATCCTGATCAACTCAATGTTTTTTTTTTTTTTTGTCCTTGTTTATTTAAATGATCTGTGTTCCACCAAATGTACCATGAGGGTTTGTTTTTAGTTTTTTTGTGCACAATATATTCCAATAATCCACCCTAAATTTGGCAGCTTCATGAGACAGCTTGTCTGGGTCAGGACTGCAGTGGCAGCAGGTCGAGCTGAAAGACGCCCACAACCCTTCACTTGCCAACTTTCTACACTAGTTGAACATAAATAGTCAGATATCTGCTTGGACATGGTGTTGTCCTGTCTTGTCCTAGATCCTTCAGGGCTGTTATCTAGTTCTCCCCCCATGGGATAACCTCAGCCTGGTGCCTTTAATGGTCCTTTTCTGTTTGTTTTTCAAGATCTTTTGGGACGGTGCAGTCCCACAGTTGCGAGCATCATTTCTCTAAGAAGTAGTTTGAAATAGGGCCGTCAGGATTTATGCATTTATTGTAATGTTAGGTCCATGTTAAGTGCTTACATCTTTTTGTTTGAATTTGCATACCTCACTGTCTCTTTCAGCACACTTCTTTCTCTTATTTGTGTTTTTGCTGCAGCTGTGACGCATGCCAAGACAGCTTATTGTGGAGGGACAAGCCGGTGGTATCAACATCCATGTTTGTTTTTCTTCTGAAGTGACATGATCACGCGAGGTTCGGCTGGGTTGTTTAGTGTGGTGGTTCAGGGATTAAAGAGGAAAAATTGTTAGAAATTGTTCTTATGTCTGGTCTCAAACATTTTAAAAATGGTTTAAATCCAGGCCAACAATTGGCATGATGATCTGGTAGTGCAGTGATAATTATGTTGACTAAGGCCAGCGACACACTACAGGATTTTAAACTCGATTGTGGGCAAGATTTGCCTCCCCTGACGATCGTGGGGGCGTATACCGACTGGAGCCTCGTCGCAAACATGATTAATTTACTGCTCCAAATCGCGTTGTAGCCTCCCAAACTCGGAATGGTAAATATCAAACATGTTTGATATTTATGATTCTGTGCCGCTGACGGAGTACCCACAACAGCCAATGAGAGTGAGCACACCGGGTTGCACCACCAGATGAATCATACATACTTTCACCGCTCACAACCATAAACACAACGGTACCTTAATTCCCGCCAGGATTTCGTCCTGAGTCTTTCCCTTATTTTATGATTGTTGATGCATCTGTAACGCATACCAGGACAGCCTGATGTGGAGAGGCACCAAGACTGTATTGACAGACATCCATGTTTTTTTTTCTGAAGTCACATGATCACGCAAGGTTGTAGGCAGGTCAGCAGGTGTGTGGTCTCCAGTGATCTGACAGTCTGGCTGAGTTGTCTAGTGTGTACGTTAAGAGGATTAAAGATGAAAAATCTTTGGAAATTGTCCTGAAGTCTGTATTATCCCACAGTTTTAAAATCGTTTAAGATTAAAAAATTGTCTGGTGTGTGGCCAGCATAAAACTGACTGAAAATGTTAGTCAAATACACTTTTCCATGAGGAAGACGAGACTTAAAGCTTGAGTATGTAACATTCGATGAGAGCCTTGTAGAATCAAATCTATTCCCCCTCCCTTCCTGTTCTTCTCCGTGTTTCAGCTCTGTAGCTCCACCCCTCTACTCACATACCTCCTCGTGGTTGTGCATGTCCGCTGAATCGAATACTAATGGTGGCAAAGCTCTTGTAGAGTGATTTTGCTCCACTTTTCCACTGAACTCAATGGCCAAATCACAGGTAAGGAAACCCATCGTCTCATTGTATCAACTTCTCACTAAGCTGAGAGGTAGAAGCACACCTACTACAGCGGCCAGTAGGAACGTTCCCTCTGACCTGAGCCGTGACTGGCTGTGAGTTCTAGCCTCCTCATTGACTGGAGCATCATCTCTTCCTGGTTTTCCTCGGATATGAGTGCAGTGCGAGGAGGCATTGCAGAAGTGTGTTGTTCTGTTTGATGGCTTTAATAACAAGGGCCTTACGGGTTGTGTTGTTTATGTGGGCTACGATACTCAAAATAAATCGCTTACTACAGCTTTAAGTACTATTTGCATGGGATTGATGATACCTGTGGACCTCTGATCATTTGTGAATTTGCCCCTGGCATCAGTATTTTTTTATTTCTAAATTCCATACAAAAAAGTGGTCTTGAGGATATTGCTTTCTGCAGGTGATTTTGTCTTCATGCGTCCCATACAGACTTGTAACCAGAGTTACAATGAGCTACAGTGTTTTATTCTCTCTCTATATAAAAATATATTTAACATTTTTTAATCTGTAGCAAGCTATCTATGACCATTAAACTAGTGAACGATCTCCCCTAACCCTTCTATCTTCCATTGTGGGTAGTGGGGGAGAAATTGACTGCATTATGTTTACCCCCGTTGTCTCTGCTCACTTTGATTACACTGATTAATGCATGTTTCACATGAGTTGATTATCTTCCTCATTATTAAAAGGTAAAACCAACAGTCATTAGAGAGGACATGCAAGACAACTGAAACCCAAAAGACAGGAAACACTTTGCTTTAGGCAGAGACTCTGCTGTTTCTCCTGCTTCTTCCACACGTCTCAAAGCAGAGGCTTACATATCTTATCTTTTCAGTTCATGTTTGTCCTATAAAGTCCTGATAAAGAAAATTGTCTTGACTCAATCCTGCAGTTACAAAACCAATAAATCTCAAAAGAGATTATACAAACACATAACATTACATCCCGTAACAGCAGCAATTCCATCTGACAATTTCCATGTGTATATAAACACCATCTGATAGCAGTGATGGGCCAGCATATTGCATCTTACATTACCTGGTGTCTATATATTTCATTGACATGGGTACAAATTAATGTTTGTATTCAGATGGACCCTAAATCTTCTTGAGGGGAAAAGCTGAACAAAGAAAAAAATAAGACTGACACTGCTGGGCACGCTCCTCCTACTGTGCCGAAAGAAATCCCCCATTCATCCTTACACACGAGAGTCACTGTAGTTTTTATGTGATTTCAGGACCCACGCTGATTTCTGCATATAATGTCAGATCTCTCTTCCACTATAAAATATTACTGAAGACTTTTGATTGATCACATGTAAACTAAAATAAGTGTTGGCACAGCTTGAAAAAAACAAAGAAATGCTCTACACCAGTGGGTCTCAACTGGTTGAGAAAAAGGGCCCACCATCAACTCCCCAAGGAGAATTGTGACCCAAATTTTGGAGATGCTTTTTGGTCAATCAGATGTATTTAATAAAAAATAGTAGAGCTTGGGCCTAAGACAGTACGAAAGGTGTAACAAAACAGTGAAACAGGACAAAACATGCCTGTTTTGAATATTGTCAAACAATTTGGTACAATTTTTTTTCCAGGCACACATCCATGACCCACTGAGAAGGGCTTTGCGACCCACTTTTGGGTTCTGACCCACCAGGTGAGAGCCACTGCTTTAGATCATATTTTAAAATTTGATGGTAACCGGGGTAAAGAAAACAACTTTGCAGTGACAAGAAGACAAACTTACTCTCTTTCAGGACTCTCTGATGGGCATTAGTTTGTTTCTCAACAATCCAGATGATCCAAATCTCCCATGAAGGTCTGTTTCTAGGTTTTTGAGTATACTATTCTCAAAAGTCTACTCTAAAGTTGGAATGGCAGTTTGTTGGAAAAGATGTCTGAGTCAGGACAGCAGCAGGTCAAGCAGAGAGATGCCTTCTTCTCTTTCTTGCCAGGATTTTACACTCTTTAAGATAAAGCACTCAGATGTCGAGTGGACATGCTGTTATCCTGGCTTTGGGTGTTATCAGGTTCAGCCCCAATGGGACGACCTCACCTAGTTGCCTTAAATAGTTCTTTTCTGTCTGTAATTCAAGGTCTTAAGAGACAGTGCGGCCCCAAAGGGACGTCCAGTATTGCTCCAAGAAATATTTCAAAACAAACCTTTCATCTGGTGCTTCGAAGAGTTTGAGGATTATTCATGTTGGAAGTTTTGAAAAAATTCCAGCTTTTTGTAGTCCTTCAGTAATTATAAGTCAAAAGAGGGTCTTATCTGGAACCAGAGATCTCATAATTAAAGTGCATAAATTGTGCCAGCAAGGAGAAAGTCTGGTCATGTGCTTTTTTTGCTTTCAGAAGAGGAGGCACTGACTTTATTCTTTTATTTATACACTGACGGGTGCACTTTCTAACTTCTCAGCACATGTATATGTGCCGGACTGGTGACGCTAGGGCCTGTCTTTGTTTCCATCTCTTTGGTTTCCTGACGGCTAATAGGAGGTCATGTTCCACCTGCCCCATGAGGACAGCACGTTCAAAGCCCATAATCCCTGACCAAACACTGAATATTTGATACCCACAGAGAGGCCGGGTTGGCATCACATCTGCGTAATGTTCCCATTCTGATGCTGGGAAGAAGAATCGTTGGCTCTTGTAGTGGGAGGTGCATTGCAGAAGCAGACATTTATTTCTTCTGCTGAGGTTTATGGACCTTTGCCACCTCTGCAGATCTCGCTGTAATGTTAAGGTGCTACAAAATTACAAAAAGGACCATTAAATATTCATTTAAAGTTCTGTTCTGCAGCTACTTTAGAGCTTTCCCCTCATTTAACCCTATCCAAAAGCTCTTACTTTTATGGTTTTTAATAAAGTAGAATATTTTCACTTGTAATGGAACATTTCTCCTGTGACGTTCGGACGGGCACAACACTAACAGATGGCTAACTGTGTTGCGTAATTTTTCCTTTCACACTCAGTGAGCTGACATGGCATCTGCTTCATTCACCTGACAGGCATCTGTGTGTAACACAGTCTGAAACTTCATGTTTGTGATCCAACCATAAATGACTTGATGTGTTTCAGCACTTAGGACGAAGATTTTATCCTGGAGCATCCATGGGATTGTGCTCCTGTTATTTCTTTTATCTCCTGCTGCTTTGTGAATTACTGTTTGGAGTCTTTGAATCAGAGAGACCAAAAAAGACAAAGCATTACAGGACGGTAGATTTCAGCAGACTTTCAAGTGCAGACAAAGCTCTGCAGTTACATCAACAGCAACCCAAGGGAGGTATTCATTAGATATATTCTTGGTTTCTCCTGTGCACCTTTCCTTTACTAAATTTTAGGCATTTTTATTCAAACTACAAGACAAGAAACTAATGAGAATTCATGCTTTTTTTGTCTCTTAATACAAAGACTTATACTAAAAGTCTTAAAGCTGGACTTGGAGCAAGATTAAGATTTTGTTTTGATCCTGGACATCAAAGCCTGTGTGCCAAGCCTCTTAAATAATGGAAAAGGAGTGAAACAAGTATCAGTGTCATCTACTAATGGCTTTCTTTTAACCTTGCACCCTGACCTTTCACCGTGAACCCTTTTAAAGGGTGCAGTGCAGCCCAGGCAGACAGGAGACATTTGACATTGATATCCGTATCAGCTTCCTGGCAGGCCCAGTATTAATTTTCTTTGTTTCACAGCATCCAAAACCTTCTCCTGGTTTCTGGTTTCTGCTGCCGTACGCCGCACTGATTCATCGGCTCATCGTTTTTGTTGTACAGTACCTGAACTCTGTGCTGCTCCACTTAGATTGCCCAGTGTGGGTTTGTGAAGTACACAATCTGAAGTTAAAGAGGAGAGGGAGAGTGTGCTCAGTCTGCTGGAAAATGAATGTCAGCGTCCAGTTCAGTCCACAACTCTTGTCCGAAATAGTCTTTGGCCTTTCTAGTGTTGAGCTCAGGAGTGGGAATTGGTGGCTTGTGAAGGTTAAAAAAGCTCTGGATCAATGCTTCTGCTTTATAAGTCCCCATATTCTCGATTGGGTTGCGGTCATTAAAACCTTCCTTGTCGTGGTTGTAGGGAAATCCCTTCGCCGCTCTATATCCTCTCAACTTATGAAGATAAATAATTTATTAGTCAATATGAGCTTGTCGAAAAAATGTCACACTCATGCTTGAAAAGAGTGAGTGAAGCTGTGAATGTCAGGACACTCTTCTTGGAGTGTTTGTGGACTATATGTGATCGAATCATCACTCCACTGGACTTCAGCTGAAATAGAAGTGCAAACCAATAGAATTACATTATCTTGATTCAACAGTGTATTTGTATTGAATTTAAGGGGATCCAAAACTGAAAGATTTGCATCAAACAAATGAGGCCAGCCTGGACTTCTACAGAAATAGTGCAGGGGGTTAATTGTTTGGGCCATGCGTCTGCACTGATAGGAATGGGGAAAAAATCTTGAAGCCCGGTTTGGAGGCTTATCACAACCAAAACAGATTATTTCTCTCATATGCACGTGTTTGATTGCCAACACAGGGCCTTTCTATGTTTTCAGCCCATTTACAGTAGTTGCCATCAGTAAGCCTCTTAAGCACTACTTTGTGACTCGTTACAAAAGACCATATTCCTGTGGCTTCAGCATTGATGTCACGCTAAGGATAGGATGCTTATCATTCCGTCACTTCCTAATTAAAAAGTGACACAAAGATGATAAATACTAAAAAAAAATTAAAAAATCAGACCACATTTCATGTTTTGATAAATGTGTTTGATAAGCTATGAGCTACCATTAGATTGTGTACAAGCGTCAGACGCATTGCACAGCACCTCAGCTGAGAGAGGAAAGTCAAAGAAAATTAAGGAAGTATTCCTGTCTGACACTCCTGATGCCTTGTCATCTATCTTTACACTTGTTCCCCGCCCATTTCAACGTGACAGAGAGGAAAATAGGAGCAAGGGGGAGGGGTTGCTCATGTTCTGTCAAGACACTACAGTAGGCATCAGTGTTACTAAGCTGATTTTGTTGCTGACCCTTACCATAGTATGTCCAGTTAGGACAAGATGTGAAAATCATGAAATAGCACTGGGAATTTCAGTTTCAGTTTTAAGATTTATTCAAAAAGAAAAGAAAAAAAATCATAAATCTGAAGGCTGTTTGTCCACGCTATTTTGATAATTCCTTTGGTAACAGAGGATATTAACTGATTTATGATCTCACTCTCTTACCCCTTCGCTTACTCTCCTCTGCATCCAGAATTTTGTTTTTTTATTTTGCTCCTTTGTTAAGCTCACCTTTTTAATTTAAATCCTTACGTCCTTACGAGATGTATTAAAACAAGACATTTTTTTCTTTTCTTTTTTCTTTTCTTTTTTTCTTTATGTTTCAAATCGTTACAAATCAATACATAAGTATCAGCTTAGATCTAAAAATTTGAAAGTTATGCACAGTTTCAAAATCAGTGAGTAATCACATTAAGCAATCTCAATCTCTATATCAATAAAAAAAAATCATGATTTTTCTCATAATTTGCCAGCTTTACCATAAATACAATAGAAACTGTTGTATTAATTCAAGCTATTAATGCTAATCCTCAACACTTTGCCAGGAAGTGAGCAGGTAACATCACTGCAGACACCAGATACCCCGGACAAAAACTGTTTTAGCTCCCTCCTTCCTTCTGGTAGGAGTTACTGGGCACCTGACAAAGAAACAGCTTCTTTCCCCAGGCTGTTACACTGATGAATGTTTAACATTCACAGAGTTTGTACACATTTAAATCTTAGTTTTTTATACTTTTTAAGTTATTTATATGCACTAAATTACACGGTAAACCCGCCCCCCTCTGCAGCGTCACGTAAACACTGATATTTACATGAATCGGCTTGATTTATTGTTCTTAGCTGTTTAATTGGCATGTCCCTGTGTTTTTGAGCAAAGACCTCAAATCCAATAAAAGCGTGTGAACCAAGAAAACTGAAGAGATTTGTAGACTTAAGAGATTTCAACAACATCATTAGTTAGTTTATTATCTAAGACTATAAAGCTCTGTTGTGCATGCTGTAAAACTCTTTTGCAGGCTGTGTAATGTTCTTTTCCTTTATTTCAGCTTGAACAGCTTGACTGGCTTCCTGAAAAGTTGTGATATGTTTTCATCGATAGCCTCTTAGTCACAACAGCATCCGCCACTCCTTCTTTTCTTCTCCATTGGTCTGCGGTAATCCTATGCCCTTGTCCATTTAAATTTCCCCCTTGTCTTCCCGTGTAATCAGTTTTCCCATTCGGCCTAATGTTTGTAAACGCAAGTCCTTCTGAGTAGAAAGAATGGCCGGGCTATTTTTAGCACAGGTGGCTTACAAAAGCTGCTGTGAATGAGGATATTGGTGCTTTGAGTCCTGCAGGAAATACACCTCCATAGGTTGGAGTATGTGAGTTAACAACAGAATCATAACTCTATTGTTTTCATGATCAAGTCGGGTTTTAATAAGGGGAAATTACAACCTCGGTGGAGCAAAGCTTACCAGCACAAAAGAACTGTCAAAACAAGACTGTGCCCTTTAATACTGCAGGCTATTAAGTGGAGTCTTAATTTGTTTGCTTTG
Source organism: Cheilinus undulatus (assembly GCF_018320785.1). Classification (NCBI taxonomy): domain Eukaryota; kingdom Metazoa; phylum Chordata; class Actinopteri; order Labriformes; family Labridae; genus Cheilinus; species Cheilinus undulatus. The sequence goes on from NC_054886.1 coordinate 18,146,407, forward strand.
TTTTCTTTGCTCATTGTTATCACCTTAGAGGATTACACCCACACTTTTGCTACCCTATCTGACTCTCCCTTTAGTGATCATTATTACTGTTAACTGAAATTAAAAAAGTCCCCCCCTTTTAGCTATCCCCATCCTTTTCTGCTCAGAGTTTCCAACTCTTTTCTCCCTTTGTCTCCTACTTAGCTCTATCTCCTCTCCTAACTCTTAAACACTTAATATAAGGGTCCCTTCGAGGCTCTTTGTCTCAAAGTGTCAGCTGCCCTGGCTGTGTTTTCACAAAAAGTGAACCCTCTGCCCCAGACGTTCTGTGCTATGAGAGACAATGTCCTCTTCATGCACCGTTAGGCTGCAATTACTGAGACGACAGCCCTTCTCATGATCTCTGCCAACAAAAGGAGACTCAATACACCTTTGAAGGTATAAGTGGCGGCTTAAGGTAAACATAAGAACCCCCATGCAAGAATGTAGCTTGAAATGTCCATGAAAGAGAGGGTCGTATTGAGGCTTTATGTTTTATTGAGTCTTTTCTTGCTGCAGTCCCGCAGGAATCTGGGCTTTTGTAGTTTTTTTTCCTTCATATTTCATTTTCCTCGGGGCGCTATGTGGATACACTGATGAAAGTGGCTGTTCGCAAAATTCTCCAATGGTTTCCTTGTCTCTTTTTTTATTGGCTGCAGATTGAAATTCCAAACAGATCAATCTAACTCACTGAGACTGTCGCAAAATGTCAAATGGTTGAATAATCTGAGGCAATAAAATAGCAAAAAAGGGGTGGGATGTAAAAGACAGCTGACTTTTTGCTGTACATTTGGACATTTTTGGTGTGAGCTTTTGTGTTTTTCAGAGACCAAATTTCTTGATAGGATGTTTTATTTTGTAAAAATACAACTTTGAAGACAGTTGCATTCAGCCATCTTCTACATCATGTTTTACTTCCTGGGCGTTTTTATTTCAGTGATCAAATTAATGAAGTGCACCATCTCAGAAAAAAAAACAAAATCACACTGTCTGCCTTAATAAGCGATCCCTAACACAGTTTTCCTTCTGAATTACACCTTTCTGTCACTGTGGTGCAGGTTTGTTTCTCACTTTACTGTGGTGTTGAGTAAAATTCAGCTCACTTCTAACTGGACACCAAAGAGGGAAAAACACACTTTAACACATCCTTTTACACAGTCCCATAGAGGGAGGGCATGCCCCTTGCGGTCATTGATGTTTGGTACCACTGTGTTACTGAAGTCACTGCAGTAAAATAGCTGCAGTGTGACGTTTTTTTGTTTTCAGTCATTGCACGAGGTAATTACATGCATTTTCTCATTGTACTGATACCTTTTACATATTTGAATTAATTGCTTACACAACGTTCACATTCAAAGTAGTGCTGCAGCTGTCACTTAGTTGAGTACTCCACAAACTATCAAATATTTATATTTAATAATTGAATGCAAAATCTTTCTGCGTAAGTGACAGCTGGATGATACAAGCCAAGAGGGTGATTGTCGACACTGTTCTGCTTTCTCTGGCCTTTTGATTTTTTAAGTCAGTGTTTTCACCTCTTTTTCTTCTTTGCAATCTTAGTCTTTAAAGTTATAGTGTGGAAAACACGACACAGTATAGGCTGTTTGTAATCATGTGATCCAGATGTCCGTTGGGGTCAGGACGTAGGGGACAGCTGTTAGGGGCTGTACGCTGCAATTATCATCAGAAAATTTCTACATGCATTGAGTATGATTCCTACACTTTGCAAAATAGTGTTGTTGTTTTTTTTTTTTGTTTTTTTTTCCAGTTCAACCAATTTACCTGGTGTGGAGGCGATCAATATCACAAATAATTCAGTCCTGCAGACCTCTTAGGAGACAAGAGTCTTGTCCTGAGCTAAGAGGCTAGCTGAGCTCCTTAAGCATTTAACAAGATCCTCATTTTGTCACAAACATGCCTTTAATTAAAACTGTGATGTACTATCAACTGAGTATACCTTGTGGGGCAAGCAGCTTTGTAACGAGCCTGTGCTACGAAACAGCTCTTAAATTTTAGCCATGTTAGCTAGCTCCCATTTGAGTGCCAGTTTCCTTTCCTTCATCCTTTTGTTATTCAGTCTACATTTACAAGCCATATTGGTACCAAATGAAGAGCCATTTGGAAGCCAAACAACAGGCGCTACTGAGCTGAGTCAGATAAGCTGGGTCTCTTATGCCTCCTACACACTGTGCGTTTTTAACAATCTTATACGTTTCTGGCATGCTACATTGTGCGGCAATAATCTCATCTGCAGACTGAACGATGACAACTCCTACTAAATGCTACTGAATCGCAGGTAAGCTGTACACTGGTATGCAAGAAATAAATGTCATTGGTGTGCGTCATCCATCTGTGCTGCCAGTGTCGTGATAAATAATGAAGCAAAGTAACAACAAAACTGTAGCATTTATGTGCTTAGAGAAACATCTGAGATCAAGATTTTCCTTGTTGGAGTCCTACAAACATCTGCTTTTTTGCATTGTCTCCATTCTAATGCTACCTAATGCTAGCTTGTTTGTTTGTTTATTAGCGCCAGTGTTATGTTTATCGTTATGTCATTTATTCCTATTGGTTTGTTATCTGACATAGGTCGTAGCAGCAGGCACATTTCTGACACTGTCAGAATTTTATGCCAGGTTATCTTTGGTCTTAAGACCATGACAATGGGCGTCTGTCCAGCTGTCTCACAGTGCAACGTAGGACCACTGTTTCAGAGCCACAACCGAAAGATATCACCACAGTTGATCATCTTTCATCTGGGACAGCCCAAACTTACACAGTGTATACCTGGCTGTCACAACGAGCGAGGTTGGAGGTTGGTGAGATCTATGTCAGCCGGAGAAACAAGTAAAATCAGAGTTTCAGAGAACCAAACTGGAAAGGGACCATACAAGAGCCTTGTATGACATCGCTTGTCCATTCTAACAAAAGTAGCTCACAACTGCTCTGCTTAAGCTACTTAGGGTCTTTTCAGGACACTAAAGTAACTCAAGAATTTAGAATGTTTATATTTTGGCACTTTGAATGCTTGGCACAGCAGTAAACAGCTCATAATATGTCCTTTTTAGTGCCATTTTTCCAATGCAGAAATCACCACTTGCCCCCCAAGGGGAGTTCACATATGCTGTGTGACATCATCAAGCAGATTAATATTAAATCCAGAGCGCAAGTTGCACCGCTATATCAGTCACAGTCTGTGCATCTCTTTTAGTGCCACCTGTTTTCACCATGTGGAGCTTGCAAGCCAGAATCTAGTACTGTAGTTGACTCGCTGGTTTTCAATAATGTCAGGTTGCATGCAATGTGTGATGGTGATTGGTGCTTCTGAGGTCAAGCAGACTCAAATGAACTTGTTCCATATTGTTTGCATATTGTTTGTTTTGTACTGTTATACAAACAATAGCAGCAGCTCTGGTTTGCTGGGTGCAGAGGATAAACTGCTATTGTGTGACCAGAATGCTTCTATCTCTCTTCAGCACTTAATCCATGATCTTGACAATATAAGCTCTGTCAAGGACACTCCTATCTCACCACATTACAGCCCGGTCTGCAGGGGTGATGGCCGAGATTGAGCCCAGATACATTTCCCCCCATCAGCTCCCTGCCCCTCTGTTGTAAAACGGTGTAATTACTCACTCTCTCTTGCGCAGCTCGGCTCGTCGTGGACCGCCATGCAGAAAATGGAGCTCCTTCTCCATCATTGTGCAGACACATCCACCCCTGGCCCCATTACTTACCTGGCTAGCTCTGTGTCAACACTTGGCACATGTAAACAGACGTGATCTCACCTGTCCAACGTAACTGTTAAAGCATAGCGAGCAGAGCTTCAATGCCTTGAAAGCATAGATTTATTGATAAATTGGCTGGAAAGAGCCTAATTGTTGGAAAGTGTACCCTTGCTTCCATTCATTAGTAATTGTAAGTTGAGTGCACGGTCTCAGAATCAAAGTAAAGTGAATCCACACTTTAATTTCAGACACAGACACAACATTCACATGTTAACAACATCTTCAGCATTATGAGAATCAACCCATTAACATGCATTTTCTCTGTGTCAGCTTGTGCCAGCTGTTCATGCAAGATGTTGTTTACACTGTGTAAATATTTAAGCTCAAGCGTCCATTCAGATAAACTTGTTTGTTCTTGACCTTGAAAACAAATATGAAACAATAGCCATTTAAGCAGAACCAGACTTACAAGGGAATAGTTGTCTGGATGTTCCAGGTGTTACCTATGAATCATTCTGGTATACAGCAGTGATTTACTTTTCAGAAAGTCAGAGGAAAATACTGAAGAAGGATCAAAGATGATCTGACTTTGATTCTTTAAGATTTTTGCCCCCCTTAGATTTCAAATGCAAAGTCTGACTCAAGGTCACACCAATGATATAATCAGGGTCAGACATACAGAGTCTCCAGGCACTCCTGCCTAAGAAAATGTCTAGAATATCTAAGAGATTCATAAGTCTTTATGAACGATCGTACTGCTCAAGATAATTCATGGTTCTTATTGTCAAAATGTAAACAGGTTTCCCTCCCAAGCATGCCCTTCTGGATTACATAGCTAAATAATTAAATCATATTACTCACAGCTATGTTTTCATACAAGTAGGCTTATCCGAGCTTAAAATAGAAGGTATGCAGGTGACGTCGCAATCAGAGCGGCTCACTGCTGCTCTAAGTGGCAAAATGCACACACTGGAGACAGGAATCAGGAGCCATCTTTTATTGATTTGTGTTACTTTTGTATTTTTTGACTTCTGTATGCTTACCTTGGATAGAATAGTTCATCATCTGATCTTACATGTCCCTCCTCTTTTTAAACCTTAAAGGCAATTTAAGAACTGAAAATGTAACAAATCAGTCATAACATTGAAAGACAATATCTAAGATGATGAGGAATTTAAGGACAATAGATTGTTTTTATGTAGTCCAATTTACATAGCTGGTTTTAAAGTAAAAGATAAAAACAGTTTAGTTTATAGAAAATCATCACAGATGGAATCTAATCAGAAAATGAACTCGACTTCTGTTTGACCAAATACAACAAGCCAGGGACCCCCATTGGCATTGGGGTGGCTTGCAGCTGAGTGTGAACCAGCTGGGATGAGGGTCCAATTACCCAAGTCTGAGGCCATGGTGGTCCTCTGACAAACCATGGATTGGTGCAGCATCAGCAGTGATGCAGGCATTGTACCGAACCTTTGTGGTGAAGAGGGAGCTGAGCCAGAGGTTAACAACTGATCTACGTTCCTGGAAATGGTGCTTGGGAGAGTTGCTTCACCTGCTGCCACGACAGTTGTACCCCAGATATGGATGGATGGATGGATGGATGTTTGTTTTGAGACAACAGATCACTAAATTAGAAAGAAGTAAATGGATCACTGAAATACAGAGAAACAACTTATGCAATGCATCATGCAGCATGGTTTCTGGTTGCATGTCAATGTCCACGGCCCACTCTGTCAATCTGCTGGCCCGCACGGTCAGTTTTGCTCCCATTTCTGTTAATTCCCTTTATTGCAGGCAGCATGTCCCAGAGTGCTACAACACTCACTCCAACTGAGGGTGCATGGTCCAGTGGAAAAGTGACGTTTGTGCATATCCTCTATTCTAAATGCAGCACCAAGTGTTATAAAATCAGATTACATCAGTGTTCTTACTTTAAATTTTGCAAATGTGCATCTCCTTTCAAAATGTAGTACCCTTTAGAACTCAGGGCAAGCATGATGGTTGAATGCAGTTTCCTCTAGGAATGACACTGCAGAATATGTCAGACAGATTAAATTGTTACAGCTCAGAGTGTCACTGCAGCAAAGGGTGAAGACGGTCACATATGACACAGAGCACCAGAGCCCCAGATGTGACAGGAAGTTGTCATTTAGGATTTCCCTTCAGTCTCGTACATTTTCCATGCTCCAACGACGCCATCCAGTATTCAATTTAAATGCAAAGCAACACAGTAAAAGGTATTTGTGTTTGCCATTTTACAGTTCCTCTACCTCAGCAGTCACCGAGCTAAGGCCTTACTCTTCATTGGTGCTGCTCTACAGACCACACTCGGCCCATTCTGTTGCCTCTGACTGGCTGCTTGATAGATTGGATTTGTACCTAATAAGGATGGATCACCCTTTTGCTCTTGTCCCTCCTTTCAGGTTTTTCATCCTATTTTTCCTCCTGCTGTCGTTTTTTTCTCCGTCTCTTCTGTGATTTAACCGTGCCCCCAAAGGAAACCTCAGCCTTTTCCTCTGCTCTGTAATTCTGTTTAAACTGATTTTAGTTTAGCTTATGGGGCCAGACCTGCAGTTAAATGGCATTGTCAAATAGGAGAATTACATTATTGTGGACTTTTTAAGGCTATTTATCAAAATGATAATGGGTTGGACAGAATAAATGTAATAGATGGATTAGTAGTGATTTAAAAGGCTATAGGCTATTACAATAATGATTTCTTTTACCTTCATTTGGAGCAGAAATAACCTCCTTTTAGCACAGTGCCATAGGTTTTTCAGTTGAGGGAAAAGGGCAAAGGCTAGTGTGAATGGGGCTTCTGACATTTGCGGTTACAGTGTTTGTTTAGAAGGTGGCAAAAGGGTTGAGACTGGCTTGCCAGGTCAGTAAGTTACTTTACATGTAAGTTGTTGATTTTGAGTAGTTTCACTGTCAGAAATCACAGAAATCAGGTATTTTCTCTTCAAGTTTCATGTCTGTAACATTCTATGTTTGTGCTTGCTCAGCAGAGCATTTCTGTTGGTCTGCCTGTGGCTTTGAAAATGGTTTTAAAAGATCTCTCCTACCTGTTTTAAGTCCAGATTGATTGAAAGAACTGGGCTGTGGCTCTGACTCGTGGTCAAAGAAGCGCTGTAAACACTGTAAGTGCACTTGTTTCTAACATATCTATGCTTCAGCTCAGCTTTTTCCGTGATTGACACACAAGTTCTTCTCATTAATAGTCCCTATTTGCTGTGTTTTAGGAATGCTTTTATTGGGAACAGCAATATCAGGAAATTAGCTTTTTAGTTGCAGCTAACACAGCTCAGGAGGAGAGAGATGAAACCTAACGTTTAAACATACTGAGAGTTGAACACAGACACCTTAAACAGTATCTTTCAGTGACTTTACTTACAGCAGTGAGGTGAGGATGCCTCAAGTCTGAGGGAAGAAGGAGGTTGTAGTTCTTGAACATGATTTATAGCCCATGACAATGTCCCAGTGCCCACTAAGACTCATAAAGTATTTAAGTCTGTAAGTTTCTTGAATGCACAAAGGATGATCTATCCATCAAGCAACAGGGGTTTTTCCTCCTCTTCAATACAGAACTGACAAAGCTTGACTTACTTTTTACAAATCTGCATCACTGTGTTGTCATTCGGACAAACTGAAGACCTATTTAGGTCAAAGTGCAAGAAAACCTGTTTACTTTCAGGTTTAGATGAAGCCAGTAACAGTCTATGTAGCTTAGTATTTAAAGTTCAACTCACCGTGCATATCTAGATTCTAATCTGAGCACATGGTCACTTCTCAGAAATGCTAGTTGGACAGATGCAGCATATTTAAAGGAAGCTTTGGCTAGAATTCAATTCTAGTCAACCACAATTACAGAAAAGTTAGCCATTATTACCACAGGTACAAATCTGCAGGTCTGGTGGGTTCTAAGATGGAGCATGGGGTGATACCTCAGGAAAGCCTTACTCGTGTTTAAAATGCCATTCTACAAAGAAACAACCCTGCACTAAGAAAATACAACGATTTCTATGGGGGCAGGTTGCTTCACAAACCGAGCAAAATGAAAAGAATCATGAAAAGTCCCTTTTTTGAGTTAAAGATGACTGAGTTTAAAGGCTAATCAGATGACAAAACACAGCAAACTGAAGTATGAATTATCGCACGAAGTAATCACAGCAGCAGTTTTTCATTAAACGTGGAGAAACAAAATGTACGTGACTCTCCTCTGTTCAGCCTGGGGATTCCTCTCCTTAAGTGTACACTTCTAATCTTTTACAGACAATAAAACAGCTTCCTGTTTGCAGGGGAGGAAAATTTGTAATCTGAGCCTCATAGGAGTAAATAGACTAGAGTCGTAAGAGCAGGGGTAGGAAAGGCTGGAGAAGTAAATAGAGATGCAGACGAAGCAATATTTGCCTCCTGTATTACCTGTCCTGTCCTTTGTGAAATGTATCACTTACTGCCGGGGAGTGAGCCACAGAAACTATTCTCTGAGGTGGCAGTTTCACCAGAGCAGCCAACTGCTCCCCAATGCCAGCTTTGACAGACAAGAAAGTAATGGAAAACAGAGCTTTTGATTAATTTTTAGCTCCTATGACTGCATCTCCTGACAGTTTATCACAAAGACAAAAAACTGGAAATGTTTGTATCGTAGGAGATATGAAGCCTCAGAGCAGCCAAAGTTAGAAAAGTTATTTTCCAGCCCCTCGACATTTTGGGGCTTCAACAGACATATTTAGCTCCTGTATGCTTCTAAAAATAAACTGGCTATGCCACATTACATTGCCATGTCTGTGCACCAAATTTCAATACAATATCCAATGTGATGTTTTGAGCCAACATGGTTTTCCTTGTTAATAAATGCTTGAATGGGAGCCTCCTGGTGTGCAGACCTCTTTGTGTTTATTGTTCATGATCGTTTCTTGGATGCAGCACCCATTTAGTGATGTGCATGCCTTACTTTGATTCCCTGCTGAAAAGTGTAAACCTATAATTCTCTTTTGCTGTTTACTGTCAATGCAAATGAGTGTAACGTCCAATCAGTGTCAATATGTGTGACTCCAAGACCATATTGATTACTCACTGACATCCTCTGATCACCGGTTAATGCAACATTAGCGCTTTTCAGGAGTTCAGATTTGCTTTCAGTTGCTTTCTGTTTTCATACAGGCCCTGTATCTGTAAACCTGCTGTTCTTACCAATGGTAGGTTATACAGATGCTTTGATTGGATCCTGATTCTGAGGGTCACTATTTGATCCGGAATGAATTTTTGATTCAAACCAATCCTCAATTCACAACCCACTCCCTATTTCTTTATTGAGGTGATAATTTCAATATCTACTTCAGTCTGCTGTGCACTAAGGAACTCTAAATGATTATTGGAAATAATAAAATGTAGCCAAGATAATACATTGTTGCCCATTTGTTAGTGTTTATCAGCTGTTTACAATAATGCAAATACGTGAAATTAAACCTAAAACAAAGTAATTTACTTGTGCTTAAGTTACAAGGTGTCATGATTTCACTAGTGACCGTGTTAACCTGTTGCTTTCTTGTTGAATACAGAGACAACCAGCAACACATTAGACTTGTAGTCACCAGTTAACGTGATTACTTGTAAAACCTTAACACCAGTCTTTGAGGAGAAACAGTCAGTTGATCCTGTTATTTTTATTTCCTATGTCAGTCAGCAATTGTTGGCTGTTCTGTTAATTTTAAATCCAAGTGAATACATTTATAATGTGATCTAAGATATATGAACGCACTTTGCACACTTTGCACACTTAGCAAACATGTCGGGTCCAGCTTCCCCTTACCTGGGATTGTAGAATCCCAGTCATCCATGCCTTGATATCCTCCAGACTTGACTACTGCAATTCACTTTATATTGGCATCAATCAGTCATCTGTACACCGCTTACAACTTGTCCAAAATACTGCCGCATGTCTCCTTTGAAGATGTAAAAAAAGAGATCACATATAGCAACCTTACACTGGTTACCAGTTCAGTACAGAATCCCTTACAAAATTCTCCTCTTTTCGTTTAAAGCCCTTCATGGCCTTGATCCAAGCTACATCAAAGAAATGTTAACACCTTAGAGCACAGCTAGGCCCCTCCGGTCATCAGATCAAGAACTATTAACTGTCCCACAATCACATCGTAAACTTTTTTGTGACAGGGCTTTCTCAGTAGCTGCTCCAACACTGTGGAACACCCTACCATCACACATACGATCAGCTGATTCTGTGGACTGCTTCAAAAAATACTTGAAGACTCACTTTTATTCTCTTGCCTTTTCTGGTAGTTAATTCCTCTTGGATTTGTGTCCTCGTTTCCTCTATCATCTTATGATAGCCCAATTTTGTGTGTGGGTGCAAGTGTATGTGTGTTTTTCTGTCTGAGATAGCTGATGTCCCTTTGAACTATGGCAGTGTAAATTGGTGTGTACATGGTACGCCCATATGTACTTGCACACTTATTGGGATGTCACTATTAATTTATCTTTGTCTTAAACACTCTAGTAATGTCATGATGTTTTATCTGGTGTTTTTAAATATATTTTGTTTAATTTGTCCTGTACAGCACTTTGGTACAAACTCTATTTGTTTTGAAAGTGCTCTGTAAATAAAGTTGACCTTGACCTTGACACAATCTTAACATTTTAATTTTGGTAGAACTGGGTGAGCTGAGTAACCACCGGCTCCATGAACAGTGTAGGCGGTTCGCCAGGATGTCAGACACAGCAATGTAAACAATGCTGACAGCACAGCTTACCAGCCACACATCCTCCAGCTGTATCTGTGCATCAGGGAAGGTGGAGATCGGTGCATGGAGGAAAATGTCAGCACCAGGTTTGCTGAGCTCATACTGTCTGCTTGAATAGGATGCAATAAAGTAAATTTAAAAACATAATTTTTTGGAAATAGTGAACTGTATATATTTATATATGAGATTCTAATGTGTGTCATTTTCTCAGCACCTCTAGTAAGGTATATAACTGGTCTCTATAAGCAAACCTGAGGATGCCCTTTAGTCCCGAGTCCTCCACAATGTTCACCAGGTGGCTGTCAGTTGTTACCCTGTGTTCAACTTCTTGGGTTTATTTTCATCCAGGTTTTTGCAAAAAAAAAAAGCCCTCTATGCTGCGAAGTGGTTGCCCACTGACATCAGTGGGTTCATCTGTCATGGGATGCTTGGATCAAAGATGGTAGCTCAGACTCAGAAGTACTTGAGTAATTTTTCAATTCCATTAGACAAAGGGAGGATATTTCAACCAGGAGAGACTTAAAACACATTTAACCACAATTTAATTTACACATGTGGATAAAAGAAAAATATGCAAAGTCCTTGGGGATTAGACTCCATCATGATGACATCATGTACTTGAAGGAGTAGTGAGGCAAACAGGAGGAATAGGATACCCCCTATGGAGTCTAGTCACTGGTAGAGGTGTTGGTGAGGGATGCAGGATCAGATGAGGAGTAGACTTGTCCAGTCCTGCTTCTGAGAAGCAGGACTGGATGTTGATGAACTTAATGGAGGTGGCTGGGGTGGAGGAGGGTTGTAGGTCATCGTCCATACCTCATAGTACACTTGTGTATTAACTAGTGCTGTCAAACGATTAAAATTTTTGATCAGATTAATCACAGGGTTGCTGTGGATTAATTTTGATTAATCATGATTAATCATTTATTTTTAATCTATATTAATTGCGTTTCATTTTGCATAAGCAAGCAGACTCAAGAAAGAAGGGAATATATATGCCATGGCTATTCAATTATAAATTCAAGTGGGCCAAATTTTTGAATCAAGAAATGTATCCAGGCCAGACATGTTTGGCACCCAGTAAGCAGTTGGTAATGTCAAATTTCGAAACAATACAGATCAATTTGATGAAAAAAATTATCTTTTATTCATAGTCTTCCTTTTAAATTTGGCGTTCCGTGAGGTTGGGTTGTCACAAGCTTGGCAATGCGTTAGCCAAAGTGCTAGCAGAAGCCCCGACGAACGTATGCTTCACGTTAGTGTGGTATTTTAAGCTGGAAGTGCTTCGGTGAAAAGAAAACTCCTTCCTGCAGAATGTGCATAATACTTTATGTCGGTCGACTGTTCTGTCTTGGGGTTTTTTTGTACTCAAATTTCCCATCGAGAGGGCCAATGTGCTGTTTAGCATCTTCCATATTGAGTTGGTTGATCACTACCGGATCAATGGTCCATTTGTGCGTGTGCGGCGGCATGCCCGACGGCAACCCTACTTGGACAAACTGACCGAAATGTGTTGCCAGAGACGTTTCAGGGATTTTGAGGCATTCTGTGCTGTAGATGGGTTAATTGCGTTAAAAATTTTAATCGGATTATTCATGATGATGGATTAATCTGCATTAACACATCAATTTTGACAGCCCTAGTATTAACCAATATGAAATATGATTGATATATGATTTATCCTGCTGACAGGTTTGGCTGTAAATATGCAAAATAGTATCATGCATCACTACTTTTGTCAGCCCAGCCGTGCAGGAGTTTTTAAAAGTGAAATACTCTATTCAAAAGCACAGTGGTGATGTTTATTTCCCCCACGACTGCGATGCATTAAGGACAAGAGGAAACATGTTTGTAGCACTTAGAGACATGAGTGAATAATGATATTAAAAAAAAAACTAATAAAAGACTATAATGTAACTGCTATTAATGCCTACAGCCCTAGTTCGTTCATTAGTTTAACCAGTAAGTAATACTGGTGCTGTCTGATCTGAATGGTTTTGCTTCAATTGTGTTGCCTTTAGGTATATGTAGAGTCTACACTTCACAAAGACAATTATTATTCTTTACTTTTCCTTTCTTCCTTTTTTCTTTGGTCCAAAATGAGTTTCCTGATGTAATTGTTTTTTAGTCAGTCTTAATAACATTAAGATTTGTATGTGGGAGTACTGATCAAACAGATCTCACTTTATAACCATTAAAATGCCTTTTGAGTGAAGATAATTGAACTGATGTTGTGTTTTTGTGGTATGAAAAATAATTGTGCTGCACCCACACTTTATGATTAAATATTTGATTATTAGGCTGCTCCCCTGCAAACGTACACATTCCCATTTCAGCCTGCATCCGATCGGCGTTTGTGAAATAGTCCTCTCTTTGATCAATCTGTGTTGTTTGTATGCTGCTGTTCAAGAAAAATCTGAACTTTAAAATTAGGTTTTAGCAGCAGGACATCAAACAAGTAACAAAACAGGGACTATTTTCAAACCAAGTGTATTTCTTTTTACAATCACATCACAGCATGGAGCTTGAGCTATCCATCTTTGAGATTACATTTCACTTACTATGCAATGTATGATAATTTTCTTTTTTAATATAAAACATCCTGCTGGAGGGAACTCTATAACAAGTGTGTATAGAAGAGTATTGCATGCATTAATGCATGTGTCTTCTGTGTAAATATTAGTCTAGCTTCACTGATATATGATCAGGAGCATTAAAGCCATGCCTTATTGTGAGATTTTTAGTGGTGTATGGTCGAATGACACCACAGTCAAATACTGATGCTTTCCCTCTTTAACATCTCCTTTTCTCATTGGCCTTTATGAATTTTCATTAAGCTCTACTTTAACTTTCTGATTGAGAGTCCGTCACTTCACTGCTGCTGTCTGATGGGCTGGGACTTCAAACGTAAAGGGCAAATATTGAGTGCCAGTGTTCTCTCGGTGGCTGCAACTGAAGCAGTGTACTCCACAATGTGCTGATGGAAAGTGCCATCAAAGACACGGCGCTCTCTGAGAGGCGGATATTGTCTGTCATACAGAGGGAGTGGTGTGGGGTTTCATTGTGCTACAGTATGAGGCTTGATGTCTCTGCCATGTTTCACGCTGGTATTGTCTGTGTAATCTGACACTCATGGGTTTTGATAGTGTTGTGAAAACGACCGATCACAGGCAGCTTGTTTTTAAATCTCTGTTATTGCCTGATTTTAAACCTTAGCAAAATTCTAATTAACTAATCTTAGCACAAAAAGTATGGAAATTTGTGCAGGTTAACGGCATTTGCCAGCTGTGCCCTCTCACTGTGAGTAGCTTCAGAGAGAAGCCTTCACTCTCAGAGATATTAGTGAAATAATTTTTTAAAAAGAAGAAACGTCCTCAACCACTTATACAAGACTCTTTATTATTAGGGGGTGCTCAAGAAAACAGCGGAAAAAGCAGTAGCAGCAAGGTGGCGGCCCTATGTTCATACTCACTCCCTCATGTCTGCATCTCTTTCCCTCTCTCTATCCACCATTGCCCTGTGATATCCAATTTATTGATTGCTCCCATGTTAACCAAGGTCTGCTCTACAAATCTCATAGTAATCTTTGTAACACAAGTGGCAGAGAGCAGTACAGTTCTGTACAGTTGTTAAGATTTTTAAGCAGCCAACCTGCATCAGTAGTGTACATAAAAGATGATTTGACCCTTACCTGTCCACTGATCTGACTGGAGGCAGGAATCGAGATAACCAGGGCCAGTGCTGCAGGGTATAATAGAAATGTGTGCTAAACTCTCACCCTGAGAAAGCCATGTTTGAGGGCGATCACATCCCCTCAGGTTGAATTCACTATCGTGCACAATATCAAAGGTTAATGTGAACTGCTTTAAGTCAGAGCATTGTTACGTTTCCCTCTAAATCTTTACCTTTCCACTGTCTCATCTCTCCTTGTATCTTCTGCTGTTTTGTCGAAGCCAAGGCGCCCAAGCTAAATGATGATCCTCCCAGGTTCATGTTTAATGGAGGACCCCATTACCCATGAAAAATGGGCCTTGTTCCGTTGCGGCAGACTAAATCCAGAGCCTGCAGCAATTACAGGAGAAATGCACTAAAGGAGAAGACAGAGGTGATGATTTTTCGTGTGATATGTTGTGATGAGGTTGTATGAGATGTGATTGTAGGTGCTGCCACTCTGAGGAACACATTCACATCCTGTCGTTTTTTATCGGATATCAGATGCCGATGGGATGTGTGAAATTCCACTTAGGTTGACACAGATGGGCTTGTTATGGATTGTTCATCTCAGTGGTGTGTTATCCAGAAGGATCTTATCAGCGTATTGAAGGATGCTTTCAGGAGGTTATGCTGATTATGAGGTTTGTTTGGGCCAAGTGGAGCTGTTAATTCTCTCTGGATCATGAAGAGGATCTAATGATTTTTGCTTCTGTGCATAACTTTACTTAAAACAGAAAGCTCACAGTCACTCTGCTGTCAAATGAACTGACCAGAAAGGGGAAAAGGATTTTTTTCCCACACATCTGAAATACTATTCTTTACAGAACAACTCAAACAGAAGGAGTCTCATTATCGATCGTTGGTGTTGCAGTACACACAAACAGGAAAATACACACCCATCAACGAGTGAGCTCGCAAAAGAAGACAGAGAAGGAAGCACTCAATGCGTCACAGAGAGATCACATTTCCAGTCAGGCCCTTCTTCTGCCTCACACTGAGCTCTGAGCCCCAACCATCAAGTGACAAGCAGACAAATTGATCATGAAGAAGCCCAGAGGCAATCAGAGCGCAGCACTCGCCCACAATTACTCGTCCTTTAACACAGCGATCAATGAGCTCAGTGGATCTGACCAGCGCTGTGGACGGGTGGATAAATCCCTCATATAATGAGAAGTAGAGGGGCTCAGAAGGTAAATGTGTGATTTGAGAAGGGAGTCTTTAGATTGAAATTTCCTCTGGAACACATGCATGAAAAGCTGGTGTTTCCCCCTTTTAACATATTTTATAGTCAGTTATAATTGACAAAGATCATGTAGATTTAGTCAATTTAGTCCACTCTTTGGACCACTCAGGTGGTGCCAGCTCTGCTCATCTAAGTAGCACCCTGCAAACCAATTACACAATATTTACCCATGACTATATGATCCAGGTTTAGCAGTGTCAAATAAATAGAGGTCAGGCCAGGTCAGGTATGGGACCACATTCTGGTTTGGCACCTCGCTGCGTCAGTCTTGGTACTGTACTGCTCTTGCCTCCTGATGGCCACTGTTCAGGCCTGTGCCAGGCCCATTCCCCATCTCTCCAGGTTTCTTCCCAGCTGGCCCCTCCATGGCCAACCCCCGCATTCAGACCAGCCTACTGGGTCCTGGGCACCCAGTATGCAGTGAGCTGGATCAGGCCCATGAAAGTGCGCCAGGCACCTGTAAAAGTGCAGCTACTTTTTCCGTATCAAGCAGCTGACCCTTTCCATCCCTGCTCTCCTGAGCACATCAGCATTAAAATCAGTCTTGCTACAGTACCCAGTACCCAAAAATGCACTGAAGAGAAGATGTCACAAAGGAGTCCAGCCAGTGGCTCTGGCCATCAGTCAACGTCCAGGCCTCGCAAGTGTATAGTAGAACCGGGAGGACTGAAAGACTCTGACCTTTGTCCACATACTCAGATACAGCTCAGCAAATCTGTTGCCCCATGCCCAGTTTGCTCTGAGCAGAACTGCTCATTTAGTGTTTTTACTGGGTTTAATACCTGATCAATCACTGCAACAGATGTAATGTCATTGTAAGGAAAAAGGATGGGGCTAGACAGCAGCTGGAAGGCAGATTATAAACAGACATACTGCATTAACAGTACTATATTGTATATGTTTGTGTATCCAAATGTTATACTGATTGATGTGCTAGCTTTATGCTAATCCTAACAATAGTTACACACAGGACCGCTGCTTTTTCTTTGTCTTTTTTTCCATTTGTTGTGGTCAGCCCTCGACAACACATCATAAAGGCAGGCATGTTACAGTATTTAGTTTTACCCTTTTGACTGCTGTGGTGCAGAGTCTTACTGGTCAGCTTCTCTGACGTCACAGAACAAATCGTAGAAGGTAGAACAGAAATGCAAACATAGTAGACTTCCTGTCAGGAGGTGTTTCAGATAGGTTTTAGATTTTCGTTCATTATGACAAACTGAACTATAACACAAAAATAAACAACAGATTTTCAGGGCCGGCAAGTTCCTGAAACTCTACGGCTGTCGGATCCGGCTGAAATTGTGTAGCCTGACCTATAGTTAGACCTGGGTCAAGAAAAGACCTCTAGGTTCAATTCCGCTATTGTGAAAATGCACAAGATTTAGAGCAGAAAAGAAACAAAAAGTATAAGCACATTTTCTGTACATATCGGTATATTTCTTTTTCCTTCGTATGCTATTATGAAATAATGATGGAGAACAACTGTTGAAAAGTAGTGTCCCCACCTTTGACCATGTTGCTATGTATCCGAGCAAACTTTGTACAATGTAACTGCCTCTTATACCAGACGATTCAGTCTCAGTGGGTGATGGCGAAGCTGTGCTTATGGCTATGCTGCATATCTCAGTGTGCCAAAAAAACCTTGCAAATGTGTTACATCTTATAATTTTACAGCAGTTTCCCAAAAAAAGTACCTTCAGTCCCTTAATGACTTACTCAGGCAGGAGATCATGATGTTCCTGCAGCCTCTTAGCATTCATCTCACGTTTTCTGCTCTGATTGACTACCTTTGTTTTATAACCTTTGCTGTAGTACAACCTATGCTAATACTGATTGCCCTTACTTTGCAAGTCTGATCAGAGCAGCACTGTGATAAAATGAGCTATCAAAATAAATGATGATAGGAGCGCTGAGCATTGATTTATATTGATTCCTTTGTGCTAACTTAAAGCACGTGCGTGCTTGTTGACTGTTGGATTTTCTGATGCTCTTTTATGATCATGCAGCTCTCTTCTGCAGGTGGTACCTGCTTAGGCTATAGAGAGCTTTTCAGTGGGATTGTTAGATTCACTGTGGCAAGTGCATGTGCTTTGACAGAACAGGACAAAAATACTTGTACATATCAAAGGGACTTCTGCATGAGTGGGTTGTCACAGAAAGGGGTCTTCCCCCCCAATACAATCTGTTCCAAATGGTTCATTTAATGTTTCATTTCGGGTGAAAATGTGATGCATGCAGTTAGTCAGGTTGTTGCATTTGTTCACATCTTTAAAAATCAAAGACGATAAAGTTTGCTCATTCTGAAGTGAAGTTGGACCCATATTAACTTAAATTTATGTATGAGATCATTGCAACTGGCTCTGCTGATCTCTTATTCATGACCTCAGCATGACTCCACTCGTCTAGTACAGAGGCCAACACACCAGCTACACATGCAAAACACACAGGCCCCATGTTCACTATCAGCACAGTTGTGTTCTCATTATTATTTCATATTTTGTTTATCTTTTGTCTGTGCCATTTTGAACAAACAAACAAACACCAAGACCCTTACCTTTTTGCACCTTCTTTTCACACTCTTCAGCGATGAATCATTGTGATTTGTGTTACGCCAAGACTTTATTGGGTTTAAATTCAATTTCCCACTTCTGGCAAATGGAAGAATGTGAATAATTGATGTGTAAGCCTTGTCTGAGGGCAAGAATGAAAAGAGAGCGTGTTCTTCCTGACTGAGTTTAAAGGTTTACCATCCTGCAGGCGATAAAGGAGATCTGGCTCTGACGGATCCTGGAGGGATTTTGGTATAAATCCACGCTTTACTGTGTAATAGGCTGACTCTGTTTCAACTCAGCTTTGTTAAAATATGATTTTTCATCAGAATGATCAAACTTTGGTGTCAAACTTGGGTGTGAAATCTTGCATATCACAACAGAACTGTAAATTAACATGAATATTTATTTAGAACATGTAAATTAGCTTTCGAGGATAAGATCTCCTGGACTGAATCTGTTTATCATTGGTTAAAAGCCATCACAAAAGTCTATGCATTTTTATGTGTAGTTACCCAGCCATGAAACACCCACAGATCCTCTCTGCATTCTCATATGTGCTCTCAAATGGAAATATATCACATAATTGGTACACATTGTCCCATAAGCTTTAAATCCAGGCCTCACAATAAATTGCCTGCAACATAGAAATCACATACAACACATCTGTTCATTCCTCACATGCTCTCTTGTGAATTCTGTCTGCTGCTGTTGCCGAGCTCTCAAGATGGGAAATGAAATTCATTGATCGCCTATTGACCCCAAGCGCAGATTCAGAACAGCACTGTGACGCCACGGTTTGGCCGTGAAATGGGATTTTATGATGCTCCCCGAGTCCACTCTGTTTGATGCAGTCTTTAACCCTTTCTGCACAGTTTCAGCCAGACATGACGAAATCACAGTCACTGTAATGCTTTATAGATGTCAGGGCTGCTATAATACAGCATCAGTGTGCCTGGGAGAGGTTCAGTGCTTCCCTCAAGGATAATCAAGAAATGCAGACACCCGCAATAAAAGGCAGCCCCCCTGAAGGGCTGTCTGCTTACAGCTGCAATAAACTTGACAATCATTATTGAACCTATGAAAATTCAGATGCTTTCAAACAGCTGTCAAAAGTCGCTGCAAGCAATAGCATGTGTGCTCACTGTAATACCTTGCCTTTGTTTCTTTCTTCCTTATACATCAAACTATACTGGAGAACTTGCACATTATTGTTTCAAGTATGAAATACAAAGACATTCATTTTTCCTTGGAGCTAAATGCTCACAGTCCCTCCTAAATCTAGCAAGAGTGATCTAAAGTTATTACAAGGAATGGGCAGAAGAAGAAGTAAAATAAGTTGCAAAAAGAGGATTTAGTGCACAACAATTGTATTTAAGTTAAAACACAGTTACTCTGATTAAACTTTACTTAAGTAAAAGTAAAAGTGTTAAATTTAAAGTTCAATTTAAGTACTGAGTAGATACTGAGTTTTACAGTAAAATATCATCTTTCCTTATTGGCAAGAACAACAAGAGTGATGCTCTCAGGTAAAGTAAAACCTTTGTATTAAAGTAAAATAATCAACAAAACTTGATAGTGTTAATTAAACTCATATATAGGGGCGCAGTTGGCATAATGGTTAAGTTGTGCCCCATGCACACAGTCGGCTGTGGTTCAAATCCGGCTTGTGGCTCCTTTCCCGCATGTCACTCCTCCATTCTCTCATTCCTGATTATGGCTCTTCCCACTATCTTATATCTCCAATTAAGACAAAAAGCCCCAAAATAAATTAAAAAAAAAAACTCATATATATTTAAGTTTCACACTTTAAAAACGTCTTTATCGGTCCACTATTAAACTACACCTCTGAAAATACAATATGACAGTAACTCTGCAACAACTCTTGAAAATCTGCTTTGTTCTTGTTCTCTGGCAACAACAAAGCAGGGAGTCTCATATCAATGTAGTGCATACTGATAAAGAATATGATCTATACATCCTTTAGGAACACTTAAAGTCACAGTTGGGAACTCTAACTCAGTGGATAACTTTACTCATGGTGCGAATGTGTCTCACATCAAAAACAACAACAATCCACCAGACACATGAGCAAAGGAACCCCAGCAGGGATCACTGTACAACAGGAAACATCCAAACACAGCTAAACACTCTGCCCAAGGGCATGATGGGGAGTTCAACCCACACATCCCCCCTGATTTGAAATTGCACTGGGTGGAGCTTAGATCAGTTGACTCTTCAGAGTTAAACCAACACTGGTGGATCAACACTGTCATATAACTCCAACACTGAAGACATTTTCACTCAGAATGGAGTTAGTACTACACTTTGGGAGGTAAATCAGCTCTGAAATGTATTAACTCTGAGATATCAACACTCAACACAGAATAGGAAAAAATAAAAGAGTATTGCACTCAAGTAAAGGTGTAGTCACTCTGATTAAAACTTACCGAAGTAGAAGTGAAAGTACTCATTTCAAATTGTACTCAAAAAAGTACAAGTACCCAAAAAAGCTGCTCAATTACAGTAATCTGAGTGAATGTAATAATGCATGAACCATCAATGGTAATTTGACTATAGTAGCTGAAACAGAAGCATTTGATATCATTTAGTCTCTTATTTATTGTCACTATTTGTACAGTAATCATGAAAAGCCATAATTCATGTTTGCAAAGTACT
Source organism: Cheilinus undulatus (assembly GCF_018320785.1). Lineage (NCBI taxonomy): Eukaryota > Metazoa > Chordata > Actinopteri > Labriformes > Labridae > Cheilinus > Cheilinus undulatus. The sequence goes on from NC_054886.1 coordinate 18,167,102, forward strand.
TTCAGCTTCTGCCATTTGTCAGCATGTTACCAGACGAATAAGTCAAAACACTTGGCTTTGTGCTGAATTGATTTAAAAAATAAGTCCCCACCAAAAGTGCCAAAAAAGACAACAAAAAGCTTTATTGTATAATTTTATAAAGCTATTTGTGGTTCCTACATCCAGATTTGTTTTAATAATCTTCCTGTCATAAAATCAAGATGTTTAATTGGTTAAGAAGAACAAACATTGATCTGAGAAAGTTAAACAATTGTAGTTGCAGCCCTTTCTTAGTTTTAATATGTTTAGGTTTTTATGATTAATGGTACAAGCTGTGTCTCAATTCAGGAGCTGTTTCCTTCCAAGGGTATATTAGAAGGCCTTTCTTTATCTTTTTTCTTGCTTTTCTGGCTCAATAGAGCTTGTTAGCTTGTGTTGCTTATTGGAGACAGTGATGCACTAATAACATCCATGTGTTTTATTGAAATGTGGGGTTGTGCCTTGTGTTAACATAAAAGTAAAACTATTTGACTCAGTTGCCCGCTAATACAAAGCACCACACTTCTGTTTCTCCACCTTTAGAATAAAAGCGCTAAATGCCATACTGTTTACAAAGGGGAACTGAAATTTATGGAGCAGTGAATTAGACATTTAACAGATTCATTATGGATAGAGAGCAGTCAGCAATGGCTGGGTCCTTTGTTGGAAGCTACCCCTGAATTGGGACACAGCTGCCATATTCTCTTCATGTGCCTAACCCTGGCTGGCTTCTGCTCCTCTAGTCATTCCCAGAGTAGAGGTGATGATTTTCTTGTGCTCAGGCAGGTAGAAGTTGTTGAGTCCTTCTCAACAGATGGAAGCCATGGAGCGGCATCAACCAAACTGAACTAATAATCCCTCATTTGAACAATTTCTCTCTTCCCAAAGGATGCACAAGCGTCAACCCTGCACCAGTGTGTGTGCATTTGTGTTTTCACAGCACACTGCCTTGGGAAATTTTGCTGAACCTAATTTTCCTGTTCCCTGAAAATAAACGTATTAACACTCGAGCAGCCTGTGATTGTACAGCTGTGACAAATGCATGCAAAACAGTGCTCTCTACATGTTGAGGTGGTCTCTCATTAAACCTTCACTGATGCTTGTAAACCAGCAGAGAGGGTTACTTCCTATAATTCACTCCTGCAAACAGCATCATTTAAATAAGTCTTATAGTTGAAGAGAAACCCTTTCCTAGATTACATTCTGCTGTAAAACTGAAACCATGAAAAGTCTAGCTCCTGCTGCCACGGCCCACAATGCTCTGGTGCCTGGCTTGGAAAATGAATCCCTCCCTCAGGTGGAGTGGAGAAATGCTGGAATGTATTTACCTGCTCTGCTTTGTCAGAGTCAGTGGGTGGAAATGGAGAAGGAGTATCTGAAGGGGAATACATTTAAGACAGCAGGTCTTGTGCACGTGTGAGTCTGTGTGTTTCTTCCATTCATTTAATGGCACCACATGGCACACAGACTGCACCAGCCTGACAATTTTTGGCTGGTTCTTCATGCTATGAAGAAAGCTGCAGGCTTCATAGAAGGATTACTAGTGAACTGGTTACTGGGCAGAGACCCTACCTTTATTGGAGCATGGATCATATACTGGAAAAGCTGCAGCTGTAATGTGGCTGCTTTTTGCATTGGAGTTGTCTTGCTTCTTTTTAAAATCCTTTGTTGGACATTACAAATCATAAGGTATGCATGAAGGTGAAGTTTCTGATTTTGTGATTTGGGTGCTAGACCATCTGTGCCCCCTAAAATTGATCATTTAAAGACTGAATGGACCTTACGTTTTTATAGGAGACAGATCAGTGAACCATATGTGGGTCCGAACTCCGAACCCCCAGATCACTGGGAGTTCGGAGTTCGGCCGTTCCAGCCATTCCAGCCGTTTGGATCATGTGTCAGACAAAGGCTGGTTCAATGGATACTTTCTCACAAACAAGGCCAAAGAAACTGGAGCTCATGATTGACTTCTATGCTATTTAATCAGGTGCAGAGGACTAATTATTTGACATGCACTGCGTCTTCATCAGAGTCAAACAGTAGTGGTGTGGTTTGAAAAATCTCCTCAAAGAGCATTAGTATAAACTCTTTCATAAACTGCCGTACATCACATGCCATCTACATGCTCCAAAGTTCCTGTGGAATGGTGTGTGTTGGTGAGACAAAACATCCCCTCAAAACTTAAATAGCCAAACACAAAGTAGCAATCAGCAAGAGGAGGGAGGCTTTTTGGATATACATCCTCGACACAGTCAAACCATTTGGACTTAATTGAGAACTTCTCATGTTCTTTATAATGTTTTCTTTTGCACATCTATTTATACTGTGTATTTTATGTTGTAAATTCGTTCACACATTTTTGATCAGATTAGAGGGCTAGTTATGAGTTTTACAACAGTATTGCTTACCTGCATGCTGACTTCCCACTACGGGCGACCAATCAGGGTTGAAGCTCTGAAACGAGAAGGGTAACCGCACCACTACTGTTTGACTCTCTGTTTTGAGTTTTTTTTCAATCTGCATCTACTTGATAATGTTTTCTTTTTACTTGTGCAATTTTCTCTTTGCTGTTTTCTTGCATCTCTTTATGGACCTGTGTCTCTAAGATGTTGTCTTTTTTGTTAACCCTGCATTTGCATCACTTTAATGTTGTTTCACATGCCTCTGTAGTAAATCCAGTCATCATTCCTCTCTTTATTGATATGTTGTGTGGCATTGTGGCTATTACGCATCCTTTTACAGTTGTCTTACACCTTTTTGTAGGTGTTTTGCATCTATCTGTATTTGTTTTGTGCATTTCTATGGCCATTTCCTTCATCTTCAAGTCATTTCCCTTCTCTTTGCACTAAAGTCTTGAATAGCTTTAACTGTGTTTGTTTTTCTGGAGTAGCTGTGCATCATTTTTGTTTGTATCTTGTATCCTCAATATCTCTTCATTCATTCATCTCATTTGCCATCATTTTGTCTTTAATTGTGATTTTCTTTTTAGTCCTCAGTATGGGTTTTCATTTTGCTGCAGTCCTTTGCAGTGGCTTTGCATCACCTCAGATGTTATTGTGTGGGTAGTCCTAGTCTCTTTATTGTTCCTCCATGTCTCACTTATGTATTTTGTTGGTGAACAAAGGTTCCAATGCTGCTTTTGGTCAGTGCATACTGTGTATGAGGAGCCATCCACAATGACTGTAAACCACCAGTTACCAATTCATTCCCGGCACTGTATCATAAATGTGTAACCACTTTCTAATTCTTTCCTCTCACCACATCCTCCCTCACTTCCACATGTGGATTATCAATGGTCCATGACTGGACCACTTAATAAAGACAGACCTGACTCATAACATGACTTAAACAGTCCCAGCGGCTGGCATCAGTGTGTCGGCGCTTCTGTCCACCTGACTTCTCTCTCCATCAAATGTTTTCCGTACCATTAACCGCCGTCCCTCAGGGGAGCATTCAGTGTTTTATGCTTACCTTACATCGAACTGAAAAGCTCTCAGTGCAGAGAGGTACACAGTCAGTATTTACCATGCAGTGCATTATTCAGAGTGACATCTCTGCCTGTCAATTTAACCCCATGTAATTTTTATGAGCAGAAACTCAACCTTGTTCTGCGAGGTTCGCCATACATGAGCTGCTTCTGGAAATAGCCTCTGTAGGGCCTAAGGTCAGTCACTACAGTATCATGTGGAGGTGGATTTAAAGGTTATCTTGACTTTGAGCTTGAAAGAACAGACTAAGGTCTGCTGCAGATGAAAGAAACAGTGCACAGTGGCATCCACACAGCACATGATTGCTGTGTAATTAATTCATAGATTTGTGTGCTCAGTTATGCATGGCTTGCATTGTATTGCACGCTTTACCTACTGGATCATCTTACACGCCACAGTGATGAATGTAAGGTTGTAACTTAATCAAGCATAATGAAAAGTAATTGGATTTTCACTCTTTTGTAGTTATCTAATTGTCTAAAATGTGTACACTTAATTGTTCAAGTTTTCTTGTTACTTTATTTGCCATTGGATCCACACATCCAGCTCATTCATTTGTTGGGGTGAGAAAACCATCCTTATCCACCTTATCCTTGTCTGACAGTATCCTGTTCTTCAGTGAAGCCACAGAACACAATGTTAATAGAAAAGTCGAAAACACAGTCAAACATTGTTGGTTTATTTGGGTTCTCGTCCAGAATGTAAAATATTTTCTACTGTTTAAAAAGTGTATGTCTTACAGCTAGATTTATTGCCGCCAGGAATTTGAAACCTCAAGGGATTTACAATATTTCCTCTGAAATATAAATTTGATGCAAGATTTAGTGTGACATTAGTATTTCTTTCCTTATTTCTCCACCTGTTTTACAATTCATATATGCCTTGTCTATGAAATATTGGATATTTTTGCCTCTGGTAGTGTTGAAGATACAATTCAGTGCTTTCATGTGGAATAATTCTTCCATCTAGATGTTTAATTAGGATTTTTTTTATGAGATGGATTGGCAAGAGGGTATTTAACAGTTTATACAGTGATAAATCTGTGTATGCCATTTAGGAACTTTAAAAAAAAAAGAAAAGAGTATACAGGGCCTGAACAGCCCTTTTAAAGTCCAGCTACAAATTCTCTATAGGATTGAGATCTAAGCTCTACTCAGCCACTCCAGGATATCCACCTTGCTGCTATAAGCCATTTCTGTGTAGCTGTTCCAGATCCTGCTGCCGAGCAGCATCCCGACAGCATGATGCTGCCACCACCCTGCTTCACTGTGCGGATGGTGTGTTCGTGGTGATATGCAGAGCAACATTTTGGTCTCATCCGACCAAAGAATTTTCTTCCACTTGGCTATGGAGTCTTTTACATGCCTCTTGACGAAGTCTAGTTGAGATTTAATAAGTTTTTTCCAACTGTGGCTTTGTCTTTGCCACTCTTACATAGAGCTTTGACTGCTGAAGAATAGGGGCCACAGTTGTTGTATGCAGTCTCCCACATCTCAGCTGCTAAGGCTTGTAACTCCAGAGTAGTCATAGGTGTCTTGGTGGCCTCTGTCACTTGTCTCCTTCTTGCATGGTCACTCAGTTTGTAAGGGCAGCCTGATCTAGTGAGATTTACACATGTGCCATATTCCTTCCATTTTTTGATGATGGATTTAACTGAACTCCAGGGGGTGTTCAGTGCCTTGGATTGTTTTTTGCAACCATCCCCTGACTTCTACTTTTTAAAAACTTTTTTCTGACTGTGGGAGTGTTCCTTTGTCTTCATGGTGTAATGGTAGCCAGGAATACTGATCAACCAGTGACTGGACCTATCAGACACATGTGTCTTTATACCACAATCTCAAAGACACATTCACTGGACTCAGGTGATCCCCATTTCGCTAAATGTGTGAATACTTGCAGATTCTGGCACATTTCTCCATGCTCTGTGGGGCACAGAAACAAAAAATAAATAAATATAAAAAGTAATCAATTTCAAATATTTAAATGACAACATTTTAATTGTCATTTTAATGTTTAGTTTTAAAGCATCACAAACCAAACATAGAATCCAATAAATGACAGGTCCAACCCCTGAAACAAATGCCACTTTTCCTTCCCAATCCACATCCACCACCGCCGCTGCTGAGATGTCTTCACTGTATTTTGTCGGTTGCCTTCCCTTTGGCTCAGCAGGTAAAGACACACTGGCAGCATTAATCACAGCATTTGTTTCCCGCTGTCTTTGCAAAGTGTGCAACTGAGTTTGCCTGACAGGATATGTACTGTAGCATCCACTCGGAAGACAATCAGCAGCCAGCGCTGTTCTGTCTTTGTCTCTGTCACTGCAGATTTGGTACCTTTGTGCAGCAACCAACATTAGAAACCAATATGAGAATACTTAATCAGTACATTCTTCCAGTATGCATTCCTTAGACTGCATGCAGATTGCATGTATTGATCGACATAAATAGTTGCAGATCAGAGATGCTGGGAATGCACAATTGAAGTGTTTAATTTGAGCAGACTTTAGTGCTTTAGGGAGGCATGTAACAAAAGCACATTCTTGTATCTCTCTTCACTCTACAAGGATTAATGATGAAAGCTGTTGGCTGGAGTTCAGCTTTTAGATTGGATTCCTCGCATCTTTTCAAGGAATCTCCCTCTAATCTTGTTTTGCACTCCTATTTTTCACATTCTGACCTTCTGCAGTTCATCAGATAAGACTGATAATGGAGTAAATCGACTGTTTCCACCAAAAAATGATCATCATTCATTCTCATCTCCTGAGAGTGAACTGAAAACTGGGATTAAAAACTAATGCTCTAGGACCCACCCCTGACATCCTATCTGGCCTTGAGATCAGAGGTGGGATTTCAGCGTTACCCCGGCCACATCCACAGATAGTGTTTGTTTACATGCAGAAAAGACGGCTTGCAACATGTTTCACCATTTACCCGGGGAAAAGGGTTTCCCCTCCACCCACACTTTCTGGTTTATTAATAGTAAGAGATGTGATGCGTGTCGGGCGGGGCTTGAGTGTCAGCGCGGCGTTGGCATCGTTGACACGGTTAGTGTTTCACTTGTCACCGTGGGTGATAAGCTGTCATCAGAGCCAGCCTAATAGATTTTAGATGAGATTTCAGCCTGAGGCAGTTGATGAATGTGTCATTCATGGTGCTGTTTGTGACCCTGGCACGCCCATAGGCTGCTCAAGGTTTGACCATCCAAGAGTACATAGCTGCCATTTCTCCTCCTGTGCTACTGTAGCAGACAGAGAGATAGATACAGCAGGAGCTGTAGTCCACCTGCCTGATAATAGATTCTTCACACATCCACTTTAACATCATTTTAAAAGTTTACATCCAACCCATTTAACAGGGTTAATAAACACAGGTTATGTAATGTCAGTTAATGACATCTCTGGTCACAATGGAGCTGTTAGTCCAGTTTAATGGAAAGACGCTGAACAGACACTAAATACACCTATAACTGTTCATTTCTTAATGTTGCAGTAACATTCCTTATTTGAAAAAAAGTCTCCGTTTAACTCACTGACCATTGGATTTAGTCTCCTAAACCTGTTAATCTGTGTGTTTTACATTTGTGCTTTAAAACCAAACCAGTAAAGGTCTCATCTTTCCCATTTACTGCCATTCATTTTGATCGTATGTTTTCACCCAGAAAGGCTTGGGGCCAGATTTATTAGAACAAAGACCCCGCATGGATTACTCCTATCAATACATGAGAAGCCCAAAAATAAACCTTTCAATAAAGTGTAATTTTTTTTTCCACAGGATGAGTACTTCCCTGGTGTTGTGGAGTTTCACTCTTTGTTTTTAGGAAGAAAGAGTAGCTGCTGCTTAAGTTGACAAAGAGCCAAAAAAAAACCTCCATCAGGGACAATTTTGTTTAAATCTGAAATTTTGGCCATTTAGATGAGCTGTATGCAAAATTGGTGCTTTAAAGGTTACTGTAAAGATGCATGGCAGATGGCGTAGCGGTTAGCAGTTAGGATGTTTCTGACTCTATTCGCTGTCCTCTTTCTAAAAAAGGCATAAATGCTAAAACATGTATCTTTAAAAAGGTTTTGTTGAAGTAGGGATAAAATCGTCTCATAACCAGTCTTCCAGTGACTGAAACAGGCTTGTCCACAGAGTTGGCTGGGCCCCTGAAAATCCTGCGAATGCCCCTCCCCAGTTGGGATTTATTGATGATATCAATGCATGCATGTTCAGTAGCATTGGTGCTAGCATCCTGGCAAAAGGTTGCTTCATTTTGGACCTGAAAAGTGTGTCAAGCTTAACCTGACACCTCTCATACACAGCATTTGGGAAAGGGCAGAGGCTTTGAAAAATTCCTTGGAGGGTGATTAGATGAACGTTCTGTCACATCTTTACAGGCCAATCAGAGCAACAAAATACGTAGCCACTACCAAGGAGTAAATCCATAGAGTACTGCATTACACGAACCATAGACATATCAGTACATGACTTTTGTCGTTACATCATGACTCCGCCGCGCCTGAAAGTACTGCCCCTCTTCGCTGATTGGTCCTGTCACTTTCTAACTGGGCCCAAACGGTTCAGACGGGAGCTTTGCAAGATGGATTCACCAGTGAGAAACACAGAAACGGGCGTATCATCTGCTTTGCAAGGTTATGTCAAGCTATTATTCGATCCTGATATTCAACTTACTTATTCATGCCACTTAAGGACCCCTTTTCATAACTGTTTCCACCCAGTTTTGCCACATTTAATTAATGGCTGATGTCTGTTTGTTGGTTATCAAAAGCAGGTCTGTTGTACTATGTGGTCGATGGATCCATTAATCTCATTTACACAGCACTAATATCAGGATAAATCAAGAAATTTAGAATATAAATTTAGACCAAACAAGTGTCTCTCTATTAGAGATGAACTGATCTTTCTGGGTGAGTTGGTGCCTTTCTCATAGGATTTCTCTGCCTCTACCTCCTCCAGCACCTTCTCATACCCCTTAGGTTAATGCTTTCCTGAGGCACTTTTGTTTCTAGACCCACCTCTGCAGCCCAGCAGCCATTTACCAGTTCGCCATTCTGTTGGTGCACTTGTGGCCCAGCCATCTGTACCTGTTCCTGATTTTCTGGCTGATATGTGCTACCCTTGTTTTGACCTGCCGCCTGCCTGCCTGCTTTTCCCCTCGGGATTTGTTTGCTTGTTTGAACCTTGAACCTTCCTTCTGAGCAGTCGTGCTTCACTGTAAGCCTTTTCTTTTGAAAATGACCTACAGGAGCCCTTTTTTTCTTTAGATCTTTTAGGTTCAGATCCTCACTTCTCTATCCTTGATACTGCTTTGCTTTTGATAAGAACAAAACAGTCTCTTTTACAGATAAATACAAATAGAATAAGTGCTTTAGCTTGCTTTTTGTTGTCCACTGGAGCTTAAGCATTATAAAAGCCTCATTACATATTCTTTATGTGCAGGAACTGCTGCGTTGCTCGTTCTTTTACTTTACCTAAATCCCCACTCTCTTAGTTAAACAAGATGTGTGACTGAAACTGAGCATGCTCATTACACTGCACATTTAAAAGACTTTTCTCCTGAGCTGCTCTTATGGTATCTCAAGCAGAGCACAGTTGGCTAAAGCAGTGCACAGCATGATATGAAGTTTTACTGAATGAAGTGGTGTAAGGGGTAATGTGTATTGCTCCTGAGGTTTTGGAGCTCTCAAGTTCAAAGAAGCATTAAATTAAGTTTTCATCTAGAGTGTGGGTTGCTTATTTAGCAGTATTTGTGCCTCCAAATAACAGCAGCAATCATAAGACTGCATGTGCTCTTCCACTGAAGGTTTTATTGAGTTCATTTTCACATCTCAGCTTGTCTGTTTCATAGTTTTTATTTGGAGATGAATCAAGTGTGAGGAGTTGTGATGCAGAGCGAATGCTGCTCATTACACTGCTCAGATGCAATATCCACTACCTTAGGAAGGGATAAAACAAGAAATTTGATCCTCTAAAGCAGATTCTGATATGTTTTAGCTCAACCTGATTCATCCCACATCTGACTGAGTAGAAAAGCACCAGCATTGCAGCTTTACTGTAATGCTTAGTTGAAGCTTTTTGACACGTTTTGACTTCTTCTGCGGCTCAGTGAGCGCTGATCTCGAACAGCAGGCATAGTGTCACGCAGACAGCAGCTACATGTCAGAGTGTAATAAAAGAATGTGACTCAGGTCAGGCCCACAGGGTGCACAATGGCAGCAGGTGGGGCTGTGCTAATGACAGATCGACTCGACTGGGTGCCATTGGGACTCGAGTCCAACTGTAAATACTTGGCTGGCGTCCATGTTTGACAACCTCTTACCTCTGGTGCACAGTTTGGGATAGCTTAAAATGTGGATCTGCAGTCAAGCTGCAGTAAAAATGTTTTTGTTTTTCTCCTCCATGTGTTTAATGGAGCATTAAAGCAGCTTGATTTGAATTATGACTCGGCCAGCTCCTCACTTTTTATGATCGCCTCAGGAAAGTTCTGCGTCACCAAAAAGATGCTGAATCACGCCTTTTTGTCCATTTTGTCAGCAGTCGTACAAAATAAGAGGAACAGAAAAGAAGGAAAAGGTGTTTGAACCGTGTTTTTATTTATGTTCACATCACAAAAAGCTTCCTAAAGTAATGGTGTGCAGCAAAGCCTGCAACACCACACTTTCCAAGGCTTTTTCATTTTTCTCTCTAGATGTTCCCAAGCAAATGTGCTCCCTCTTTAGACATTCTGAGGAGCTATTTCATAAGCTGTGTCATCGTGCCAGACAGATAAACATAAAGGAGGCTCAGTGCTGTTGCAGACATTAGCCTTTTGTTTTCGTGCCACCATTTGAAGCAGAATAACCTTTTCACTGTTTGTCTGGTGATTGATGGCACTTGGATGCAGCTCTCTGCACGAGGTCCAGCGCCCACTGATTCAGACCATCTGGGCAGGTAGCTCAGCCCGTTGTCTGCAGCAACATATTGAGGTTGAATCAGAATCAAGATGATGGGAAAAAAATGCCTTTGGTGAATGAAGAGGGGGGATAAAAGTGCTGAGTGTGAATTGCTGTGATTTCTGCCTCAGCAGCCATCTTTCTTGGAAAGACAAGCATAAGCAGCCTCTCTTTTAAGGCTGGGAATTGTACGGATACTCGTGATAGATTTTGACGAGAAACAATACATTACGGACAACACAATGTTATTCAATATGCTATAACATGAAACATCGCAGCACAACACAATGCAGCATGACATAACACAAGCCAGTGAGATGCAACATAATACAATTAGGATAGGATTAATATCAAACAAAGAAAACCAAAGTTAATACAAAATGTAGTTTTTAAATTAGGATTTCATTTTAAGGGGAAAAAACATTCAAACCTGCCTGCCCCCCTCATTAAATCATGAATTAACTGTGATTAACCACATTTTTTGGGGAAATCTGAGCTCAATTTCACTAGCTACACCAAGGCCTGATTACCACCTATGGATCAAGAAATCTCTTCAATAGAACCTGTCTGACAGAGTGAAGCAGGCAGATAAGAAACAAAGTCTCTCACATCTATCTGTTGGGAAAAGGTTAGGCTTTGGGGCTCCATGAATCACAGTGAGAGCCATTCTTCACAAATGGAGAAAACTTCTAACAGTGGTGAACCTTCCCAGGAGCTCCATGAGCACATCGATGACTAATCCAGGAGGTCATAATAATCCAGAACAACATCTAAAGACCTGCGGGCCTCACTTGACTCTATTAGGGTCAGTTTTCATGATTCAACAATAAGAAATAGTCTGGGGAAAAATGGCATACTTGGGAGAGTTCCAAGGCCAAAACCAATGCTTAACTTTTTTTAAGGTGTGCATACCGTTATATCAGGGGACACACTAAGACAGTATTTCAATCAGGAGGGACTTAAACAAGTTTAACAATGATTTATTTTACAAGTTTGGAAATGTTTGGCAATGTTTGAAATTGTGAAGTGTCTTTGGTGTATTGACTCAATTGTGATGTCTTTATGAAATTGAAGGGGTAGTGAGGCCCACATTAGGATAGGATAGGATCTGAGGAGTACAATTTGGAGGAGCTTGACCCAGGCACTGATAAGATGTAATGGAGGTGGCTGGGGAGGAGGAGGGTTGCAGTGATCTCACTGAAACGACTGTGAAGGAAAGGGAACAGATTGTAATATACGACAGCTGCAGGGTGATTGGATTGAGTGAGGTTGTGGCTGAAAGGGATTGGCTCAAAGCTTAAGGGAGTAGACACTAGGGCTGGGCAATTAATCGCAAGTTAGATAAAATCGCAATATTGCCTGCTGCAATTTTCAAATCGCAGAAGTTGCAATATTTCATTAACTTGATATGTGTCAAAATACCAGATAAAAAATTGATTTTATGCACATTGTGCAAACATTCAAGTGTCAATTTTTTTTTTTTATAATGGTTTACAAAAAACCTCCTTTTTGTGTTTTATGTGTATTTTTCTTAATCAAAATGAGTGACATAAAAATGATAATGCCCTTAAACAAAGCAAGTGACATCAAATTTGCAATACGAGCCAAAATAGTTGCCAGGCTCATTCTGTCTAAAACTGATGAAGCCTAGCATTACTTCACAAAAGTCATACCCCAGCTGTGATCAGCTGGTAGCCAGCCTTGCCTCCTCCACCCCAGCCTCCTCCTTCATAGCTTAAAGCTTGTTGCACCCCCATATTCAGATTAATGCTACTATGGATAAATTGCTTCAGAAATAATTTCATTGTTTTCAATACACATGGTCTTATTTATGGAATTATTTATTGCTTCAATTTGTTAAAAAATGCGCAAGATTAATCCAAGAATAATTGCATATTAAATCGCAATTTCAATGTTTGGGAGAAAAAAATCGCAATTCGATTATTTTTGCAAATCGTTCAGCACTAGTAGACGCCAATTGATGATTACTAGAGCAGGAACAGGTGCGGGAAAAGGGGGGGACAGGTGAGTGAGTGGCTACTAATGAATGGAAGGGTGCTTGAAATTACGTTAAGCTTCATTTCATAAAAACATCACACCAAGACTCAATTGCCTCTGTTGCCCAGCCAATTAGGGGGCCCAGGAAAATCATGGTCCATTCTTAGGTTAATCTGTGATAACCATATTTTATATTTGAACTGAATAATAACCAGTCCTTTCCTACCAAAGCAACAAAAAGGGAATTTTATTTCTTAATGCTGTAGTACAATATAGCACTTTCAAAATGTAAACCTATTTTCTTAAAACAGAATTACCTGTTTTTGGTCATGTTAATAATGTGTTACTTAACTATTTGGAAAGTAGAAGGAACTATAATAACTTAAAGGGAAAAAATAATGGTAAAAACTGGCCAAAATTGGTTAAGAGTGTCAAGAATTGGCAGAAAGAAGTGGTGAAATGTGGTTAAAGAGTGGCAAAAATGGGTTCAAAGCAGAAAGAATAAGTTAAAAGGGTCAAACAGAATAGAGCGTTAAATATGGGTAAAGAAAGGAATAAGTTGCAAAATTGGCTGCGAAAGTGGTGAAAAGTGGTTTAAAAGTAGCAAAAATTGGTTATAAGTTGCTAAAAGGGGCAAAAAAGGGCAGCTTAAATAGTGAAAAGAAGTAAAAAAGAGCTGCAAAACAAACAAAAACTGGATTTGATGTGGGAACAAATTTGGCCGAAATAGTGTTGAAAAGGGGTTAAAAAAGCTGCCCGAGTAAGTAATTTGAACATCAAGTCCCTTTAATAGCTTGACACACTTTTCAGCTCCAAAACGAAGTAACTGTTAGTCAGGATGATAGCACCAATGCTGCTGATCCACCACACATATATTGATACTATCAATTAATCACACGTGGGACGGCCCATTCTGTTTTCTTTTTCAGGAGCCCAGTCAATCCTGTGCAGGTCTCGTAGTGATGGAGATCCTTCCCCTTTCACAGTCACCTGGATAGAAGTCTACAAAAACTCTGGACAATTTTTTTGCTGTTATAATTGTTTGAGGCTATACTACTGCTGTTGGGGGAGTGAAAGGCAAAAAAATTCCTTATCATCTAATCATAGGTCAGTGTTAATTGCATTAGTAGTTTGTGTTAACAACTGCATCAAGATCACTGTCAGCTGACACTGTTGGGCTGTGATGCTAGTGAAAAACCCTGTGATAATACGTTACACTAAAGCACGATATCACATGAACCGACAGAAACCAATATGGCATAATATGATGTGATTTCAATGTGTATGTAGATAATTGGCCCTAACAGTTTGAGAAATGTATCACTAGAGTCAGTACTACCACATAATAATGTATCTTTGTTTATTTAGTTCCACCCTTCTCACTTATCGCCTTCTGCTGCTTCAGGGCTTCTGCCTCTTGATAACCTCTGCACCCACTGTGAGCCTTATGCCCTCTTAGGACTTTTCTTAATTGAGCGTTAATTAGAAACAGCAGGCTGCAGACTCTCAAAATGAGCATCTGGATGTTGATCCTTCGCCTGCCAACTGCTGCTTAAATACTGGACAGGAAAGTGAGACTTACCAACTGTTTTATGTCATTTTTTCCTGAGGTTATACTCAAATCACTAGCTGCTTTTCTGCATCATTTGAAGAAATCAAGCGCCAGGATTATGATATCAGATAACCACAAAGCCACTTTTCTGTTTTTCCAATATAATGTAGCCCACAACACCATTTCCTGTATTGCTTCTTTCAGCATCTTCCTTCATTTGCAGCATAAAAAAAGCTCTTCATTAACAATTTTCCATTTGGTCTCATGCTGATGACTAACCATTTGATCAAGCCTAATGTGAACCATTTCCGCCCACTTTTTTCCATTCCATTTCCTCTTTAAACAGTGCTGCTTTGCTTGCACTTCTTGGTGATAGAAAGTTGAAGGAGAGCACTGACTGTTTCAGAGTTCTCCTCAACTCAGGCAGCTGTCATTTTTTTTTAGATTCATGCTGGAACATAAAAGATTTATGGTTTGTTTTAGAATGAGTTCTGACACCTTGCAGGGTGCTTTTGACAGGCTACGTCATGGAAGAAGAAGAAAGCTTGTCTGCTCTCTGTTATTTACATTGTCCTTTTCCTTGTGGGCCCCTAATCTCTGTTGTAAAATCTCTGGAGCATGTGCTGTTTAACTGTTCAAAGGCAGAGTGCTCTGGGTCTAAATAGAGTTAACACAAGAGAGATACAATCATAACTTACAGCTAGATAACATGAGATGGTTGGAAAGTAAACAACTTAAATATAACTTGATACATCTCTAAGATGTGTTTGAAGATGAAGAAGACTGCTCTTGTGTTACATTTGATGTTTCAGGCAAATCAATTGCACCCTCTACTGACAACAAAATGACACTGTAATTTTAGATGCATATAAATTATGGGAATCAATTAAAACATACAAGCCTGATTTAAGGAGGATTTTAGTTCTTTTCTTAATTTTTTTGCATGTGTGATTTCAAGGTATTCATCTTAGTGTTATGGTGCAAAACAACATATTAAGTAGAAAATAATTCAATTACAAGCAAAGAAACAACAAGGTCAAAAGGAAGTGCAGGAAACAGATATGCTGCTACCACTACTCCTGCAACCAATACTAGTAATAATAATGATAAGAAGAAAAAGACAAAATTAATTTATGTAGTGCTTTGCTTAACAAGGTTACAAATGCACAGAATTAAACCAAATTCAAACCTAGGCAGACTCAAGCTGCTTCATAAAACACACAGGATAAATATACAGTAGAGATGCACAGTAGTTTCAATATCATCTCAGTATCGGCAGATATTGGCTTAAAAACGTGAATTAATTCTGCCTATTTCAGCTGTAAATATTGCCATATGAACAAATAAGTTCATTGAGTGTTTGGTTGGACTACTTCAGCTGAAGTTATTTTTATTCATCATTATTCCTTACACATTAACCTCCTAATAACCTGCACATACATAAGATGACATTACATTAAGGCTCTCTGAAAACATATTAATAATTTCTGCAATTAATTTTTACATAATTGTCCAGGATTTCCATTTAAGTTTAGGTAATTTACTTGAAAAAGAATTTTCTATTGAAGTTTCAAGGATTTTCATGAAAATTAGAGGGAATTATTTTGGAGTCTTTGGGGATTATTTTTGGAAGTTTTCACCTGTTTCCATTGGATTTTTTTTTTTTTTTTTTTTTTTAGGATTTTCTTCATTTGATTTGAAAATTCCAGGCATTTTCATTGTAATTTTGGAAGATTTGAATTTGAATATTTGAATCATAATATTTGGGATCTGGATCTCTGATGGCAAACGCCCAGTTGCCCTTTCTTAGCAGCCCTGACTTAGGGACAACAGGTGTACTCTGGAGGATCTCAGATTATGTTTTTGGGTATAAAGGAAAGGAAAACTTTGAATTGACAATTTTACAAGAACAAATGTTCCAAATTGTGCAAAATTTAAGACAAATAAAGGATGCCATGCTGCTAATATTACAACTTCAACTAAATCTTGCATTGTGGGATATTTACCACATTTATGTGCTCCTTTTCTGTAGTCATCACTTAAGATGCAGGTAAATGTTTTATTTTTCGCAAAAGCAACTGAAGTGTTCCAGTGTGTATGTGTCTTGTGTAAAGTGCCTCTGTATTAATAACACACACCCACACACACACAAAGTATTTATAAGACCCGTTATGCTTCATATCACCCTAAATATGGTTCAGCTTCTTCCTCTAAATCTTTAAAAACAAGCTTGCAGTTCCTGCCCAAGGTGTTGCACTTGGTCAACAATTATTAGCTCAAGTCTATAATTCTTTCAGCTTTAAGAGTGTGTCAGGAGGAGCTTGTAGGCAGCTGTAATCTGGTCATCAGCGTCTGCTTGCCGCAGGAGAAAATGTGACACAATGAATCAAAACCGCTGTGTCAGTCCCTGACGCCCAATTCATCAATTGACAGGAGCCGTGCCTGTGTAGAACAGGCTCCTACATTAGTTTTATTGATCAGATGTCAACTGTCTTGCTTTTGTGTGTCATTCTGAGATGTGATGATTATGCATTAGAGAAAGGTGGAACATCACGTTTAGGGCTAGACAATTCAAAATTTTAATCTCAAATACAGTTGTGAGAGAAATATGCTTACACACTGACTTAGTGCAACGAAAAGTTAAATCACACAATAATTCAATCAGAGATCTTCTTCAGGTGAAAGTCAAACTTCTAATGGAGGAATTTATTTGCACATTGAATATTTGCAAACACTGGCAAGCCTTTGTTTCTGCTATAGCTCAGTAACACAGCGTGCTTTATTAATTTCATCCATAAAGGATCTTTTTTTTGTTTGATTTTGTCCACTCTGTTGCAGCAGCAAAACAGCTTTTGCCCTCTGTTGGTCAAACTATCTCCTGAAGAAGACCTCTGGTTTAAATGTGGTGGAGAGAAAAAGCTGATTTGCTGCCACTTAGTGGGCAAAAGAAAAAATGCTCCTCAAGGGATGAAATGAATAATCCATGCTGAGTTACTGAGCTAAGGCAGACACCAAACATATCAATGTGTGTAACAATCAATGTCTAATAAATACTACTCATGGTTTAAACACATAAATCATTTTATCTGAGATAGAAGTACAGCTTCTAATGATGCATGCATTCACAAAAACATGGTTTGCATGTTTAAGCTCATAGACTTTATGGTAGAGTTAAGAAAAAACAACCTAAACCATATTATATCTTCTAAAAAATATACTGTCAGCAATACAATGCACGTTTTCTTTAAAAGAAATACCAAGTATCGGATGTAAATGCAACTGCAACCAGCAGTTTGCATTTAAAATACAGTAACCAGCCATATTTTATAGGAAATGTTATCATTTGGATCACTTCAGCATGCAATATCTACCTTGTTCACATGGTTTTCCATTGACTTAAGTCCTGTATTTAATGCTGCTATAATAACAACATGCCATTTTGACCCTCTCCCCTTGGGCCTGTGGTGACAGCATCAAGCAGGAAAAGCGCACCTTTCTGCTCCTCCTTTGCCGATGAGGAAAGCCTAAGGAGGAGCTGCAAAACCCCAGAGCAGAGCAGGCATCGATGTTAACAGAATGCCATTGATAAAGTCAGAAGCAGAATAAGGAGGAGCTGAGGTGGAGGAGGGTTGCAGAGGCCATGCTGGGCTTGCGTGAGATCAGCAGATCTCAATTATTGCAATGTTTGACTCCATTGCCTGACGCTATTTTGTCGACTTTCATGATTTGAATAAACAATTAAGCACCATCACATAAGAGGGAGTGATGTACTGAATAACGCCACTGCTGTGACTTGGTCATAGCTAATGAGTGCCAAGGATAATCACAGCGGTGACGATATCAAGTAAAAAATCTTCATGTTGAGCATAATATTGCTTTTATTAGTTATGCACTGTAAGTATTTTTTTGAACCAATCCCGATCATTTCCTACTCCTGATGGCCAATAACCGATAAGAACGATCATTTTTTTAAATTGTTGATTTAAAAAAAGAAGTTTATTCGATGTGTTTATGCACATCTGGGGGTAAGAAGGGGTTAATATGAAGTGAGCAATTACGCTTATGACTAATTCTAAATGACATCACCTGTGTTTACATCAAAAAACAAAGAACAATTCTGACTTTACAGCTGTTTTTTTTTTTTTTTTTTACATTTGTGTACCAAACAAAGTATAACATACACAAACAACTGACAGAAGTTTTTCCCTTTTTCCCTTGAAATGAATTTAAGTATCTTGACAAGTGGTCAAATCGGACATTTCAGTCAACTAAACAAGAACTCAGCTGACTCATCATGTCAAATCAGACATAAAACCAAACAATAACAGGCTGTCATGCTTAACAAATGAGGTGTTTGGGGTTCTGTTTTTTTTTTGTTTGTTTGTTTGTTTGTTTTTTGCTGCATAGGTCAGAAATAAAGAGAGCTGCAGTTTTACACAAAGATTAAAAATATGCACTGACAGAAGTCGTATCAGAAATAGGTTAAAAATGTTAAGTACACCATTGTCTGTGGGTAAACTTCTGTTCCTAATGTCGATCAGACTGAATGAAACAACATCAGACAGAGCAGGCAGGGATACGTCTATGAAAGTAGCGATGGATCAGGAGACCGTCAGACTGATTTTCTCATTATTAGCATTGCCTTTTGGTTCTGGCAAACTTTCTGCAGTTTCCAATGCCTGCTGATTCAGCACTCTGCCTGGTATTAGCCTTTGGCTTGGTCGTAATGCCTGCAACTAACACTAACGACTACTGCTGCTTCTTTCCAACATCATTAGGATGAAGACTTTGAAGTGACTTATAAGATCCGTTGTTTAAACTAGGACTGTTTTCCACTCTTTGGGATCTTTGCGAGGCAAATTTTGCAAACACTGTCATGTTATTCTCCCCGTAAATACTGAAAAACTCCGCCAGTACCGCTATATTCCTAACCTCTATTAGCCTCTTAGCACTGAGGCTGCTTCCTCTTCGACTCTGGTGCGCCACCTACTTTTTAGGAATGTGTAGTCTTGTGAGAAAGAGAATGAACGACTTTATTATCGGTGAATGTGTGAAATATATGCAATACCGGCTGATAATTTATGGCTGCCGATAATTATGGTGCATCCCTAGCTTTTATATTACAGTTACACAAGTAGAAAATAGTTCTAAAAGTAGAGCTCAACATGTCCACTTCTGAATGAAGCTTGCACAGTTTAACTGAAACTAGACAGTTGGCAACCCAAAGATACTTTTGCATTCTGTTACTCTGTTTTTGTCATGGTTACCCCAGAACAGCTACTTTGTAGACTGAACATTTACTTACATGGTTGGAGAAATTTATTTTATCATGAAACCAGTGAAATTAGAGTCTGTTGAGTCATTCTGAGGATCTAGAGCTCTGCTGTAACTTGTCCCTCCTTGTTTCCGGTGTAGATATGATTTATTGAACAGTTTACTGACTTGTTTCCATCATATTAAGATTACACAGATGAAATGAGCATGCATTGGGATTGCATGGTTGTTTAGTGTGGGTAAGTCCAGGGCCAGACAGAATGTGTGGCACTCAGAGGAGTCGTGCCATCTGAAGGCCCCAGGCAGGAACAACCTCCTGGGGTGCATCGTGGGGGAATGAGTCTCCTACTGAATGTTTTGCCTGGGAGACGCTGTCCAAGATGCCACAAATCTTCAGCATCATCTTTCCTTCTAACAGCTTTAGCAGGGTCCAGCTCCATCCTCACAGCATCACTGGCCCTGATGATCAGTTTGTTGAGATTGTTGGTATCAGCTACTCTCAGCCTGCTGTCCCAGCACACAGCAGCAAACAGGACAGCACTAGACACCACAGACTCATAGAACATCTTCAGCATCAACATGCAGCCTCCTCAGGAGAGGTGACAGGCTCTTTTTGTAGATGGCCTTGTTGGTCTTTGACCAGTCCTATTATCACTCCTAAGTACTTCATGACTGTAGCCTTCAGCATGCACTTGTGTAAAATGACCACAATGAAATAGCTCACTTCTGAGTTTGAAGCCGTAATTTCGTTTTCTCAAAGACACCACTCAGATTAGTTAGCTTTCTTTTGTGCTCTGTTCCTGCGCCATTTCCACATGTTCTTTTGTCACAATGTTTGCTTGCTGTGAACAAAAGGTTGTTCTTCTAAGACACAAAAGATTTATTCTGGCCTGCCCTGAACTACTAAACCTTTCTGAGTCATCTTTCTTATCAAACATCAGCTGCTGTTTACAAGCTTTCTGGGGCAGTAGCCGGACCACATTTCCATTTGTCATTGCACAACCGAAGTTCAAAAGACAGCGGGGGCGACAACCCGCCTTTTGCTCGCCAGTCTGTGTCTGAGTCAGAAACACCTACAGACTAACAGCCTTTTAATGATAGCTTTATATAGCTTCACATTGATTACCAGGGAAGAAAGAGAGTGAGCTTCCATCAAGTAAGAGATAAGAGGTATAAAACTAACCACTTAGGATAATGGACAACCATCTAAGCTGATCTGTGGGCAGGAGACATCATGCACTGCTAAGATATACCTGCATTTGCATTTTCAAGCGCATGTTCTCGTCACATGTTGGACATTGGCCCTTGAAATTAACAGGCTTAATTGTTACTGGTGGCCTCTACATGACTATGCATGTAAATTCAACTGCATTTCAATTAAAGACTTGTGCTGCTGTTGCAATGTGTTTTTAATCAGATTGTTTTACCACAAGTGTTGTGAAATGAGTGTCAGTATGAGTGGGGACAATTTACCCTCCAGGCATTTGATTATTCCTCCTAGTTCTCTGGAGTGTCTTATTTAATGAAAAGTCATTACTGCTCCAACTTAATGAGGCTACACTTTGAAAAGTCATGCTCAGCTGATTTGGACTGATTTTTATGGGGCTACGGCTTTAAGATTCCTGCTAAGTGGCTTAACTCTTTCCATTAGCACCTATGTTTAGAACAATAAGACTTAGATTCCCTTTGATATATTTTAAATTCACATTTATGGAGGAAAACATTGATTTGTGAGTGAATAGCTTATCATAGTTCGTGCAGCCAAAAGTTTATCTTCTCATTTTACTTCTTCTAGTAGCTTACCTAGCAACTGAGACCAAAACCCTGTTCCGTAAGGACCCAGTTATGCATTTTTCAATGCCAGTTTATTTGTCCTGCTATAAAACCTTATGGGTTTTTTGACATAACGTAATTTTATTATATCACTGATTAAAAAACCACATCAAATCAACCTGAAAGTGAAAAAAAAACAACTCAGGCTGCATTGTGAGTAGCATGCATTCATAACACTGGCTTTAGCTGATGCAGGACAGTTATTCTCATTTGTTCAGATCAGCTGTGAGAAGCACTCATAAGCTTTGCAACAAGTTTCCTTAGTCGGAAGAAAATTCAAAGTTAAAGTCAGCTGAATAAAAGTTGGGAGCCAACCAACTGTAACACTGGAAGATTTTCAGTGTCTGCTCAGTAAAGTAACTATTACACAAATGTTAACCCTCTGAGACCAATGTTGTATACGACGAGCAGAGATGTGTTAGAGAAAGTTAAATTACTTATTTACACTTACTTTTTGCTCTCCGTTTCACCGTTTCAAAGACGCTATCCATACCCTCGTCGCTTTTACAGTAGCTTTTCTAGCGAGCCTAGAACTTGGGTGACTTTCCTGGGTCTTTAAAGATTAAATCAACACCAGTATTTCCAACATTGAATGTCTTTTTTTCCACTTTCAATTCATTTTTACTTATCTCTCCCAGTAGCTTAGCATTAGCTTCCATAGGGTTACCCCAAATTGGGCTGTGACAAGCAACAGCAGGCTGTTCAGGCGTCACATCATGCCTTGCCTTCAGCGCATGTGTATACACTTAGAAACGGGAGGAGACAGACTGAACTAGGCCAAAGTGGCTTATAGGGAGCCTGTGATGTGGCCTTCTGTGTCACTGCAGACAGGAACTGCTTTGAATAATGGCTCAGAATTAGTCAATGTAAAAAAAATGCAAGGTTTTTTTTTTTGTAAATATGTGAATTTCTTGAAGACTTTGAGTCACAGTATTTTGTTTTGTTTTGTTTTGTTTTTATTTTTCATTTTTTGTTCCCAAAAGATGAGAGAACAAGTTGATACAACAAAAGTTCAAGTCATTAGTCATTGTTTACTTTGTGACAGAAAAAAAACTTTGAATTTTGAGGTTTTTTTCTGTCTCTACAGCTCCATAACTTTTTAAAATTGTAAGTGGCATTACAGCAAACATATTCTTAAAGCTCAGGTCTTCCTGAAAAACAGGACGTTTTGAGTTTGACTGTGCACCACAATGTTGATGTTTTGCAAACTTTTTAAGAAAAGACAGACACAATGGTTAAAATAATGATAGACATCTCCTTCTCTTTTTTAAATGTTTTATTTGCATGATCAAATAATTACGTTGTTGCCTGAATTGTGAAAATGGTGTCATGTTTATAATTACAGTTTCACAGTAATAGCAATTAAACGAGTATATTGTATATTTGCATGGATAAATTTATATTCCTATTTAATGCAGTTATGTTGCAATCAGTACATTTATCAATTTATATTGTGAATTTAGTTTCTAACAGTGTGAGTCACTTAGGCTGTGGCAGGCAGAAACATATTTTGCATCTAGCAGAGCTTCAGTTCCCTCACCTAGAAGGAATGAGAGCTTCTTTTAACCTGCTGATTTGGGAAATCTAGCTGTTTCTCTAGAGTACAGTTCTCTGAGTGAGGAGAGCTCACTGTTTTGCCTTGATGAGCAGTTTATTCTCTGGGCAGCCATGTTTGTTAGTATCTCCCAGTTCCAATGATCAGTTTGAGATGATTGAGTCTTCATTTGGTTAGGATCATTCCCTGTTTTGTCTCTGACAGAGTGGAAATATTATGCCATCTTATATTTTTTATGTAGTGTGAAATAATTTCTTTGACCTTGTGATTTTTAAATACAGCTATTGTTATTTATTTAGAATTTTGGTTGATTCAGTTAGGAGCCAGGCTGGTCAGCTTTGTTATCATCTAAAACCTACCAGCCACTAACATTTTTACCAGCACTCTATTTTAACAAGCAGTGTTATTTAATATGGTAGAATAAAATAATCAAGGCTTATAGTGTTCAAGTTATAGGCTATTTAATAAGAGAGAGTTGTTACATAAATGATCCAAACTGTCCCTCATTTTAAACTTCAGGTTGTTGCTTCTTTTCACTCTCTAATTTGCGTGAAAACAGATTTACAGCCCTATTTTAATGTGGCCCATCACCTTTTGGTAGTGTTTAATTTCCCAGTAGTCTAGAATCAGAGTGGACTGTACTGTGATAAATAAGGCTATTTTACTAAGACCTTACATCTTAAGATATTTCTACCAACAAAGACGAGTTATTTTAAAAAACTGTAAACCAAAATGTTACCTGAATGCCGACATCTGTGTGGAGGTACACAACAGGGCTCACCTGCAAATACTTCCCTGACTTTGATAAACCTCCAGGTCATGTACTCAGCCACTGGTAAACTGTACATTGGCTTCCAGAGATTTAAAAGCTCAAAACTGGGCAGCACTAAGTTAGACCACATACAGGAAAGCTAGAAATACCTGGAAATGTAAGAGGAGGTAAGGCAAGTCGAGTCTTCTTCTGGCACGTCTCCAATAATACCTATCTTTTCATATCTTTGCATCAGGTAGGAGTTTGTCTCTGTATGTACCACATTCTTTTAAACTACAGCTAAACTTTTGAGCATTATTAGAAAGCCCAGAATAATGCTCGCTCACAGTGCCTGTCATTTGAATAATCCAGTATAACTGATGGCCCTCCAATTTGGCTGTTCCGACCCAGACAAATCCCATAATGCACTGCTCAGTGACACCAGTTGGCAAGCTCTATATCGATGATATTACTGATTCTGTTTTCAATAAACGTCTGTTCCCAACCAATCAGGACATCTCTATTTTGAACCAGTTTAAATCAGACTAAGTGAACATGTCAGCATCCTCACATTAGGAACTGCGTCAGTCTGGCTACCCACCTGGACTCTCTCACAGCCTCTTGCATCGGTGGCCATGTTATGTGGACTTCTGATTTAACCAGCTGTTTAGAAGACATGACTTACACCAACAATATCCTTCTTGCATTGCTTTTTTTAACTTCCCAGCCATCCTGCAGAGCAGGAATAGAGCCTTGACTTAAAAGATGGAATTATAAGCTACACTTAAATTCAGCTATCTGTTTATTCTCGAGATTTCAGCCCAAGAGGTCATCATACGAGCACTGATGGGATTAAGGATTACATTACAGCCTTTTCTGTCCTCTGCATGGACTTTTTTTTTCAACTGTATACAGCCGTAGATGTTCTGCCTGCTCTGCTTGTGCATGATCCTGCTTGGACTACAAACAGACTCAAGAGCGCTCTCAATGCCAGAACGTCGTGTCATCTGCCTACATATCTGTTCTCTTATACAGAATCTTTAAATAGAGATAAGGAACAGTTGTCATAAGATACAGTATATGCTCGGTTTGACTTCGACAAGCCACATTACTGTTTATTGATACCACCGATCTCATTAACTTAACAAAATCAAGGTTTTAAGAGGCAGGCTATTGCAATCTGATGAGATGACACATGATAATAAAAATTGTTCTTTTTCTTCTTTCTGAGTTTTCTGAGTGCTGCACTGATTTTAGGTATTAAAAATCACATTAACTTTGTAAATCTCTTTAGACTCAATAATCCAGCCTCAACAGTGGAGGATAAATTGCTGCCTCTAGTGAAGACTCATGTCCAAAGCAGAAAAAAAATCATAAAGTCAATTTTTTGTGCAAGTATATGTTATGAATCAAAACTTAGATGATGAAACACCCAGACAGAACTGCTGTCCATTAACTGTGTTTGCATAAGAGCTTGAGTTTGGCAGAAAGATAATTAATAACACCCCCTGCTCTTCACACACCTGCAGAAGTATTCAGTTACAAACAAAATAAGGTGTACATCAGTGATTTAAAGGACCAGAATTGTTATGTTTTTTTGTGTGACAGCTTATGTATGTGTCCTCTGAGTGTTATGTAACTTACCTTTCTGACATCTATGAGCTACAAAGACCACACAGCAGACATGAAGCCGGTTAATGGAGTGGGAGCAAATTGGTACTTGATTGCAGTGATTGGCCGTGCCTTTCTGAATTGGTCTGCCGTCACGCAGTTTACGAAATGATTTGTGCGTGGGTGGCACTGGGAACAGAAGACTTCTTTTTTCTATTTTCCTCTTTTGGTGTGTTACATCAGGCAAGAATCTGTGCTGTATTTTCACCTGCTGTGAACAAAGAACAGAAAGGGAACAAGATGTGAGAGTGAAAATGATTCTGACCTCCAGACCTTCACTATAATCCCCAGGATATTTCCTAAAGTCTGTGAGTTTGCCACATAAGCAGCAGCAGGATCAGTTCTGAAGAGGCTATCATTTTTTTTTTCTGAAAGGTGATGTGACTGGATGGGAAATAAGTTTCACATGGAAGAGAGATTTTTCTTTTTTAAGATTATGGAGTAAGTGTTGCAAAGCGAGACTTTCTCTGAATCAAACACTAAATTTGGTTAAAAAATCTGACTGAAATGACATTAAAAAGAGACATGAAATTGTTTTGAAGTGTAATTAACATTTCTTTTTTGGAGCATTTACAAGGAACTTATAGAAATAAAGCCATAAGCCTATGTGGAAAGCATCAAACAGGAACAGCATTTGCTAATTGAATCCAACACAAAGACAAGCTATTTAAATTGATTAACTTTTTTAAAAATATATATACACATTCTAAAATTATTACCTATAACATGTTCCAAAAAAATCGGGGCAGAAGCATATTTGCCACTGTGTTACGTCACCTTTTCCACCAACAGCACTCTGTTAGCTTCTGTGGACTGAAGACACTAACTGTTTAAGTACAAAGTGGATTTTTTTCCTTTTCTTGCTTAATGTACATCTCAAGTTGCTCAGCATTGCAGGGCTTTGTAAAGTTCCATACATTTTCAACAAGAGACATTTTTAGACTACAGGATGTGGCTAGCATTGCTTTGTAGAAATAAGCAGGAATGGAAGCATATGCTGCTCCAAAAACTATACTTCTTAGGATTAGTAGTGTCTTCATAGAGGTGCAACTTACCCATGCCATAAGCACTAATACATCAGGAGTAATTTTAGGACTGTATCAGATCAATATTAAGTGTCAAGTTTACCTCTGCTGTCAAAAAGGCCTCCTGACATTTGAAAGATTTAACAAATAAATAACCCAAAAAACTATCTGAAGACTGTTTGTTGTAACATATATTTATAATAGGTGAGATAATGTATCTTGGTAAATGTTGTTTATGATGATTGATTGTCCTCCACTGACTTTATCTACTATTTTTCTCTCTCTTCACTATAATTATCCACACACATTGCATAGCTTCGTCTCCTGTTGTCTCTATGCCTGTATGATCTTTTGATGGTACATTAATAAAGGTTGAAGAGTTTCTGGCGTGATCTGCATGTGGACGAGGTTTATTTAAGAGCGTAAATAACGATCATAAATACCGCCAATAGTGTCAGGCATGATGAGAAACATGCACGTGAGGAATAAAAAGACAAAAGGGGTTGCCCACCAGGTTATTGATCCCAGATAAATGAGTTTTAAAGTGATAAATTGATTGTCAGGTGACCCATGGATGGGCCTCTCAGACAGTCTGTATAGGAACTGATCCCCTCCTATACTCTCGGCTCACCTGCCCCCACACACCTGTGAAGGACCGTGCATATTTCTGCCTGCTGTGGTGAGAAGACCAAGAGGGAGTTGGTGCAGACATGAGCCCAAGTAGCCCACTGGTTTGTCAGTTTGCAGCGTGATATACGGGGATTGCAGGATTTTCCTGCACTACAAGTGTCAGACTTGTTGCAAGAATTTAGCCAAATAAATTGTGCGCAATTGCTGCAATCTCGAGCTGAAATCCAGCGCTCGTTTAACTATCTCAGACGTAAAACAAGCAGGGCATTGGTTCATACACAACTTCAGAGGATAAATCAGTTGCACTGGAGAACTCTCTCTCATGATACTGAGTCCAAGCATCCATGCAAACATTAGACCCCAGCTCTGACACAGGGAGGAGGGAGCGGGGCTCTCTGGTCAGCGAGCTTTTGGGTTTACTCAGCTGGTCATGGAGTCAGAGGGAACGAGCAGAAAACCAAGACTTCAGAAATTAAATACATTCATGTAAACTAGATAAATAACATAAGACTATTTAGTTTGTTTAATAAAGGGACCAGGTAGAGACCTGCTCTACAGGAAAGGTAACCTTAAATGACTTCTGTTGTGATCTGGCGCTAAACAGAAAATACAATTAGATAAGACTGACTCAACGTTCAAGGGGAGCTGGGGGTGACATGGTAGGGGAAACACTGCACTGTCCTCTTCTGTCCAATAAAAGCACTTAAAAGCCTTTAAAAGGAAAATAGACAAGCACTCCAGTACTTAGCCTTCCCCCAACCTTATGGTGAACTCTGGCCAGAGCGCTGTTGCCTGGCTCTGTGCCAGAGCAGAAACAGAAGTTGTGGATTAACTTTACTGTTTTCTGGTACAAATTCCTCTGTTATGATACTTTTAATGACCTGTAGACCACTATGGCTGATAGATTTGGGAAATTTATCTCATCATGGACAAAAACATAGCATGTAGCTAAGTGTTAACTTTCAATGTAGGCAGTGACATCAGCTAACAATAGACAATGTATTGAGATGAACTGCTCTGTGATTTTATATTGTTTTAGCATTAGGGGGGCAGGGTAAGTCCCCATAACGACTGGTGACATCATGGGTCCCCATAGTTGCCTTGCCCTAATCAAACCAAGCCAAGAAAGGTGAACAACTTTATAACAGTCTAACTCTAAAATTCAGCTACATGTAGATCTCAGAATTTTCACATGTTACAGAAAACAGAAATCTTATTCTAACATAACTAGTGTGTTAAGAAACAAATTTTGGATTTCACTTTACAGGGACTGTAATATTAAATAACTTACTTTTGTCCCATATTTGGTTGAAAATCATTTGCAAATCACTGTTTTCTGTAACCCAGCTTATTTGAAATGGGGGTTTGTTCTTCCTGAATTTGTTGATTTGAAAAAATCTTTCTCCTTAACATCAATACATGAGTTTCTCCTCTTGATCCCTGTATTATTTGACATAAAATTCTTAGTCATTAGAAGGTAGAAAAGCTCACTAAAATGCACACCAGTGGTTGCACATAATCGATAATTTTTCTTAACTTACTGATTTGAAAACATGAAGTTAAAGTGCCATTAGGCATTAAAAGGTGGCAAATGAGCTTTTTTAAGATGCCCACCAGTGATTGCATGCTTGTAAACAATATTTTCTCTGTCATATGTTGATATAAAAACATTTTCCTCCTATGAGTAATCTTCATTATCACAGAATTGCCCCTGTTTGTCCCATTTGATGTGAAATGGCTCTAAAGCATTAAAAGGTAATGGAAAATCATGGTAATGATATACACTAGTGATTTCTGTGCACATACTCAGTCTTTTTTCAGCATCTGTTGATTTGAAAGAATGTTTACTTCAGATAACACAGGAAGGTCCCTCGTGTCTCTTTAATGTCTTTCAAAATACCCCTTTTGATATTAGACGGTAGTTGAAAAGCATACAAAGTGATTGCTCATACATAATTTAAATATTTACCAGATGAAACTGCCGACCTGAGCTCTCAGAGTCATGCACAGCATGGTTTACCCCTCCCATCCCCAGCAGGAGGTGTATTTAAAAGGCAGCTAGTAAGGACTAATGTTTATCTCCAGCATGAGCTCCCTCACTTTCCTCTTCTCTCTCTCTCTCTCTCTCTCTCTCTCTCTCTCTCTCTCTCTCTCTTTCTCTCTCTCTCTTCCTCGGTGTGAGGAGAGACCTGCTGTAAAAGAGCAGCAGTACCACTCTACCCAGCATGCTACTGGCTCACTTTACAAGCGCGCAATTAATCTAGCCGGTCAACTGGTACAAAGCCTTTTCTGCAAGGCACACATCAGTTGGTGAGCTTTTTACCTCAGAGCGGGAAATTTAGGGGAAGGGAGGGGGTCTGCTGGGCATGCGCGTCCAAATTCAAAACTCAAGCGCATGTTTTACTCCCACTCCTGCTTCTCTTTGTGCTGCCCACCTAGCTGGGCTGAATATAAAGGGAAGTTTTGGACTAGCAGCTTATCTTTTTTATATAAGGCTTTCTGGCAGCACCTCTCCTTTTTTCCCTCCTGTTTTACTACCAGAGCACTGTAGAGTGGGAGAGGAAGTGTGCGTTAAAGCTAGCAGGACTTTCAGATCACTGAGCGACAAAGTGTGGAAGGCATCATGGGGGCTTTAATGGTCATCTTCTCTCTTCAGGCGAAACCAAGACGCAGGGTTACAGGTAGGAGGATGATTTGATACATTTAAATGAGCTTTTAGCTAAATTTCTTTCATATTCTCTTCATTTGTATCAACCTGTTAATATACTTTTACAGATGAAGTGGAATCTTGCATTGATTTGTGTCTCATCGACTTCTATGCCAAGAAAGTTCCCTATTAATACGCAGATTTCTCCATAATCCCATCTGGATTTATGTTGCCACACCAGCAGTCCATGAAATTGACTCAAGAACACCACCTTTTTAGGAAACACTGCAATCTAAAACATACAAACTTACCAGACTTTTTAAATGCTGCTATTCCCAATATTGATTTTACAGTGACAGCACAAACACGCAGCTTGACACATTGTCTCTCTGCCAACGTGGTTGCACAATCTTATGTTACATCTCTGATCAGCCTCAGCGTCACAGCTTGTCACTGTAACAAAAGACGTGGAGGTCCTGTCTTTATTAGAGAACAATGAAATATTTAATGGATGGCCAGCAGACAATATTTGTAACAGGTTATATTTAGTGTTGAAGTGGGAGAGAGAGACAGAATGGATGACACGTAAAGTACAGTAAGTCATATTTCACTGGGGTGTATAGATATGGAGAGCCTGAAAGGAAAATGAATGAGGGACTCTTTGTAACTCTCTCAAGCAATAGATCACAGAGCGGGAGGATGTGTGCTCTGTAAGCACATTTCTCAGCCTGAGACCCAGAAAGAAGAACATGGGAGACAGACGCACACAAATTCATAGATAATACACATGTAGCCTACTTACCAGATTACCATATTCTAATCATTAGTCTGTGAAAGACCTTTTGTGTATGTTTTTTCTGCTGATATCAATCAGATGAAGGTTTTTTTTTTTTTTTATTGTACTGTGTGGGAGAATTTCAAAGAAGCAGAATCTGAAAACAGGACTTGTGAATCAGGAGTGGCTCAGCACTAGGAAGACGACACTTGAAGCCCATTTCCTGGACCCATCTGTGTGTGGGGGCTCTTGATACTCAGACTCCAGCCTCAGTCCACTCCTTCTGAAGTTCCCCTAAGTTCTTGAATCTGCTTTGTTTGACACTCCTCTGAGGACTGCACTCATTTCTTGTGCATGCACCTTTTATTGTCATTCATGATTTTTCCCCCTGTCTAATATAAGTAGAGATGAGATGAGATGAGAGAGCATTCAAGCCTTATCGCTGTTTCTTTGGTGTATGTTGAAGTAAAACAAGTGTTGATGGTGCATTAGTCTGAGTTTTTACCTTTATATTAATTTAACAATATGGCGTATTCCATTAGTTTGGAAAATTGTTTGACTAGAAATAAATATTAAAATCTAAGAACATTTTGACTAAAATATTTTCAAGTTTTGGTTGACTTAAACCAGACTAATAAAAAAATTGAAGCCTTAAAATGATTGAATTATGACCAAAACTAATGAATATTTTAATCTAAAGAATGATTCTAATGCATTCTTGTATTTTCAATGTGAATGCATTTTGCATACTCCAGATATTAAGTACTTATTACAGAATTACAGTGCCTATTAAAGTATTGACCCTCTTGGATGTTTCACACTTTCACAGATTTTTTGACCCAAAAAAATTCTCAATGTCAAAGTGAAAATGATTTCTACAAAGTAATTCTAATTAAAACATGTAATGTAAAATAAGTGATTGCATAAATATTCACCCCCTTCATGTCAGTATTTAGTACTTTGGCTTCAATCACAGCACTGATTCTATGTGGCTAGATCTCAATCAGGCTTGAACATCAGGACACTGCAATTTTACTCCATTCTCTGCAAAAGTGCTCTAGCTCTTTTAGGTTGCCCTGAGATGGGATGTGAACAGCCCTTTTCAAGTCCAGCCGAAAATTCTCAGTTAGATTGAGGTCTGGGCTTTGACTCTGGCACTCCAGAACACTCCCCTTGTTGTCTTTAAATCATTTCTGTGTTGCTCTCGCTGTATAAATTTTCTCCCAAGCCGAAGTTCTCTTGAATAAGATTGTCCCTCCCTACTGGATTTTCCTGTATACAAACTGTGCAATTAATTTTACCCTGTACCCTTACAAGCCTTCCAGGGTCAGCTGCAGAGAAGCATCCCCACAGCATGATGCTGCAACCACCGTGTTTCACAGTAGGGGTGGTGTGTTTGTGGTGATGTTCAGTGTTTGGTGTCCACCAAACAGCATCTTGACTGATAGCTAAAATGCCCCATTTTGGTTTCATCCGACCAAAGAAATGTTTTTGTATCCATCCCCTTACTTATACTTTTCTAAACATTTCTTTGAGTTGCTTGGAGTGTTCTTTTGTCTTCATGGTGCAATAGTCAGAAAGCTCTTTCCCACCTCCAACTGGTCCAGAGGCTTCGAACTGGTTTTACAAGATGAAATCACATCACCCCATTTCTGTCTTCTTTATATTGGCTTCCTGTTATTTCTACAATTGATTTTCACTCATTACTTTTAAAGCACTAAAGGGTCTGGGTCAAGCTATTTATCAGCGACTGGGGGTGGGAGGCATCTGGTTATTCCAAAGAGGAGACTTAAAACTAAAGGTGATAGGGCTTTTTCCATCAAGAGCCCCTTGACTTTGGAATGACCTGCCTGAGAAGATTAGGCATGCAGAAACAGTCACTTCTTAAAACTCATTTTTATAGCCTTGCTTTTATCTGATTCTGTCTCCGTATTCCTTCTTGCTCCCTCAATCATCTCTTATCCTTTTTTTAAACTCCTTTCTATTTTTATAAATAATATTATTGTTACTGTCATTATTATCACTTCTTAATTTTAGCGTGTTTTAATACCTTTTACTCCTCTTATTTGTGTTTTAATATCCTTTATTTTTTGCTTTTTCCCTTTTGATGCTTGTATCACTTCAGTGCTTTCCTTTATTATTCTTTTGCTTTTAGTTTTATTTTTTCTTTCCTTTAATTTCAAACATTCATAAAGTTTACCCTATATTGACATTGGTTCACTCTCTAAATTCAGCTTGAAACACTCTAGTTTTGAAACTTTTTCCACAGATTCTGTCAAATAACCAAAAACACGGATTCAAACATCTACTGCTCTTTGAATGAGGACAAAATAATAAAACTTGCACTGTCTGATGGACTTTAGTGCCACTCCACTACCCACTCCTAATGCTTTCTATTAATTTCCATTGCTGCACTCAAGAGACGATAACTCAATACGCACACATAGGAACCTTGCCCTCCAACTGTTTTCAAACTCACCAATCCAGGCTTGGAGTGCTCCCACTGAGTTCCAAATGTCCCAAGGATAAGAGACGCACTAGCATCATAATGACTGTACTCGATGATGTGTTTGGCCTTGTTTGATTTTTAATGTTTTACGTGTTTGTGTTGTCAGGAGCTCTTATGAGAGGAGTTTGTGTAGGAGTTAGACAGGTGCACTCAGGAGTGAGGCTGCTCGAATGGAAACAGAAAAACATTAAATATGACTCAGTCTGCAAAATGTTGAAATACTGTTGATGCTGTTTTTGATTCCTTTCAGTGATTGAAAAGAGAACAAAAGTGCATTGAAATCTGATCAACAAAGCCTGAACTAGTTGGAGGATTTCAAGAAGTAACGCACCATCAGTTACTGACTGTATGCTGAACTGTGTGGTTTTGTTAAGTTGATATCTCTCCTTTTTTAAGCCAAGGCTTCGTGACATTAACACATGGGGTGATGGAGATGTCCAGAATGGGTGTAGTTGCTGGCCCCATCTCCTCGCAGGCCTTCTGGTGTTTACAGAACCAAATGGACACTTAAATCAGGCCGACCACAGGGAGAGCAGATGTCATATTTTGGGGTTAGCTCTGCCACCAATAACCATACTCTCTCTTTGCCAAACATGTCTGAAAAGTGACCCACACCTACGACACTTCATGGCAAATAATTACTGTAAAAACAACCCTAAACACTTTGATTTTGTTCTCAGCAGGTTCTTTAACCCATCTGTCACATGCAGCATTTCACACAGAACTACTCATCTTTGTCAGAAGCGCTGATGGACATTACAACGTGAGAGCGATTTGACAGAACATTTAGTGTGGTTCTTTAGCACTCATCTCTTCTGACGTCTATTGAACCATATCACAGCATTAGCTGCAAGCCAATGAGAAGTCCTCTAAGGACCTTAGTAAAGCCCTGTGGTCATTAATATGGGCTACACGATGTTGCTGAATTTATTTGAAGAGCTATATACCGCAGAGTATGTTTCTGTTGCAACGTTGTCCTTGCATTTTAATGAAGCATATGGGTGAATCCATAGTCTCCCACTGTAAAATTCTCTTGAGTTAAAACAGATTTCTTCTTCCTACTGTTGGAAAATGTAATACATTTTATTACGCAGTGCAGTGTGTAAAGAACTACCATATTCTCTGATATGCAAATACACAAAAGCTTCTTTTACATGTTGAAATAAGGAAGGGTCACCTACAGTATGCAGCTCTCTGTTCTTCCCCCTTCCTTATCAACATCATGTAATCTCAGCCCTCTTCAAAGTCCCTCTGTCATTATACTGTATTCCTTTTCTGTTCTCTAAATTAGCATTTAAATTGAAAAGCGAAGCCGCATCAGTTGCCTTTTGGGCTGCAAGCTTGTTTTGGGTTTCCTGTCATGGAGCGGCACTCTGCAGAAGTTTGTCCTGTGA
Organism: Cheilinus undulatus; assembly: GCF_018320785.1. Lineage (NCBI taxonomy): Eukaryota > Metazoa > Chordata > Actinopteri > Labriformes > Labridae > Cheilinus > Cheilinus undulatus. The sequence continues at coordinate 18,201,156 of NC_054886.1, forward strand.
AATTAATCACACAAATCCCACAGGGCACAGTGACCGGTGTTAAGAGGACTCACTTAGAAATGGATTAATGAGAAACCTCCTGCTCTGAGAAGCTCCACAGAGGCAGAAACATGTACAGGCCCTGATGTGTAGCATGGAAACTTATGCTGACATTTTCATTCACGTGGTGGGACTCCAGGATGCAGTACTGGTTTACATTATTGCCTCTTTTACCACCATGATGTAGACCAGGGATGTCAAACTCAAGGCCCGGGGGCCAAATCTGGCCCATGGTGCAGATATACCCGGCCCACCAGATCATATCATATTTTTATTATAACTGGCCCACCAGTATGAGGTCTGCAGATTTCCTCCAGGACATAAATGTGAACTTAACCTTAATGAGTTACAATGTCCCAATCAGTCATAAAAATGATAAATGGTAAAACAGTAGAAATGATTTGATTAAAATTCAGGAACATGGAAAAGAAATTTGTTTTCATTTCATATTTTCAATGTTGTATCTCACAATTATTACTCAAAGTTATGGTTTTAACTTTTTATCTTATGTTTTGACCTTTTAGAATCCCAGTTTTAAATTTTGAGTGGCAGTTTGATCTTTAAAACTCATAATTTTTTATTTTATTTCACATTTTGACCATTAAAACTCATGATTTTGAATTTTGTCTCATATTTTGACCTTTTCATCTCATAATTTTGACTTTTTTCTCTTGTATTTTGGCCTTTCAGATAACCAATTTCAAATTTTGAGCAATATTTTGTCTTTCAAAACTCGTGATTTTAAGTTTTAGCTCCATATTTGACCTTTTAAACTCATGATTTTTAGTTTTTTCTTACATTTTGATATTTTTAACTCCTAACTTTGACTTAATAAGACTTGTATCTCATTGTTTTGACCTTGAAAACTCGTGATTTGCAATTTTATCTCATTTTTGACCTTTAGAACACACAATATTGAATTTTATCCCATATTTGACCTTTTAAACTCATGATTTTGACTTTTATCTCACATTTTAACCATCAAAATTTATAATATCAACTTTCTATCTCATATTTGCCTTTTAAAAACATTATTTTGACTTTAAATGTCATGTTTTTACCTTTTGAACCAATAAGTTGGACTTTTTCCATCTCAGATTTTGAGCCTTTAGACTTATCATGTTGGCTTTTTAAATATCAAATTCATTTCTGGTGAAACCAAGGTTGACAGTTTTTGGTTAAATATTAATCCTGTTAGGCCCTCAGGTTAGACCCAAAGTCAGACTCCAGCCCCTGCTGTGATTGAGTTTGTCACCCCTGATGTAGACAGTGTGAATGCATAATGCTTAATACCGTTATTAATGGGAGTTTGATGATTTAGAGGATGTTTTCAATTCAATCCAGCAACTACACCTAGGTCAAGACTCTGTTTTTTCTTTATAACTGAGGCGTGGGCAGCAATGGCCAGAAAACCTGTGGGAGTGGGATTGAGAAAAGAGTTCCACGCAGGACTCTAGTTTCAGTGTCAGTAACAAAAGCTACAGCTTTCATCCAATCAGAATACACAGTACACAGTTTAGCTGGTTTGGTCTTGATGAAGCATCACTTGATGAAGTGAACGTGCTTAAATATTTATCCATTGTTGACGGCTGGACCTGCACATCCTGAGCAAAGTGACCAATGCGTGACGAGTGATAGATTTATGTGATATCTCACAATCATATCTGAGTTTTTACTGGTCCAAAGCTGACTTATGAGGATGTCATTGGTTAAGTATGGTTGTTTTATGGTGCTGTGGTTCCTATATGTATTTATTTGATTTTGAATGGCATGGCATTACTTTAATAATTTATTTTTAATTATTTCCCAGACCCCCAAGCTGTGGCTCACAGACCCCAGTTGTCCCTGGACCCCAGTTTAAGAACCACTTGTTTGAAGCACATTGAGTTGTTCTGTGTATAAATGGCGCTCTTTAGAGAGGAAATTTCCTTTTTTTTTCCCCCAGATCCTTTAAAGCAGCCTTTGCCAAACATTAGAGCACTGTGGCTAATTTTTTGGCCCTAAAAATCTCCTGGTTCCCAGCAAAATGAATTCAACCATAACATGAGACAGTGTTTTAACCCATTTTTTTTTTCCTAAGCAGAGAATTTCAATGCAATTCGTAGCCTAGTTAGCATAGTCAGTAAGTACAATGAAAAGCCACCAGCATTTACTTGGTTTAAACGTGCTTTTGCAAAGTCACCAGTGTTTGCCTTTTATTTTATTTCTCCTGTGCTATGTTATTTCTTGGAAAAGCATTATAGCATTAAAAATGATTTCACATTTCAGAATTATGTTTTTAAATGTAGTTTAAGGCCTCTTGCAGCCCACCTGCACTTCCACCAGGGCCACCAATGGTCTCGGGCGCACATTTTGGGAAGCGCTGCTTTAAAGCAACAAAATTACTGTAACTGACTCTTGGTAGATGTTTTTAATAAACACAAAATAAATAGTAATTTAAAAAAGTTAAAATGTGATCAGCATTGGTCAAGGTTTATTTTTATCTACAGTACTGAATTCGCTTTCTGTCTCATGCAGTTATGACCCTTCTCTCTGCTTCCTCTGACGTCCTGTTTAGAGCTGTGTCTTTTTCATTCTTGTTCTTTCCACATGATGGCAGCAAAATCAAACAAACATGAAAGAGGCGAACGAAGCAGTCCTGCATTCTAACGAGCATCTGCACACAGGTGAGCAGACGCTTGTAAAACATTATGGTAGATTAAATTTGCTGCATAGTCAAGTTGTTGCAAACTCAATTCTCTTTTACACTGAATCAAGTGAAGTTTAATCATTTACTCCAGTAGGAAATATATTCAATGTGGCATCTATTAACTTCACCTATGTTTGGATTGTCACCATAGACATGCAGTCCTATGCTAAGATCCTCTTTTTTATTTGAAATTTTGCACATTTTCTCCCCTTAGTGCCTGTGTTTCATAAGTGAACCCAGAATAATTTGTTTTCCAGTGAACCAAAGAGCAAGTTTGATTTGTTTGCAGGGGTACTTTATATTAGGTTATGTTCTCTTTCCAGGAAAATGTCTTACACAACAACTGAACTGTGAACTCGTTGTACTGCAATCCATTACCTAGGATTTAACAAGACCTGAATCACATTTATTTGCAATTAAACGTGTTATGTGAGGGCTACAGACCATTGAAGCCTGCTTGTGTAATTTCTCTAAACGAATGAAAGACATTCATTTGTTTTAATGCCATGCTGCAGCAATCTGCTCCGTTTATAGATGGATATTCGATAGTAACTTGATTTTAACAAACTTAAGGAAAAAGGTTATTTTCAGTTGTGTTTTATTCATTTAGAATAAGAAGATTTGAAACTGACACTGCAATCACAGTTGTAAGTACTCTGATTTAAACAAGGAGGAGAAGGAGGGCTTACCAAGAAATTCAGCTCAAGCACAAAATTACATTTGAATTCTTGCATATGGGATGGTCAGCATTGGTTATTTTACTCTACTTTAAAAGGAAGTCTTGAATCAGATGTTTTATTTTCCTCAAGATAAATCCCATAAGACTTCCTTTTTCTTCTTTTCAGGGAGCATTATGCTACAGCTTTCATTCAAAATATATCAGGTGTGACAGTTTTGTCTCATACATCTGCCTTAATTATTTATGTTTTCTCCATTATTGTGGTTAGTCCAGCAGCATGCGTCAACTTTCCAGGGAGCAAAACCCCATATGAACAGATACATCAATTACAATGCATACCAAATACAATAAAATGAGTTCAAAGCAATTAATCCATAGAAGAATGAATCTCAATATGAGGGTGCAACAAGCTTTTATGCTGTAAGGAGGAGGCTGGGGTGGAGGAGGTTAAGCTTTACCACTAATAGTAGCAGCAGTGTGGTGCATCAGCATGAATGAAAGCAGGGACACATACACTGCTGTGTTGAGAGAAAGAGCTGTGATTGGCTGTGGGAGCTGCGAGGAAATAATTAGCATCAGCTGGTGGTCAGCTGATTACGGCTGGGCGTATGACTACCGTGTCCTGCACGGACTTAACACTGAGCTTTATTAAATAAACACAATTTAAAGAAATAACACAAACAGTCTTGAAAGGCATTTAAGGTTGTGTATGATGAAAATATCTAGGAAAAGACGATATATAATGAGGGAAACAAACAAACAAGAAGCCAACATCATAAGAGATAAAACGAGCATAATAGGATTAAAAACAGATACAAGGAGATAGAACTAGTAATTGAATCAAAACAGAGGATGTTAAGATGGCAACCTAAAAAAAAGGCACAGATAGAGTGAAAACAGCAACACAAATAAAATAGTGATAGAAATTAATACATAAAAGGAAAAATGGCATAAAAGCACATCTGTAAGAGTGAGTTTAAGGGAGTGATTTAAAACATGTAGCTGAATCTGTGGGGCTCCAAGAGCAAACACCCCATCTCCTTTGGATTTGAATCTTGACTTTGGACAGACCAGGAAGCCCCCAACCTAGGATCTAAGGCTCTGTGATGGCTCATATGGGGCCAGCATCTCAGAAATACAACTTGAGGAAAGACCCTTAAGAGCTTTAAGAGTGATCAGCAAAATATTCAAATCAATTGTGAAATTGAGAGGGAGCTTTTGGAGGGAAGCGAGGATAACAGTGATGTGATGGCATTTGTTAAAACCAGTTCAAAGCCTAGCTGCTGCGTTTTGGACCAGTTGTAGGCGGTAATTTTTAGTGATGCCAGAGAAGTGGGAGTTGGAATAATCCAGTCAGGGGAATATTAAAGAAAACATCAACATTGAGCTCTGTAGTTTGAACGTAGTGGGAATAAACTTGCCTAAGATCTGACTCATGTTAAGCGTCTGCCTCAGGCATGCCGTAGTATCTGTGACAGCAGCAGCATCCACTGTAGCCTGTGTGTGTTCAAATGCAGGAGACACGCAGACTATGCATGCACAGTGCTCAGTTCTCTGATGGTGACAGCAGAGTGTAGAAATGATAATCTGGGGTGAATCAGGTTGACATAACAAAGCAAAAGAGTTTAACTGGAAAATAACCAAACAACTCAAAGAACTATTAGTTTATCTCCCTGACACAGGAGAAAATAAACAGGAGAAAATAAGATCAAATAAACATCACCCAACAGAAAGCTAACTACCTGAATGCAAACTCTTAACCCATGGCATGGCCGGTTGGGAACAGAAAGATTTGGGGTTCCCTCTGCACTGTGGTGATGTAATCTTGCCCCTATTAGACAATGGAGAAAGACCTCCACTGCAGTTTACCATGTGTCAGGGCCAGCAGCCAGTATTGACATTGGGAATGTTCCTAAGCAAATAATGGATGCAAAGTTTGTTTGTAGAATGTGGCTAATGCTAGCAATGCTAATACCTTGATCATCTATGCAGGTCAGCGTCTACAATCCTGAGCTGAATATCATCACTCAGAGCTTCAGGTAAAGAGTGTAGAGTTGCTATTAGCTCTTTTTTGTTTTCTTAATCAGAGTAAAAGTTATGGCAACAAGGCAGAAGTCATTAACAACAATCATAGTGGCCACCAGTGGCAGAGCAGCTGTGTTACAGTTCAGAAAGAGTTACAGTTCATAGAATCTGCTATGCAAGGTTATGTCAGTGATTCACAGCAACATTGATATTCATGCATTATTATTTTTTGCATGTGTAGAAATTTTTTTCTCTGTGTGGTTAGCTAAGAGCATCATACCTGTCATGTTTCAAGGTTTTCAGAAAAATAAGGCACAATGAATTGGCAGAGTTAGGAGAAAATAGTTAGGCAGCATCACAATTTGGCCAGAAAATGACTAGGCAATAGGACTGAACGATTTGCAAAAATAATCTAATTGCGATTTTTTTCCCCCTAATATTGCAGTTGTGATTTAATATGCGATTATTCTTAGGTTCCTAATGTTATATATTTTTCAACAAATTCAAGCAACAAATCATTCCATATTATAGTCTACATTCAGCCAGGACACTCACACATTTAACCATTTTATTGCAAAATGGATCTGCTAGAGTTTTACTTTGCAGAGAAGGCTCTGTTCAAAAGAAGCTCCCTGGGTTAGTCAAGCAGCTGCTTTGACTTTACAGGGAGTAACTGGCTAGATATCCCCATAAGATAAACACATTTATGACAATGTGTATTGAAAATGATGAAATTATTCAGTAGCAATTAACCCATAGTAGCATTAATCTGAATACGAGGGTGCAACAAGCTTTATGCTACAAAGGAGACGGCTGGGGAAGAGGTAAAGCTGGCTATCTGCTAAACACAACTTGGGGTATGACTTTTGTGAACTAACACTAAGCTTCATCCGTTTTAGATAGAATAAACCAATTATTTTTGCTCATTTGCAAATTTGATGTCATTTGCTTTACTAAAGGGCATTGTCATTTCTATGTCCCTCATCTTGATTAAGGAAAACAGAAAACACAAAAAGGAAGATTTTTGTAAACAGTTGTAAAAAATTTGACTCTTGAATGTTTGTGTAATCTGCATAAAATCTCTGCCGCTGCAAAATTTGAATTATTAAACTGGTATTTTGACACAAGAAATATTTCAATTTGTGTGATTTGTACATTACAGTAAGCCATATTGCGATTTAATCTAACTTGCTATTAATTGCCCAGCTCTACTAGGCAATTATGCTGTGAGGCTAATGATATACCAAGTCTGCGCAAAAGCCCAGATTGCCACCCAGATAATAAAACACGTGTATTAGGCTTAAATAGAAGTGAGATCAAAAATTGCAGTTTGAGTTTGTTTCGATGGTGCATTTTTTGTGCCTAACAGCTTAAGTGTAACTCTTGCTTGTTAACGGCATATTTCAGACCTACTGTAGGAGCTAAGCTGGAAAAAACAAGCTCAAATATAAATACACAATTCTGCCAAAATTCATGCCATTTACATGAACACAGGCAAAATGATCAAAAAATGAAGAATGAAAAGCGTATAAAATGCACACAACCTCCCCTAAGTGGTTAAGCACATGCAAAGACAGACAACACAGCCAATTTGGATGATAGAAGAAAAATCAAACACATGACACTGCACAGCCTGAGCACACAGCAACTGATGAATCATTAGACAACCTGAGTGTGATAACTTGCTTTTAGTTTGTTTCAGCCAGTATTAAACTCTCAAGTGATTTAAAAAGGATCGGTGATCACAGTTCCCACTTGGCTTCAAATAGTGACCTTATTATTCTATCTTTGGAGAAGAAAACCTCCCATGTGTTGTATTTTTCATGCAGCAGTTTTTGACTTTGCAGGTGGTGCAGAAATTCTCCCCCTCCTACAGTACAGTGTGTGCTCCCAGCTTTAACCAACACATCCCAAAGCTCTGCAGCATTGGCAATTACCTTCAACACCAATCACACGCTGATTGATACAGCATACTGTGTGCTGATGACTCGCACAAACCCTGATTATTTTCATCACCATTAGCCGAGGGCCTTGATTACACCCTATGCAAAGTTGTGTGGTGATTGGAGAACAGCAGATGTTGGAAAGCGGAGAGAGTTTCTTTGAGGTTAGGTCTGATGTCAGAATTGGAAATAAAACACATGTGAAGGAATAACAACGTCATATCATGGCACATTTTTTAGCTTTGAATCTTCTATCGCACCTTCTTTTCTTCCAGCGCTTCCTACACACTTTCCTGTCATGTCATGTCCAAAGACACCACACAAACACTTACACACCCTTGGAGGCTCAGGAGCTATATTTGGCTGTTGCTCAGCTGCCACAAATAAAGAAAAGTAACTGATAGTGGGCCAAATGAGCTGCCCAATAGCATGCCCGGCACAGAGGTTGTTTCTATGGTGAATCACGGTATCAGCAATCCCCCCTTTCAGGAATTAGGACCACTTCTGTCCCTGAGATGCAGTGAAAGAGACCCCCCTTTTAGGGCGGCTTTTAATTATAAGCTCAGTTGTCACATTTTAGAGGTTGTAAAGCAAAGGGTGTGTGTAAAGGTCATTGTTTCTGTGTTTTTTTGCTCTGGGATTTGGTGAATATCTCTTGCATCAAAGGAAAGTGTTGGCTCATTTTGTGAATCTGATGGAAGCAACAGGATCCTTTCATCTACTTTTGGCAGCAAGGTGTCATACGTTTCTATGGCCTATTTTAAAGACACATCCAGGTCACGCTGCAGATCATGAAAGTGTCAGTTTTAGTGTCTGTAGGATGGAAACCTGTGAGACTTCTATCAGTAAAGGTTGGCAGAAGGATGTGATCATTTTTTTGTTGCATACATATAAAACTCACAGTGAAGAATATGAAATAGTACAAGATGAATTCCTTTCCTTTGTCTCCCACTGACCGCAGGCACCTCCGAGTCCTTCCTTCCCTACCGTCTTGTCTTTCTCTCTGACCTCTGTCCCGTCATCTCTTCCATTAGGTTTCCTGCTTTATTTAAAGTTCAGGTTGTGGTGAGGTCACATTTTCCCCAATAAGTCTGCTTATAGTGTCATTGTCAGCTCAGTTATCCCAGCTGTAAGTTTCTTAGCACTGCAAATGCTGAAAAAGTTTGAAAAATTATTGTATTCTACTCACATCAGAGCTGTGAAGGGAATTGCTTGTATTTTTCTGCAATTTAGCTATGATTGTGTGCTGTTATCCTGACAAGAATCAAGGCTTTTTCACTTTTTTTTGTCCATGTTAAGACTTTACTCTTTCCTTCCTCACCTTTTCATGAGGGAATATAAGGCATATCTTTCTGCAGATATACTGTTAAGAGAGCTTAAGATTGACTCGCTTAGTGTGAAGTTCTTCCAATTCAAAAAGTCATATCTGAAATGAAGTTTTTAATTACATAAGCCCTTTATCTTTCTATTGTGTACAGTAGAAGGGCCATCAGATTAGTGTAAAATAACATGGAATAGATAAAACTGTTTGATGAGGACCCTATTGTATATGTAAGCGTTATTTTTCTGTCAGAAGAAAAGCTAATTTAGGGGTTTTAAAGGGATACTTCAACATTTTGGCAAATTTGCCCATTGCCATAATTCCTATAGTCTTAGTAATAGATTTGTTTCCTTTAGTTGTCGGTGCATGCTGTTTCTAGATCTGGGGGGACCGAAATCCTAATCCTGTCCTAATGTTACATAATTATACGTTATTATTTCATAGTGTGGTGAATGTGCAGGTCACAATTTGTCCACGAGAGCGTTTTAGAGTTGTTGTATTGTGTATTTGATGAGTTTGATGAGGGAAAGCAAAAAATACCGTCTGCTTACATAGCGTTAGCTGTACAGCTGGTATATCGGTCCCCCCAGATCTAGAAACAGCTTGCACCGACAACTAAAGGTAACAAACCTATTACTAAGACTATAGGAGTTATTGCAATGGGCGAATTTGCCAAAATGTTGAAGTATCCCTTTAACATGCTCAAAGCTCACCAAACTTTACAGAAAATTGTCTCCCAGTGGAAATTTTGATGTTTCGGTGGAATCATGGAAGTCCATCAAGCAAGGGCACCACGGGAACCCCAAACATGAGATAGAAAATGGTGTAAGAGCTACTTACACGAAAATCGGTAAACTATGTATCATGATTACATGAAATGCAATTGAACATTTCCATCTCTGGTTTTCGTCCACTTTCCCTTCAAATTTTCAGCCCCCGCACACCATCCAGCCCACACTTATGATTTTTGGGCTGCTTATGGGTCATCAAAAGACCTACAAAAATGTCTCTTATGCCATGCCCAAATCCAACAGGAAGTCCACCAGCTTCATCTCAAGTTTCAAAATGAACCATTTTTGATGGTGCCAAATGGCTTTAACCTATTATAACTTTAGTATAAAGTATTCTGTGATCTTCTACTCTTTCTTGCAAGGCAACGGTATCATTCTGAACACATCCACATGCAAACATCCATCACAGCGCCCCCACTTGCAACAGAAAGTGACACAAATGAGTCATATCTTCATATCTCTTATGGTGCCTAACCTACTGAGCTCTGATTTTGAAAGATAGGTCTCAATAGTTGGCCACAACACAGATATATCTCATTGAAGGATGTCTCACTGGTGATGACAAGCATCACAATATGTCGCCAAATTGACAGGACGTATGTGTAACTCTCATACCAAACATCTGGTTGCCTTCAAATTTCACATGTAGGATCGAGGTCTGACCCTCTACATATTCAAAAGTAACTTTCATCATGTTGATGTAGCACCCCTACTGGCAACAGGGAGTGACACAATTGGGCCATTTCTTCATTGGCAAGTAACTTATTATTACAGGAAGTCACTGTAACTCTTATAGGAAACTTTGCATCAAATCTTACATGAATATTTGTCTGCCCCTCTACATATTTAAATGTGTTTGCTACTGCGTCACCTACTGCGAGAAAGCAGATGCATCTCTAACATATAATGCCCTGTTTTTTTTTCTCATTTTACATGATAAATAACACGCTAGAACGATTAACATGCTTTCTGTGCTCTGCTGCAGCACACAGCCCGGGTTGCTTACACCCAATTATTTCCACATGCGCCAGGGTGCAAGGACCCTTCCATGCTGCATGCAGCCCTAGTTATAATTAGTACATCTTAAACATATAATTCAGACATGTCATACCCTGTAATTTGTATATTTCTGGGCATTGTTTTTCTGTAATTTTTTGAGGACAAGTGACCTCTTTGGCCTAATCAAGAGTAAAGCCTCATGTTATGATTTGTTTCTTTTCAGACAAGAAGAGAACAAATAGAGCACTGCAGAAACTGTCAAGAATATATCTGGAAAATCCAAGTGCAGGTAGACAAAAAACACAGGATAGACTTGTGATACACAGAGGGATAAAAATGCACATCTGTAAGAATAAGATATTAACTGGGAGAGTGCATAGGAGACAATTTGGGGTCTTAGAGCCTTACCATCATAGAGCTGCTCACAGACTCAGTAAATTTAATTGATCAGTCAGTCTTTATTTATATAGAGAATGTGAACATGTGTCGGTTTGTTTAATGTAAACTGAACAAAAAGTGATTCAATTTGTGTTTGATGGATTATTTCTTTGTAGCAATGCTCTGTCATAATTTACACACCGGTGGAAAGCCTGTTTCTTTTGTAATTCTAATCGTAAGGAACATGCATTTGTGGAATGAGGAGCAGGGCTGAGTATGTGGGTGGCGCCCATGAAATTTTTGCCAAATCTTCTCAGCAAATGCCAAATTTCCTTATCTTGTCTGCCAAGGTTAGTTATCTGGCACCTTTTATCAAACCTGACACACCAGATAGATGTTTGACACATCCATCTGGAAAACCTTTAATACTAAATGTTTGGGAAAGGACAGAGCCTTTGAAAAAACCTCATAGTGTGATGGGATGGATGGTCTGTCTGTCACATCTTTACGGGCCAATCAAAGCTGGGGTTGTTCCGATACTGATACCAGTATTGGAAAATCTGCCAATACTGCTTAAAATGCAGGGTTGGCATCGGAGAGTACACAAGTTTATGCACTGATCCGATACTGTTTGGTTTAACTTTATAGTTTGCTTTGTTTAGCCATGCTAACTGTTAGGGACCTGCTGCAGCTGCAAAGAATGCAGGCTACGTGCCAGTTTTTCTCTGAATGTGATCTTAAAAACGCCTTTCAGACTGGCGCTGTCGTACAAGACATGAAGTGACACAGTTTAAAAAAAAGTTAAATAACTTTTGAACCATAAATCGTTGCCTCTTGTTTTCCTCTTGAATCTAGCCATTGTGTTTTTGTGGGTTTGTTAATATTCGGGTTTGTGTTCATAAAGGTAAGATAATCCCCTTGATCCCCAAAGGGAAAAATCAAGTGCTGCAGCAGCACTTAAAGCCTTTTTTGCCTTTTGTTTTTTCCTAACATATGAACTAGTCTTGGCAAATAGTTGTAATGTTTCAGCCTAGATGTGATTAAGTCTTGAAAGTCTGTTGAAAAATTACTGTCCGTCTGCAGAGGCGATCAAAAAGAGTGAAACAATTGTGGCTTCTACTGCTTTTGACCTTTGCACACACCTGAACCACGCCAGCATTCTCGTGTCCCAGAGCAACTGGTGGCTCAAAACCATCCCTCCCTCTTCTTTTTTTTTTTTAGCATCCCCTCCATCATTTCTCTCCCTTTGTCACAATCAAATACATCCCCCTCTTATTACCCTTCCCTTTTTTTCCCATTCTCTCTCCTCACGCCCCCTTGCCTTTATCCTTTCCACTCCGCCCGCCCCCCATCCTCACACTTCTTCTCCCCCCTCCCTCCCTCTTTTCCTGCCTCTCAGACTTTTGCCAGTCTCTCATCAGACCCCGAGATGTGGCGCTCTTAAGTGGAGTTAAACGGCCTGCAGACAGCAGTGGCAGCACACTGAGCTCTGCTTCCTCGGACATGGGCAGGCTGTGAGCGCGCAGACATGATGACTGTGAACTTGGAGGGGCTGGAGATGATTGCTGTGCTGGTGGTTGTGGTTGTGTTTGTGAAGGTGCTGGAGCAGTTTGGGTTGTTAGCAGACGGATATGACGGTAAGGAAATGGCAAACTCTTTTGAATGTTTGGAGGGGGCTGTTTGTTTTCTTTGGGAATGATCAACCACTTGTTGCAGCTGTTGTTTTTAACTGTAGACAGATGTTTTTAGACCTTATTCTGAATGGGAGTTTGTCTAAAGGATCTGTACTTTTATCTGTTGATTTTTAGGTTACATCTATTTTCGAAAAAGTGCTGATATTTAAAGTTAACTAACTAACAAATCTGGTCTTTCAAATATCTTACAAGATGCATCATTCTTTAGGATCAAAGAGAGATTGAATGGTGCAGTGACTGGTGAGTTTTTTTCCAGTTTGGGAGACATTTTGAGTTCTTGTTTTATCCTTTTGTGGTGTGTTATTCAAATGAGGTCAACTTACTTTCTATGTTCTCTTGCCATCATACCAGATTTTGCAGTCTAGATAAAATGTAAGTAAATCAAGTATTAATCCTTTTGTTTTTACCACACAACAAAATAGAAGCCTGGAACTCTTGTTTTTAATGATCCAAATTTAAAAAAAAAAGCTTTTTAATTCCTGTAAATTGTTAAAATAACATATATATTGGCAAAATGTCAGTACGGAAACTCTGAAAAGATATTTGTGCAAATTAGAGGCTTCTCGCTCCGTCCTTAGGCTTTTTAATCAGAAAAGCATCAGAACCAGCTTCAGTGGCCATGAATGCTTATGCAACAGGGAATTCGTCTCAGGTAGCTTTGCTCTCAAAATACTGAGTACAAATTAAAATAAACCAAAAAAAGTATATGATTTTAATATGCGCTAGTTCTTGTGATTTTTTTTTTCTACTATATACATGTCTATGTGCATGGATAGTGTTGCAAGCTGTGTAAAGGGTGAAAGGATGCTGACTAGACATGATCAGAGTATAAAACATGCAAGGATGTGGTCAGATTTACATGAGGTAGATAAGATAGTTTAGGATAGTTGTTCAGAGCAATGTGTAAATAAGGTGAGATATTTTACCACAGAGAGCCTTCTTACAGAATTCGAGTAAATAACTTGCAGCATGGAAAATAGAGTAGACTAGTAATTAGTACAGTAATAAGTGCAAACAAGCATATGACATGAGGCATTTTACTACAGAGATTTACAGTAAATAGATGTCTGCATATGAGGTGAGGCTTTTACCACAGTGAGCTTTCTTTAGCATAAAAATCTGCCTTTAGATCTAGAGATTTCTAAATCACCTGTAGCCCTTGGTGCTACACATTATAAAAATCACAGAGTTCATATTGTTTTGAGATGTGGCATCATAAAGTTGTACACACCAAAGTTTAGGGACAGCCTCTGTGTTCATTCCTCATCCTATTAACATTTAACATTTGAATCACAGCTGGATTCACTTGACTTTTCTGCTTGTTTTAGCACCACGATGACTCATGCTGGTCAAATCATAACCTGACATTTTACTTTTAATCCTTTGTTTTTCATCTTTCAGTCTTGATATCATTTCAAGCTTCGTTTACAGCCAATCGTCTGTGCATCATCTTGGCACTTTGTTTCCACTCTGAGGGTTTCTTTATTAGATATGAGTGAAATTAGATTGGACATGAAAGCTTGTATCGTCTCTAGGTTGTGTGGGTTAACTTGTTTAGCCAAATGAAACAGCTGAGGACTGATGCAGATTTTGATCTTGACAGCGAAGGGATTTCCTTACTGGGTGTTTTTGTTTGTTTTTTAAAGGAGAGGTTTTGTTGGTGAAAAGTTTGCACACTGTTACAGCTACAGGTTTTCTGTGTTGTTTAGGAGAGAACAATGGTTAAATGTTTGTGAAGATGCCACCTCGATTCTTTCCCGTTTAAAAGTGTAAAAAATCTTACAGAGCTAGGTCTGAATCTGCAGACCACCTGTTATTTTTATGCTCTGCTCACTGCCAAGCTGTTTGCCTTATGGCTTGGATTTCACACATAGGGGACAAACAAACATTTCCCAACCAGGCAAAGCAAGAAAAGAAGATGATATGACTTTTGTGCCTTTACACTGCCCCATTTAAGTTGTTATCACTGTAGTGATGTAGTAGTGCTTCTCGGTGTAAAAATGGAAATACTGTTGAGTGAACACCCACTTCAGACACTAAAGCAATAACAATAACAATCACACATGGAGTTGTGAAAATCTCACCACTACTTTTTTTGGGTCTCTCTGAGGATATTACTAGACATGCGGTTTGTCTCTATTGATGGTGGTTGTCTTTTTGCTTCAGCAGCTTTTCAATGTTTATTTTCTGTCTTTTTCACACTCTCCCATCTCTCTTTTGGAAAAATGCACCATGTCAGACTTAAAGCTGGAGTGCATAAACTGCTCTAACTAAATTTCAGCTTTGAAAAAATTCAATCCATGCCAAAATAAAATCAAATGACTCCTGAGAGGAATATCCTGGTTATATCCTCAATTATGCCCTTACATTAAATTTATTATGATTGATGTCGAACATGTGGAAATTTTCCTACCAATCTTTAAATCAGCTCTCTGGCAGGAAGTCCATTCTAATCACTGTTTGATGAATAGATATGTCATGTTTTTATTTCAGTGACTTATTATGTGAAGCACAATTATTAGAAAGTTAAAAGAAGAAGAAAAGGCCTCATTTACTGTGACCTATTTTGTAAAGTCAGAAGTAAATGTAACAACACAAGGGGTAAGATTTTTTGCATATTGAACCTTGAACTTTTTATGTAAGGATGAACAACATTGGGACTCTTTATAAGCCATTGTAAATGCAGCATTTGAATTAAACTGAAATCATTCCATATGTGTCTTGGTAAGCATAGGAGGAGAGACTGAGAGCAGATTTCCCACCTATTAATCAAGCCCAGCTTGTGTTGATCTTTTCATTGTATAAAATAATAAGAATAAACAGCAATTTTTGGATTCTCATCGATTGCCCAGGGTTATTGTAGATGACAACATCATGAGTGCCATTAATCAGCATTGTTTTGTAAGCACATTGATTCCCTCTGATTTATCAATCAAAGAATAATAGAATGTTTTGAAAGCGATAAAAAGGTGGGCATTATTTTATGAGATTAAAGTAGTAAGTGTACTGTAGCATACTTTAATTTAGTATATTTACCATACTCAAATGCAGCAAGAATTTAAACTATTTATTGAAACTCAAATGCTGTAAGAAGGCTCTCTGTGGTAAAATGCATCCCTTTATATGCATATTTGCACTAATAAATCTTCTTACCATATTACTTAGTAATAACTAATTCAATCTATTTACAGTAGTCAAATGCTGCAAGTAATGTAGCTTTTCACCGAAACTCAAATGCTGCAAGAAAGCTCTCTGTGGTAAAATTCCCCATTTGATAAGCATATTTGCAATTACAAATCTACTTATATAGTTATCATCAATAACTAGGGGTGAGGGAAAAAATCAATACAGCATAGTATCGTGATCTTCTGCTAAGTCTCGATATTTTTTTTTTAATTAATTGCTGATATGAACTGAACTCTATGATGCTTGATAAATAGCATCAGTGTCTTTTCTGTCCAGTTGATTATGCTGTTGCGCCCTTTGTCCAGTGAGGTCAGCAGAGGTGATGGTCATACAGCAGGAGAAAGTTAATACAACCAATATGGCAGCACCATGGAAAAGACATCAGGAATGCAAACAGGGCATGAACAACATGGACATGACACATGGGGTTTTGCAAGGAATGCCGTTTGAAAAATAAATTTAATTTTGTATAAATATAATATTAAGACTTTAAGGTTGCAGATTTACATGGTGACCCTTAAACTCAGTTGTAGTAAAAGCACATGTTCAGTTGGTATCTTTTATGAACTTGATATTCTGTATTATATACAGTACATTCATGTTAAAAACTAGAATAGATTATTCTAAAACTAAGCCTACAAAAGAAACTGTTGAGCTGCTCTGCTTTATTCCTCCACTTCACAGCTTTTGGTTAAAAATAGACTCCAACACAGCTGGACATAAACAGCTCTTTAGAGTCTGTGTACTCTGACAGTGAGTGACGGTGGTTTGCTGCCAGCGTTCAGGGACGTGACAGCTGACAAGAGCAGCCTTTGATACGGCAGATTTTACAAATTGTTCCCCTGCTGAAGGTGTGGCTCTTATCAGCCAGGGAGCCATGCAACAAATGAGTCCAATCAAAAATGGACCGAATAACAGAGCAGAGCAGATTGTCACCAATGATTTCAATGCTTGGGCTGCAATTCGAAGTGAAAGTGTGCTTCATACTTTTATCTATTTTAAGCAAACCTTTGACTGAATAAAGCAATCCTGTTAGTCACTGTCAAACAAAGCATACCCTCCATGCTGCCCGCCACTCTGCTTACTACAACCACCTGAGCTCTAGCTGTATGATGAATCTCAAGGGTGTCGTATGTGACTAATGTGCCACCCATTGTTACATGTAATACTCTTGAAAATACCTTCTGGAGCTTTAATTAGGTATCATGCTGGTACATCCTGTATTTCTTTTACTAAGTGTGTTATTCATGGAGCACCATGTGCTACAAAAGTGTGATTAAAAGTGAATAATGGTTTTCTATAAGAGGAAGCCATAAGTCCTCAAAGATACATATGTAGTCATGGAAGTGGATGCCTGAGCTGTGCATGGCTTTATTTGACATTTTACTTATCACAAAGAGCATATGGACTGGATTCATAAAGGACTGCATACTTCTCAAGTGGACAAAAGAATAAAAATTATCTTCATGCGTTTCCTAATACATTACAAGACAGGATGTAAGTTAAGAAGGGTATTAATGTTTGGTATGCCGTGTAGACTTAAGGCGTGTTTCTATAATACACTTGATGATAATGACACATGTAAAAGACAGGGAGCATGGAGGAACATGAAATACTATGCTGAACTTTTTCTTTACACAAACAATCCCAGATGGAGTCCAGTAAAGCTTGAAACTTTTAAACTACATTAATGGTTAAAGATGAGACTTTCAACTTTCTTTTTTTGTCTCAGTGAGGATGTGTTCGATTACGCAAATGTGCCAGCAGAGGGAACTAAAGCACAGCCGGACAAAACACTGAAGAGATGAGCTGATACAAGAAAGACTGTTTCTTGGGCTCTAATGCCCCAACACTACCATGCAAAGCTGCAACATAAAAGAAATTTAACAAACAAACAAATTTAATGTTAAAAAGAATTAGATGAGCCACCTTGGTGGGCTTTAATAAATGTTTATATGAAATTTAATGGACTCTTTACAACCAGAATGAAACAGTGTGAAAGTCTGTTCATAAACAATGCATTTTTTCAGCTCAGAACAAGGTTAACAATATGAGTTACTAAATTGTGATGAGAGCATTTGTTTTAAACAATGTGCACAGCAAACTTTGTTTTGATATTACCTCGTAAAAGATGCCTGCATTAGTGTGAAGCCTTGAAACATTATGAGCAGTATAAAGCCAAGTTCACAGTCAAGGACATCACCCCTTTGGTTTATCTGCTCCTTTCCTGTTGCATTTTGTAATTACATCAATTTGGGGACATTCACAGGCAGAGCTAAATATGCAATGACGATGAAAATGCTCTCTGATTGGTCGGAATTTCTTGAAGTTCATGAATACAAGAGATAAGCTACCCCGTAACTTTGTGTTGAGATAAAAACTTGTGAAATAAATCATGAGTCACAAATAAATCTTAAATGAGCAAACAGCATTCTACAGAAACTACATAACTACAGACCCCAGTGTATTTGAAATTCACTTTAATTCAAAATTAACACATTTACAAAATTTCCTAATAATCACTCAGCCTTGTTGCAGCTGTAAAACAAGTATTTTAATTGCCACATAAATGCTGAATATTTGAAACAGTGTTTTGATTTTACAATAGCTGGAGTAAATGAGGAGGAAACTTTGTGTTATATCAAAATGATCTTAAACAACATGGTAGAATTACCAGTTGATGTTGTGTAAAACAGCTGCAGTTACACTGCCCTCCAAAAGTATTAGAACAGTGTAGCCAATTCCTTTATGTTTGCTGTAGACTGAAAACATTTGGGTTGACAAGAGATCAACATTTCAGCTTTTATTTCCAGGCATTTATATCTGGATCTGATACATAACTGAAAATAACATTATTAGTAATGGAACAACAGATTTTTAGGTAGCAAAAGTATTGGGACAGATGGACTTAAAATACATCAAAGTGAATAAGACTTGATATTTAGTCGCAAATCCTTTGCCTGCAGTGACTGCATGAAATCTTTGACCGATTGACATTACAGAACTTATGCATTCTTCTTTTGTGATGCTTTTCCAGGCTTTCACCGCAGCCAGGTGAATGCCTACCTTTGCCTAATGGTTAAGTCCGCCCCTGTTTAAAAACAAAGGTTGTCTCCTTTTTGGCACTGTGGCAAAGTGAGTGTATGTGTTATACAGGGGAAGTGACAGACTGGGGAACAGGGAAGGGGGGCAAACTCACTCTAAAGGTGCAATAATTTGCATTTTATTGAGAATCTGTAAATATTTAAGATTTTTTATCATACCAATTTCAAACCAGAACACCCAAGAGTTTTTTTGAGGGGTATTAAGGAGAATTGGAGCAGTGGTGTGGCATTCAAATTGAGACAGACAGACAAGCTGCCAATTATAGTATTAAAATGTCCCAACTCTTTTGGAAGAGTTTTTTCCATGGTAGTGATGCCCAGTTAAAGTGCATGTGTGGGAAAAGTTGCATGCTCATAATGTTTCTCATACAGACAGCAGCAGATAAGTGAAAGAGGGAACAAAACACTTGCACAGTTGTTTCTGAAGCTCCATCAGGGCTTACTGCGGCTTTAACTGATTTAACTGACTACGTCAGCTGGGATATTCTAAAGAAGCCCAATCTTTCCTGCAGATGGGTCCGACTGAGGTCAGTTCATCTACTTTCTACAAATAAACTGCACCACAGTATGTGTGAAAGGGGGCAATGAAGACTGTTGTAGTTAAATTGGCAAACTGACTCGAGACTGTTTAAACCAAACCTAATGCTTCTAAAAAAATTCATGTTTTTATTTGTAAGTTTAAACATGCTTTTAGATACTTCTTGACAGTTAAAGCAATTAAAACATGCTTATAGCACAACAATTGACAGCTTCTTTCATAAAAGTTCCAATATCACAGAAATGATCAAATGCAGTGAAGAAATGGGATTACAGAGGGCTTTATAGCAGGAGAAATAACCTGCACAAACATGAATCATAGCATCCTGATGCATCACAGAGTTAGAAACTAAACCCATTCATTTTGTTTTCTAATATCCGGACTATAATTCCTATTCATGTCACTAGTGCTAATGTGCTCCTTATTGCCTTCTTCTTACATTCTAAACAAATTACTTCCATATAATTCAGTGAGAGGAGTATTAAAAACTCCACAATTTATTATAGTTTTTGATAATAGCCCGAGGATTCAGACAGGTCTTACACGCATATTGCTGTGCCTCATTTCTTTCCACTGAATTAAACACTGTTAACGCTGTTTCCACAGGCAGACGCTTTACACGATCATCAATCACAGCGATGATGAGGAAGCTACCGGTGGCTGTTTTTCACAATCTTCATGTACGCTGCTCTAATTAGTTTCAGGCTCTCTCTGCAGGAGGAGCTGTAAAAGGGCAGATTTTGTTCCTCGTTGATTAAATAGACTCTATTTTGAAGTACTGTGTATAAATTACAGACATATTGTTGATTGGAGTAGCAATATAGTTTGAACCATTCTGCTTTGTATTGAGTGAAGGTTATTTTTCGAGGCCACTGAATAGAATCTACAAACTATATGTGTTGACAAAAATGTTGTGCACTTTAAACCAAAATTATGCAAACTTTCACCATCTGTTTAATTAATTGCGCAACATGGTCCTTAACCTGTTTATATATTTAACATTAATAGAGTTTGTGTTAAGCTTTAAGGCTTTGCTGATCTCTCTTTTCCTGGAATCACTCTTGCATTTTTCAGGATGAGATTAAAAAGCACAAATTTTCCAAATTGCCAGAGCTGTTTGGTAATTTGTCAGTAGAAAAATGTATTATAATGACTGCAAGAATTTGGAGCTTTTTACCCCCTCTACCATCTAATAAATCACAAAACAAAAAGAAAGTTTTCTAACCTTGAAATCCACAACTATTTGACATACACTATATTGCCAAAAGTATTCGCTCACCTGCTTTGACTCACATATGAACTTAAGTGACATCCTATTCTTAATCCATAGGGTTCACCAGTCCACCCTTTGCAGCTATAACAGCTTCAACTCTTTTGGGAAGGCTTTCCACAAGGTTTAGGAGTGTGTTTATTGGGATTTTTGACCATTCTTCCAGAAGCGCATTTGTGAGGTCACACACTGATGTTGGACAAGAAGGTCTGGCTCTCAGTCTCCACTCTAATTCATCCCAAAGGTGTTCTATCAGGTTGAGGTCAGGACTCTGTGCAGGCCAGTAAAGTTCATCCACACCAAACTCTCTCATCCATGTCTTTATGGACCTTGCTTTGTTCACTGGTGTACAGTCATGATGCTATGTGCCTTAGCATCCGCTGACCCCGCTCCGTCATTTTACGTGTCCTACCACTTCATGGCTGAGTTGCTGTCATTCCCAATCGCTTCCACTTTGTTCTAATGCCACTGACAGTTGACTGTGGAATATTTAGGAGCGAGGAAATTTTACGACTGGACTTGTTGCACAGGTGGCATCCTATCACAGTACCATTCATTGAGCTCCTGAAAGCGACCCATTCTTTCACAAATGTTTGTAGAAACAGTCTGCATGCCTAGGTGCTTGATTTTATAGACCCGTGGCCATGGAAGTGATTAGAACAACTGATTTCAATTATTTGGATGGGTGCGTGAATACTTTTGGCAATATAGTGTACCTTTCTAGTGAAGAAAGGAAGAGTTAATGTGTATTATCCACAGTGGAATATACCGCGTTTCATGTAAAGCTACAAGTGTCTGCATTATGGACTTTATAAACAGTCAAATGCAATAAGGTCTAGTTAGTATTTTGATATGTGTAATGAGTAAATTGTGTTTATAACACATACTGTAGCAGTGTCATAGTGAATTAATTTTGATTATAGCATGGTCTTGGTGAAAACTCAATTCTGATTGGTTCTGGAAATTCCATTGGTGTCCATTAACTTCTGATTTATGGACATCTATGGAACTTCACACGCATGCGGTCAAAAAATCTTTACACAGTTCTAAATTAATGTGCAGCAGCTGATAGATGATAGAAGTAACCATAGCAACCTGACACAGTCATATTTTCTCCTCCATGTCATCCATTAATCTCTGATAATTGGACACTTCGTCTGGCATTAACCCTTACTTATATGGCATGCATGACATAATATATTTTCTACACCCACTTGTCCATTCTGTGAGAACTGAGACACCTTCTAGGCTTGAAAATTTAAAAAATAGGTTCTAACAGACAGGCAAGGGTGTTTTAGGACAATTTACTCACAGTTTATGTCTTTTATTCATTTATGTTTATTATACATGTAATTCTCTTCAGTTCATTAAACATCATGGTATTTTGTTTTACTTCTGCTTCGTAGAGCTGAGATGAAAAAAGCTCTAATAATTAATTTTCTCATTTACTGCTGTTCAGGGCATCTCCACACAATTAACTATACAATGAAGCAGTATTGAATACCTGAATATTGAGCAGTGTTAGATTATTAACACCTACCAAAGGCTGCCTGGGGAATAGCTTGTGCCAAGAATACTAAGCAGACATTTCCTCTAGTTGTAGATTTCTCTGATGCTCCTTAGTTTAGCAGTTATCTTGTCTTGGAGCATAAAAGTAAACTGTTTACTTAATTTCTAAATATGAAAGAAGAATCATATGAATTTCTACTCCTTTCAGTGAATTGATGGGAAGCTGTAAAGTTTTGCTACAACAAAAAGAAGCATTTTCACTGAGGATACCTCCGTGTATAGAACACAACTCAAAGCAGTTTTAAACACAGCAGGTGGAGAAAGCCCTGGGAACGATATCCTGCTGGGTTAAAGAGCTACCAAGACGTAGATCTGGTTGTGGTTGCTGTAGCTACAATCTCCGAACTCAACACAAATTATCCCCTATCATTGTGTGATTGATGAGAGATGCTTTTGGGAATGGATGCCAATTTCTCATTATTTCCAGTGAAGCCAGTGGTTAGCATTTAACGACTTCCAGCCAAGACCATTTTTTTCCTGTAGCGTGTACTTCTGCGAATCCCTGTTGAACAGTAAATGATGGTTTGGCATGAGATGTACTCTGACTCACTTCAGGGTTACTACTGTGAAAAAAAAAACTTGTGTTTTTCTTGCAGTTTAAGATGACCACCCAACAGTCACAGAAATAAAGTATTTTTTATAGAATTGAATAATACAAAATGATTCAAAATAACAAGATTAACTCTGGCAAGTGCTGAAATCAGCATCAAATTTGCAGTAAAATTTTGCAAGTGACTCTGCTCACCCAGTGATATTATTTATGTAGACAAACTATTCATCACATTTCTACGATTCTCATAATCTCAGACTCTCTGCTACCCAAATATATGTGTTCAGTTTTTAAACCAGTTTATGACTCATTAGTAGAAAAAAAGCACGTATTGATTTCCTCTCAGCCTCTGTTTCTGTTTCTGAAGAACGATCCTCGTCATATTTCATCCTGTGGACAGTGGCTCCAGCTTCCTTGTACCCTGTCTGCCTTTTTATGTCCCTCTGTGTCTTCTCTCTCATTTTACTGTCCCTGCTAATGCATATATCCCGCTGACCTCTGCACTCAAGCTGAGTTTGATTGGCACTTTGCTGCTGAGGGATAGCACACCTTAAATCACATGGCAGGCTGGCTGTGCAGAGGTTACTCATGCCCTGTTCTTGCCTGTACATAATGTCTGCAGTGAGCTGTCAGATAGCTGTGCAGGAGCTTATATGGCTAAAGTAGAGAGAAAACAGGTCAATGTTATCAGCTCTTGCACACTGCTCTGAGCTGTGTAGCAGTGTCCATTTACTGACAATGACATTGACTTTTCCCTTTTACACCTGAACTAATCATCTGGAACGCATCAAGATGTTGATAAAATGGGGCTGCAAAGATGAGGCTGACATGTCTTGTGAAAATGAGGAGCATTTTTGATGGAACACAGCTGTGCTTTTACTGTAATTTATGTGAGATGAAGCACTTTAAACACAATCTTTTGCAGATTTTAGAGAGATTTTGCCCAAACCACTTTCCATAAGTGTCGAACATTAATTCCTTAAACCTGCTACCTTTACGCAACCTTGCTTCTATTCTGTAATCAGTTTTGCCTCTAACTTCTGTGGAACCAGCAGCTGCCAGGCAATCAATCTGTTCTTGTGATGAGCTAAGTATGGCAGAGCATGTTCTCAACATGTATGTGAGATCAGAAGAGTGATATATGGCTTTTGACGGCAGAGAATTATGGGTTTATTCCCCTGTCACTTAGACTTGCTGGTAGGTAATTAAGGACTTTTTTGAAGGATATCCATCGGGCATTAAAGGTTGTTTTGCATTCATTAACCAGTGCACCTCAGGCTACAGTTTCCGGCCATAGATTCTCTTCTCTAGAGTCATTAATAGTATATATATTGTTTCAGTACGTAATTCAGCATTAGAATTGTACTGTGCCAAATTTTTGCTATGTTACGCACTTTTAAGCACAGGTTTTTGGAGTTAATTGCCTTTAAACAGAAGGCTGAAGAAAGCTGTAGTAAGAAAGAGGGAACAACAAAGTGTGCAGCAAAGGACCTGGGTTTGAACCAAACTCATAAGCCGACAAGGCACACTGATTTTTCATGTTTTGGAGATCAAAACTGAACTGATATCTTGTAGAAGGTTGCAGATTGCTTTCACATGAACCAACTTCTGTAGTTGCAAGTTATTTACATGATTAGTTAGTCAATAAATTCTGCAACAGCTTGGTATTATTGTGTATTATGCAATTTCCTGTCACCTAAGAAAATCTGAATGTTTCCTAAAGCCTTAACTGGACCTAATCCCAGAACCTAAGCCATCAAAAATTGATGTAATGTTAAACAATAGGAAGGAGAGAGGTACAATTATCTCAAGGATTTATAACATGTGTATCAAAGTGTATTGGTGAATACAGATTGTTAAAGACTGACATGGGAACAAGACCTTCTTGAGTAGGTCCAGCAAGAAGATTTGTCATTTATTTGAATGATTAAAATACTCATAATTGATGACATAAACTAGCATGATTTAAATTAACGTACAGGGTTTATTGTACCAACAAAGCTCCCCTTTAGCAAGGTGCCTGGCCTAGATGAGATCCTATGGCTGACACTTGATTAAAAACGCTGAGCTAGAGCATGGCAGAATGAGCTGGATAACAAGCAGCAGTCTCTCAGCTGGCAGTTAAGAGGAGGATCAGGAGAGGAGGTTGGAACTTTCTCCCAAGCTGGGAGGGCAAACTGAACCTGGGGGCAGGGCTAACTCCACACATGACATCATGAGAGGAAAATCTCTAGAATGGCTTGTTTCAGCAGACATTTTTCTGGAACTTGAGGGGACTGTGGACAGGCTAGGGGCACATATTTTTGAAGGAAAAGCCTGAAAAAAAGATTTTTGCATAATATGTCCCCTTTAAGATCAGTTAACTGATCCAAATCGGTTTATTGTTACACCACTAATTTTTGGGAATGAACTTAAGTATTCATTTGCCAAATATATTTTTTTTCTTTTAGGATTATTATTTAGGCTTTTTGCCTTTATTTCAATAGGATAGCTGAAGAAAGACAGGAAATATGGGGAGAGAGAGTGAAAGGAAGACATGCACCCAGACCAGGAATCGACCAGTGGCCTCTGAAATGGGTGTTTGCTACCCACTGACCTAAACCGGCACCCATTGCCAAATCTTAAAAAAGATTTACTTTATATTGTGACAGAGACAAAATAAAAATCCGATATAATAGCTTTGGGTATTGTACCACACAAATCAAGTTGAATGTTATAGTTTCAGAGTTATTATTTGTTAACTGCCTCAATATTCAACCTTTTGTAGTAGAGGTTAAAGGTTAATGTTCTGTTTTCAAATTTGATCCTTTGCAAATGAGGGAACTCAACCGTATAAACAGTTTCTGGTGGGAAAATGATCAGCACAGAGATGGCAGGCTCTTGTGTTTATTACCCATTCAACCTTGAATGAAGATGCACCACCACAGTATCTGCATGCTCATCAATCTTTTAAATTATTTAATGGGTTGATTTTTTTCAAGTCATGCCTGCCAAAACATTCTCTTTCTTTTGATTCTTTGAGTTTTGAGAATTGAAGTGTTTATTATGTATGCACTCACACCTAGAGTGAGTCCATAAAGTAAGTCCTCATCTTCGTCCCCCCATGGCACTCCATGGTTGATTGCACATGCCGCTTCGCTGAGGGTTGTCCCGGTTCACAGCTTATAATTGCCTTCCCCCTTTCACAGGTGCCGCTTCAGTAAATATGACAGCCTCATTTTAATGTGCTGTGGAAAACACAACCCAAACACTAACGCTGCTTTGCATGCCTGAGCAAATCGCTGCAGGTGTCGCCTAATTATATCACCCACTTGTACCCTGAGCTGATCTTTGAACAGCGGGATGATCTCATATTCGTCTCCTCGCTAGCCCGCCGATTGGCGCTGTTTTGATTGATTACACTGAAGCCTATTCCCGTACTCTCAAATGGGAATATAACACTTGTCCAATACATAATGGAAATGCTGGTTTCAGGGTTTGTTTGGTAAGTGACATTTGTAGCTGTGTGGATAAAGTAATGAAAGTCCAGAGGTTGTTATGTTCTCAGGGAAATGTTTGTATAATTCTCCGGCACCTGTGGTGCTCAATTTAGTTTTATCACACTTTACTATGCAGCAGTGTTTGCTAAGAGTCCCAGGGGTTTGGGAGGAAATTATTAAACTGTCTTCACCATTTACTTCACATTTAAGGCTTGTTTTAACATAATAAGAAAGTTTTCTGGTTTTCTGTTATGCACTCTTATCATTCCTGCTGCTTCTGAGTTTGATTCATTGATCCCGTGTGTTTTCCACTCTG
Source organism: Cheilinus undulatus (assembly GCF_018320785.1). Lineage (NCBI taxonomy): Eukaryota > Metazoa > Chordata > Actinopteri > Labriformes > Labridae > Cheilinus > Cheilinus undulatus. The sequence goes on from NC_054886.1 coordinate 18,227,726, forward strand.
CCCAGACAAGAAGTGATAAGATCCCCCCCTCGGGAACATTGAGGATGGGAAGTGGCAAGACAGGTGTCGGTGATGTGTGAGAAAAAAAACGTAATCTGTCCCTGAATCGATGACTATCAGTCTTCAGAGGAAGATGAACAAAGGTTCCAGTTTTGTCACTTATCTCTTCATTACACAGAAAAAGAATTTGGAACTTAAAGATGTTAACGGAGCAGACCTCAGTGCAGTTTGACATATCAGGATACCTTCGAGATAGCGTCTGTCAGAGTTGATGCCGTCTTTGTGAAAAACTTCACTAAAGTTACGCTGGTGTGCTACGATTAAATTCCTGCAGGCTGCAGTTTTGTGATTGATTTTTTGTTGCCATCAAAAGCCCCAAAATTACATTTTTTTACATTATAAACATTCTTACAACCTACTTAATATATTTAGGTTAATACTGTGCCAGGCTGAAATTTTCTTGACTCTGACATTACATACTGTACATTCAGCTGCATTAACATTTGCTCCAAAGACAGGATCAGGTCATTTTCATGTTTTATGCAAAGGGTAATGTATATTGAGTGGGTCATTATAGCAGAAAAACCCTTGAGGTTGGACTGCATGACCTCCAGTGTCACCTTTACATGATTTGTTCTTCAATAATGACCCACTTGCCGTACATTATCCTGCTTATAACTATCCACTAACAAAATCAATAAATTGAAAAGAGATATTGATTAGAAATCTAGCTCAAGTTATCACACCTGATGAATGGACATGGTCTTACAGAGTTTGGGACTGATGCTCAACTATAACAATGATTTATTAGCAACGAATATCAGCCAGTTATTGGGGAAAACCTACAGCAGAATGTAGGGCTGCATAATGAAGCACAATAGCACTGTTAGTGCAGTAGAGTTGGCAAAAGTCTGAATTGATCACACAATATAAGAATTGATACTACATACAGAGGAAAATATGTCTCACTCAGATCAGGCAGTGAATAGTTAGTGGCAGCTTTTAATTTTAAATTTACTTTCATCTGAATGGTAATGGTCCAGTTCTTTTTCTCCTTTGCCCACATGAAATGCTTATGATGTTTGTGGCCCAGACGTGGCTTGACACAAGGAACACGACACTTGTAGCCCATGCTCTTTTAGCAATGACCTTCTGTGGCTCACCCTCCATGTGGAGGGTTTTAATGATTGTCTTCTGGACAGCTGTTAAGTCAAAAGTCTTTCCTTTGATTGTGGTTGTGTGTACTGAACCAGAGTGTGGGAATGAAAGCTCAGGAAAGCTTTGCAGGTGTTTTGAGTAAATTAGTTCATTAGAGCTCTTTTCAGGACTGAAATAACTGATAAGAAATTGGACCTTTACTCAGTATTCTCAGATTTTAGATAGTGGATTTTAGATTTTTGTGAGCATCCCCATCTGGGATGATGTATGGATGGTACAAGGAATCAGAGGAAGTCAAGAGGATAATCAAATGCTACACCCCTTTAGCCTATACTGTAAAAAAAAAAAGTCATTTACATGTAATGTTACTACCTTAAAGTGTTTTTATGACTTTTTTTAAGATATTTGCCATGGAGTTAATGCCACAAAGTAGTGCTTTCTTTGACAAACATCATTGAGTCAGTAGTGCTCTAAAAGCCTTCCATATAACCCCATTAAAGAGCCCATTTCTGCTGCAATCATTGTTTCAGATAATAGCAATATATGCGGCCCCTCTTTTGTTTATCCCACATAAAAACAAAACAATTTAGCAATTTTTATCTTAAAAAACCAAACTGGCCCCGACAGGTCATTCTAAACGTCTTTATCTGTCAGATCTGCTTGTTGTATTTTGTTAGAGTGGTGATTGTTCAGAGTTTGTTTGACATTAATGGAGGAAGCTGTGAAATGCCATATTTACCTATCAATATACCTGTCAGTAGGGTTGATATAATCATGGCTTTTGTGGCTGTTGGGAGGATGCTTTCCCTCTCTATTTCTTTATGTGTCACCTTCTCAACCCGACCCTCTCCATTTTAAAGATTTATTGGATGGATATATTATCTCTACATACTGCAGAAAGGTTATGATTGGTCAATCATTCTAACATGTTTTATTAACCATAGGTGTACCAGGGACGGTATGGATGGCCAAGCCATGGCAGCCTGAGGCAATGAATCCCCTCTGGAATTGGGAAGCTTGGCCGCATTCAGGCCTTCTGCTGACCGCTCTGTGTGTGGCTTTAAATGAATGCTATGTGATGTGACTGTGACTTCATTGATGTAGTTCCCACATGTTGGCAGTGCTGCTGTGGACTGGATGTCGCAGACAGCCCAGAAGTCACTGAAGCATCCACCAGTTAGGTCAGCTTACTCTCAATACACTGCAGAGAACATGGCAGCTTTGAAATGTAATGCTTTGAACCAAAGCTGCAATTCTTCCTCATGGGAGTTTGCGTGGACTTTGATCCACTATACTGTGCTGCTACAATGATTTTTGATGTTTTCCCCACATTGCATTTTTTGCTTAACATTCAAAGATGTGTCAAACAAAGTGTTTATTTGAAAAGATCCCCATAGTTAAATTAAATTATTTGTTACTGAGCAATCGGTGAACCCAGCAGCTGTTGTTGTAGAATATTAAACTCATAAAGTTACAGCCAGTTACTCAGGGCTCCCAGTATACCCATGGTTTATTCATAAAGAACCCCTAGACATGACTTCCCTCTGCCAGTGTAGGCCGTTATTTACAGTCTGACAAGCTACCTGAGTAAACAAGATAGGAGTTTGACTGTACTCCTACATTCACAAAAAGTACGGACATTGGAGTGTGGTGGATTATTTCTTTGTTGTGTCAATGTCTCTTGGCAGTAAGTCTTATACTATTGGAAAGCCTGTTTATTTCCCTCTTTAATGGCGCCACATTTGTAAGGAAGATGCATTTGTGGGATGAGCAGCAGAGCTGAGTGTAGGGATGGGTACCAAATTCAGTACTTTTATAGGCACCGACTGAATTCTGTCGGTACTACTGAGTACTGATTCATGTAAAATGAAACGGTACCATGTTTCGGTACCTAAACTCATCCTTGTGACTGCAATAGAGTGGAAGAGTAGTCATTTTCCATGCCGGACACGAATGCAGCATTGCACGCACGTGAGTAATGACGTCGGTAGCAGCTCACTGAATCAACAAAACAAGCATGGCTGATCGGCTCCCGCTGTTTTCTGCTTCCTCTTTCCCTTGCTCTCTTACCGAATTCTCGCTTTAAACACAGTGATTTGCCCGTCTATCATGTGGATATCAACCATGGAAATATAGAACATAAAGGGACACATTTGTTCTTCAACCACCTCACAGACACTGGATTAAGACACGGTACGGACTGCCTAGTGTGACCTCACCTAAAAGTTGTTCTCTATCTCACTAACTTGGCACAGCTGGCGCCATATGAAGCGCTCTGTCAGGATGGACGGATTCAGAGTGATTTTGAAGGAGTGACTGAGCCACAGGCTCGTCCTCACTGCTTATTTTCATTGCAGAATGAAACAATGTGCCACTCTCTGTTAACTTTTTGCAGTAGGCTAAATACAAATCTAACGTAATGCATCCAGTGTGTGACGTTTATGATTCTGCGTGGACAGTCACATGTTTGATTGATGAGTGAAGAGCAGACTTATGACTCTTACCAGGGAAAGATGACATCTTAGTTTTTTGGAAAAAAAATTGCATGAGGAAAAAGGATGTGCAGTAGTTCATGGTAGAGGAAGTTGTTCATTTATTTTCATTTGTAATACTTTAGCTGGTAAAATTTTATACCTTTTATTGATTTATTGAGTTATTTTGACTCCATACTCTATTGTTCATTCGTTTTAAATGTATTCTCCCTCCATGGACACCAACACACATTTTTCCAAGAGGGGAAATTAGAGGAATAGGAGGTAGTGGGCTGGGTTTTAATTTGTGCAACAAAGAAAAACACTGGGTAGTTATAGTAGTTTAGGTTTTCATGGAATAATTTTTTTAAACACTGATATTTTCATAGTGTTTTGATATTGAAAATTCAGAAGTTTTGAGGTTATATAACATTTATTATTGCATATTATTCACACTCAAAGTACTGAAAATGGGTACCGTTATGTACCTGTATCGGTTCACAGGTACCGGGAATTGGCACCGTACCGGTTCAAATGTTAAAGATACCCATCCCTATCTGAGTGTGTGGGTTGCAACCATGAAAAATTTGCCAGATCTTCTCTGCCAATGCCATATTGGCAATTTAACAATTTAGTGTGTACACACTGCAGCACCTCCTCCTCATGCTGATTACCTGCTCCAGAATGGCTTCCCAATCTTCATCAGCATTTGTCACAGGTCCACTATTGTGGTTGTGTTGGTCACTCTGGCACGAAAGCACGTCCAAGCTAACCCCACATGTGTTCAATGCTGGCAGGCCATTCCTTTTCTTCCTCCAGAATTCTGGAGGTAGTCTCTGGTCTGGTGGACCCTGCTCTGTTGGGGCGGGCGTTGTCATCTTGGAGGATAGAGTTCAGTCCCACACTGGATATATGGAATTGCTACTGGTAGCAGAATCTCACCTCTGTATCACTCTGCATTGAGATTGCCTCCAATCTTAATCCAATCCAAAGATTCAGCCGACAAAGACTGGCTTGTTGCTTGCGAGCTTTTTCTGTTTTCTGCTGGATGCTGGTGCCCTTTTTGATTTCAGTAGCATTTTAGAGCTTGTTTTTGCAAGAAACAGTTGTCAGCAGTGTTTGGGAAATCAAATAAGATCAGCGGGACTCTCTCACCTCAGCAAAGTTGCAAGAAGAAATCAAAAATTATAAGATGAAAGATGCCAAAAATGTTCTTTGAGTTGAAGAGAAATGCTCAGTCAGGTTTAAACTATCAGCATCTTAAATCTTTAATGTCTCTGCTATCCCTTTACCTGCAGTTTGGCCAACTCTCCAATATCATGCAGATGTAATAATGATGTTATGCTTTCTGGATGGTGTCCAGGGTCATTGTGGTGACTGGGAGAAAAAGACGACAGCTATAAGTATTTACTGGAGCAAGCTGATAAATAAGCTACCTTGTTGTCTGAAAATGCATGTTTTCCTCTGATTCTGTTTAGAGACAAATATGCACACAATCAAACTGTCCTTGGTTATTGTATATTACCCTTCAGCTTCCTCTTCATATTTCCCAACCATGCAGTCTTATTGTCAGTGTTCATGTTGACTTGTTGTGGATGAGACTGAAATAATAATGACTTCTCACATGTTCAGGGACCATTCAGATTAAAGAGAATGTGTCATCTGAATATAATTTTACTTTTCAAACAGCTTCCCACTAAATTATTCACAAAGATATTTTCTCTTTTAAGCAGAATTATGCCCCTCACCTTCCCATTTGGTGTTGCTGACAGACTGAATATAAATGAATGCATGTCAGTTTTTTTCTAAGCACCTTCTTGTTGAACATTTATCACTGAACAATTGAGTAAGTGATGGGAAATTGTTCCTCACACTGTGCTCGAATAATGCACTACCACAGGGATTGTAATTAAAACGGCTTTTACCTCAATAATGTATGGCTTACTCCATTTTAAATGGAAAAAAACAAGAGGGAGGATATTTCTCACTCTATTAGGAGCAGAGTGAAAAACATCATGAGTTTATTTTTCTCTGCTCTTTTCAATGCACTTTTCATTCTATCTTAATCATATTGTTGTAAGAAATCAATCATTTCAGATTGTTAAGAAATAACCAATCCAAAGGTGTTAGTAAGGACTATGACTACACAGGGACAGTAGATGGTGGTGTCTTCGCTCGTCTGCTGCTCGCACTGACAGACTGAATCAGCCTCGGCCTCTCTCTCTAACACATAATTCCATTGTGCTGTCTTCATCAGTGTACTACATCTCACTGGAATCAAACTCCTGTTAAAGAAAGTGTTCCCTTTGAATGAAGTTGTTCAGATCAATACTAATTTTCCCCTTACTTTCTTTCCTCTTACATCAGTTTGTGCAAAGAACACTGGGACATACTGACTCCTTTTTCCCACTCATCTATCAAATTCTTCTGTATTTCAACTGTAGGATATAACATGACATGATGCAATATGACTCAACAGACTGATCGTCAATAGGATAGGATACATGCAATACAGCGTGATATGATGCAATATGTGAAATATAATATAATATAATAAAGCAAATAGAAGGTAAATGGTAGGGCCGGACCACTATGGAATTTTAGGGGCTCACCAGACCAGAAAAGCCCCCCCACCTGCCCATCCCCACCCTAGCTGGTCTTAAATCATGTTACTCTTAATCTGCTCCAGTCTTATCTGGCAGCATACGGCTGCCTAAGTGAGTGTATTATTACTGTGAGATATTGCACCATTACGTTCACTGTGTTGATACTGACTCAGATAAAGTTTATAGCTAGCTAATTTTAAGCTAGGTTATCCGAACTTTAACTCATTGTTTATTTCACAAACTAGTTATAAACTTACCATTGAGGCAAAACGTTCTCTAATGCAAATTTTATGCTTAGCCAAGCTGCTCTGGGCTCTGGTTCACTCTGCTGTAGGGGGTAAATATGGAGCGTGTAACATGAAAGGAGTCAGAGCACCCTCTACTGAAAAAATAATAGAACACAAACATCATATCTAAGTAAAACCAAGTCATAGTCCCTGCACTTTATAAGTAAAAGTACAAGTGTTAACATTGATGCCTTTTGGTCAATAAATGGTTATTTTTAAAAGGGTATGATTGGCTGAATAAATCTGCCGGGCCTAGTAAATGAACTTGAGTTTGAGTGGCACTTTTCAAGTCATCTGATTACTGAAAGCTCTTTTACATCCCGTTTACCTGGGATACGTGTAACATTAACAGTTTCAGGTATCAGTGGTGCCACTACCAGCCGCAAATACAACATGATGTTAGCCTCTCATTTTTGAGTTGGCAGTTAAAGACATGTCTGCAGTTTAGTATTATTTTACCATAAAGTAGGATGACAGAAGTAGAGCATTCTATACACTCCTACATTGTCTAGAGCCGTGGTTCTAAACTGGACTTATGTCAGGACCCACCAAAACCTCCTTCATGGTGGCTTCTAATGCAACAGGACCTACCAAAAAGGAGGTTCTGGTGGGTTGTTACCCAAATTTCACAAAATGTCAACCAGATTTTTTAAGGAGGTGTGGAGCAGTTTGGACTTGAGATCGAACAAAACATAAAATGGAACAAAGAGACGAAGACATATCCTTCAAAATAAAAGCATATCATATACTTTTTGCTGCATATTTTTTCTAGGCTTGCTAAAAAATGAATTCATGACCTACGTACATTTGGGTCCCAACCCACCAGCTGAGAACCAAGAGTGAAGCTGAGGGTTGAAGAACATCTGATGAAAATAAACTAAACTTTAAGAATTGTTTTTTTCAGAACTGTAATATCTTGAGTACTCTCATTTCTGTATCGGTGAGTTCCCAGGTAGTCATACTTGTACTGGGTCTGAAAAATGGTATTACCGTTTACCATAAACTTACAGACTCACACTAGATTCACACACTGATGCTTGAGATGCTTAGTAAGGCATCCTTTAGTATTAGTTAATCCCAGTCATACATGGTTTGGTGTCTTGCCAAAGGACGTGACTGCTGGAGCTGGGGATTGAACCCCTGATCTACTCCACCACTAAATCAGTGAGAAACAATCGAGAATAATAAAATACATACTAAATATAATACCATACATGATAAACAAAATAATGTAAAATAAATTTGATACAATACAATAAATGTGGAATAGTTTGAGATATGACACAAGTAATACAATATAAATATACTGTATAGGTGCATTTTAAAAATGTATAATGTCATGAAAAAAATGGAGAATAACTTAGCAATGATGAGAGACACCGGACTCCACAATACAGACGAGTCTAAGGCAGCTATGAGAGCAACCTGGGCTTCATAACACCCAAGCAGTGCCACAGACTGATTAGCTCCATGCTGTGTTGCTTTGCTGCAGTTAGTCATACTAAAGAATTTTTTTGGATTTTGGATTTTTGTGAGCTTTAAGCCGTAGTCATCAACATTTAAACAGAAAAAACTGTTTTGAAATTTTTCATGTTGTATGACATGAGTCTAGATTATGTGGAAGTTTGACTTCTTGAATAAAATCACAACAAAAATCAACTTTTTCTTGATATTCTAAAGTACAATAAAGTATATGATACAATTCATGACAAATGTGTAATACAATCCACTAAATATTTTATATGACACAATATAATACATAATACAAAATGATACAAAAAAACAAATAGAGCGTTGTACAGTAAAAAATATTCATGAAAAATGCACTCATGGCATGTAGGATACAACACAATTAAATAAATGTGACATAGATGAAATACAATATGGATGAATACATTTAAGACGATGTGTACTGAATATAATAAAATTTGTTCAAAAGCAATCAATCCATAGTAGCATAAATCTGAATTTGAGGGTGCAACAAGCATTATGCTATAAAGGAGGAGGCTGGGGTGGAGGTAGTTAAGCTTTGCCAGCAGTAGCAGCAGCAGCATGGTGCATCAGCATGAATGAAAGCAGGGATTTGTGAGAAGTACATCATATTTAGACACTGCTGTGTTGAGAGAAAGAGCTGTGATTGGCTGTAGGAGCTGGGAGGCAATAATTGGTATCAGCTAGCCGTCAGCTGATCACGGCTGGTCATGTGACTACCATGTCCTACATGAACTAACGCTATACTTCATTTATTTTTGGAGTGAAGATTGTAGAAGATGTCCCAATATGACATATTCTTATTATATTTCCATCCTTGGCTGTTTGATGTGTTTTTACTCTTAATGTGCTGTAGCGTTGTTCGCTTTAACTCTTTGAATTTGAAGAATTCTACTTTGGCAAAGCTTTCCAAAAGCTTCTTTATTTAGTTGGTTTCATTAAAAGAGATGACAATGAGCGCCTTATAAGACAGCTTCTGTTTCTCCTGTCCGTCCTTCTTAGTGGATTTATTGTGTCTCATTTCTTTTCATCATCTCTCTCTTAAATCCTCTCTGTAGCCTAGAATAGGGACATTTTTTTCTGCAAAATGATATGCCTACAAAGTAGGATTGTTTAAAGTGCAAACAAAAACATAATAACTGGCATACTTTTCAAGAACTTTGCTTTCTCATGGCTCAGTCTGTTTCTATATAAAATCTTAAGTTCATCTTAGAGCTGTTGAGTGGATGTGCGTCTTCCACTGTAGCACCACACCTCCTCCCCTGCCTCTGTCTCATCTCCCCTCCCTCCTCACTCAGATCCACTCCCTCTCATCTTCCCTCCCTTTACTTTGCAGAGAAGCAGTCAGTGTGCCTGAAAGAGCGAGAGAGAGCCAGAAACTGTCAGAAGAGCAGAGTTTTCTCCTGCTGCTTTCACTTATTTGGGAGAAGAGGAAGGAGAAACAGAAGGACGTGTTGAGATCAGCATGTTTGGACCTCTTTGAAGCAGCTTTTTAAAAATCTTGGTGACCCTGCAGATCAGGAGGATCTTACTTGACCTTTGGCTCCTCAGAAACTCTTTAAAATCCTCTTGTTTAGACCTCAACCAGACTGGATTTAGGAAGTAAGCGGGTAATTGCGGCGGCGCCCGGCCCGTGCGTGTGGGCCGGAGTAGCACTGGAGTGGGTGCAGGGGAATTGGAGTGCAGGGCCGGGTGGGGGTACCGCTGGTCCTGGCGGCGGTTCAGAGGGTGAGGAGGCCGGCTCAGGCTCGGGCTCCGGGTTCGGGTCAGGGTATGGTGTTGGAGGCGCGGACTGGGCCGAGGGTGGAGCAATGCTGAGTGCCATTTGGGAGACAGAGGGGCTGCAGACGGTGGGCATCGTGGTGCTGGTGTTTGCCTCCATCAAGCTGCTGCACCTCCTCGGGCTCATCAGCTTCTCAGAGGGTAAGATGGAAATGAAGGAAAGATGATAAAGGAGTGATACACAAAGCAGTTGTGAAAATTGCGTTTTTATTCACTCATCTCCTCTCGATTTCTGGCTTCTGTCGCCTTGGCACATCAGGGTCATTCTTTGGTCGCTGGAACTTTTTCCAAACAGGCTTGAAGTTCAGCAGCAGTCAGAAAACGTAAGAAGTTAATGGAGGTCACAATACCAAAGCAGGGAAGAATCAATGAGTCAGACAGAAAAACTAATGGAGTGTCTTTTCTTATGCAGTATGAAAACAGAAATTTGTGTGAGTTTCTGATGGAGAGAGGAGAAATCAAGCAGGAAAATGTGTCAGTCCAGAGCAAGCATTGATTGAATTGTCGAGACTGCTTCTGTCATTTTCACACATGTGGGTTCATTTATTCTCAATTTAGAGTGGAAGTTTCTCTATTTTGCATGTTGAATGAACAGTTTAGTTTGGACCTTCTGCTGTTGTCTCATTAAAAAGTTGCACAGTAAGCAGTTTGAGCTCAGCTCCTTAGACTTCAGTTCAGTAAACATTGTCTCATTAGGACAATCTATAACTTGTTTTTATAACAAGATACAACATGATGTTATAGTGTGTAACAGATTGGAAAAGCTGACTTGACCTGATAGCATTGTTAAGACAGATCTCTGAGGTGTCAGGCGTCCGTAGATTTTCTGTTCTTGTTGTTTTCAAAGGCACACAGGAGCTGTGTATTCATCTGGTGCTCTCTGTTACAGTTTTCACACCTCACCGAGCAGCGGCGGGTCCAAACTTGCTTTCTCCTCGCTTTTTATTAACAGTCGAAGCTGACATCATATTGATTATTCTCCCCGGCGTGATGATACAGATGTCAAACCCCTCGTGTGGAGCGCTGTTTGCCAGTTGCTGTGATCTGTATTCCTCGCAGGAGTGTCAGAGCGTGATTACTTGGAGAATATCTGCTGTCAGAGCCAGCCTGTGGTTTATGACAAGCAGTCAATACAAGTATTGATGATGTGCATGTGTTTGAAGTCATGATCAGGAGAACAAGGGGGGCATATAATAGATAAACAGAGAAAATTGACTGATAGTTTGAGCTTTAATGCATGCTCCCTTGAGTATCGTTCACTATATACATGATAATGTAAAATATCATGAACTGTCTATTACTGCTTTACTGTATCTCAAATACTGTAAGAAAGCTCACTGTGGTTAAAGACTCATCTCGTATGCACATGTGCACTCACTATCCTTTAACTGTAACTTAAGTTTCTGTGGTTAAATGATTAACATCATTTGCATATTTGCACTAATTAATCTACTTACTGTACTTATTACTGATTCAATCTAGTAACTGTATGTGCAAGTAATTAATCTATTCACTGTTACTCAGATGCCGTTAATAGGCTCACTGCGGTAAAATGCCTAACCTTGTATGCGTATTTACACTAATTAATGTAATTACTAAATTAATAACTATTTAAATCTATTAACCTTACTCAAATGCTGCAAGTAATGAATCTATTCACTGTAACTTCAATGCTGTAAGAAGGCTCTTTGTGGTAAAATGCCTCACTTTATATCCATATTGCAGTAATTCATCTACTTACCATACTGATTACTTATTTTATCTATTTACTGTTACTCAAATGCTGTAAGAAGGCTCTCTGTGGTAAAATGCCTCAGCTCATATGCATATTGCGCTAATTAATCTGCTTACCATACTAATTACTGATTCAATCTGTTTACCATACTCAAATGCTGCAGGTAATGAATCTATTCACTGTAACTCGAATGCTGTTAGAAGGCTCACTGTGGTAAAATGCCTCACTTCATATATTTATTTGCACTAATTTATCTCCTTACTACACTAATGACATATTTTATCTATTTAACATACTAAATGTTACAAGCAATAATTCTATTTACTGTAACTCAAATGCTGTTTGTAGGATCACTGCGGTAAAATGCTTCACTTCTTATGCATACCTGCACAAATTAATCTACTTACCATACTGAAATGCTGCGATTAATTAATCCTTTCACTTTAACTCAAGTGCTGTAAGGCAGCTCTCTGTGGTAAAATGTTTTACCTCATGTGCATATTTGCACTAATCAACTATCATAAATGATCTTATCTATGTCATGTTAATCTGCCCACATCCTTGCATGTTTTATGCTCTGATCATGTTTAGTTGGCATCCTTGCACCCACATCTTGTAACCACACTATCAATTTATTTCTAGTACATACAAAACCTAACAAGAACTTGTATTTAAATCTTATTTTTTATACTTTCTCAGTTAATTTATTTTTGTTTTTAATGTTTAATCATTGTACACTGAGAGCAAAGCTAACCAGAGTCAAATTCCTTGTTGCGTGAGCATACTTAGCCAACAAAGCTCATTCTGATTCTGATGTTTTTCTCATGAATTCTGCCTATTAAGTGTTTTCTCATTTATCATTCATCTTAAAGCTTTATAAATGTTAGAAAACAGTGGCTGAAAGAGTGAAGGATGCCATCTCTAAGTTGCCTCTTATGCTCAGCCAGGAATTCAAAACCCACACCATTTATTTCTACGAATATAAAAGCAGTTAATTGCTGTATTTTAAAGGCTCATAAAAGCATATGAATTTCATTGCTTCTACACAGGACTCAAAGAATTAATTTCCCATCCATCTTATTGCCAGTAAACAAGCCAGTAATTAAAAACTTGATTCCTAATTCAGCACCTAACGCTGCTAAAGTTACACCTCTAAATACAGAGCTTCTGCACCCTTTCCTTTTCTACATAAACCCTGCAGGCAGAAGAATTTCCTTTGTTTACATTCCTGTGACAAAAATCCCTTCATGCAGCTGTCACCTTCTGCAATCACTCAAAATGTTTGCGTTCACCTTTTGTTTTTGTAAAGCCTCTCTAGAGGTGTTTTACCGAGCAAACACGCTCTGCTTAACATTCATACAGTCAGACATGATCACAGCTGGGAGCTGCCCAGTACAGTCACATCCCTCTACGTCCACCTGAGCAGCCCCACTGAGGCTCCAGAGGCAACAAAAAGAGGACTCGCTTTGAAAGTGGGACCGTAGAGTAAATACTGAGGGAGTATCTCAGCTGAGCCGCAGATTTAAACTGGCAACTTTCCAGTAACAGAGGAGAGCACGAGCTGAGAGCATGCTCTAGATGGATTGTACGCTTTCCCCATCTCTATTGAAGCCTCAGCTGGCAGTTAATAAAAACTGAAAGCTTTGTTCGGATCAAGTCCTCTCAGACTAAACATTGCTAAGGGAGGGGGGTCATGTCTTGTCTGCAGGGACTACACAACACTCCAATCACATCTGCTGCAGACCTAAAAAACATCATTCATCTACAGCCTTTTTTTCTGCTCCTGGCGTGCTTCCATGTCAGAGAATGTAAACAAGATCATTTCAGTAGTAGCCTATGCATAATCACAAGAGCTATGACCGAAGTAGAAAGAATTGGAAAGCAAAAAATCATGATTTCAGTTGGATTTATGTGTGCACTAGCCCAAAGCTGTACAAGCATCTCACTGCAGCTGGCTAACTATAACCTCACTTTGCCAGGCTCTCTTGTTAGAATTCTGCTGCTTTTGTAGAAGTTTTGCACTAATTTATCTTCACATTTTGTCTGCTGTTTGGATGCACTGCAGCAAAACACGCCCTGTTCCTTTGCACACGCATGTTCAGTAGTCTCAACGCAGAGGCATTAGCCTAAAGTGCTGAGCAAAGCCTCATAGGGTGCAGACTAATCAGAGTGTCACACAATGATAAATAATTCTCTGTTTCAGCCGTGCGCAGCAACACCCCCAAATCCCAACCCCTTATCCCCCCTTTAACTCACAAACAACCACAGTACACGATGCCTGCAGCAGAGATGGAAGACTGGAGAGCGTCTTTGCTCTGATATCCATCTCACAAAGTTCTCATGTTCTCCATGTCCTTGATGGGGATTTATGGCCAGGCAGCAGAGAGAGTTGGTGTCAGCACTGACCTGTGGACAATTGTCTGTTTTCACTTACAGTAATGAACAGGTCCTGGCTATTTGAGGTCAGCGGGTGTGCACATGGGTGTTAAAGTCAACCTAATAATGTGTTTTGAGGTATATTTAGTAGGGGTGGGAGAAAAAATCGATACAGCATTGTATCCTGATATTTTGTCTGGTGATGCATCGTATCATCTCATCCACCAAGTATCGATTTTTTTCAAATTAATTGCTAATAGGAACTGAAGTCTATGATAATGGAAAAATAAAATCAATTGTTTGAACAATTATTTGTCCAGTGAGGTTGGCAGAGGTGACGGTCATAGAGCAGGAGAAAGTTAGTGCAACAAACATGGCAGCACCAGGGGAAGGGCATTAGGAATGCAAGCAGGGCACAAATGAGATGGACGTGACACATGAGGTTTGCAAGAGGTGCTGCAAGAAAATGGAATACTGCAGAAATACAACAAACATGAGGGCAAGTCTAAAGCTAAATCAGCTAAACAGCTGAAAAATTGTAGTCTGTATATTCTAATATGGTATCGCAACACTCACTGTATCGCAAAATGTTTAAAATTGCAATGATATCGAATCGTGACCCAAATATTGTGATAATATGGTATTGTGGGGACTTAATGTCATTGGTATTTTTCCAGAGTAAGACCATTTAATGACTGTATAAGGTTTTTGGTGGGATTTTACTTGGAGTGGTTGAAAATCATTTGTTGTGTAAAGCACTGAGTGTTAATAGAAAGAATCTAGTAAGTGTGGTTTATCTAAAATGAACCATTTCAATGACTTTTTTATCAGTCTTTTCTCCTAGTAGGGGTGCATGATAAGACCATCTCAGATCGTGAAGAAATAGAATGTATTGACGATCTGCTTAATCTGTTTTATCGTAGGATCGGCTCTACTACTTCTTGCTCTTTGCTCCCTCTCTCCCCCCTCCTGCTTCCTGATGCAGGGGAGACTCACGCTGCGAGTGAAAGTGAAACTTAAGATTTAGTTCTCATGACGATTTCTAACTCTTATACGAAGCTTCATCTTAGTTTTCTGAACCATCAGTGTGCAAAGAAATATTTATTTGCACAATCTGCACAGAGCATTTTTTGATGAGCTCTAAAGACAGCGTCCTCCTGTCTGCCGTCTGCATACCACGGTTCAGCAGGGTAAAGTGTGTCTGAAGCAGGTAGCCTACTGTTGTAACTCTTACAGCCAACATTGTTTTGCTTTTAATTATTATTTTCCGAGTTATTTACAAGCCTTTCCTTCTGGCAAGTAAACGTCAAGATAATGCAGTCACGGGTGAAACATTATAACATCAGTGTCTTTTTACGGAGGTAGGCGGTGATGTCCGCGAGGTCCAGACATGGATCATTATTAGAAAATGTTTTAAACAGTAAAATCATTGATTTACATGCATTTCTTTGGCCTACATTCATACTGCTGCAGCACATAATCCTGCCTTTCCTCCTCTTCTCTCCTTCATTGTAAGCAGCAGGCTGTGCCAGTGTGGCACGTTTATGTCACCGCTCATCACAGCCTTATTCAGAGCAGTAAATCATCGTATACATGACCTTTTTTTTTTAAAAATCAAAATTGTGTTACAATAACATACAGTCACTACTTAACTGCATAACCACATGTCTCAAAAATTCATCAAATGTGTGTCATATTTATATTTTCTTTATTTGGCAGTCTGTAAACAAGGCTGAAGTAAATGTGATGTTAATTTGCATACTGTATGAACAGGCTACTTGTTAAAAGCTTCAGCTGCAGGAATTCTTTTTAAAGACCATATACTTTAAAACGCAAATCAAAGTGTCAAAATGCGCTTAATAAACAGTAAAGTATACTACATATACATATAGCCTATATATATATATATATATATGTACACATACACACATCCTGTTGGCCAACAGGATGGTGCAGAAGAAATAGAGAAAAATCAGAGAAAACGTTGTTTTTTCTGGTCACTAACTTGCAAATTTGTCTTAGAAATTTATTGAAAAAAAATCAGGATAAAATTGAGATCGTCATCTGGCCATTAAAAATAACATGATATGTTTTTTTTTCCATATCGCCCACCCCTATCTCCTAGTGTCATTGTGTAGTAGACATTTAATAGTTGTGTGAAAGAATAACAAATAAGTAACAAAAAAATATATATTGTAAATGACAATAGCCAAAATTGTTTTACAGTGCCTGTAAAAAGTATTCATCCCCTTTCATGTTTTACCCTTCAATTAATTTTATAAATCAGTCATGTTCAATATAATTTGTGTCAGTTTTGGGTTGGGGGCAGAAGAATCACAAGGAAACCTCTTTAATATTAAAGTGAAAAAAGATTTTTACAAAGTAAAATGTTCTTGAAAGTATAAGTCAGGGTACTGAATTAAAATATTTCCAAGGCACTGGACGTCCCTGATGTTCAATAAGATCCATCAAGAAAAAATGGTAGGATTATGGCACATGTGTAGATCTGTCTGGATCAGGCTATCATCACAAACTGAGAGACATCACAAGAAGGAGACAAGTGAGAGAGGACAGCAAGACACCAATGACTACAACTGTTGCCCAAGTTCTTCACCAGTCAAAGCTTTATAGGAGAGTGGCAAAATGAAACCCACTCCTGAAGAAAACTCAGATTAAATCTAGAGTTCACCAAAAGGCACTGCACATCACCACAAGCTAACCATCCCCACTATGAAGCACAGTGGTCGCAGCATCATGCTGTTGGGATGATTCTCAGCAGCTGGCCCCAGATAGCTTGTAAAGGTAGAGGATAAAATGAAGGCAGAAAAATATAGGAAAATCTTGCATCTTGCCTCTTAAAGTTAGCTAAAGTGAAAAAGTCTTTTCCTCCCTGGAAAGTGAAAAAAAATCTGGATTTGGGTTTCTTATATGTCAGGCCCCTGTGTGATGAACCACCAGGCAAAATTTCAGTCATGAAAACCATCTCTAAGTATGTAAAATAAAGCTCATGAAAAATTAGGCTGTGATATCTGCTCCAGGATGCTGTGGGTATGATGCTTGAAAGCCAGACCCTCTCAAGGGAAATCCTCTCTTGAAATAAGAAAAAAATGCTACAGCCAGAACAGAGGAATCATCTATCTTCTCTGTGGGACCTGAAAGCTCTTTGACTGTTATCTGAAGTTATGTCTCTCTCCCATTCATGAGACATCTTTGTTGTAAATTTGCTGCAGAAAACACTCCATTGCACGATGTTGCTCTGAAAATAAAAGTCTTCAGTGGTGATTAGCATTGGAAACTTTTGTTGTGACAAACTTTGCATGAATAGAAAGTGTTTGCTATAAGATTCTTGACCAGAAGAATCTGGCATTGAACTGTTGCTGCTTTGAGAGAGACAAAGCCACAGTCCCATTCTTTTAAATATCCAGGACTAATGACAAGTGAGATATGGATTAAAACACACCTTTAGCACGCAAGATGTCTGTTCCTGCTGTGAAAAAAATACAAGTGCTCCAGCTATTAGACTACCCCCTGACCTTATGGTGAACTGTGGCCAGAGCATAGCTGTCTGGCTCTGTGCCAGAGCAGACACAGAAATCTGTTTTCTGTCTCAAATTTCTTTAAGATGCCTTAAATGAGTCGTAGGCCACTGTGGGTGATAAATATTGGAAATTTACCTCACAGTGAACATAAACACAGCATTTAGCTAGCTGTTAACTTTTAGTGAAGGCTGTGACATTGGCTAACAGCAGACTATACCCTGCCCAAATTAAACCTAGCTTTGAAAGTGGCGAACAGCTTTTTAACAGTCTAAATCCAAAATTCAGTCACATATAGATCTCAGTGTTTTCACATGTTTACAGCAAACTTAGCTAATCCAACATATCTAGTGTGTTTAGGCCCAAATTTAGGATTTCACTTTACAGGGACTTTAAGGATCAGCTTTGCATTTTTTGCCCAGTATCAGATGCAGAATATGTAACAAGAGAATCTTCGCAGGAAGCATGCTTAGGGTTTGACATGAGTGGCCAACTTCATTAATACTTGAAGCCTGTTGAATTTTTAAGATGCTAAATTCTGAATGACCTTTCTGCTGTTGTTTGGTGGCATTCAGTCGTGTTATAACAGCTTTGACGTTCCTGTCATTGATAGTCACATCATGTTGATTCAGACAGAGCTGGCTCTACAGTACGAACAGCACAGCATGTTATTAGTGCAAACAGTACAGCATTAGTAAAGCATCATCTCCTGTGGATGTTTACCGCAGGCCACCACTCAGCAATCGAAAATATTGTAAAATCTTTAAATGGTTATTTCATTATGTTGAGTGCAGAAGAGTGAACATTTCCAGTAAGCAACGCTCTTATAAATGGATGTGTTATAAACTTCACTGCATATTTATAGGAGCGTTTCTTTGTTGAATCTCACATCCATCATCAAAGTTAAGTCAGCAGAATTGTTTAGCATCTTTTTTTATTATTTCAGAATCTGGCATTTAAGATCTGTCCTGTTAATTTAATTGAACGTCTCCACTAGGGAAATAAATCTTATTGTTACATCAGCTGGCGCCAGATTTACAGATCTAATAGAATAAAATAATGACTCAGTTTCAGGTAGTAAAGTGTGAAATATGTCCCAGATGCTCCGTCTACAAGCTGTTAAGGCTCATCCACTTACTAATCCATTTAAAGGACAACAATCAATGGGCCCAGTTGCCCTTTTGGTCATTTTCCATGATGCCTCTTTAGAGCAGTCACATGATTGACTTAACCTTTGCTTGATCGTCCTAACATATGGGTCCCTTTGGTGTCTTTAGAGGAAAGAAGATGGAGATTATTGAAAGGAAGAGGACTCTCAGCGTCAATTTGTGTCTGCAAAGCAAGGACAAGTATCACTTGAGCAATCAATTTAGATGAAAACATCTCAGATAAC
The DNA here is from genome assembly GCF_018320785.1 of Cheilinus undulatus. NCBI lineage: Eukaryota > Metazoa > Chordata > Actinopteri > Labriformes > Labridae > Cheilinus > Cheilinus undulatus. The sequence continues at coordinate 18,246,561 of NC_054886.1, forward strand.
AAATTGTGATAGAATAAGGATGATGGATACGTCCGAGCTGAGTTTCTGATAGAGATGATTGCAGTGCTTAAAGGCCTCCCGGTGGAGGAGGCAGATTGTATTCTTAAAGACGTATTTAATTAAATGACCTGTAGGGATGCTGTATAATGTACAGTGCCTCTGAAGCACAAGCTTGTGATATCCTCTGATGGTATTAAACAGGAATACAGCAAAATTTTCCTATGCAGATTGCAGGGGTCTTATTAAAGGAAAGTGCTGCATACTTTAGAAATATAATAAAAAAAACAGAGTCTCTAGAGCTTTGAAGCTGCACATGTGGGGTTTATTTTTCAATCAAGGTTATACGATCGCTCATTCAGCATAATCATGACTTTAATTAGCAGACAAACTGAATAATCATGCTGCCACATGAATCCAGCAACAATATTTTCCATAATTAAGGCAAGGACATAGGTTCTCATGCATAATGCAGCAGATCTTTGCCTAGAACTGGATTGAAAACTCCAGGCTTTACAGTCCCTCCTAATATCCAGAGATGAAAAAAAAATGTTTCTTTTGTGAAGTCTGCATACCGTCTCCCTGGTTGTCATTGATCTCCGACTTAATGCAAATCCACAGTTTTTTATTCCTTTCTTTCTTGGCCTATGTGATGAAAGTCAAGTGATGGAAGTAGCTGGATCTTTCTGCAAACTTCATCAGTTTAATGTAAAGAGAACCAGGACACTGGGATGAAAAGTGCTGACTTGTATCTATAGTGAACTTATCTCATTACATAGAACTTCTATAGGATATTGAAACTGCATGAAACTCAGTTTAAATACAGGACTGACTCCTTGAAAATATCATACATCATTTACTGTGAAGCCAGTCAGTCCTTCACAGGCAAAAAAGTAATTTTATTTTTATATTCACATGGAAGATTGTATTTGAAAGTCTCACAAATCAGTGCATTAAAGATACAAAAGAAAAAAGAATCACTTTGTTTTTGTGAAATTAGCTTGTGTAGCAGTCCATTAATCATCCTGCCACAAAACTGGCTTCCACCTTTTATCTCAAATAGTGATTAAGCTCCTCATTGTCTAAAGAGCAACTAAGTTAGTTAAAAGCTAATCAGCCCTCCAAGCCAATTTTGTGCCAGTTTTGGTGATTTTCATGCAGAATTGGTCCACAGTTTCACAAGGAAACAGATGCTGTATTGCCCCAGTGTGGATGTTGTGTTCGTCTTTTGGCTGAGCCACAGTGCATTGAGAAAACTAGATTGCTGCCAAAAAGGTTGCTTTGGGAACTGGAGCTGTTTATATGAAATATAAACAGTGAATATCTTGTTAGAATAAAATCCATAAATCCATTAATGCACTTTGTGAATGCATCAGGGCTGGTTTCGTGTCCACGAATGGAATACAGATAACTCACATGGATGTTATTCATGAAGACGTGCCCCTCTTGGAGTACGCTTGTCTTTTAAACTCTGACGCTAAAGTGGATAAAATGTCCTCCTTTGTCCCACCTTATAATATTCCAAATGATAGGAGTAAAAGGGCAGGAGACCTCTCCTTCCAATGCTGGTGCGAGGTTTTCTTTCAGAGAGACCATTATTGAAACACTTCCAGCTGACAAATGATTGCAATTAAAAGCATAGACTGCTCTTTCCCCTTGATTCCCATAAATGCCTCTGCCCTCTGATGGGGTGTCATTATAGCCAGCATGAGTGCACGGTCCCCTCATAAAAAGCCTTGGCTCTGGTCCTCAGTGCTATAGTCAGTCACTCTGAGTTCAGAACAGCAAAGGACGACATCTTATTTGATGACCGCCTTAATGCTCCTGTGAGTAGTTTGGAGTTGAAAAACACTGAAACTAACACTGAAGTCTCTTTATAACCTAGAGAAGCAAACAAGAACATCAGCATAAAAATGTATCTATACTGACATTATGATGCCAGTAAACATTGATGTAGGGTCGAAGTCAAACACAAGTGATTTACAAAACTTTAAATACTATAATACTATAAACTATAACTATAATTTATGAGATTTTTTGTTAGAAAACATAGCTTATCAGAATCAGCTTTATTGGCCAAGTTTGTTTAAGGAACAAGGAATTTGACTCTGGTTAGCTTTGCTCTCTAGATACAGTAATTAAACATTAAAGACAAAAAATAAATACACTGAAAAAAGTATAAAAAGTTCAGATTTAAATATGTAGTTATTATTTCTAGTGTATACAGGTCTGTGTGCATTGATAGTATATAGTAATATGTGCAAAGGGTTCAAGGATGCTGACTAGACATGATCAGAGTATAAAACATGCAAGGATGACAGCAGATTTACTTGAAGGTAGATAAGATCATTTAAAGGGGACATATTATGCAAAAATCACTTTTCCAGGCTTTTCTGACAAAAGTATGCCCTGTCCACAATCCCCCCCATATACCAGGACCCCCCCCCCCAACTTTCAGAAAATGTGTGCTCAAACAAGCTGATCCTAGGAGGAACAAGAGAGCTACGTCCACTAAGCCACATCCATTTCCTGAGAGGGGTGGAGTCAGACAGCTCAGCAACATTTAAAGACACAGAAACAAACTTCACAGGCATGTTTTGGGGATCTCTGAGAACAATATAACCTTGTCTTGAAGGGGTAAAATATGTCACCTTTAAGATAGTTGATTAGTGAAATGCGCATTTCAGATAAGGTTTTACCACAGAGAGTCGTCTGACAGCATTTGAGTTGCAGTTGATAAGTTAATAGCTTGCAGCATTTGAGTACGATGATAATATTATATGAAATTAAACTAGTAATAAGTACGGTAAGTAGATTAACTATTGCAAATATGCATATAGAGTTAGACATTTTACTACAGAGAGCCTTCTTTCAGCAATTGAGTTGCAGTGGAAAGATTCTGAACTTGCAGCATTCAGTACAGCTGATAGATTGAATTAGTAATTAGAACGGTAAGAAGATTAGTTTGTGCAAATATACATATGAGTTGAGGCATTAAACTGCAGTGATTTAAGTTACAGTTAATAGATTAGTTAGAGCAAATGCTCATATTAGGCAAGGCTTAAGCCTTTTACCACAGTGAGCTTACTTACAGTATGTGAGATGCAGTAAAGCAGTAAGAAACAGTGCATGATATTTAACATTAAGCAGGGTGAAAAAGCTTGTTAAATGAAAGTTCTATTTTCTGACACTACACATATAAAAAAATCTGAAATGGAATAAGACATACTGATTTATCCATGGGGGCACCAAAGTTGACACAAAATGAGTCTTCCTGAGAGTTCTCTCCCAGTCCTCTTAAAGTCAGATTTTAGAAGCAAGGCACGAAATTTTATTCCTCAGCTGAAAAGTTTTGTATTCAAACCCATATTTTTGTATTCAGGACACTTCGTGGTCTTCGTGATGTCAATAATGGATCCAATTATAAAGACAGGTCACTTCTCTGTATGCCTCCCAAGTTGATTTCTATTTTTCCAGCCTGCCATAAGGACCTGGAGGCTTTTTTTTTTATTAAATAATAATGTTGACATATCGCTCTCCCAGGATACAATCTTTGAGTTATTTGCTTTTGCACCCTCCAAATGGAAACAAATGGCAGATCTATATCCACCTCTCTCAATGTCCATCTATGAGATTTACCTGATATAAAATAAGCATATTTCTACACCCGGTGGGACTATTTTTTGATTACTTTTCTTTCCGTGGCTTGGATCTGAAGATCTATCGCTTGCAAAAATGAAAGAATTGTAATAGGCAGATGTCCAGTGTTGGCAGCTCTGTCATTCTGGGTGTCAGCTGTGATTTGTTTTGCAGCATTGGGAAATATTTATATTCATTACACCTCAGGAAAGGCAGAGTCAGCCTTTGCAAAGAAGCTAGACGTTTAAAATCCTCTGTCCTCGGGCAGATGCATTTATTTTTGCACTCCTTTTCACCTTTATAGAGTTCACCCTTTGATAAAAGTTGATGTGTTTCTGCTGGGATTATTCTTTCAGGGGAAAAGTTTAGCCAGCTAAGAGTATTCTTGTGTCACCAGCTTTCTCAATGTGTTTCACTGTAGGTTCTCAACCACTTCCAATTACTTTCTGCTGGTATGATACCAAAATTTAGAGGTTTTTTTTTCTTTTTTATCAGCAAAGCTGAGACCCTGCAGAAAAATAGCTGAGCAATGTAGCTTATTGCCATTTAAACAAATCTGCAGACAAAGTATATCCAAAATTTCCCTTTTCACTGAAGCTAATGCTCATTATTGTATTCCCAAACCACTTTATTTCACATCAGCCATTGTGATTAATGTCCTTTTACTTCAGTATGCCCATTTAAGATTACATTACACCAATTAACTGCCCTTAAGTTTTAAAAATAGGCAGAGATCATCCATAAGCAGATGTGTTGTTGACCAAGCAATCAATCAGAACAGGTACACAACACTTAAACCAATTTAGCATTCTGGTGGCAGCGTGAGGAGCAGGTCACACTGATATCACACAGTCTTTTTTATTTTCGGGACTCATGCCAACATGAATAAAATCCACTACCGGCCAGCCTGCCTGTCCCCCCATCGTCTGCCGTCCTTGTCCTCTGTCTTGCCGGGTTTCATTTCAGTTAATTGCTGGCTGCCAAGTGTCTGTCACATTTGTCCCTTTTCACTGAAAAACAACAAAGCAGCCTCAGGACACTAACACTGTGATGAGGTGTTAAAGTGAGCCTGTTGTCCTCACACTAACCCTGTAAATATTTGGCTTTAATATAAAAGATCCTATCCTCTTCGCTCTCGCTGATTGACACAGATTTAATTAACCCAAAAGGCTTCTGCCTCTGCATTTGTGTAATTGACCATATGACGATGCGACCTTCTGCAGATGTTCTGTGTGTACACTGTTGCTCATACTGAGTTGACCTTTACAGAGATGGGAGAGTTTAAATTTGAAATCGACAGAGGTATTGACTGGTCTGCAAAGCATGTCGACAATCATTAGCTTCGACCAAAATATAATCCGCTTAAACAATATGTTTACCACTATCAGGTTTAGATTTAGACCCAGGATGATCGGTTTAGATTCTTATATTGATTTGGATTTATTTTTCTTTTGCTGTCATATTTGATCTTTGGAAAGACTCAGCAGTTTCCCTTAATTTGACTTTGATACCATCTGTCTAGAGATCGACAGGGAGACAGATTAAGGTATTAAGAGATTAACACCTGGGAACTGCTGACCTTAAGCCCTTCAGTAATATCCACATATATATAAAATACAGTTAAGTTGCGGCTCTCTTAAAGTTTCCACAAACTTGCCTTTTACTGTACGGACGTTTTCCTCCAAAAAGTGTAGAACGCAGTCATAAAACATCCACAATTTCCACTATAAAGGAAAGTTTATTTATAGAGCACTTTTTATTCATAAAGCAATTCAAAGTGCCTTATAGAGTTAACATTTGAAATAAAAGAAAAATATGATCATAAGCAAAAGACAGAAATTTGATTATCATCAGTGCCATCTTAGGTTGCCGCCATTCCTGCCATCTTCTCCTGACTGAGACACATGGAGATACGTGGATTAGAAACATCAAACTATCACTGATAAAGCTACCTTAATCAGACAATCATAACTTTAGTTAGGTTTTACATATTTGACATTGTTAATCTGTGTCTAAGTTGCAGGTGCATCTCGAAAAATGAGAATATCATGGAAAAAGTTCCTTTTTCTGGGTATTAAATTTGTAACTTCCATATACTCTTGATTCATCTCACACAAAGTGAAATATTTCAAGTCTGTTCTGTTGAAATTTTGATGATTACAGCCTCCAGCTCACAAAAAATAAAGCAAAAAATAAAGCCCAGGTTGCTTGTATCGCATCCTTCAGCTTGTCCTTATTGTTGAGTCTGGCATCTTTTACAGTGCCGTGAAAAAGTATTTGCCCCCTTTCTGATTCCTGAGTTTTTTGCATATTTATCACACTTAAATTTTATACTTCACAAAGACAACCCAAGTAAAGAGAAAATGCAGTGTTTGAATGATTATTTAATTTCTTACGAGGGGAAAAACATCCAAACCTATCTGGCCCTGTGTGAAAAAGTAATTGCCCCCCTTGTTAAATCATGAGTTAACTGTATTAACCACAGTTTTTGAAATGCTGCTCAATTTCACTTTCTACACCCAGGCCTGATTACCACCAGATTTGTTGAATCAAGAAATCACTTCAATAGAAGCTGTCTGACAAAGTGAAGTAGGCTACAAGATCTCAAAAAGAAACGCATGATGCCACGATCCAAAGAAATTCAAGAACAAATGAAAATACAAAGCGATTTAAATCTCTGAGTCTGGAAAAGGTTACAAAGCCATTTCCAGTAATACCATGGTCAGCAGACCAGTTTCTGGTAGTTTTGGCTTCACTGTGGGCACGTGCCAAGTTCTGCAGGAAAAGGAAATCAGTATCTCCGTAAAGCTTTTCAGCAGATGTAAGCATGAAGCACTCTTAAATCTCCTGTTAGATGGCTGACAGCGTTGATAAACTAACAGCAGCAGATAACATGACACCTCAAACCGTCACTGACTGTGGAAACTGATAACGCTGAACTTCAAGCGCCTTGGATTCTATGCCTCTCTGATCTCCCTCCAGACTCTGGGACCTTTATTTCCAAATGAAAATCAAAATTTACTTTCATCTGAAAAAGACCTTGGACCACTGAGCAGCAGTCAAGTTCCTTTTCTCCTTAGCCCACATGAGAAGCTTATGTTGTAATCTGTGGTTAAGGCGTGGTTTGACACTAGTAACACGACACTTGTAGCCCCATTTCCTGGTTCCGTCTGTGTGTGATGGCTCTTGATTCACCGACTCCAGTCCACTCCTTAATGAAGCTCCCCTAAATTCTTGAGTCTGCTTTGTGTGACAGTTCTCTGAAGGCTGAGCTTATCCCTGATGCTTGTGCACCTTTTCTCTCTTCCTGTCAACTTTCCCATACATACACTTTGATACAGCACTCTGAGACAGCCGTTGCAGTAGTGACCTTCTGTGGCTTAATCTCCCTGTGGAGGATGTCAGTGATTGTCCTCTGGACTTTTTAACAATATTCTAATATTTTGAGATAGTCTATGGAATATTTCACTTTATATGGAATGAATCTAGAATTATAAAGCTTAACTTTTTAAAGTAAATAACAAGCAAATGATGAAATTCTTCATGATATTTTAAGTTTTTCAGATGCACTTGTATATTTTTGGAAATAAGAAAACAAAAAGCTGCTGTCAACCAAAAAATATGTGATAAAGTACCGTTCAATGTAATTGGACTCTGTTTGCTAGTTGGCCAAATAATTTAACTTCTGCATTCAGTCAAAATGAATTGAACCAAATTGAAATAAGTCGTTCTATATTCTGATAAATGGAAGGTGAATTAGATCATAGACAATTGTCTTATAAAGGACAAATTTGCACCCCATCCACAGATTTGTGCTGTGGGGTCACAAATAAACCCAGTCTTTAAACCTCAAAACTTCATGAACTGCACCTTAAATGCTTCTTTTTCTATTTTTGTGGAATATTTTGTCTGTGTTTTGTGTTTTGGGGCTTCCTTAATCTTCTCTGCACACCTTACAGTATTACAGTGCTCCGAAGTCGCTTGCCTCAATGTAAAATAAGTCCTCTTTATCATTTTGTAAATTGGTGAAAAATAGCCAAACTCTCATCAAAGTTTGCTCTTCTAATTCTTAATCAAAAGAACTTATGCATTGGAATAACAAAAGCCATTATGTGTTATTGGTAGTGAACTTCACATGGTGTCAGATGGGGTTTTTTTTTGAGGTCCCATTTTAGACTCGGCCCCCAGGCAGTTCCTGTAATGCACCATACACATCCCTTGCTAACCGCCCTATCTGGACCACTTCTGCAGTTCTATTTACTTGGGGAAGTATGTTTTTGATTGGAAAGTAGCTTGATATCTCATGTTGGCAGTGAACTATGATGCAGGCTGAACCAGTCTCATGAATAATCACTAGGTGAAATAGCCAGCATCCGAGATCCAAATCTCTGTAATTTCACACTTCTGAACCAGGAACCGGTCTGAAGCACAACTAAAGAGTCATATTAAGATGAAGAATGATGGAGAGCAGCCCTCATGTCCACTGCAGGATAAGATCGCTCACAGAAGGGGACTGAGATGTCCCAGAAATGCTGACACCATGCCTAATCCAACGATAAAATCTGACTGACACCATTGAATTTCTGTTCCGACTTAAGTTTCTCTTAGATATGAAATATTACAGTCAGCTCAAAGCCTAGAAATAACTCTTGATACTGTCCTACATTTGCTGCATTGTTCTGCTATTACAACCATCCATATGTATTTTGCAAGTGTTTTAACATACTTTGCCCTTAAAGGGACAGCTGTGGACTCAGTGCAGCTTCGTGTAGATCTTGATACCTAAAGATCAGTGTTTGATTGCTCTTTGTTTTATGCCAGGACTGAATACAGGCTATATTAGGAGTTAGCTCGGGTTCAGATAAGATCTTTTGGAGCTGGGATCAGGTTTAAACTTGTCAGGATGTCAAGACATCATTAGCAAGTGGTGCTTATTGATGGAAAGCAAGCCTTTGATGATGTTAGCTGTTATTTTGGCTCTGCTATTCATAGCTTTACACTTAAGGTCATGGAACTGCCCCCTGGCAGGCAATAAAAGGCCTACACTGTATGATATAGAGAAAGTTGGTTTCCATCTACACGTTGTATTTTTGAACACAAGAGGGTTTGGTCTTTGGCTGGATGCTTTAACCTGTTTTCTTTCAGGGACTAATTAGCACGCACCTATGCTTGGATGATAAAGAACTTCTTTCCCTCTACTTCCCAAATAGCAGTGTTATTGACTCAAAAACATCTTATATAAATGAAACTGCCCATACTTTTGTAGTCTTTCATCCTGGTGGCGGCATAAGTGTAAGGATTCTTCTCTACTGTAGATTTACTGGCACATATGCACCACCGAAGCAAATTTCTGGCTCAGTTTTTTCTAGTTTTAGTGATTTCAGTAGTGCCCTGGGTGCCGAGCAAGGGTCCAAAGTGACAAAAATGTACAATTTAAATGATATCTCAGTTTTCAGGTGATTTCAACATGTATGCTTTTTTAAATGATGGAGAATTAGAATAATCAATGCTGCAGCTCGAAGTAGTCAATGGTAGATACTATTGTCCTAAGCTTTAATGTCACAATTCTCTGTTGGCTCAAGGTCTGGGCTTTGACCCTTGTCTTTAAACCATTTCTGTGTAGCTTTCACCTTATGCTTAGGGACATTGCTTTGCTGGAAAATAAATCCTCTCCCAAGCCATAGTTCTCTTGCAGACTGAATAAGATTGTCCCTCCAGGATTTTCTTATATTTTCCAACATTCATTTCCTTCTAACTTTACAAGCCTTCCGGGGCTGGCTGCAGAGAAGCTTCCCCACAGCATGATGCTGTCATCATCATGCTTCACAGTGAGGATGGTGTGTTTGTGCTTATGTGCTGTCTGATGGCCAAAAAGTACCATTTTGGTCTCATCAGACTAAAGAACTTTCTTCCACTTGATCATGGAGTCTCCCACATGCATTTTGGGGAACTCTAGTCAAGATTTAATCTGACTTTTCTTCAACAGTGGCTTTCTCATTGCCAAAACTTTGACTAGTGAAGAACCCAGACAACAGTTGTTGTATGCAGAGTCTCTCTTATCTCAGCTGCTGAAGCTTGTAACTCCTTCAGTGTAGACATTGGTGTCCCGGAGGCCTCTCTCTGCTGAGAAGCTTGCGAACTGTGTGATGTTAGCCTTCTTTTACCAATAGAAGTGAGTTTGAGTGTCTGTTAGTGTATGGTATTCAATTTAAAAATGGAGTGATTGATGAAAGCAGTGTTTCTCAAAACCACAGAGGAAGTTTGTTTGAGCTTTTTCATTATTTAAAAGGGCTTTCCATATGACCTGAGTGGAAACCAGCTTTTCTTTTCAAAGCATTAAGTGAAACCAAGAGAGGTCACTGAGACTCATTCAATTACACCAAGACAGCCATCATGTGTAACTTAGTGCCTCAGTCCCAGAGTGGTCAAAGATCTTTGGACCATTACTGAAGCTGTGCAAACATACATGCCCCTGCCTGTAACACTATCATGTAAACTGTCAGAGGATAAGCTGTGATCCCTTTGGAGTCATGGCCTACTTTAGTGAGCCCCACCTTTGTTGGCGCCATGGTGCTAAATTAACGTCAGGGAGCAGGAGCTTAACAGTAGAAGTAAGGACCTCATCTTAGACACACACAGAAACACACACAAACAAAAGCTCAGAATAAGAAAATACATCACAAAGAGAGAGAAGAAGTAAAAGCTAAGTAAGAGAAAAAATAAAAAGCCTGAAATTCAGAACTTTCTCAGCTACTTTCACACAGATTAAACCTTAAATTTTCCAATCATTAAACCATTTAACACTTTGAATTTTAATCTTATGCCAAGTAAGGGACTCAGCTCCTATTTTATTAAGTCATCAGTTGTATGCAGACCCCCAGGGCATCATTTGCCTCTGTAGCTCTTATTGTAGTATTACAAAGAAGCAGCAAGCTCAGCAGCAGTTTCATCAAACTGTGCTTTCAGCACAAGAAGTGACCCAACCTTTTTAAGATCAAGCAACCATGCATGGTCAGCTGAACGCATTTTACTTTGTACATAACATAAATCAAACAAAAATGTATCAGCAATTTGTTTTGGCCTGCAATTGATATGGACGAATGAGATTTTACCCCATGGCTTTTTAGAAATGACTCTTTGACCACAATCCTCAAGGGAGTGAAGCTTTTGACTGATCAGTCCAAACGCCTTTGGGCATATTCTCACATTTTTACTTGCAGTTTTGCCTCATTGAAGCTAAAGATGCTGGAGTGGACCATTTTGGCTGTAGTCTATGAAACAGGCTCCACCTTTCCTTACAGGGATCATATTTTGAAGCATTTTTCCTTGTTTATTACCCACACAGACCCATTCAATCTCATTTTCTTGTATCGCTGCAGGGTAAAATGGCTGAGGCAGCTTTGTTATTCAGAGCATTTGATGAATTACATTTCTGATGAGCTGTGCAATTAGCTCCGAGCTGCCATTACAGCAGCAGTCGCTCAACAATGTGCGAGCATCTGTCTATTCTTTCAAGGAAGGCAAAAATGTGGCATGACTTTATTTGTGTGCACGTATGTTTGAACCGGGGAATGCAACTCCTAAATTCTTCTTCAGGACAACACCACCTATAAATGTTTTGTTTCTTACACCAGGGAAATGGTAACAGTTGGAGTTTGTGGGTAATGGCACAAGAGCTGCACAGCACGAGCTGCGCACATTATTTCACACATACACAAGCGTCAGATCCATTTTGTCAATAAAGTTAAAGGGCAAACATTAATCAGACAGCCATGACTGCATGCTCTTTTCCAGCCTGATTAAGCCCCCTGCCACTCATACTCTGCTCTACTCCACTTTAGACATCGTTTTTTATTTCCTTTGGCTTTTAAAATTCAGACTCTCACTTTCCTTGTTGTATGACTGATTTACTTTTTCAGTTGTTCAGCTTTATCCACAAGGAAATACTGCAGCCAAACACGTTGTCCTTGAGCACCAGACTAAAAGAAATGCATTTGTGTCTAACACTAATGCCAGCTTGCCGTCAAGACCAAGATCACCTTTAAACTGAAGCAACATCTGTCTAGGTCATCCTCAGTGAGGGCACTCAGACGTCTCCTCTCCACTCAGGTAGGAAGGTGTATGTCAGGCCAGTAACAAGAACAGATGAGAGATAAACATTGTCTTCTCAAAGTTATTCTGTTGTTTCAGAGGACACTTAAAACTGGCAATGAGCTGACAGCGTCCTTCACTGTTTGGGAATTTAGTTGTGCCCCATAATGTTGGTTATTATGCAGATTTACAGATGTATGCCAAGCGGTGTTAACCATCTGCTCTTTAGATGTGCTAGGTTTAAGTTTGCACATTATGAGGCCATGAGGGTTCAGGCTCACAGCCTTTCCAGCATGGTGAGGAAGAGTTTGTAAAACTAGGAATCTTGCTTTAGGGCAGCTTATTTTAGCTCAGTTCTGCCTCAAGCCTAGCAACTTTTACTGAGCATTTTCTCACAACAGTTAACAGAGGAAATAAAATATGTCTCATAAATCATGTGCTTCCAAATAACAGTAAGAACTGGGTGGTAGCCTCCATGGTTAGAACATGAAGCCAAAAGAGAAGTGCAAAAACCTGCAGTTCCTTACGTGTGAGGAGGCTCACTGCAGAAACTTTAAAATTCACATGCACATCCATGTTAACATGCAGAAATAAATGTTTACGGGCTGGATCAAGAAACAAATCTGCATAATTAGGCTTGCCTCATCTCTTCCTTTCTTTTTTTTTTTTTTTTTTTTTTTTTTTTTTTGTTGTTCTAAGTTAGTTAGAGATAGTGTTTACAACATAGTGACCAACATGGATTGGCCCTTAAAAGCCCCTTTAGGTAACCAAATGTCTTTGTCACTCAGGCTTGTCCAATTATTTTCTGCAGTCTGTGCAACAAATTTGAAAAATGTCTTATTTTGGTTCCCTCAGTATCTGTGCCTATTGTGAGCTTTTGGCGTAATGTTTGATTGATTGATATGAAATTTGGAACAGCTGTTTAGGGTGGATTGTAAACACCTGTGATTGCAAAAAGTATCCTATTCCACCACCTTTAGGTTGAAATTTATAGTTAATGTTGGCTTTATTTGTGTTAAGAGTGTGGAGACATGCAAAGTTACCAACAGGATCAGTCATGATATTGGTCATCCCCAGACATTTCAACCTGCAAAACTTAACAAAGCACAAAAGTAAGGAATTGTGTTTTTTGTAGATTATTTATTTGTTGTGACAATTCTTCTTGGCAATAAATCTTATACCGCTGGAAAGCCTGTTTATTTCCCTCTTTTAAATGGTGCCACATTAGTAAGGATCATGCATTTGTGGGATGAGCAGCAGAGCTGAGTATGTGGGTTGCAGCCATGGAAGTTTTGCCAAATCTGCCCCTCACCTGCAGGCCTGTTTGCACTGGTGTCAGCAACATGTGCACTTGATCCTTAACATTTGGAGGAATGTTATGTTCAGCAGTGAGTCCAGATTGTGCCTATGGCAGTTGGATCGTAGGGTCAAAGTGTGGAGAAGATATCGGACGAGATTCCACAACCAATGGCAATCCCATATCTCCACAGTGTGGGACAGAACTCTGTCCTCCAAGATGACAACACTTGACCCAACAAAGAAGGGTTTATCAGAGACGACCCCCAGAGTTTGGAAGTGGAGAGGATGGAATGGCCTGCCAGCAGTCCTGAAGGAGGGAAATAAACAGGCTTTCCAGCAGTATAAGATTTTTTGCCAAGAAGCATTGATACAGCTGAGAAATAATCTACCAGACACAAATTTCCTTTCTTTTTATGCTAAGTTTAGTAATGACAGTTTGTGAATTTGCATCTTGTTGTGGACAGTTCTTCTTAATTCTTGTTTCATTTGCTTAAATATCTTTTGGGCATCATTTTTTTCTCGCTGTACAGTTTCATACTGAGACATTCATATTCCTACAGTCTGTTTTCACTGTACAGTCCTAATATTTCCAGGCTGTGTTGCAGATTTATAACCCAATTTTTCCCAGCCTTTATTCAATAATGTAACGTTTAGCTCTGTGGCCCTTTATTGCTCTGCTTTAGAGAGGCCTTTTATGACTCCCATCGGCCATCCTGACTCTGGGTTGTCTGGTTGGAAACATGCTTTGAGCTACAACTCAGCTATTATTTTTACCTGCCATTGCTGCCTTGAAATTAATTGAGTGTTGGGGCGATTGAAGATGGTTTGCAACACTCGAGCATAAAGCTTAATTTTTGGAATAAATCAGAGCAGAGGGGGAGATGGCCTTGTGCAATTCTAGGCCAGGCTGATGACTGACTTAATAACTTTAATGATCACAATATGAAATTTTTAATTACAATTTCTATAAAAAGTATTAATCACCTTGGATGTTTGTAAATCAATCATGGTCAATATATTTTGAATTTTTTGAAACAAAAATTTGACAAAAATACCTCCTTAATGTCAAAGTGAAAACAGATTTTGTTGCAACTTCAGAAAAACTCTGTAAGGTGAAATACGAGATTGCACAAGTAATCATGCCCTTTAAAGTGACTGACCTAATTCAACAGAGGTCCAGCCAGTTGATGCTAGTAGTCTAACAATAAGTAAAATGAGGGTCACCTGAGTGCAGTGAATGCTTCTCAAGTGATTGTAGTATAAAGACACCTGTGTCTGGTAGGTCCCCTCAGTGGTTAATCAGTATTCCTGGCTAACATTACACAATGAAGACAAAAGAACTCTCCAAGCAACTTAGAGAAGAAGTTATTGAAAAATATTAGTCAGGGGGTGGACATGAAACAGCAAGGCACTCTGAACATCCCCCAGAGTTCTGTTGAATCCATCATAAAGAAATGGAAGGAAGAGGGAATATGGCATATGTGTAAATCTGCCTGGATCAGGCCGTCCTCAAACTTAGGACAAGAAGGAGACTAGTAAGAGAGGCTACCAAGACACCTATGACTACTATGATGGAGTTACAATCTTTAGCAGCTGAGAGGGAAGACTCTGTAAACAGCAATGGATGCCTGGGTTCTTTCTCAGTTAAAGCTTTGAGGGAGAGTGGCAAAGAGAAAGCCACTGTTGAAGAAAACTCTGATTAAACCCCAACTAGAGTTCACCAAAATGCATGTGGGAGACTCCATGGTCAAGTGAAAGATGAGACTAAAAATTGAGCTTTTTGGTCATCAGACAAGACGCTGAGCACTGCACATCACCACAAACATACAGTCCCCACTGTGAAGCACGGTGGTGGCAGCATCATGCTGTGAGGATGCTTCTCTGCAGCCGGCCCTGGAAGGCTAGGTAAAGTAGAAGGTTAAATAATGCAACAAAATCCTGGAGGAGAATCTTAGTCAGTCTGCAAGAGGACTATGACAAGGGAGAAAATTTCTTTTCTAGCAAGACAATGTCCAGAAGCACACAGCGAAAGCTACACAGAAATGGTTTAAAAACAACAAGGTGAATGCTCCGATGTGGCTAAGTCAAAGACAAGACCTTAATACAATAAAGAAATTGTGGCTGGACTTAAACGGGGCTATTCATGCCTGATTTCTGTGCAACCTGACAGAGCTTGAGTGATTTTTGCAAAGAGGAATGGAGAAAAATTGCAGTGTCCAGATGTGCAAGCCTGGTTGAGACCTATCATACAGACTCAGTGCTGTGATTGCAGCCAAAGGTGCATCTGCTAAATATGGACTTGAAGGGGCGGGGGTACTTATACAGCCACTTTATAGAAATCTGTTTTCACTTCAACATTGAAGATGATTTTTTTAATTATTTTTAGGTCAAAAAAGCATAACTGTATTGACCATGCCTGATTTATAAAATGAATAAGAGTAGAACATTCAGGGAGGTGAACACTTTTCATAGGCACTGTAACTATTTCCTTCTGTGTTAGGGTGAGGCTTGCCAGACCTTTGAAATAGATTGGTTTACCAGTCATGTAACAAGCTGACTCTGTTACGCTGACAGAAGGAAAAAACACTTTAGTGGAGAATACCTGATGAGCTATTACATTACACCTTCACGTGAGGTCACAGCTTCCATTTCATGATTACAGCTTGTCTTTTACCCTCATGACCTACTGAGTGCTGCGAGGCTTGTAAATAAGTAATGTAACCCAGTGAACTAGTTGTGTAGGGTGGACTGTGATGCTTCATTTACTTATTTATTTTCTGCTTTTAAATTCTTTTACTCCAAAATAATACCAACATTTCAATGAGTCTGACAAATTAAAGAAGTGATCTTGCGCTGCATTTGGAACATAAATGCAGTTAGCAATATAGTGTTGTTGTCCTGAAGAACCAGCTGTTTCGTAGCCTTGTGTCTGTATGAGTTTAAAAACCCTCACCTCTTGCATGTACACCTCCCTAGATTGTACCGAGGTTGTAAGTTTCCCAGGTAACAATTAAACCTAACACTGTATTTCCCAGGTTACCCTCAGATTGTCCACAAGCGCGGCGTGAAAGCTCGACTCATGAGGCTCTTTCCATTCTCCACAGCCAAAAAGTCGTCCTCCAGTAATCAAAGCAAGTGGCTCTTTGGGAGCTTCTCTCTTCCTCTCTGTGTGTCTCGTTGTAGATGCAGATGCTTCTTTTCTGTGGCTTCCTCTGCTATGGGACAAAACATACTAATAGGCTTTATATATGATTGATTTAGCTGGAGCTCATCTAAGACAATAGCTATTGACATTTTGTTTTTACAGATGAAAAAGCACAATAATTGTCTGATAAAGTTATGATTCTGGACTTTCAGAAGCAGATTAATGTCATTTTTGCTTTTGTATTGATTTTGATTTCCTATGTTGTTGTTTTTTACAACTAAAACCGTGTTTTTTTTTGTTTTCTTATTTTACATGATGCATGTAGGGTGAACACAAAAGTCAGATATCTGATGTTTAACATGGAATAGCAACACTTTCTTACCAATTAGGTAATGAGATCAAACAGCAGTGAGCATCACATCTGAATACAAAGCGTTGGCTCTATCATAGCAGGCTAATTGTGCCCTGTTGGAAGACTTTTTGTCTGCTTGGGCCACAATCAGACCCTCAGAGCTAATGAGCCATTTAGACACCATGTCACACTTCAGGTATGTGGGAGACCCTGAGCCAATGAGATGAGCCAAATGTTGTGCTGTGAGGACGAAACGGTCGCTGACAGGACCCAGACAGCATCTGCCAAAGCTACAGGCCCATTAAAAAGTTTCACAGGGTGCAGTTGCCCTCCTTCATGAAGGGGCTCTCTGCCACAAGGACTTTGTTCTTGAGTTGCAAGAAGTCTAATTACCTCTGCTGTCCTATTAGTGTAGACGAAGGGGAGTCCGTTTTTATCTCTGGTTTTGAGAAGTAAATTAAACAACTTGGTATAAGGGTTAGAAAGAGGGCATCAAAGGGGAATTTCTTTATTCACTGAATCTTATTTTAGCAGAAATCTTTTAGTTGTGAGGGAAATGTCTCTTTTACAATGAAGTCCTGAATAAA
Source organism: Cheilinus undulatus (assembly GCF_018320785.1). NCBI lineage: Eukaryota > Metazoa > Chordata > Actinopteri > Labriformes > Labridae > Cheilinus > Cheilinus undulatus. The sequence goes on from NC_054886.1 coordinate 18,263,671, forward strand.
AAGCATGACATAAGATAATGCGAAAGAAATAAGTGATAGATCAGTAGTCACAGAAGTTGAACTGCTCGATAAATGTTGTGTATTGACTGGTCAAATAATCTCTGAACTGATTTTATAATCTTCCATGCTTGTAAAACATTGTAGTATTGTAGAGCAGCACTGGGTGATCAGTCAAAGCTCAATAATATCTTGAATGTCACTGAGTCACAAATTCGATTAGATGGACACGGCTGCTAAAAAGATGATTGCAGTGAGTTGGAAATCTCTTCAGTCCCTCATCATCAGACACTAGGTCCCATCATTTTTGGATGTTAGCGATATGGAGCTATGAACTGCTCAAATAAGTTGATCTGGTGACACTACAGTAAGGTCGACACAGCTGGTTCTCTCCAGCTAACTCTCCCTCTCCATTGGGTGCTATATCTAAAACTATCTGGAAAAAAAAAATTATCTGACCTATTCTGTTTCCCAATGAATGTACCTCATGATCAAAAGGGTATACACTACAGGGTCCAACATTAACGGTTGCCCGAATGCCTGGGGTAACTTAAAAAAGCCAGCGGGCAAGCAAAACTTGTAAGGACTTGCCCGATCGGATACGCTCGATGGAGGAGCGTGTGTAAGAGAAGAGAGCAGAGGAAGTCCGCCGGTGCTGCGTCTCTTCAGTTTGCTCATTCATTAAGGTCTGCTGTCGTGTTAAATCTAAAGCTTCCCATTTCCTCGTTTTAACCTTTTCTCCAGCCACTTCCTGCCGATGATCTCTCACACCCATATCTTTTGACAACTAGGCCGATACACGTCATCAATGAGCATAACTCACACGGATCACATATGGAAATATCGTAATATCTAGTGAAGTTTGTCCAAACATGGGTGTTTTTTATCTTTAATTTATCTTTAATGCACTAATGATCATAGATATTGTCAAAAGAGCAGACATATAAAACCAAAGCTCCAAAATAAGGCAGGGTGAAACAATGTGTCTGGAGAGCTGCAGGTGTGAGGCAGGACTGGTTTTAGTCATTTAGAAGCCCAGGGCAAAGACGAATATGAGGCCCTTCCCCCTTTTACTAAAGAATTAATAATGAGTGTAAAAAAATTAGAAAGCATCTCTTTTATGTTAATAAAGTCACAGAACTACAGTAAATGCCCCAATGTGAGATATAAATAACCAAATACAACCATCATTCATCATTTTCTTTGAAAAGCATCTCAGAGCTCAAACTCAGCAGAATCAAATATCTTAAAAAATCTTTAGGCCACGTGGAACTTTTATAACGCTGGTGTTGGGCCAAAGGCTGGTATCTCCAAAATGATCACTTTTCGGGGAATGTAAAGTTTATAATTTATAAAAATGATATAAATATGATTTATAAAAACAAATTAAAATCATGAAAAATTGAGATACAAAGTTTTAGCCTGATGTCAGTGATAAATAAGATAAATAAATACATGGTCATTATTAGTTAGATATTGGTTCTTCTGACTCTACACAGACATTTGTATCCCATTTAACCTCATAATTATCCACCAATCCACTGTTTTATTTCATTTCAACTACAGATTAGCTGATCTATTATCTACCTTAGATTTCTGGTTTGTATTGTGGCTCTCACTAAAGTATTTTTTAAACAATGTGGCTCTTTGGTAGAATAAGGTTGAGTACCACTGGGCTACTTGTTACAGTTACAGGGTGGAACTGTGAAATAGCACTTCAAAGAGGCACTATGTAGTTTTGGGGAAGACATTTTTAAACAAACAAGAAAAATCTTAATTAGTTGGCTTCCATGTGTCTGCAAAATGTCTTCAGTTTCATGATGAATAAATAAAAACAGAAGAAAAGCACTTTTATACTTGGTGCATATGTAGCAGACTCCGCCACCTCTCTAGTGTCAGTGTTTTGCTGACTCATTTTCCTCTAAGAATAGTTGGTTTTATCAGTTATTGTTATTATTATTATTATTATTATTATTATTATTATTATTATTATTTTATCAATCATGGTCAATATAATTTGGCTTTTTTTTTTTAAAGAAAAAATCTTAAATGCCATGCAAAAACACATTTTCACAAAGTAATGTCAATTGAATTAAGATATGTAAGGTAAAATAAGTCACTGCATAAATATTTGCCCTCTTCAAGTCAGTATTTAGTAGATGCACCTTTGGCTGCAATGACATCACTGAGTCTGTGTGCATAGGTCTCAATCAGGCTTGCACATCTGGACACTGCAATTTTTCTCCATTCTTCTTTTCAAAACTGCTCACGCTCTGTCAGGTTGCAAAGCGGAATCAGCCCTTTCCAAGTCCAGCCACAAATTCTCTGTTGGTCTGAGGTCTTGACTGTGACTCGGCCACTCCAGAGCAATCACCTTGTTGTCTTTAAACAATTTCTGAGCAGTTTTTGCTGTGTCCTTCTGGTTATTGTCGTGCTGGAGAATAAATCTTCTCCCAAGACATAGTTCTCTTGCAGACTGACTATGATTGCCCTCCAGGATTTTCCCATATTTTGTTGCATTCATTTTAACTTCTACTTTTCCTAGCCTCCCAGGGCGCCTGCTTAGAAGCATCCCCACAGCATGATGCTGCCACCACCGTGCTTTACAGTGGGGACGGTGTGTTTGTGGTTATGTGTAGTGTTTGCCATCTTGTCTAATGGCCAAAAAGCACCAATTTGGTCTCATCAGACCAAAGAACTGTCTTCTAATTGACCTTAGAGTCTCCCACATGCCTTTTTGTGAACTTTAGTTGAGATTTATATAAATGTTCTTCAGCAGTGGCTTTGCCACTCTCCCTTCCAGCTTTGACTGAAGAACCTGGGGCACAGTTGTATGCAGAGTCTCTCCCCTCTCAGCTAGTGAAGGTTGTTACTCCTTCATAGTAGTCATAGGTGTCTTGGTGGCCTCTCTTGCCAGTCTCCTTCTGAGGACAGCCTGATCCAGGCAGATTTACACATGTTGTATTCCTTCCATTTCTTGATGATGGATTCATCTGAGCCTTCAATGTTTAGTGCCCTGGAAATGTTTTTGTATCTATCCTTTTACTTATATGTTTAAATAACCTTTTGTCTATGTTGCTTGGAGTATTCTTTTGACTTTATGGTTTAATGGTAGCCAGTAATACTGATTAACCAGTGACTGGACCTACCAGACACAGGTGTCTTTATACTACAATCCCTTGAGACACATTCATTACACTCAGGTGATCCCCATTTCACTAACTGTGAGACTACTAGTACCAGTTGGCTGGACCTCTGTTGAATTTGGTCAGTCACTCTAAAGGGGGTGAATATTTCTGCAGCCACTTATTTTATCTTACATATTCTTGTTTAATTGACATTACTTTGTAGAAATCTGTTTTCACTTTGACATTAAAGAGGTATTTATCATACAGTAGATATAACGTTCAGTCAGCGTCTTTTAATTCATTAAGTATCACAGAACTGCTGTCATTTTATAATTGTCAATAATTACTGATTTTGTCATTAGAAGGATGGAGCTTCTCGAGCTTTAACATCTCGACTCTTACACAGGTATTTATATCTGCTCTTCCTCCTCTACAGACAGTGTGGAAGATGAGCTTGAACTATCCGCAGTCCGCCATCGCCCTGAGGGCCTGGAGCAGCTCGAGGCGCAGACCCGTTTCTCCCGCAAGGAGCTCCAGATCCTCTACCGTGGCTTCAAAAATGTAAGTGATGGGGCCACCATGCAGCCTCAGCACCATACATAATATACAGCTAGGCTTTGTTCTCTGCTGGACATCCTTCCTGGACATTTTTCCTTTGATTCATTTTCATTTATTCTTTTTTATCATCTTCTATAGAAGCAGTGGTGCAACTGTTTCTGTAGCCTCATTCCACTCTGGTCCTCACTGCATTAATTCTGATTTTCTAGCTATAAATTAAAATCTTAATGTTTTGCTGAATCATCTACATCTTTCACAAAAAAAATCACATCCAATAGTGCTTACCACAGAAAATCGAAATTGTGTTCCTTATTCACTGTGCCATAGATAATTAGGTCATATCTAGAGCTCATTGTGGAAGATAACCGATGAGCAATCAGGTCAAAGTCCTCTAAAGCAGCTCATAGAAACCTCATTGTCACCTCTGGTGTGAGGCATAATGAGATGACCCAGAATCAACTCAACCCAAATTGTCTGGCAGTGAAAGAGAGCAGAATAGAGAGATTCCTGTGATGGTTGGAAATCCCATGAGGCTTCAGTTTCCTGTTGAGCCCGCACTATGCTCCTGCAAAGTCCCTGCAAAGCCTGCCCATTAGTCCACTTCCACTTGAGACAGAGTGCGAGGTAAGAGGTGCACTAATGAGGCTTTTAATTTGTGCCGCACACTCTGCCTGACTTCCTCAGAGGGAGAGAATATTGCATATGTTTAGAGACACCCTTTCAATAGTTTTTTTTTTCCCCATCAAAGATTTTGTGTTGTATTTTAAGCTGTGCTCAAGGGAGAGGATTGTCAATCAGTTTGGCACTGGAAGCTTGAAAATGTATTAATAACTGAGTGACGGATTAACATGAAATTAGTCCCAAGATAATGTATCTAATTAGCTGTAGTCCACACTTGAGTCTTTATCTAGCATCACCAGCAAGTTTTGTATTATCCTGTAAATTATAAAGATATATTGGCACAAGATTTAAAACAAACAAGTTCCCAGGTCAACAATCAAAAGCAGCATGATTGGATTAAAGATACTGGTTTGGATCAGATGAAATCTTGAAATATCAGGCAATAAGGTCTTTTTATTTATCCAGATAAATAATGCTATTTTAGCAGGATTAGGATTACTTTGGCCAAAAAAATCCAGCATTATACTGATTTGAGCAGAGGGCAGGATTCAAACCGGATTACAGAAACAAAAGGCCATCAAACTTTTAGAAAGGTGAAGTTAAACACTTTTATAATTATACTGACAAGTCAGGTGTTGTTTTATATTTTGAAATTGAATACTGAAGTGCTCCGTCAGTGCTGCTTGCTACTTACCCTCATATTCCACATACTTTGTCAGTGCAGCATTCTACATAAAAACCGCACTCTGGAACAAATCTCCCTCTTCAATCGATCTTTGCAGCTCCAATGCATGCGCTCCTGTCAGTATTGAGCTATTTTTGCTGTAGGCCACCGCAAAAACACACCAATCAAATGCCAAGTGTCCAGTCAACTTCAAAATACAATTAAATGCATGGACTCCCTGACTGTATTTCATCACTATATGAACGTTTATTTCCTGTGGCAAAAGCCAAAGGTCATCATACAGTTGAATGGTCACAGCAGAGGTAACATGAATATCATATAAAACTACACAACTTTTCTGGAAAACATAAACCTTTTTGACTTCTGAAGGCATTCACCAAAGGTCACCCGTACGAGGGGATAAAGGGGAGAGCTTTCTGGGGCCAATCCAAAAAGGGCTTATCAAAGTAACAAATCATGTATTTATTTATATAGTAGTATAACACCTTCTTAAAAATGTAAACCCCTTTTCTTGAAACTGAATAAAAATGGATTAAAAGTGGCAAAAATGGGTTAACAGAAGCAAAAACTAGGAAGTCACAAAAATGGCTATAAAAGGTATAAACAGGCAGAGAAAGTGGCAAAAGTGGGTTAATGGAGGCAAAATGGGCAGAAAAAGTGAAGGTACATGCTAAAAAAGTGAATAAGTGGCTTAAATGCAGATAATGCAGATAAATGGGCAGAAAGGACAGTTAAATAGTTTGAAAAAGTATGGCAACTAGCTTAGCCCAGAAAGCAAAAAAGTAAGCCCTTCTCACACAGGCATCCCTGAAATTTTCTATAAATTTTCAGGGAAACCTATGTACAAAATTCCCTACTTCCTTGTGGGCACTTCTCCCTCACAGCAGGAAGCTTTCCTGCAGTTTGCCAGGCAGCCAGGTTTTGTGTAAGTGGGAATAGGGATGTATACTTTCAAATCCAGATTATTTTTCTGTTGATTAAACTTTTTGAACAATGGGCTCTGATGAATGCCACCTTTGTTCGTGTAATTTCATCCCTGCCGGATGTTCCAGTCAACTGTAAGTGATACTGTTAGAAAGTGGAAGCGTTTAGGAACAACAGGATTGCAACTCAGCCACGAAGCGAAAAACACGTAAAATCACAGAGCTGAGGAGTTTACTTCCACTGGCATTAATGTAAGAACAAAACTGTGTAGCAGGAGTTTCATGGGATGGGTTCCCATGGCCAAGCAGCTGCATGTTAGCCTCACATCAAGCCCAGTGCCAAGTGTTGAATGGAATTGTGTAAAGCACACCGACACTGGACAATGGAGCGATGGGAATGTCTTCTGTGGAGTGATGAATCACGCTTCTCTGTTTGGCAGTCAGATGGGTGAGTCTGGGTTTGGCAGATGCCAGGAGAAAATTACCTCCACGAGTGCATTGTGTAAACTATGAGTTTTGGTGGAGAAGGTATAATGGGGTTGCTTTTCAGGATTCAGCCAAGGCCCCTTATCGCCAGTGAAGGGAAATCTTAATGCTTCTGTGTACAAGATATTTTGGGCAATGCTATGCTTCCAACTTTGTAGCAACAGCAAGGGGAGGGCCCTTTTTTATTCCAACATGCCTGTACCCCAGAGCACAAAGCAAGGACATAAAGGCATGATGAGTTCTGTGTGGAAGAGCCCTGACTTCAACTCTATCGAGCACCTTTGGGATAAACTGGAACAGGCCGTCTTGTCCAACATTGGTGTCTGACATCATAAAGTCTCTAAAGAGTGAATGGACACAAAAACACTCCAAAATCAGCCTTCCAAGATGAGTGGAGGCTGTTACAGCTGCAAAAAGGCAGGGTAACTTCATATTAGAGTGCATTTATTTAAAATACAATGTCATTACCGTACCTCTCAGTGCAATCGACAGGTGGCCAAATACTTTTGTCCATTGAGTGCATTTCATATATAGGAGTAAAGTTAGCTAAAATACTTCTGTTTACAGACAAAGACACACTCCAAGTTGAAATCTCACCTCTATTTTGCACTTCAGAATAGACTACCTGGTGACATTGGTAGAATGCAGGCGGGCTTTTAAGTCCAGCCAGACTAATAGAAGCTGGCATGGTTCCCAAGATGAGAAATTTGGCCCTTTGCCCTTGTCGTGCGGGGCTTTGGAGAAAATCAAATACCTCTTAATACGGTCAGCAGAAGAAGGTCATTTGTCTTGACAACAAACTTGTCATTCGCTTGTAGTGCAGGTGCTCAAATCTGAGTTTTGTCTCACATCCAAAACAACGCCTATGACTCCAGGATTTACTCTCAAGGTGGAATTCAAGCAAAGGCCACCTTAAAGAAATAACATATTCTATTGTTTCATAAATCCTTTGACCCCTGACAAAAGGAAATAACACAATATTGTCCTCACGTCTGCTCAAATCTGCTGGGGCTTTCTCAGTCCGCTGTGCAGGGCATTGCCTCAGGCATTAGACAAAGATCGCACAGTTTCTATTCCATCAAAGACAATGCCTCTGTTCACAGGTTTATTATTACATTCCATGCACCGCTTATTGCTGTTTCACTTCAGCGGTCCAGAAAGGGAATTGTATTTGATTTTTGTATCATGGTTGGGATAAGTTACAAGCACATCAAATGAATACAGATACTTTTTTCCAATAAAAAGAGGGGAGGATGGATTTAGAAAATAGAAAATTTAACGTTATATATTTCAAAATATCTAAATGTGAATGATTTTATGACTTTAATGGCAAAATGAATTCATCTTTCAGTGCTTTCTCATGCAGAGAAAAATGCATTAGAAGAAAACAGCTCTCCCAAGAGCTCAATATTAATGACTTCTATAAAGAACAGTGAGTGAATGAGGTCCTGACTTTTAGCTTAGCTACATCAAAGTTTATCCTGACGGGAGCTTAAGGCAGTGCAGGCATCAACCGAGTATAAGAATTTCACTGAACTTTAAATTGAATTGCAGGGGCACAGTGTTGTACGTGATGATAACTTGATAACACACCAGCTTCTGTCCCGATTGAAAAACTGCCTCCCTTGCCAATATCATCAAGAGGTGGGGGAAAAATCCAATACACTCCAATCGGTGGAATTTTTATTTCAGTGTGAAACTCAGTTCAACAATTGCAAAGTTTTCCAACCTTTGGTTTCCCTTTAGGTTTGGGAGGATTTGCAGGTTTCATATAGCGGTGCTTTATGTCTGCAGTGCTGTAATTGACAGCTGTGATTACCCATCTGTTTAAATAAAAAAGTGCATGCATACAAACGCGCACTGACTTAACTACTGAGGTGAAATTGGATGTTTTACAATGTTTAATTACATGACTTTTTCCTGCACTGCCTCAACAAAAAGTTGACTGTTGACAAGCGTTCACTGCTGTTGTAGAACAAAAACAGAGCTCTAATTAACAGGAGCTCCACCAAACAACACAGAAGAACTGTGTTTCACACGTACAAAGATGCTGAAGAGCAGCCCTGCTTTTGGGCTGGGTTTGTTTTATGTTCAAGGTTTTCTCCCACTGCTGAACATTTCTGCAGTCTTGGCTGGAAAATAGTTCTGCAGTTGGCGAGTAAGCTGAGGAGCTCTGTGAGTGGAACAGTTGGAGATTGAAGGAAATACTCAATTCACTTTGCAAGAGTTAGAAAAGACTGATTTTCTCTAGCTTAGCATACAAAAAGTGTATAACCTCACAGATCCCTTTAATAGGCACACCTGTTTAACTGCTCATTAATGCAAATATCTACTCAGTCAGTTATATGGTTACAACCACTGAGACATGCAGAAATGGTCGAGAACATCTGCTTTAAGTTCAAACTGAGCATCAGAATGGGAGAGAAAGGTGATTTAAGTGACTTTGAACATGTCATAGTTATTGGTACCAGATGGGCTTATCTACTGGGATTTCCATGCACAATTATATCATGACTTTACAGAGAATGGAAAGAGAAAATTTCCAGTAAGCAGCAGTTATCTGGGCCAGAGTGAAGACAGAGGTCAGAACAGACTGACCAGACTGACTAAAGCTGATAGAAAGGGCAGCAATAACTCCAGTAATGTCTCATTACAGCTGAAGCATGCAGAAAAGAATCTCCTAATGCAGAGCACACATGGGCTACAGCAGCTAAACAGCACACCCATGTCAGCTAAGATACAAGATATGAAAAACTTTGCCTGGTCTGATCAGTCTCACCAAACATGGACAACAGCATAAGTGCTTATTACAATTGTTCATAAAAAAATATTTATAGCTGTGAATCATGTGTGCTGAAAGTGGGGTTTTTAGAAAATGAATTGGATATGTTTTTTAATTTTGTAGTTTGGCCAAAGTCCCTTCTATTTACATCATGGAGATGGAGCTTATGACTGATACTGCGGCCTGTCAGCAAGTGGAGCTTCAAAAGTTTGAGCTTCGATTTTAGGAAGCTATCTTTCTTTTTATAAAGTCTGTTATCTTTTTCTATATTTAAAGCCCAGATAAAGAGACACATCCATCATCTAATTGGATTTTTAGCAAGATAATGTTTTCCACAGTGCCAAACTATGGCTCAAAATTCTCTTTTTCCCAACAGTAATATTCCATTATAAGAGAAAATTTAAGATTTTCTGACAATTTGAATAGTTTTCTCAGTCAGTCCCACAAACATCAAATTAAATAAGGTGGTACCTTGTCTTCCCGCCGATAGATTTGTTTTAACCCCCAACATCATTAGGATTTATAGGCTATTTTACAAAAAGCACCACTCTCTCCTCAGCCTCTCAGACTTCATTGAATCAGGTCACACGCTGCCAACATTTCAACGTGGAGACACTTTTGTGCTCATTCTGTCTCCATATCTTCCCTAAAATTTCTTGACCTCACCTTACCCTGTGAGATATAAAACTAGGTCTGCGAGACAACAGGAGATGAAGTATCCGGGGACCAATGCAGACAACCTTGCAGCATCCTCTTTGCTTGAAACACAAAGAGGAGACCCCTTTGAAGCAACACAACAAGGTTTTAGCTTAAATTTTTCTGCTTCATAGTTACCCAAAGAGGTTGTTCAGACATGGTCACAGGGAGGAGAACCTTGTTTGATCTTAGGAAACTGTTTCACATTCTGTCATGTCAGAGAAATGGGGCAAACACTGGCTGTCGCAAACTTTCACAACTTAATTTTCTTAAGCAAAAACATTTGAAAGATTTATTTTCAGACATTACATTTCAGACAAACATAGACTTAAGGAATGCATTTGTTGTAATTTATGTGTTCATTTTCTTGCACCAACACTAAGGTGCAGTCTGTTTCTTATCTGAAATTTTCACTGCCATGCCTTGGTTTATTTTCTTGTTTGAAAAAGTTGAAATTGTCTCCATAGGCAGAACATTTCCTCTGTTCCAAGATTCAATATCCTGCCTGAGTGTGCAGCCTCGCAGCAAGCCGAAATTGAACCTGCAAAACTAGCTCCCTTTATCACCACACAGCTGTGAGCAAGGTCGTCCACCACGTCTTTCGTCGGCCTTTTTCTTTGAAAAGACACAAAAGCACCCTTCTCTCAGGCCTTATGTAAGACTATTCAGTGTTTTCAGCTGAATGACTTCAGACAGCTACAGGTGGGTTGCTTTGAATGGTTGTGGACAAGATGGTTAGCAGTTTGAGAACCATAACATTGAGGAAAAATGTTGAGCTGTTTCAGGCTGTTGAGGGTGGGAGTTCCAAAAATGAAGCAACAAACCCTGACCAAGTAAATCATCATGTTTTTTTAAAGCATCTCTCTTTAAAAAAGAAAAGAATAAAGAGAGTAAAAGCTCTCAGAGATGAACATTCAGCTCGTTTATGTATCTAAAGACTCTTCAAACTTTTATTCACGTTAGCCTTCTAATGATGTTTTTGAGGGTTAATAGCATCTAGAGAGTAATAATTTTCTAGTCTCTAATCTTCATATTGTTGAGCTTGAATTGGGCATGGTCACACCAATATTTACACATATTCATAAGTTATTGGTCAAGCAGGATCCCAAAGACTGACTTGATTTGCAAAAGTAAAAGGTTCAATCCTCAAAAAGGAAAGAAAAAGGCAGGCAGTGGAGTGGTTTGTTGAAGCTTGAATACAATAAACTTGTGAGACGAGCTAATGGAAGTCAGGTGTGCCTCATCTGATGCAGCAGGAGAAGCCAGCCACCCCCCTGCGGCATGAATAAACCTTTTAGCTCTAGGTTCCTGTCTGAGCGAAATGATCTGCAAGTATTTAAGTGTCGGCTAGATAAAGGCTATGAGGATAAATGATAAGAAAAGGGGCGTCATTGCTTCTTTTATTGTCTCTTTTGACATAGGACAAGCTGGACCTTCCTTTACTAAAGGAGAGAAGAAAAGACAACCCATAATGCTTTGCATCAACCTCATTGAAGTGACGTGCCTGTTGACTGTTCATCAAAACAAGCACTATGACTGTAACTTTACTTGCACTGAATTAAACAATAAATGTATTTATTATTCATGTGATAGATGAGAGGTTAACGCTGGCATATTGCCATAATGTCATCATTATGTTTCTTACAATGATTACAAAAGAGAAAATATTTATTAGAGGTTATTTATTTGCGGTTCATAGTGCTTTTCACTTAAACATCCAACTGAAAGGAAGAAAGAGCCAGAGTAGACTTAAATAATGAACAGAAATGAAAATAAAACAAAATAATTTCATTAATACCATTGCAAGATATAAGGACATGAATATCATTCATCTATTTGTACAGACTATGAAGAGAGTTTACTTGAAAGATAACCTTGCAGCTGTTCTAGATGTTCACAGTCACAGTGCCTCGTCCTCAAAAGACATAAGGCTATAAAAACTTGAATGAACTCATGTTTATTACTGAGCTTTTCACATTTCACTCCTTGTGAATAATAAATGTGCATTTTGTAGTCCATCAACGTTACATTGTAGTTTTTAAACAGTTTTTAAACCACGTCATATCCGTAACATTGGACCAGGACAAGTGCAGTCAGATTCCTTTATCACTGCAGTTCTCCTTTCCTATCCTCTAACACCCACCTTTCCTTCACCCTGTGAAAAAGGGTGGAAAGGAAAAGTGGATAGGAATGAACTTGGGAACTTATTTTTGGACTTTTGGGATGAACCCCAGGCTTTTATGTCTGAGAAAATGAGCTGATAGAAGACAGGTGTGCCTCACCCAGCCACGCCTCCTGCCTGAACATGCTCTGCAGAAGGATCTGTTGAGAAAGTGGAATAAAGCAGTGTGGGAGGACGGTGTGCAATTATGCACAGATGAAGGAAAAAGACGATACTATGATTGGTTGAGTGTGTGAGGAGCAGTGCACGCTGTAGCTGCAATGCTCTAGTCTGTCTTGTCACAGACTAACGCTCTCTCTGGGTCCGTTCAAAAAGTCCAAATATTTGCTCCTAAGTCCTTTCCTGTTCACTTTTCCTTAACCCCGACAAAAAACATCACAGGGTCAAGGAAAGGTGGGAGTCAGAGGATAGGAAAGGAGAACTGTGGTGATTAAGGAATCCGACTGCACTTTCCCTGGGCGGATGTTACGGACGTGACGTGTGTTTTTTGTGTAAAAACTACAATTTAACGTTGATGGACTACAAAATTCGCATCTACCACTCGGTGCGTTTTCTGTGTTGTTATGTGCTGCAAATGAAACGCTAAAACGTCAGAGATCAATCTGAGCTCATTATGATTTTTATATGCCAAAGTCTCTTCAGGAAGAGGAACTGTGACTGTAAACATCCAGAACAGCAGAAACTTTTCTCTTAATCTGAACTTTCTGCTAAGTCAATACAACGAGATGAATAATGTTCAATTCCTTTTATTTCACAACAAATTGTTTTGCTTTATTCCCTTAATTTTCTCGTCTCCGTTAATTTTATTAGTCTACTCTAGTTCTGTCTTTCTCTCAGCTCGTCATGTGAAAAGCTCTATAAACCGTGTCTTCCCTGCATAATTATAATATTCACAATATAGCAGCCAACTTTATCACTTTAATTGGTTGTGATTTACAAACGTTTATCACATTTACTTTAATATTTCAAAATAGCAAAACAAATACTGTTTAAAATACTGACTGATTGTTTACTATTTGAAGAAATTAGAAATGAGAATAAATGAAATGGTGATCATAAGTTGAATTATATAGTTTTCATGTCTGTAATATTTCACTGTTCATCCCTACTCTCTTCCATTTATCACATGGATTGTAAGTTTGACAATGAATTTTGCTGTTTAAATCAGGGCTAGTAAAGTCACAGTCAAGTTATTCACTTGTTCTGATGAGCGGTCAACAGGTGCATCACTTTAAGTGAAGTTTACGCAAAGCATTGTGGGTCGTCTTTTCATCTCTCCTTTGGTAAAGGATGGTCCAGTGTTTCCTAGGCTAAAGGAGATAATAAAGGAAGTTATGAAGCTCCTTTCCTTTTCAGTTGGAGAATTCGAACAGCCTTTATCATGGCCGACACTAAAATGCTTCCGGGTCGTTTCACTCAGTTAGGAACCTTCCTAAGCAAAATGGACTATTTGAACGGACCCTCTGTGCGTCAGCTCCTCATCCTCACTGCTTCCTTGTTATGCTCATTACGTTCTCAGCTGAAGAGATCTCTGTCAATGAAAGAACTCTGAATTTTAGTTTCAAACTTGAATATAACAGTCAGCTGTTTAAAAAATGTCAAGTTTAAGTCTTGAATACAGTAAACAGGACAGGCTCTGAAAGAAGTTGGATGAACTCTGATGTAAGCTTTAATGTTGATTTCTATCACTGGGCTTCATAACACCAATTAAGAAACCAATAGGGGACTCACTAAGTTTTGTCAATGTTTATAAGTATTTGCTTGTGATTGCTGATTATTTGTGAGGCCAAAAGATGTCAGACATCAAAATGTGATTGGCTCTGCTCAGGCACTCTTGAGAAATATTAAACCACAATGAGCTGTTTTTACATGAGTCAAGAAATCACTGAAAGGCAGTGATTTGCTATCCACTTTGCTCTAAATCTCTGGGTCTGCTGCTCCGAACCACATTAAAGTGATGTCAGAATGTGGTCGACACACAACGGAGCATGCATTCATGCTTCAAATTAAGACAAGTCAAAAGTTATTGCCATCTGACCGAGTTTTTAAAAAATAAATGTTTGCACAGTGATGTTTGACCTGATTTAAAGGCTGGCTCTGATTCCCGCTTTTAAATGTTAAAGCTCATCTTGGCATGATTTTCAGGTGGAATAATTGGTCTGACACAGATTTTCTTTTTGTATTAATTCCAAAAAAGATTTAAAATTTCATAGAACTGCAACTGCTTCTTATCGTGACATTAAAAAAAATGAAGAATCAATAATTAATTAACATTATTTTGAAAGTTCAGCTGTCAACCTGGACTTTCTTTTTGATAAGTGTGTTTATTATAGACTGCAAATAACGTCCTGTTTTGTTTTCAGGAATGCCCCAGCGGTGTCGTGAATGAAGAGACTTTCAAAGACATCTACGCACAGTTCTTCCCACAAGGAGGTCTGTCCCATCTTTGTTCTTACAGCTTACTTTGTCTTTTGAGGCTGCTGCTTCTTATCTCCTCTGTGAGCTGAACGGACACAAATTGTCTTTCACTCTTGTTTACTAAAGCTGCACAAAAGGCACTTTAACTTAAACTTCTTTCCAAGAAAAAGAGGCAGAAGGGACACAGTATTAATGCGGCAAGAAAATGCTGTTGTTGGCTCTCATTAATATGCAAAGATTGTACCCGAGAAACAAGAGAGAAAACATTAGGAGGCTTTGATTTATCTGTTTGGAGACAGGAAAGGCTCATCTCATGAGGAATAATGATAAAACTTTTGTTTCAAGTTTTTTGTTTTCAGTTATCAGGACAGAAAAACAATCAAGGAGTGATTTTTCTTTTGAAGTTCTGCAAAAACTACAAAAGTTTCTTTTTGTTGTTTCCCTTTTTACAAAATTTGTTGCTGTTAATTGAGCTGTAAACTGAAAAAAAGATTCTGACATTTTTTCCCATTTCTCCACAGATGCTTCAACATACGCACATTTTCTCTTCAATGCATTTGACACAGACCACAATGGCTCTGTGAGTTTCGAGGTAAGACAACTCTTTAAAAACTGCATCAGTTTGAGGCCATGACTCATTACACAGGAGCATTACATAAACTGCAACCCCAGTAAATTTTAATTTAGTCCAAACAAGCCTAGTTGGAAGGCTATCAACACTTTATTAATATTTATGAAGGGCAGATATTTGCTTATTAGGACAGAAAAGCTGCCTTTGTGCCAATCCAGAGCTCCGCTGGCTAATATAAAGTCCACTCTCAAAAATACTGGGATTTCCCAGAAGACCGAAACATGTTATGAGTCAGCAGGTAATTTGAATAAAAGGTGGATTTGATTTACAACTCCTATATCCTTCCTGTTCATTACTTAAGTCTAATCAGTATCTTACATTATATCCTTGCAGAATAGTTGATTTATAGCACTGAGTGAAAATCTGCCTGTGTAATATTTGTGTAACTTTGTTTTGCATAAAGCTTGATTTAATGATGTTTGTTCTTTTCTGCAGGATTTTGTTATGGGCCTCTCTATTCTCCTGCGGGGCACAATCCAGGAAAAACTCAACTGGGCTTTCAACCTGTATGATATCAATAAAGATGGATATATCACTAAAGAGGTATGACATCCACTGGAACAACTACAGTGCTTAACAAATTTATCAGACCCCCTGTCATAAAAATGAGAAAACATAAATATTTTAGAAATCTTTCAAAAACTTCTTTAAAACTAAAAACTAAAAACATTTTACCATTTTGAACAGGAATAAGGAATTTCAAACTGAATTCACCTTTTTATACTCACATTTGAGCTGGCTCACTGGGCTTCTCTGAGAAGTCAGAAATTAATCAAGCATAACATTCAACGACTAAAACTCAGTTTTCTGTTCAGGAATGCAAGTAACTAACTATAATTTGACATATTAATCAAGAAATAATAATGCACTTCACTATTTTTTCAGTTTTTTTGTAAATCAGTACATTTGAAAATTCATGGATAACAATAATAATTATATTTTAGCATTAAAAATATCATTTCAGTGAAAGAGCTTCTACATATTGGTGTATTAACCATTGCAGAAACATAAAAAATGATTTTGGTAATTACCAATGCTGTTAATTTAGGGCAGCTGTGGCATAAACCTTACTTTGGGTGGTGGTCTAATAAATTTGTTAAGCACTGTATATATTCTTTGCAAGGATATTTCAAGATAGAGGTTCTTCTTAAAGGGACAGTTCCATTTTTTTGTTGTGAGATACTCTGGGTCGCTTTCTTTGCATTTACATTCTTTCCTGAGTATTTGTGTTGAAACTCTGATTCCCCTGGGAATAACAAAAAAGCCATCTAAGGGGAGCAGGTGGCCTAGTGGTTAAAGGCACTCCCCATGTATGAGGGCATCCCGGGTTCGAATCCGGTCTGAGGCCCTTTACCGCATGTCTCACCCCCACTCTTGACCCTGTTTCTGGCGCTATCCACTGTCCTCCTCTATCTAATAAAGGCACAAAAATAAATCTTAAAAAAAAAAAAAAATGCCATTTAAAAAAGATAAGTCTGCCCCACTATTAGATGCTCTGGGAAGCTGACCGTGGCACATCCCTGTCCCTAATTGCTTAGAATAATCATGCCAGTGTGCTGATTTAAGCATGTTTTATGTTTACGAATGAATTGCCCTTTTGGTTTCAATAAATTTGAATGTAAATTACTATGTGTACACCGTAGCAGGATTTTGTTGTCAGAAACTCTTAACACAAACTCTGAGCACAGCATGCTGGGAAAATTTTAAAACTGTATGACTTTACATCTGTGAACAATCTGTATTACAGAGCTGCTCATTGTGAATATGTTAGTTTTACAGAGCTGTTTGTCGATCAGTTAACATTTAGGTGCTCCTATTGATTTAGAGTTAATCATGATCAGCCAGTTTTCCTTAAAATATATTATCAGAAGAATCAACAATAATGCTGTGAGTCACCAGTTCGATTGCCTGGTTGATACTCTTTGACAGCGTTCAACCCCAGAGTTAGCTGGTCAAAGCTGCACCCACTGTGATTTCAAATCTGGGGGGATGTTTGGACAGCGTTCCCATCATGCCCTTGGGCAGAGTGTTTAGATATGTTTTATGTGTTTAGTTGATGTTGCCTGTTACAGGGATCCCTGCTGTGGCTCTTGGTGACGCTTCTGGTGACTTATTATTGTTTTTGAAAGAACATATAGTATGCATTGCCTTGCTATGAGGTTGATTCTCTGCTTTGTCCTTGTCAGACCTTGCCACAGATTTTCAAAAGTTACTGCAACTCTGTCATGTTGTAAAATATTAAACACTTAAAAGTTGAACTACATGCATTGTTAACTAATATATACACTTTTAAGGTGCTACATTTAAGTCTTTATATGTTTAATGTTTCTTTGTATTTTAATACTATAATAGCTCAAATAGTCTGGTTGGTCTTGTTGTTCTTGCCAATAAGGAAAGATCATATTTTACTATACAGCTTCTCAGTAGCTACTCAGTACAGATAGACAGATTTCCCTCCAAAAGTATTGGAACAAGAGATCTACATTTCAGCTTTTATTTCCAGGTATTTACATCTGGATCTAACACACAACTTAAAAGATAGTATTATTTGTAACAGACCACCAAATTTTTAGGTACATCAGAGGTTCAGTGCAATAAAAATCTGTTGGACAGGTGTAGTTTGGACTTCTTGGAAAGTTCAAAAAGCCGACAGTTGCGCTTGTAGAGAAACATCTGTCATTTTCATTGTTGTTTTAGAGTTCTTCACTTGTGTTTCTTGGGAAATGGAGACTCACTGTGATGTTTACAGTGATCAAAAGTCAAAATCATGAATAGAAAAGGTCAAAATCTGACATTAAAATACAGACTTATAAGTTAAAGTCATATTTGTGAGGTGCAAAATTGATAGTATGAAATGAAGACAAATTGATTTCTTTTCCCACATCCTGACTTTTTATAGAATTATTTTTACTCTTTACTCTTATATTTTGATAACTCAACAAGAATATTTGGAATCATCTAGGTTAAGTTTTCATTTTTATACTGGAGTAAATTTGCAGACCTCATACCAGTGGTCAATAATAATGAAAATATGATATGATCTTACGGGCTGGCTATAACTGTACCACGGGCCAGATTTGGCCTGCAAGCCTCAAGTTCAACACCCCTGCCCTAAAGGATAACTGTAAAGTGATTGTCTTGTACTTTGGGTGAACTGACTCTGTTTTTGTGTTCAGGAGATGCTCGACATCATGAAGGCCATCTACGACATGATGGGAAAATGTACATACCCAGTCCTGAAAGAAGAGACGCCTCGTCAGCATGTAGAAGTCTTCTTTCAGGCGAGTGTTTCTGTCTCACAGCCGGCCCCAGTAAAGAGGCTTTAGAGAACCGTCATTATTTATTCTTGCTCTCGTCTCTGTCTCAACAGAAGATGGATAAAAATAAAGACGGCGTGGTTACCATAGACGAGTTCATCGACTGCTGCCAAAACGTAAGCTGGATATCTTCCTCTTTTGTCTTCTCTTCTCTTTGGGTTCTCTTTGGCACACTTTCACTTTCTCATTACGTTCTTGTTTCCTTTTGTGCACAGGATGAAAACATCATGCGATCAATGCACCTCTTTGAAAATGTTCTTTAACTTTTGGCTGACGGAGACAGCTCTGGGAGAGTACTTCATCTTTAGCTCTGACTTGGACTCATACTGTGTACAGTGTGCTATGCAGACTTTGACCATAGATAAAGCATCGTTCATGACTGTGGGGTAGGAGTAGGCAGCATGGTGCCAGCACTCTGGAAAAAGATGCCTTTTGAACATTTTATTAAATAAGTCCAATTAAGATTAAAAGACAGAGAAAACAGAGGGGGGAGGGTTTTAAAAGCAGTGCTGATTTTTCAAAATAAAACACTTCAAGGTTGACTCCCACCTCCTGTCTCTGGAGTGTCTTTCAATTTACCAAACGCTGCGTTCTGCGGGCTGTTTTAGCCTTCGACTTTACAAAACACACAAGCAGAGATTTCAGCTGCAGCCTTGACTTGTTTCATTTACTGCCAAGTGAAATCACTGTGACTTTTTACAGCATCAAGAGAAAAAACACAACAAACATCTCAAGTTTTCACATTCCAAACTGGCCCTTATTTCCAGAGTGTTCTCGCCTCGACTTAGTTTACCATCGTGGTCTTTGAAAGAGCATTTAGAGAAAAAATAAACAGGTGTATCATTTTAAATTGTAAATACTATAGATAAAGCATTAGATAATAACTCTGTGAGGAGTTTTCAACTTTGTCCATGTTTACTTGCCAACTAGAAATGAGACAACACAAGGATTGTATTGATGTCAAAATCGGACCATGATACCGATGGTTTGTCTACAGAAGCACACAGGTAGCTACATTTACCACCAGTTAGAACATTAGATGAAATATTTGTCTTAAAATAAAAGCTGCTTACAGTGTCTTTCTTTAACCTTCTGTATTTTCCCTGTAAACATCATAATTATTGTTTTATTTTTGTTTTGGCAGCACTGTTTACACTGAGAGCAGTGCTGGAGGTTATTTATATGCTGTTATAGTCATTGTACAAAAGACTGTCAGTTGTACAGTATTAAAGGAAAGTTTGCTCTTGGGTGAATTTGAACTCCTTCCTGTTTTTATGTCAGAGGTTTGGTTTAGGTGCAAACTTTGAACTGTACTCGGCATTTTCTGGTTAAGAAGCATTTCCTCCTGTTCCTGAGGACACCAACCTAAACCTGGTCCCTTGCTTTGAGAAAACACAAAGCATGCTGGGTAGAGGTGTCACTGTGTCACCTCCTCATGCTTGTTGGAAACCACCGGATTGCTGAGAGAAGTTTTGGGATATTTTGTATGTACATCTCTAAAGCAACTGATGTTTTTTCCAGGCATGTTGTTTATATAGTAGTTTTAAATATATATATATATATATATATATATATATATATTTTTTTTTTTTTTTACAATGTATTTTTCAAAGTGTCTCAAAAAAGCATCAAACTTTCCATTGCTTTCATAGATTCCCTGAAAAATAATGAGGCATTTCTACTTTTTATCTATAATTGGTAACCAAAGGCTGAGGGTTAACAACCTGACTAGCATACAAAATTAAAGGTACACATTTAACTTTTAACTTTTAGCACAGTCCCTATAGAAAGTACTCACTCTTCGGCTGTTTAACCCTTTCAATGGTTTTACAAATCAGTCACCCTCAATATTACTTGGCTTTTTTGACAAAGAAATTATTACAAAAAACTCTTTAATGTCAAACTGAAAACAGATTTATAGAAATTAATGTCAATCAAACAAAAATATGTCATGTAAAAGAGGTGACTGCATAAATATTCATCCCCTTTAAAGTGTCTGACCTTATTCAACACAGCTCCAATTAATTGTTGCTAGTAGCCTCACAACTGGTGAAATGGGGCTCATATGAATGCAGTGAATGTGTCACATGACTGGTTTAAAGACACCTGTGTCTGGAAAGTCCAGTCACTAGTTAATCAGTATTCCTGGCTACTATTACACCGTGAAGACAAAAGAACACTCCAAGCAACTCAGAGAAAATGTTCTTGAAAAGTGTAAGTCAAGGGATGGATACAAAAACATTCCCAAGGCAGTGAACATCCCCCAGAGTTCTGTTAAATTCATCATCATCAGGAGATGGAAGGAACTTGGCATGTGTTTAAATCTGTCTAGATCAAGTCATCCTCATAAACAGAGTGACTGTGCAAGAAGGAGACGAGTGAGAGAGGCCACCAAGACACCTGTGACTACGCTGAAGGAGGAGACTCAAGGGGACATATTTTACCCTTTTAAGACAAGTTTATATTGTTCTCAGAGGTCCCCAAAACATGCCTGTGAAGTTTGTTGCTGAAAAAACACTCCAGTATAGGATTTTTGCATGTCTAAAAACCCCCTCTGTTTCAGCCCTTCTCAGAATGAGCCATTTCTGTGTCTGTGGGGATGCTTCTCAGCAGCTGGCCCTGGACAGCTTGTAAAGGTGGGGGAAATGAAGGCGGCAAAATATAGGAAAATCCTGGTGAACAATCTTATTCATTCTCCAAGAGATCTACAGTTTGGGACAACAAGGTGAGTGTTTGAATGGCCAAGTCAAAGACAAGACCTCAGTCCAATCCTGACAGAGGTTGAGCAGTTTTGCAAAGAGTTGAGTACAGTACCAGTGTCTAGATGTGCAAGCCTGACTGAGACCTATCCACACAGACTCAGTGCTGTGATTGCAGCTAAAGGTGAATTTACTAAATACTGACTTGAAGGGGGTGAATATTTATGCAGTCAATTTTATCTTGCATATCTTTATTTAGTATACATTATTTTGTAAAAATCTGTTTTCACTTTGACATTAAAGAGCTTTGTTGTAATTTTTTTTTGTCAAAAAAGGCAAACTATACTGACCTTGATTGACTTGTGAAATAAGTAAGGGTAAAACATCCAAGGGGGTGAATACTTAATACCTTTTTAGACACTGTATATGGCTCAAAAGACACTTACAGAGTATAGAAGTGTTAATTTTGTTGACAAAAAAGATGACTAAAAAGGTGACTGACAACCTTTATTTCCGTGAGAAGGAATAGAGTAAGATTATAGTAAATTGGATCTTTGATAATAACAATACTAATTAAGTTTAGTTTTCATTACGGAGACTAGATAAGACATAATGATGGTGCTGGACTGTTTATAGATTACAGTATTCATATAAAATATCTAAGATCTGAAAGCTGGAGAAATGTAAACAGAGGAAAAATGATTCAAAAATATCTTATTTCAAGGCACAGATCAAGCCCCCTGTATGCAGTTGGCCCAAGTTTGATTTATATAATTTCACACACCAAAAAAATATACAGGAACCCTACGGAAGAGTATTAGGGCCACTGAAAAAAAAAAAAAAAATTTTGAGACAAAAATTTTTTTTTCACTTGTGAGAAAAAGTCAGAATTCTGAGATTAAAGTCAGATTTCTGATTTTATTCTTCAAATGAAAAAAAGTCTCAATTTTTTTTTTCAGAATTCTGAGATTAAAGTCAGAATTCTGACTTTAATCCCAGAATTCTGACTTTTTCTCACAAGTGAAAAAAAAAACTTTGTCTCAAATTTTTTTTTCAGTGGCCCTAATACTCTTCTGTAGGGGAACCCAACAAAACAGTCAGCTTCCAAAAGCTTTTAGAAGAGTGTCCTGACCAGGTCTGACGTGTGGTCCCTTTCCTGCACTCTCATCCCTGTTTCTGACTCTGTTTACTGATCTCCTCTATAAATAAAGGCATGAAAGGCCAAACATACATCTTGATATAATATCTTTTTGTTAGTGTTCATCAGTCAGCCAGGCAGTTTCAGTTTGACTTTTGTCCCAGGCGAACATAAGTGGTATTTCGCCCCCTTTTGGTGGTTTAAGGGACTTCACATTAGAAAGAAAGACTAAGATCCTTTATGCCTCCAGAGTTGGTTCAAAAATCATAAACTAATCAAACTGACTGTGTCCTTTTGCTTCAGTCCTTATTTTTTTGTTATTTCAGGAGGAGATTAAAAACCACAATAGTTATGTGAACAATTTATTGCAGAGAAAATATCTCAATATTTAGGAATGAAATGTACATGGCACAGCATGCCCCTGAATCTCCATGTGTCCACTCATAAAACAATCATTCATCTTTCCAGTTATAATGAAATCACTTGTTCCAACTTTAAATAGTAAGGTTCTCAAATTACCTGAGATAAGTCTGCATACAAACCAAGATGACTGAAATCAGCCACGGACCTCTGGGACATTTTTTACCAACCATTATATCAACTTAAGGCAAATGGTAATATTTTGCAAACACAAATGATGTATTTCACGTACAAAAAGACGTTTTGTAGGTCACATGAGCACAAAAATAATCTTAAATGCATATATGAATTACAATGAAGCTTTTACCACTTTAAAGCAAAATAGTATAATTAAACTGTTAAAACTGGAATGTTGCATGTCATCATTACAGATAATTTTGCAGATAAACTGAATCTAGGTCAAACAGTGAGCTTCTCTTACACAAAAACATCATAACCTTGTGGGATTGTTGTGTGCCAGTTTTGGAAAAGTTTTACATTTGGTCAATAAACCCCTTTCCTTTGATGCCTCCGAGCATCATTAGCAGCCCCTTTCTCTTCCTCTCATTATAAATTCTAATGAATTTCCCTTATGCATCCTTGTCTTTTTCAGGCCCAAGTTTGGAGAAAATTGTCATTTTTCATCAGCTGATGTTTGGTTCTCTATGTAGAGTAGCATCTGCGTTTATTTTCTTGTATCCTCAGAACGCCAAATCAAAACATTTTCTGTGTCACTGCACATTATGAGGATGATAGAACTACTTTAAATCTTCAAAGAATGAGATTTTTGTGGAGGAAATGTCTCAAATGAATGCTGAGGACCATGACCATGGTATTTAGGAGGATTTTCCTTTCATTTTTGGCATTGTTTCCTCAAAATTAAAGCCTCTAATTCTTCAGATACACTACATGAATGCTTCTTCTGATACATTTTCTGCTAGGATCACAGATTGCTAAAATAGAAGCCATGAGTAATATAAATACTGTAAAATTTCATAGATTACTTTAGTTTCAAACAAGAGATGATGATGTCTGTTGCTAAGACTCCATTTGGATCTCATCTTCAAAAGAGTTTATTCACTGTCCAAGCAAGCATCCACAGTAAAGCCTACAAATAACCCCTTGTCATAACTCTATAAAACCACAGAGTGAAATGAATATTGACTGCACAGTGGAGATGTATGTCATATTGCTTATGCCAACAGGCTTCGTGCCAAAATGCACTCCAGCCACAGGCACTGATGTCATCCCGGCCCCACGGTCCACAATATAGTGAGTGTGCGGGAAGTGCTGGTTTTGTTGTCCATTTCTTACCTCCAGAGAGGCTCTTCCAGTGACAAGTGGTTATTTGAAGAGACGATATTGTGCGTACACTAAATGATAGTGGAAAGGCAGCTTTGGACCCTTGTGGTTAAATCTCTGAAAGCCTCTTCCAGTCTCTTGTTTCTCCCTCTTCAGTCTTTATAAAGCACTTGAAAAGTTACTGTCTGTGAATTGTCCTTAAGATTCAAAGCTGAGACTGACCCTGTGAGATTTGTGCATGGTCCGTTAGTTTCTCACGGGACAATGAGGCCAGGTGTCAAGGGGTTAAGTGAGCAGCTGCCTGATCTCTCGGTGAACGTAGGTGAGGAAGTCCATGTACGAAGCCCCGCCGTGAAGCCCTTTGTCCTCCACAAGGAACTGACGGAAATACATCTCCGGTTTGTCCCGTTGCCTGACAATCTGGAGCTGTGAGAGAAGAGAAATTAGCAAATGTGATCTGTTTGCAACAAAAGCAACTTTCAGAAGTTTTTATATTCATTACTATTCACAGCACATTCACCGTGTCCATCAGTAATCCCATACACCACTGAAGCAGCAGTGGGAGCAATTTAAGGACCAGTGTCTTCAATATTTTGGTATGCAACTCTAGAAGCTGCAGATTGAACCTCCCATGGACCTACTGAAAGACACCAGACTCTCCAGCTGAGCTGCTGCTGCAGATTGATGTTTTATTTAGAATATTTCATATCCATGAATATCCTTCATCTTTTAGTTCTATTTTTACAAGATTTAGTATTGAGAGTAGTATTGTATTAGTTTTAGAGATGTAAACGTTACCAGCAAGAATCAGACCCATGAAATTATCCACAAAACTTCAATTAGACTGCTGTTTGTTTCTTTACACTTCCATTTTGTTTTCTACTATTCATTATTTTAGCCTATGCATTTACGATGTAATAAATTTTACTTAGAGTTGCTGGTTGAAGGATGTTCAAACCTTTTAAATGTGGTGGTTGAAATTATTCACTGCCTCCACTAGAGGGAGACAAAGATCATTTGAAGCTACACTGTTTTACAATCGAGCTTCAGTACCTTCTAACCCAAGTTTTCTAAGATTTGGGCTCCCAAGAACCAGATGAGATTTTAGACTACTTTTTCACTTTGATAGCATGATATAAAACTCGAATTCTTTATTTCAATTGAAAGATAAAATGCAAAGATTGTGGGTCTGTTTTGAAAAATTTACATTTTTTACCTCTTGAACTGAATATCACTGCAAATAAATACTGTTTTGCTAGTCATGACTCAAACATTCATTTAGCAGCCCTTTTATCAAATATTCATGCATGTTAATAGTGTGTCACATCCACATTACTTCACTTTCTATTAAAAAAATGTGTTGAAATGGAAGTCAGTGGCTAAATGTATGCATATGCATCAACACAAACCAAAGCTATCCACAAGAAACAGTCCAAAAGAGTAAAAAACACCCCTAAAGACACGGCATGCACAGAGAGGCTCTGGCTGGGATTCAAACCAGGAACATTGTTGCCGTGCAACAGCAGGGCACTTTCCACTTCAACTGGCTCCCTGTTAATCTCACCAGACATTTTTCTCCTCAGCAAGAAATCTCGTGATCTTGTGGCATGAGATCTCGTCACACCCCTCATGAAAATGTTTCCCCTGACATAATTTGTCTTTTAGATTACAAATAAAGTGCTGAGCTCTGTTATGGGAATGTGTTACTTCTCTAGTTATGTTACCTTCATAGAGTTCGGCCTCTTTTCAAGCAGATTACTGATGATGGACCGAACCTTCTTGGATAATGGGTTGTCCAGTTCTGGCAGCGCTGGCTGAAAAACAAAAGTAGAAGGTTAGTAGAGCCTCAGCTCTAGTTTCACATATGAATTAATAATTAAAGCACAAAACACTGTGGGGAAAGTAACGTTTTCATGACAATACTGATCACTTTCAGCATAAATGTCCATCTGTGCATTTTGTGTGACTTTTACACTGATGATGTTATAACTGATCAGCTTGTTTCACAGGTTACACATAATAAATCTTGCTGAGTTACAGGGTGTCTACTGGCAGACATTTTCTTACACTCTATGACTTCAGGCACCACAAAGGTAATTAAATATCCCATTTAGCATCCCTAATGACAGATTCAGTTTCTTGGGTTTATAAAAATGATGAATGCATGCATTTATTCCTACCATTTGTCCTTGCAGGTGGCCGAGGGAGGGAACATTAAAAAGGCTCTGGATGAGGTCCGGCGGGCTTGCTTGGCCGAGCCACAGAAACATGGAGTGGCCGTTTTCCAGCAGGAACATGCCAGAATCTGTCAGACCTTCCTCTGAGCAGCGCACAGGAGCAGGGAGGGCCTCGCTGCTGACGTCTATGTTGTGCTGAAATTAAAACACAAAGTACGTCAAGGAAGTTTACACCTATTTGCTTTCCCTTCAAGACGACTGATTTACTAAGAATGAAAAGATTTAAATTCCAGTAAACAGGCTTTATTCACCACTTCAGAAGAAATTTACCGACTAACAAAGATTCTAACATTCACTGGTGTTTTCTCATGTGGAATTAGATTTAAGAGAAAGACAAAATCTAGAGGCACGTATTAATCAAAATTACTGGTTAATGTGGGGTTGCTGGTAGCCTGACGGTGCACCCCATGAACAGACACTGTTGTCCTTGACCATTTTTGCTCCTTTTTAATTGTGTTCACTGCCTTTACTGCCAATTTTTGCCACTTAAAACACATCTAATCACTATTTACCCACTCTTGCCACTTATTAAACACATTTCAGTACCTTTTCTGTCCATTTTTGCCACTTGAAAAAACATTTTGCCCCTTTTTCTGTCAATTTCAACTAATTTTTGCCATTGTCCACCAATTTTGCCTTTTTCACAAATTATTGTCTCTTTTGACCCATTTTTGCCTCTTTTAAATCCAATTTGGCCACCATTTTTGTCCCATTTTTGCCACAATATCCTATTTTGCCACTTTCTGCCTATTTTTGCCTCTTTTGACCATTTTTGACACCCTTATCTTATTTCACCACCTTCACTGCCAATCTCTGCCACTTAAGACATATTTTAAGCTTACAATCCTATTTTTGCCATTTATTTACCATATTTAAACACTTTCTTTCAAATTTTGCCCCTTTATGTCCATTTATGTTATTTGTAACATTTTTCAAATTTTTGTCCGTCAAATTTGACCCATTTTTGCCACTACTTACCAGCTGTTGCCTCTGCTTACCAATTTTTGTCTTTTTTGACCCACTATTGCCACTTTTTAATCACATATTACCACATTTTTTCCATTTGTGCTATTTAATCCCATTTTGCAACTTTCTGCTTAATTTTTCTGTCAAATTCGACCCATTTTTAGAACTTTATAATCCTATTTCATGGCCTTTACTGCCCATTTCTGCCTCATTACCCATTTTGCCACTTTTAACCCATTTTCATTATTTTAAGAGAATGTTTTTAGATTTTGAAGGCTATATACTATGCCATAGACAAATAAAAAAAGTGTTTGTTGCTTTTATAAAAGTAGTTATTACTCAGAGAAAATAAATATGGTTATCACAACTTAACTTCACATTGGATCATGATTTTCCAGACCTCCATGGGCCTCCAATTTGGCTGAGGCCCAAAAAGCTCTCCCCTTTACCCCCCTTATGGGCAGTCTAGGGTGCAGACAATCATGCAGTTCGAGAACAGGGTCCTGAATCTTCGTTACACTTATTCGGCCTTCAAATAGAACTCTTGAGAGTCGCAAACTTTTGCTATTAAGTTGTACACAGCAAAAGCTCGGTGTTCACTGAGTAAATGTTGCTGTTGCTACGTGGATGCCAAATGATCGCTTTCCTCCTCCTGCCTTCTTTATGGAAATGCTGACAATGCATTAGTTCTTTGTGTTTAAACACCAAGTGGAGGAACAAGACAAGACAAATGTCATCAAACATGACACAATGCATGAGCTCAAAGCTTTCAAAAAAGTTCAGGTTAGGACTTTGATATAGTTAGAGTGGGATATTCGTATGGACTCCTCATGAATACAATAACCAAGACCCCACTTGAAGGTACAAATTCATCTGAACAATTTTAGGGAAACAAAGAAGGAAAGTTGTGATAGAGTTTTCTTCCCTACCAGTGGAGTTAGGCGTGGGTAGAGCAGCAGCTGTGTGTCTTCCACCCCCATGGCCATCACTGACAGTCTTTGATGGGCTCGCTCATCTGTAGAGAGCTCGGTGCTGCCAACCAAAGGAGCACTTTTCATCAGGCTGTTCATGTAGACAGGTAGCACCTTCATGGCACTGGGCAGGATCAGCTACATGAGGAAGCAGGTGTACAACTTATTTTCTATGATGAATCTTATTATGCATGTATTGTGTTGTATTCAGCAGATTTCCTCTCAGGTGTTGTTCTGCACTGACCTGACTGGCAGCAGACGGGCTGGCACAGTTCTTCCTGTAACAGGCCAGCATGTGGGCCGTCTGGTTGACCAGGATCTCTCTCACATTCTTCAGAGGCTGGTTCAATATGGCACGGTAAGCTGAGTGGGCATGGAGAAAAAGAGTTTAAAGACGAGCAGAACAGAGGATAAGACAGGGAATAAAACATAAAAGATGGAAGATGAAATAGGAATCCTGAAGGAGAATGAAGATCTGACAAGTGAAAGAAGGTAACAGAGGGTCAGCATGCTGGCCTCTTACAGAGAGGCTCATCTATATTTTATGTGA
The DNA here is from genome assembly GCF_018320785.1 of Cheilinus undulatus. Classification (NCBI taxonomy): domain Eukaryota; kingdom Metazoa; phylum Chordata; class Actinopteri; order Labriformes; family Labridae; genus Cheilinus; species Cheilinus undulatus. The sequence goes on from NC_054886.1 coordinate 18,292,357, forward strand.
AACATGTGGTATTTATCTCCGTCAGTTGTATATCTTTTTCTTATAAGTGTGTAAGCGTGAGAAGATTATCATGTGATGCATGAGGTAAATTCAGTTAAGTCCAGGATGAATCTGCCGTATACTGCAGAGAGGTGACTTTATACTTGAAGATAAACCTGTTATAGAAGGGAATACATCTTTTCTGAATGTGGCTAGAGGGCAGCAATCAGTACTGTTAGTGTGCATAATGCATTCAAGTTACCTGATTTGGCAAAGAAGTTCATGAGTGAGTCTGTCTCACAGCTCTTGTACAGCTCCATCAACTGTGTGCTGCAGTTCAGACTGAGGTTGTGGACGCGGAGACGCCGCTGCCCGCTGATGGTGGTGTACAGCAAGGCACACTGGGAAAAGGTACTCAAATGTGAGCTATAACAAAAATGATCCAATACCTAAATCCAATACTTAAACAAAAGGCGTTTTACCTGTATGAGAGCTCCAGTCTCCTCACTCAGAGTGTCGTCATGCTTCAGCTCTACAGTCACCGCCTTGTCACAATCCAGGGCTGCCATCTCTACGTCTGTGGTGTTGTTCATATGGATGGCACCAAAGAAGTCTGTAGCTCTGAAGCCTGAGCACACATGCATAACAAGGCAAATGAATAAGAGATTACTCCCTGTAGGGCATTAACTTAAGAGTTCATTACATAACAAAATTAATAATAATAATAATTTTAATAATTGTTTTCTTTACCTGTGCTGGTACGGACTCGCATGACTGCATCAAACCCGATGCTTTTCTGCACATCTTTCCTCAGATCTCTCAGAAAATGCTCTCCGTCTGTCTCCACCTGGCATCATCAAGTGAATTACAGTAAGTATTTTTGTACAAAGTTTAACCAGCAGGTGGTAGTGTTGTCATATTTGGTGCCATGCTGATGACCAGCAGACTGGGACTTCCAAGTGGCCTGGTTCAGTTAAGTTTTGTACAGTATGCAGTTATTTGCATTTTACTGTGAAAAGTTGGGAAAGGCAGCAAAAGAACTGATCTGTACTTTCCTACTATCTACACCCTTCTGTTTGAGTGGAAAGCACACTTAAAGAGGGGAGCTGGACTCATTGGTAACAATTAGAGGTGCAAAGTAACTGATTACATTTACTTAAATTACTGTAATTAGTAGCATTTTCAGGTACTTGTACTTTTTTTTAACATATATTTATTGAAGTTTTGCATAGATAGAAAGTAAACATGGACGTATAATATGTAGTAAAAGGGTACTTGTACTTTTTGAGGACATTTTGAAATAAGTACTTATACTTCTACTTGACACAGAGTAACTGTACTTTTACTTGAGTACAACATTCTTGTACTTTTCCCACCTCTTTGACTACACAGTAGCACATAGCAAGAGAATGAGTCCAAATCACATCCCAAAACGTGTGCACAGCAAAAACTGGAGTGTTAACATTTTAGGGTTATCAACAGTTCAGGGTTGAGTTTAACCCCCAAAGTGTCAATCCAACTCCATTCTGAGTGAAATGGTCTTCATTGTTGGAGTTATTTGACAGTGTTGATCCATCATGCCCTTGGGCAAAGTGTTAATATAGTTGTGTTTGGATGTTGAGGCACATTTGCACCATGAGTGAAGTTGCCCACCAAGTTAGAGTTCATGTGAGTTTTTAACACTTTCAAAAGTGTGAGCCACTAAAGACACTTTTAGGTCATTTTCACACCTACAGCCTGGGGGACTCAGTTCAGTTTGGGCTCAAATTGCTACATTGTTGCACTTTCCTGGTGTTTGGTTCGCTTTCACATTGCGCTTGGTCAAATGAACCAAACAGTCTGGATAACGTGAAGCAGTTATACGTTTGTGACGCTGTCAACCCAAACAAAGAGTGATGAAGAAGAAAATGAGATGTAAAAGAAGATGAAACCAGGATAGGAATAAAATGACCTCTCTATTCAAGACAAGTGACGAGCTTTAGTGATGTGTTGTGTTTTATGTGAACAGGAGGTGGCTCCCTTTTTTCTTTTTCTCTATTTTTTTGTTGTTTAATAGGCATATAAACACCAAAATGGTACCAAAATAGCAGCTTCTGTTACAGAGCTTAGCTTAATGATCCAGGGTCAAAATTCATCACTACGGGCGAGGCTGGATAGACACTGGCAGCTGAGAACAAGCAACATTAAGGTTAACTGTGACAAACCAAATCAGACCACTTGGTGGAAACGCACTACTATGGTCTTATTTCAAAAGAAATTATTTACTAATACGCATGTTTGGGAAAAACAACAAATCTAGGTGCAGAATGAGGTTATTTATTGAAGTCTCTGTCTGCATGTTTAGATCATGTGTTTTAAGCTGCATTCTGCTGCCTTGGTATGTAGCGTGTTTGTACTGTCTAGAGTAATTTCCCATGCTTTTCCATCATTCCTCTGGGAGAGTTTCATAATCGAGTGTGGGTACAAACCCTTTTCATCAAACTCCAAATCTCACTGCTTTGTGCTATATTTACACATTTTCTTGCAACTTTGAGTGTCATATAGGTTGTGTAAAAGGTATATTGTACCTGGAAGTTGTTGTACTTGTAGACAGAGCCTCCGGTATGTAAAGGCACATCACCCATAGTAGCCAAGTCCACATACTGGCTGGGGAAAAGGAAGAGGTCCACACAGCATCCGTGTGCCACACACTCTTTGGACAGCTGCTCGTACACTCCTTTCTGAGGCTGGAACAAAGTCTAAGAAGAAACAAGGAGATAAATGTGGTGAGTAAACAGTTTAATTCTATAATAAAGTATACCAAGCACAAAAAAAGCTTGTCACCTTCTCTTTCTCCGTGTTGACCAGCTTTTTGTCATCCCTGTTCTTCAGTTTGCCTGGAGCCTCCGCAGTGGGCATGGAGGACTGGAAGATGAAGAGCTTTCCGCTACATTCAGCAGCCTGAAGGAGGAGAAAAAAACATATTGGTGTGTGGTATGTTCTTTTCTATGTTGCTTGTACCTTAACAGTGTAATCACAAGGACAAAAATCTAGCCAAGGAGCCATTTTCCCATAAATAATAAGCTTTATTTGCCAAGTTCCCTCCTGTGTTGCACTAAAAACAGATAAAGATATTAGCCCTAAAAACAATATGAACACAAGCAGGACTGAATAAATAAATAAGGCTCGGACTGGTGGTTGTTGTGTAATGTTACAACTGCTTCCAATTAAAAGCTGTGTGAAGTTTTCCTTCACTACACGCCAAAACACTGAGCTCATATCACTGGGAAAGTTTGTCAGACTTAAAGGTGAACATAAACATATCAAGAAGAGACCAAAGAAACTTCACACATCAAAAGTATTTTCACAAACTGAAGCAATCTTGTAAAACAGCTATCCTTGTTTAGGTTTAAATTTGTCTCTCCTTTAAGAAAAAACATGGTGTTATGTGTTTTGGCTGCGATATAATCTTGAGGAATTTGGAGTTCAGTGATAAAAAGGATTCTTGATTGAGAAACGCTGCTGCTCATCAATCAGGAAGCTTCCTCTTGCTAATTATGTCTGCAATTTTGCTAATACAGTCTACAGCAGTTACAAATGCCTCTGGGAGGTTGCACAAGGCCTACTCTCCCGTTTAGTGTTGACAGATGTCACACTGTGGCTAACCTTGAATGCCTCCACGCCGGCCTGGATGACAGGGGCAAAGACCGTTTCGCTCTCGCTGGTGTCAGCAAACATGTCAGGGATCTGTTCCAGCAGGCTACAGAGGAGAGGGAGAGAGGGACGGGATTATAACAGCATTTTGTATTTTAATTCACTTAATAATGTCTTGTTGATTCTCTAAGTAAAAGACCCTTTGTTGCATTCGCTTCACTGCTCTGTCTCTCTAATAGTCCAAAGATAAACCCATGAAAAAAGAGCTGACTGAAGCCATGTTAACCTCCCACCCAGTGACATAAAAACAAACATTTTGTTTAGTTAAGCTCTTGAGAATTCCCCCGACTACATGGTGCATCCAAGATAAACAGTTCTTCTCAAACTTGATAAAAAAGTTGTATCTTACTTGAAGATAACAGCCCGTGATTCCTGGTAGTTGACTAGAAAACCGTCGAGTAGTGGGACAAACATCTCAGCCGTGTCAGACACCACCATCATCTGAGGCTGGGCCAGAGCGCTCTTCACGTTGTAGAAGTGAAGGACTTTGTTGTAGGTGACGAAGCCCACCTTGATGGCAGAAGTCTCCATACCTTCCTCTCTGGTGAGGGGGGAAAAAAACAGTTTATAACAAACTATTCTTTTATGTTTTAACTTCTACCATAATATCAAGCTTTCTAAAAGGGTGAAAGCCAAAATTATACGCTTCTGATCATTCTTTTGCGGTGTATAATACTCGTCCATTTAACAACTAACAGCATTTATAGCAGTAAACAGTTAAACTCCCAAATACAGGCATTTATTGGCATTTGTCTGGGTTTTGTGTACTAAATCATTTCCTGAACAGCAACTTCAGCCCTGATCTGGTAAACCAATAAATCTTGCATATCCTTCATTTTTGATCATTTGTGGTGATAAAGTGGTATTTATTTTTCTAAAATCAGGTCTTAAAAGGTCTTAAGAAGTCTTCAGTTTGATTTTTTAAGTGTAGGAACCCTGCTTATTCTAGAGGAAAAGTAAACACATGGTGAAGGATGTTATCTTCTAAGTGGCATTCACAGTTTAACCAGAGAAAAAAAGGACCATTTCACAGCAAATTTAAATGCCTACTTCAACCATTCACCCAGTGTCATTATGTAAAGATGTGTTTAATAATGCTAAAAATAACATCTTGAGTTGGTTTTCAGAGGCTAAAAAAATCAGCTTCTTGTCCTACTATTGTAATTTTAAAAATCTTTTTCTCAGCATGTCAGTTTATTTTCATCCAGATTTAAACTGTTTAAAGGCCACATATTTTACCCTTTTAAGACAAGTTTATATCGGTCTCAGAGGTCCCAAAAACATGCCTGTGAAGTTTGTTTCTGCAAAAACACTCAAATACTGGATTACTGCATGTCTGAAAAGCCCTCTGTTTCAGCCCTGCTCAGAACGAGCTGTTTCTGTGTCTGTGGCTTTAAATGTTACTGAGCTGTGTGACTCCGCCCCTGACCACGCCCCTGTCAGGAAATGGATGTGGCTGTTGAATTGTTAAATGGTTAAAATATATATTTCTAATATCAATCAATAGTTGAAAGCTTTATTTGGCTGACTGCTGAGGTCAGAAATCAGAAAAAAACTATCTGGTTTGAAGTTTTCTCAACTTTGGGTAACAACTTCTTATTAGGAAGGTGTTGGTGAGTCATGAGCAGTGTTCATTTCATTAACTGAAAGTTGACTACCTTTTTCCATGACAAAGACAAGACTAAGATTAGCTAAAAATAGATCTTTGATGGCAAAAACACTGACAAAAAGTACGTTTAGTTTTCATCAAGCAATTTAAATGTTACAGTTTTAGTCGGACTTTTAAAATGCTTGATATTCCTCTACTGTGAATGAATCTGTTAAAACCCAACATTTCTGTAGCTCTCTTTTCTCTCAGCTGTAGAAAGCAGAAATTCCAGGTCTGGCAGAGTACACTGAACTCACAAGCATGATCTGGCAACTGATTAAGGCAAAGAGAATAAGTATTTGACTAAAAATGAAGCTTTAATTAATTAATTAATCAAGCTGCCAAAATTAACACTGGTCCTGAGGCTCCAAGAATTGAGAACCACTGATATAGAAAATCTAATCACATTGAATTTTCTTACATATAGCAGAGCACTCTCAGCTGGGGTGTGGACTTGGGACCAAAACCGTACATCAAAACCTTTCACCATCATTGTAATTTAAAAGCATTCTTCACTGACACTTCAAACTGCAGTCTGTAGGCGCCTCTTCTTAAATCATGCAGACATGCAAGTAAGATGTACTACAGCTTTAAACTTCCTGCAAACATGTGTTCTTTGAGTATCATTCATACGTATTTTTAAATAACAGCTTCACTTCGAATGACTTCCACACAATTCAGTGATTAAAAGTAGATATCCACGTCTACATCTGTGTTCACTAAAACACTGCTGTGTCTTTATCTTCACTGAATGAAAAAAAAAGCCTCAAGACACCACTGAAGCCACCATATAAATCCAAAAGCTTTAATCTGAGTGCCTGCTTGTACAAAAGTAAAGAGATTTAAACACGGCTGAAGTGGGGGCTTATCTGGCGTGGTCTTTAGTGCATGTTTTAAGGATGATGTCATGGCAGCACACAGATTTGAGTGGTCCTGGCACTAATGAGGTGATGTGAAGAAAGAGAAAGTTTCAACATAATTTTAGAAGGAACCAGGTGAAGTTTTTCATCTCCTTCTGTGCAACACATCAAAAACTGTCTTCCTGGATTGATTGATGTTTAGCACCTAGAAAGAGCTGTCTCAAGCACAGAGATTTTTGTTTGAATGCATTTTAAAGTAAAGTTTACACAGTATTTCCATTTTTGGCCTCATAATTAAAAGTTTCCCACCATCTGTAAACCTTCATCACTGAGCTCATGAGAACAAATAGCTTGGCTTCAAACAGCTAGGAAAGGCCTTTTTTAGTTTGATTTAAGCAGTATAAACAGAATTAACTCAACATGTCAAACAGACTTTGAATTACACGGGAAAGTGATGATGTAGAAGTGCTGTATTTTTTGTACCTGGGCAGTTTCTCAAGCAGGGTCTTCAGCTCTTCACATATCAGTTTGACCAGCCCGCTCTTAATGTTGTTGTAGGACACGTCGATCATAAAGATGTAGGCGGGAGGGTTTGGAGGCTTGTTGTTCTGTGTGGGAAAAATGCAGAGGGTGAAACGAGCTGGTTACTACTTGACAGTCTTTCAAGGTTTGCCTTAAAATACTTGATTTTAACATGAAATTGCACCCTGGCTTATAAATAAGCCTTCAAAATTGGTAGCTTCAAGGACACAGGCAGGATGAGTTATAAATCCTTGCATGGGGGCAATGGCAATAGGTTGAGAGCATGTTTGTAGGGGGCTGATTTTGTTATGTTTCCACAGCTACAACTCCATGACAAGACACTCACCTTGCAGGCTTTTGTTTAATATCTGGCCTGCGGAGGCTGTTTATAAGTTGTAATAAACAGAGAAAAAGTAGGACAAAGCAGTGAGTCAGCTTTGCCCGCTCTCTCTGACACTCTGAAGCTGTTCCCGAAAAGCACAGCCTCCATGGGGATGTGCAGTTGATAGGAATCGCTGTCTTTTCATTGTTTGGACTACGTCTTTATTCTGCACATAATCAGCTTGTGATGATTAACAGAGCTCCAATATGATGACTGTTTTTGTGCTGAATCATCAATCCATGGACTCTAATTTCAGGTACAGTAAAGATTTTTACAACTAAAGCATCTTGTGAGACCCAATAACTGCTTGGTATTGGTAATAGTTGCTTTTGCAACCAAGAAATGGTATAACTTAAGTAACAACTTAACTAGTTTCAATGCAGGGCTCAGTGTGGACAATGACAGAATGTGCACATAGCTGGTGCAACAAGCTGCAGAACTTCAAGACATTGCACGCTACCTTGCAGTACTCCAGGGTGGCTGCAAACTCATAAGACCCCAGAGAAAGCTCAGGCCTCTCATAGAAGTCCACCCTCCGACCCATGTGGTCAAGATGTTGGAAATACTGGACTGGTACTAGAGTGGGATAAAGAAAAATAACTCAATAATGCACAATGTATGGATGGTTCAAATGTTTTTTAAGAATAAAATTTTGTTTTCAAATGATATTGTGTTGCAGATTTTTTATTGCTGAGGATCAAGTGTTACTGTACCTTCAGTGACACAGCTGCAGAAACCACACTGGAATCGACGGCCTCCATCAATAAACTGCATGTAGGGACACATGTAGGCTTTGCATCGATTGCAGCGTATCGGGCCTGTCTCACCATGGTTCACAAGATAGAGGGGAGTCTGCACAGGAATACACAAAAGTTTAACCAGCTGGTCCTTACATGTTTAAGTCTGAAACACTCTTCTTTAATAGAAGATTTATTTTGCTTCAGCTGTAAAATCTTGAATAAATTCTTCAGTGCATGTGAAAAATAAAACTACAGATGATCACATCTTCCTCAGTGATAAAGTGTCTACACTCCCTGTTTTTAGCAACATAATATTCCTTGCACATTCATTACTGTTTATCCTTGTTAATTCTGCTCACAGCACCTGTGACTCCATGGCACCCAAACAATACGCACTACACTTTCTAAAACAAAACATCTTTCAGTCCTGAACTGCAAATTCTCATCGCAAAGCTGTTAAATACACACATCATGACTCTGGGGATGACGCGGACTGTCTTAGCATGATTAATAAAGACTCTCTGCAAGCTCTGAAACATTATCTAAAAAATGTTTGAAACCAACTCATCTGCCTCTGAACACAAACAGACAAGCAAGGGAGAAGGTTTATTTTTAGACTGGAGACTTTGAGATGCAGGGTAAGAGTGTTTATTTTAAGGCAGGTTACCAAGTGAGGAGGAAAAAACTGTTGGATCACCAAACATTCATGCAGAAGAGCATGCCCTTTCAAATAAATCCAAAGGATTGAGTTCTAATTTTTCTGCATAAGTATCGTGATTATCCTTCATGTTTCATAAGACGGAATTAAATCTAAACACTCAAGTTTGATTCCTTTTGTTTAAACCTTCTGTCTTCTTCAGAGGTCCCTACAGATCTCCACATTAGCTAATTAGCCTCAGGCCACATGAGAAAGCTAACATTACCTAAAAAGGCAAACTGGTGTCTGGGACAAGGCGAGAGTAGGGAGAAAATATCCAACTCAGGATTCTCAAATGTGTCAGAAACAGAATAAAAGTTGCAAAAGTTCCTCAGTGCAGCTGTAGATTTTGTGGATTTATATTCTTCTTTTAGTGATCTTTCGAAAAATAGAGGTAGAACAAATCTTGATCCTGTGGTTGAAAGAAATTGTCTTGCAGCTTGAGCTGTTTACAAAACACATAAGTTAGATTTAATTCTTAGAAATGTCAGATGCTACTGAGTATAACAAAACCAGTGGCACTGAATCCCCACTACTGCTGAAATACTAAAAGATTTTGTGCTTTTCATGAGCTTATTTTAAGACAAGTGAGTATAAACTTGCTTTTGTGTAGGTTCTTTGCATGCAAAGATTCCCCATGTCAACTTTCGGCCCACACAGGAGATATTTGCATTGTATAACTTGCTTTCCTTTCAAGACTCTGCATACACAGTGGGGAAAGTGCAGATGTAAAATATGGGTACTGAGTGTACACATAAAAAGAAGAGGGACAAAGTTAATCCAAACTCTGGTCACAATGCAGAATTTCAAGTACTCAAGTGACTGATGTGCCAAACAAAAGATAGCAGCCAGTGATTAAACCTAAATCTGTTTGGGACACAAGAGCACATTAACATCTATCATCTCCTACAAGACCTCTTTTCTCTTTATTTGATGTGTCTCAGATACCTATGTTCAATTCAAATTTTCAGTATAAGTAGGAAGACTATGGATGCATTCCTATATACACCGCTTTCCACATTATTAAGCAATTGACATTTTTCTCTTATTTTCCTAAATAATAATGCAAATGACAGTCAGAGTATTTTTCAAGTCATCAGCCATTAGTGAATAATTCAGATGTTTTTGAACAAACTTCATAATGATAACCATGATTGTTTTAAAAATAAAAACCTCAAAATGCACTGTTCCACATTATTAAGCATGACAGAGTTTTTAAACATTTTACAGGTTGTAAAGAACTGAAAATGGTCATTTGGTGAATTTGCAGCATTAGGAGGTCATATCTACTGAAATCAAAAGCTATTTCAATCAAAAACATCTTAACAGGCCAAGTTCCATGTTAACATAGGAGCCCTTCTTTGATATCACCTTCACCATTCTTGCAGCCATTGAACTTGTGAGTTTTTGGAGTTTCTGCTTTAATATCTTTGCAGGATGTCAGAATATCCTCCCAGAACTGCTGTTTTGATGTGAACTGCCTTAAGGATGCTCCAAAGGTTCTCAATAGGGTTGAGGTCAGGAGAGGATGGGGGCCACACCATGAGTTTCTTTCCTTTTATGCCCATAGCAGCCAATGACATAGAGGTATTCTTTGCAGCATGAGATGGAGCATTGTCATGCATAAAGAAAATTTAGCTACAGAAGGCACTGCTCTTCTTTTTTTACCATGGAAGAAAGTGGTCAGTCAGAAACTCTTTATGCTTTGTTGAGGTCATTTTCACACCTTCAGGGACCCTAAAGGGGCCTACCAGCTCTCTCCTCATGAATCCGGCCCAAAACATGACTCCACCCCCTCCTTGCTGATGTCACAGCCTTGTTGGGACATGGTGGCTATCCATTAACCATCCACTATTCCTCCATCTGGACCATCCAGGGTTGCACGGCACTCACCAGTTAACAAGACTGTTTGAAAATGAGTCTTCATGTATTTCTGGGCCCACTGCAACCGTTTCTGCTTGTGAGCATTGGATCGGGTGGCCGAATAGTAGGTTTATGCACGACTGCAAGCTTCTGGAGGATCCTACACCTTGAGGTTGGTGGGACTCCAGAGGCACCAGCAGCTTCAAATACTTTTGCTGCTTTGTAAAGGCATTTTAGCATCTGCTCTCTTAATCTGATGAATTTGTCTGTCAGAAACCTTCCTCATTATGTCTTTATCTACAGGAACCTGTCTGTGCTCTGAATCAGCCACAAATTCCTTTACAGTATGATAATCACAATGAATTTTTCATGAAATATCTAATGTTTTCATTCCTTGTCCAAGGCATTACACTATTTGACACTTTCCGGCAGCAGAGAGATCCTTTTTCTTTCCCATATTGCTGAAACGTGGCCTGCTTAATAATGTGGAACATGCGGAAAAGTGCATCGTGAGGTTTTTTTTTTTTTTTTTTTTAAATGGTTGTCATTATGAAGTTTGTTCAAAAACATTTGAATTGTGCTCTAATGGCTGATGACTTGAAAAATACTCTGTCATTTGCATTAATATTTAGGAAAATAAGAGAAAAATGTCATTTGCTTTATAATGTGGAAAGCAGTGTACAATAAAATAAAGCATAACTCACCTCATTCTTTGGCATACTGGCAAAGGGTTTAATGATGGTGGCCAGGGGCACATGGCACTGTTTGGCCAGATCAGTTGTGCAGGGAAGGGTGTAGGTGGTGCAGCGCATAAACCTGGGGCTGGCATTGCCTATAATATGCAAAAAAGAAAGGGGGTCAGTGACACAGATGAAATACTTTATAATAGTTACGCTCTGAAATAGCCAAAAAAAAAAAAACACTTCTACTAATAACTACTGGTAAACAGAGTAAAACTGAGTGCATTTTCATACTAATGTCCTGCTAAACTACAGTTTAAGATAGATAGATACCCAAATCCACATTAACATCTAACACCTTACACTAGTAGATACTTTATGCTGAGGAGAGGTTTAGGAGTTGTCGTGAGTTACCTTGGTCTTGTACAGAGAAGTCTGTGGTAACCAGAGGAGGAACCTGCCCTCTGATGTTTGTGCTGTATACCTGCCCTCCTTGTTTTCCCTGGTCTTCCTCAATGACTTGAGTCTAAAAGAGACAAGATTAAAAATGGTAATACAGTTAGATTTCTCTGGACTCGTCCTGTTTGTTTTTTTATAATCAAACAAATAAGCTGCTTATTCTAGACGAAAAACGTGGGATGACATATGTGGCATGTCGGTATGTGAACATGTAAGGTCTCAGGAGGATTAGCAGTCTACTCACTATGCTGGGGATAGAGTCAGCGTCGAGTTTCTTCTGTGGTGGTCCTGCCAGTCCACCCGGTGCTCCGGGAAAGCCCCCTGGCATGCCCGGATGGGGCCCTGCCATTGGTCCCCCAAATGGCCCTGTATATCATAACAGGATAGAAAGTGTTAAAGTTAAGCATTGAGTATTAAGGTGCAGTCAGTTCATTTCTAATCGTGCCAATTTAAGAACTTAATAAATCTAAAAAGATCTCTAGTTTTAAAGCTAAAAGGTCAAGTGGCGATGGAACTGCCAGACCCCTACTCATATAAAAACTGTTTTTTTATAGCAGCTTAGCATAAAAAAATGGGTTGTAGCTAATATTCAGTTTTTCAAGATTATTTTCCAGGGGCCTTTTGGCCTTATTCAGATAGGACAGCTGAAGAGAGACAAGGAATATGGGGAGCGAGACTGGGAATTGATCCTGCCACCAGCACGTTGAGGACTATAGCCTCTGTACATGGGTGCCTACTCTACTAACTGAGCTAAACAGGCACCATCTCCTTAAGTTTTGATCATTTTCCTCATATAATGTCAATGCAATACTGAACTGTGTCATCAGGTTTTTCTCTAGTGCAAGCCAAGTATGCAGAGCCCTATCTACCTGCTTGTTGCTGGTATCCCAGTGGACCAGCAGCTCCAGGACCAGGCTGCTGAAAACCTCCAGGCCCAGGGGGAGGTGGCCCAGGGAAGGGCCTACCTGCCATCGGTGGACCTGCCATTGGTGGGCTTCCCATTGCCATGGTCGATGGCGGTGACTGTGGAGGAGACATTTGAGGGGGCATGGAGGGGCTCTGCAGACCTGGAGACATCTGTGGCTGGCCCATCGCTGGAGGAGGAGCTGTTTGGAAAGGCTGCTGGACAACAGAGCTTGTTGGAGGAGGAGGGCTCTGCATGGGACCCGGGGCTGCAAGAATTAAAAAAAAAAGGGTAAAGAAAGATGATCTGTTAAAGTACCATCTTGTACTAACTTTTCTACCATTTGTCTTATCCTGTTTTTAGTGTAATAATAAGCATACATCAGTAAACAGCAGGCTTACCATAGTGTCCTAAATTCATAGCACTCATCTGATTGGTAAGCTGCTGTGTTGGAGGTGGGGCTGCAGAAGCCATGCTGTTGAATGGGGGCTGTTGTCCATATGCAGCAGTAGCAGGAGGAGCAGGATATCTGAGGATCATTTGGAAATTTAATGAATATACAGCAGGGAAAGTGTGGTCTCATGATTTGCTTAATTCTTAACGCAGTTTTGAAGTTCACAAATATGGTTTTAACCTTGATTGACTAAAACAATGTCTCAATCTTGCATTAACGTCTTTCTTCTTGATCTCTTTGGCATAGTAAAAGTAAGCCACCAAGCACTGAGGATGTTACCTTTGAGGATGTGCGCCATTCTGCTGGATATTTGGACTGTACTGAGTGGACACTGGAGGCGGAGGCATCCCAGCAGCCGAGGAAACTGGGGATTTCATCATACCTGAAGTGAGTAACAGACACCATTTTTACAGACAAAACATTCAATGATTGCTTCATTTTCATTGGAAAACCTTCAGTACATCCATGCAAAATTAAGCTCTTAGAACAACTTCATATGAGTTTAAAAGGAATTCTTTACAGTTTTTTCTATAGTTTGCCCTATGATGTGTATGATTTAAGCATAGACCTGATTCCAGTGCTGCTCTTTGTGTCTTCAACAGTGCTGTGATGGCAGTTTGCTTGTGCATGCTATGCCATTCAAAGCAAAGCCTGTAAGTTAATCAATCTTTGCTCAAACTGCAATCACTTAATGTAGGTACCATTTCAGTGGCATATCATAATTATTTAAAGTTCAAGTCCCTCTATGATGTTTTAAACATTATGAGAAATAAAATACTAGCTATACAGTTTGGCAAGATAAAAGTTATAACAAAGCAATACTTAAAGCCGATTATTCTTAAATATTTGCCATCTTAAAACAGAAAACTTAATCTCTGAAATTGAGACGTTTAACTTTTATCGCAGCAATACAGAGAAGGCACTTGTTGCTACAATGCATACAGTTTATGAATGAATGGTCTGATCTTGTTGGGAGGCAAGATTGAACATGTTAAAATGAAAACATCTACCATGCCATTTAGCTCAATATTACAGTAGCAGAGGTGTTTTACCTGTGGGTGGGGCTGTAAATGCCTGAGGCTGCCCCCCATAGTGTCCATAGAGCGGCTGTGCAGGACCAGCGCCAAATCCACCTTGGTAGCCCCCCATCCCTGGCTGGGCCTGGGAGTATGGGGGTGCAGCAACATAACCTTGTTGACTCATTGTGATGGGATGACTGTCACTGTTTTCTCATGCCAGGATGAATGAAGTTGATAACCTGTCAAGTTGAGAGAGAAACTGTAAGTTTTCATCATGTAAGGAAGTGTGTCAGGATGTCTACTTTGTTTTTCTTTTCATTGCCCATCTTAATATGTAAACCTAATGGGGTGAAATCTGCCACGTTCATGATAATTTATTTCCTGTTTTATACCTTGCATGTTTACAAAAGCAAATCAGCTGATATTTGCCCTCATGCAGTCATCAACACTTTGTCACGTGGACTTTTGACATTGCTTCTTGACAGATAAGACAAGCCTACCCTTCCTTGTATTATCTGCAACGTGAGATATTTATTATAGAATCAGAAGCAAAGGTAAATGACAGTTAATAAAGCTTTGATGCCGCTCAAGTCATCTTACTAGAGCATATGGGTTTAAATTACAGTCGTAATCTTCACTTAATAATGAGCTATAAATTGAATAGGCCTGTTGTCTTCTTTGTGCTGCTGAACCCTACGAATTGAGTAAAACTTCAGCACAGCTGGTTAAACAAAAATAACAGCTACGCACTTACAACTGAGTGAAACTCATTTATTACTACTTTCTTCACCAACCTAACACATTTTCCCAAACAAACAACACGTGGAAGGGGAAATAAAACTGATGAATTGTCCCGTTCAATGGTTAATTGCGTCTACCATTTCCTAGAATTGCCACGTCAAAGACCGTTATGATGGCTAAACGTCTGAGCATCACTGCCCTCCTTTAATTTACACCTAACTGAAACGAAACGTCTGTTTCTTTTATATTTGAGCATGAAAAAGGTTACATTATTTATCTAAACAGGGCATTAACATTACAGCACAGCACCCCATTCACACTTGATGCAAATAGAAAGAAAACATCTTGCTAGCAACGCGGAAATTACAACAAAGTTTTCAAAAAAAATGTCACATTCAAAGCAGAAAGACGGACAAATAGAGAATTATCACGGAGAGTATTACACGTCTGTGTTTGCTGAATGTGTAAATAATGTCCTGGCAGTATTTACCTGTATATTGGGCAGAGTCCTCTTCACTGTCTGTTGCCCTCAGTGAAATCAGAGTGCCACGTCAAACTCCACTGAAGCGCCGGTCGCTGTGTTGGTTAAGCGACGACAAGCTTCAGCTTCAAGACGCTGAGGAGATTAGACCTTTTCCGGTTTCGCATTTCAAAATAAAATCTATTCAGGAAATTAAACGCACTTACACCCAATAGTTAACTTTAATTTCATCCTGTTTTCTTCCAGATTTAATTTAATGATATATTCAAATAATTTCGGTGCTCTATAGACATTAGTATTTGTTTTTCAGACATTACATCATGCTTTTATCTTGAAAATTGAAGAGCTGAACTTCTGGCTTTGGGTGAGTTGCTTTTAGATAGCTTAGCAGGGCTATGAATCGTGTCTGGCGTTGTACGCATGCGTGAAATAGAGGGAACCCATACACGTCAGCAAATCAATGAAGGGATGTGGACCTGTACCACATACACAGCACCAAACACTGAGGTGTTTTTTTTTTCTCACGTAGAACGTGAACACGTTGGACTTACATTTAACAATGTGACGTTCGTAATATTGTAGATTCAGTCTTAATGATGGTCGCGTTTAATTTGTTGAT
Source organism: Cheilinus undulatus (assembly GCF_018320785.1). Classification (NCBI taxonomy): domain Eukaryota; kingdom Metazoa; phylum Chordata; class Actinopteri; order Labriformes; family Labridae; genus Cheilinus; species Cheilinus undulatus. Next base: position 18,308,098 of record NC_054886.1, read on the forward strand.
AATAGTGATAACTCTTACTCACCGGTAGAAAATCCACACTGTTCATGTTCAGTGTACAGGGACGTTCACCACCAAACCTTTATGTTTTAGGCTATAGGCTTTACACGTGGGGTATGAAACAGGGCATCCACACGTAGCAATTCATTGCGGGCATCTCTTTATTTTCTTCTGATAGGATTCAATAAAGGTTTTTAATTCATGAACAACTTAAAATTAGAACACAGTTGCAGAAGATATATGCGTAGTTAAATGCTCATATAACATGAAATAATGAAATACATTTTGGGGAATAGAAGAATTGATATGAATCATCTCAGACCATAGAAATATAAAACAAGGGTGAGTACAAGTTTGGAGGGCTAACAGAAGGGAAATACAAAATTACAAAGTCAGAAACACTTTTACAAAACTCCAAACAAATTAACACAGTCTGATTCAAAATTACTGCAAATAATTGAGCAAAACCATTTGAATTGGAATAGAAAAAAAATAGAATTTCAAAAATTACATCTTACAAAACATAAGGCAGGAACTGAGACACAATGGTATCTTACAGAAAGCAGATGTACCAAATGCCAGAGGTGACCCTAGTTTCATGCTTTAAGTGTTTCAGACATTGTAATTTTGTAACAGACTTTGTAAATTTGTCTCAAGTTCTGTAAAAGTGTTTCAGACTTTTATTTGTCGTACACTTTCGGGCCACCGTATAATACCGGTGCATGAAAACACGAGAACATTCATCCAAGCAATCTAATAGGATGTTAGAGACTGTAGTTTTGTTGTGAGTTCTTAGCAGTCTTGTTGTCCAAGGCTTTTAAAGCTTATCCAGGATATTTGGATGTAATTAAGTTTTCAAAGCACCACATACTCTTCCTGTCTTTATTAGGATGCTGTTGCTCGGGGATGTCAGACAGAGCGTGAGATACAAATCCAAGAGCTCAACATAAAAAAAACCACCAGTTGCATGCAACGCCTGCAGGCGTGTCCGTGCGTGGTGACGTCTCCTGAACAGGCTGGACTCAGGGAGAGTTCAGATGATGGGGATATTACAGCGGTGTGGTGGAAGTGGTTTTTGTAAAGTGCTGCTAGTTCGGCTGACAGCTCCATGATCGCGCTGTGGAGGTTTGGCTGAGGAGCTGTGCGCAGCATGGGCACCGGGGATTACATCTGCGTGACGCTGCGTGGTGGTGCCCCCTGGGGATTCACCCTGCGGGAGGGAGAGGGAGACACATATAGACCCTTGATAGTCACACAGGTATCTATCTACATGTCTGTCTGTCTGCAGATTGAAAAATTATCAACAGGAAGTATCTGATCATCTTTGACGCACCCTGCGAATATAATGCAGTTTGATGGACGTTTAATTGGAGACACTGAAAGCATATTTTGAATTACAACTACTGCTATGTTTGTAGTTTTTATACGTTATTGACAGAGAGGCAAAGTGGTTAAAAGTGGAACTATGCCTGGTAGGGGAGAGTTTATTCGGAGCTGTGCGTAAGGCTGCATTTTTGTGCGCGTTGGCTGTGTTTTGGTGCGAGATTCTTCAGGACCCTTATATGGTCAAGGCCGAGGGAGAGTGTGAAGCTGAGGGCAGCTCGGTCTGTTATCACTCACACAGACTTCAACGTGAAAGCCAAGCATTATTCAAACAGCCTGGGAGCTAAAGAGAGGTGCATCAATGCAAATCTACCAAATATAAATGGTTATGCAAATTCTGGCTATTTTGGCCACATCACATTATTTGTTTAGTTTGGCCATATACATGATAAGAGGGGAGGGTTTTAGGATGTAGCCACTTAACATTGTGCATATTTTAATCCATGTCTTCTTAAGATGTATTATTTTACGGCAACAAATACTACAGTAGCTAACACTGTTACATCCACTTTGTGCACAGTATCATCAGATAATGCAGATCCAATATACTTTGCCTCAAAGTCCACAATACAAGCATGCTTCTACAAGTTTAAGTAGGACCATTTGAAAAAACTAAACAGATTAAGTTAAATGCAGAGGTTTTATTGCAGCTATCTTCTCATAAACCTAGTCTTTAAGGGTCTAGTTTGAAAATGCACAATGCTGATGTAAAAATGTCCCTTCACTGCAGAAATACAGGCAGCAGATTCACTTTAACTTTGAACTATATCACTGTGGTGAAGTTCACACAGAGAAATAAAGCCAGGTGCTTTTATTTTAGAAAGGTGCTCAGTCTCTATATATGGTATAGTCATGCACAGTCACAAGAACTTGAGCTGCACAGATCTCTCATCAACTTGTAGTTCAAATGTAAATGTTTTTCTTCAGCTGCATTCCTGCCACATCAAAGCTCCACCAGAGGAAAGGGCTCTAAAGCACTCAAGGGTTAGTGAAAAGATAGATGCTTACCTTGTTTTACAAAACCGAAACTGCAATGTTCCAGATTATTTGAGACTTTTACTTTGACATCCTGAAAAACTTTATATTATCCTTGAAGCATGTCTTTATCTGATTTCAAGGGAGCATTTCCAGACTGAAATTGAAACATTTCTGACCATTTATATACTTGGCAGGATTGAAAAATTACTACTAAATACTACTAAAACTCAGCACAAAAAGTAAGGAAATTAGTGTTTGGTAGATAATTTCTTTGTTGTAACAATTCTTCTTAGCACTAATTCTTGTACCAATGGAAAGCCTGTTTATTACCCTTTTAAATGGTGCCACATTTGTAAGGAGCATGCGTTTGTAGGATGAGCAGCAGAGCTGAGTATGTGGGTTGTGCCTATGAAAATGCAAATTGCTAATGACTTTGGCTTTGAGCTTCTGGTACCTATACCTGTGAGCATGGACCCTGCTACAGTGGTCAGGAGGTGTCTGCTCCAAGAATCCTCATGCAAGTTTGACTGATCTGGATAGGGCCAGTATGATAGGGTAACTTCAAGCTGCTGCATTAGTTTGATTGAGCCCTGGTATCATCACGAAACTGAAGGCCAAGTTCCACATATCGGGGTATGTCAGAGACAGGCCACAAAGTGGGCGTCCCAAGAAGACCGATTCCTCACCCTGTCAGCACTTAGGAACTGTAGGCTGTCTTCTACAGATTTACAGTCAAGGTTTGCAGGACAATATGGCCAGTGGCTCTGGAAGTGCACTGGAACCTGAACATGTGGAGGAACATTATGTTCAGGGATGAGTGCAGAGACTACCTCCAGAATTTGGGAGTGGAGAGGATGGAATGGCCTGCCAGCAGTCCTGACCTCAACCCCCTGGGACACTTGTGGGATCAGCTTGGGTGTGCTGTTCATGCCAGAGTGACCAATACAACCACATTGGCTGACTTGAGACATGCTGGGTGAAGAATGGGATGCCATTTCACAGCAGTGTGGGACCAGGCTGGTGACCAGTCTTAACATTTTATTGTTAAATAAATATGCCTTGTTTCTTTGGACTTCAATCATCCAATCCACAATTTTTTTTCACATACTCAGCTCTGCTGCTCATCCCACAAATGCATGATCCTTACAAATGTGTCACCACCAAAGGGAATAAACAGGCTTTCCATCAGTGTAAGAGTTATGCCGAGAAGCAGTTACAACAAAGAAATAGTCCACCAAAAATAAAGGTCCTTACTTTTTGTGCTGAGTCTACATTTTAAGACTTTCCTAGGTACAACGGGCAAACAGCACAGTTAAAAAAGTTTGTGTCAAGTTAAAATATGCCTTAAATTCAAACATCATGCAAGAAACATGACTATCATATGGTTTAGAAATGGAATAACAAGTGAAATGGTACATGTTTCCCAAAAATGACCACAAAATTTTCTCTTAAAATAAGTTTAAGTGAAGAGTATTGATTAACATACTAAAAGTGGCATGTAGACATAAATCACAAGCATGGGATACTATGAAGGTCATAATCTATCAAATTTAGAAATGTATTTTCTTATAACCCTTGTAAATTGCTATAACAAAACTTGGCAGCAACAGGTTGTCCTCTCTCTAGGGGGGGACTGCCCCCTACATTTAATTTTGTTCCTGTTTCACTCTTCATTTAAATCTTTTCCATCAAAATGAAGCATTATGTAAGGTTCTTGTGACTCCAGTGGCCTATGACTATGAAGTAGCTACTTCTGATGCATAGGCTTCAGCGTGGGACATCTGGAGGTTTTTGCCCACCTCATCTGGAAGGCTTACTCCAAACATACCTCCACAATCTTCTTGCGGGAAGCCAGGTCTGTTAGCTATAAGGCAAAAAAGCAAACATACCGACATGATGACAAAAAGTCTAAATCTAGAGGCTTTCCTGTGTCTGATCAAATGTGTTTTTTATTTGAGATTGTGTTGGAAGTCTTGGAGACTGTGTTTTGTTTCTTGGGAGAAAGCGATTGTTCGGTGTGCTGACAGAGTTCGGGCATGGGGTATCCACTCTTTAAAGGTTCTTTCCTTATAAGGGAGGCAGTATTTTTCTTCTCATTTGGAGTCCTGGCCCAAGTACAAAGATGATGAGGTCACTTCTTTTTAAAGCAACAGAAACTGCTCGATACAGTTTTTTAAAGACATGACCTACAAATACACTTTAAGAAAACATGGAAAAAGTTACGTCTGATCTCTAGTAACTGCTTTATGCTTGTGAGGTGAAATGAATACTTAGATGTTATCTGATTTCTCACTCAATAGCTTAAATCCTTCCAACCCGAACAGGAGACATTTCCCTGCTAATTACTAAGGTATGCCGTGTCGGTATGTGAAATGTCAGCATGCATCAGATCAGTTCTGGAGCTCTGCATGACAAAGCAAATATTTCAATGCAAGTCAGACACTTTATGCTAATGAGAACTCCTCCAAATATCATCCACATTCTCTTACATTGTATCTGTATGAAAAATTCTTCCTTGCCTGGGTGATCATGACCTTAAAGAGAGAAAAGAGCTCTTGTGGCAGATGCTTCCCTCCTAACAGCGTACCGTAGGAATCTTATTAAGCTGCCAAGCAATCAGCACAATAAATGCAGTCGCTGCATTCATTCAGTGCAGTTTTCTTAGAGTAAACAGAGTCCTTCACAGCTCCTTCCAGTGCTTCGGGTATTGGCATTGTGCAATTTAGCAAAACAAGGAGGAATAGTGACCTCAGCGGATGGCAGTTCTAGTTTTTCCCTCTTGTCTGTTTTACATCATTGAAACAAATTAAGGCCAGAGGTCCAAGTTTTTCTGTGTTTTGTTTTCTCTGATACAAATGTCAGTCTTCCTAGTAATGAGCACTCTTTTCCAGAGATACTCCTAGTGTGGCCAAGCTTGACCTCAGTGACTCACCAGCTTATGTAAAAGAAATATATTTTGAATGATCACTGTAGTATTTGTCTTCTGAATGTGTTGTATAATGAAAAAGATCAACTGTCCTGCTATTATCTTATCATGTTAAGGGCACCACTCAGCCTAACAAGCATGCCATTGGACTGTGGGAGGAGCCAGAGGGAACCAATGTGTGCACAGGACCTGTTTGCTTTGACAGCAGATATACTTACCACTGCACCACCATGCTAACCTTGCAAAGCCAGTAGACTGGCCAGATTCCTTGTCTGTTATCAAGCAGTGTCGGTACCTGATCCGTCCCAGAAACCCGATTTGTACAGCACATGTGCAAACACGCATCTACATCCGCTCGGCAGCCTATCGAAGCTAGGTTAGGTTTAGCATTTTAATTTCCACTGGTTAGATTTAGGGGTAGACGCGTGTTTGCACATGCGCAGTACAAATCGGGTTTCCAGGACGGATCAGGTACCGACAGGCAGATCCATTTTGCTTCTAGCTGATAGACTTGTTCTTGATCAGAGAACGACCACACCAATCAGTCACACAGAGTAAAGGGGCGTGGTTTAATTGAAGCAACTTCAAGCCTGTAAATGGTGACTAGCGAAGGAAATCGACAATTTGATTTATGATTACATAAAAACACATTAAAAAGCAACAAATCTTTGCAATCAAATGAAGATAAGAGGGTTAAGAACAGATAAAAATAGTTAAAGGACACATCACATAAAAACAAGTCTATTAAAGAGTTTTAAGGAGTGATTTAAAAGACGCTACTTACTCAGTGAGCCTTATCTCCTCGGGCAGATCGTTCTGAGGCAAAAGTCCAGTCTCCAGTCCAGGAAGCCCCAGCCAGAGCATCCAGGGCCGAGTGATGGCTCATATAGCATCTGGGCTAAACCTATAAGTGCTTTTAAAGTGATCAGTAAACTCTTTAAATCACTGGAGAGAAGCAAGGATAGGAGAGATGTAATGTCCTCTGTTAAAACCAGATGAAAGCCTAGCTGCTGCAATCGGGACCAGTTGGAGGCAAGACAATTTTTTTTAACACTGAAAGCTTTTATTGGTGAAAAATATGTTTTGCTCTACTTCCAACCAGCTTTGGCAAGTTTGATTCACTAACTGGCTCCACTAATAGTTGCAGCGATAATGACTGCCTGTTGAGCTTGTGTTGTATAGTTTTCCCCTTAGAGCTGCTCATTCCCACTGTACCATATGTTTTGTTGCTCTGATTGGCCTGTGATGAATTTGACAGAAAAAACATCTGTCCAGTCATCACTGAATTGTTCTTTTTTAATGGGTGTGTCTATTCTATATACCATATATGGGCTGTTGCCCAGATAGATTACAAAAAAAAATCCCATGCCATGGATCTATGAAGCAGTAGTTAGGCATGTCAGGTCACCACCATACAAGCCGTCAACTATACAATGTGTTTTAAATTGCTTATGCCATGATTAGAATTCCATATTTCCCATGCGTATTTATATGTAACTGTTGCATAACATTGTCAATTTGATAATCATTAAATTTCCTGGGGAAAAAAATCAGGAATTTGGTAAAAGTCTTTCCTCTTTGGTGCATTGGTGTTAGTAAATGATTGAAAATGTACCTCCAAGCACATTTAGTTTAGTCCCCTTAAATATATCCTCCGAAGACCTGGAATGCGCATATGAGGACATTACATTCTGGCTTTCCTACAACACACTAATAGATTCTGCTATTAGAATCTCTGAGATACTTATCTGGACTTTTCATAGAAGTTTAAGTAATTAGTATAAAATATCTGGGGAATTTGCATTAAAGTGTTCATGAAAATTTCCAGGGATATGAGATATTTGTATAGTTTGGAGAGTTTAATTTGAAGTTAGGTCAGTTTTTTAGGTACTTTCATGGGAATTTATTTGCAACTTTTCTGGAATTTGATTGGACATTTTGGAGAGCACTCTGCTTTAAAATTTCCTGATTTTTTATGGAACTTTTAAAAAATTGTTTGGATGTTCAGGGGAATTTATTGGGGAATTTTCTGCAATTTTGTGTAGAATCTTAGGGGAGTTTATTTGTACTTTTTTGGGAATTTGATTGGAAATTTTGGATTAAATTTGCTTTGAAATTTGAGGTCATCTGATTAAAAAAAATTAAAGAAATCTCCATGGAACTTAAGAAGATCTTAAATAATTTTAAAGAAAATTTTCTCAGACAATCAGAACTTTTAGTGGAAATTCAGTTCATGCTTTAACAAGTTCTTGGGTGTCAAACTCATATTTTGTCCTCTTCAATTCATTCATTTTTTTTTTGTTTTTATCTCATATTTTGACCTTGTAAAAGCACAATTTAAACTTTTAAGTCATATTTTGACCTTTTAAACTAATGCTTTTGAATTGTATCTCATGTTCTGACCTCCTAACTTCTACTTTTTATCCTATATTCTTAACTTTTTGACTCGTAATTTAAAAATGTTATCTCTTATTTTGACCTTTTAAACTCATGATTTGACTTTCTGTCCCATATATTTGCCTTTTTAAAACAGAATTTTGATTTTAATTTTGTGTTTTGACCGTTTGAACCAATAAGTTTGACTTTTCATCTCAGATTTATGTGGAAATTATCTCCTGCCCAAAGACAAGGCTTAGGTTTAATGTCTATTTATCCAAATAAGTGCAACTTATACAAATAGGTTGGAGAAACTAAAAATGCATAACAAACAAAAATTTGGGTCTAGGGAGGATATTAGCTTTCAGTCATCTTTACATTTGTTAGTGTGGCAGCAGCTCAAGTGTGAGAGAAATTCCCCAAAGGGGCCAATAAAGTGTGTGTCATAGACATAACTTTGATTTACCAGTATCGTGCATCTGATAGTTTGCTGCAGCTCAAGTAAATTATGACTAAGTCAATCTGAAATGCTGATAGAAACGTCCTAATACGATATGTTAAATGCAGTGTTTTGGACTGGCATGAAAATGAGACTCCACTGGTATGAGACTTATTCTTGCATAGTGTTCAGCATGATGCTGCCATGTGGATGCTTGGATCTATGATTGGATTAGTCTTCTTCAAGTTGTGTAGACTCCAATGGTTTATTTTCAGGTTTTCCTTCAGTCAGATGGAACCAAAGTAACTTCAATGTGATTTTTTTTTTTAATTTTTTACTTGGCACTGGTCAAATAAAGCTTAAAGAAGAAATGTGTCTACAACTCGAGGAAAAGAGAAAAAAGAAGAGTGAAGACGGACAATAGCTGTAACTATCCCCCCTACATTGAGTCACTACTACCTTTAATACAGCTGGAAAATATTTGCCTGAATGTAAAAACATAATTGCTTCAAGCTGTTAAGAGCAGGAAACCCTGGGAGCTAAATGACCACATTATTCATGACTATGTCCTGTGATTTTTCTCTCCTGTTTAAACCTATTAAACAGATAATCTGAAAATTGCAGCCCAGGTTAAAACTTGCATAAAATGCTGTCTAATTGTGACCCCACACGATGTTGGTAGCAAACAATCAGGGAAATTGTGTTTTTTCAGAGAGCCCTTTTCTTGCTCTTCTCCTCTCTTTTGTCTCGCTGTATATCTTTGTGTTGTGAGGAGAGACAACGATAAATGTTTCCCCTCCTTTTTTGGAGCACTTGTGCGTTGCTGGGGTGTTCAACACAAACCGTCCTCCCTGTAGTGAAGAGTGAGTCCCTAAAGACAAGCACACAGGACTGCCTTATAGGGCCTGTTTGCACTCTGTTAACTCTTAAAATCTCACGGGGTTTTTATCAGAAACGTGCCAGCCCTATAAAGTTACTCATAAAATATACTGTATATATTTATGTATAGCATTGTGTGCTTTCATTGCCCTGGTTGTTGCTTATGTTAGCAGCAGGCGTAAATATTTAAGGTTTAGTACTATGTCAGCAGGTAAGGTTGTTTTACCTTTTATGTACTTTCCTTTGATGAATGTAAAAAAATACAATTTCACTATCTGTCTGCCCTTAAAATACAATAAGAAAGAAATGTATCCAGAAAGAAATGATTTTATTGTGACATGAAAAAATCACACTCTTTTATGCTGCTCTTTCATGACCAAAACATTTTACATGTTTCTGCAATAATTGTGCAGATATTCTCCTCTTCTTCCTTTCTCAGTAGAGGCTGTGTTTCCAGTGCCATCTAGTGGCAGGGTTGTAAAACTGCATGTTTTTAGATCTATTTGGATGCATGTTCAAGAAGATAGTGCACATATTTGCATAAATCTAAATTATTATCTGTTTTAATGAGCAGTAAAAATCCATCAAGGCACGAGAAAGCAACATAGACTTTCTTAGCATTGTAGTGTTATAAATACAACAGAAAAGGCTGGGAATATAAGAAATAAAAGCTTCAAATATAAAAATGTAGTAATACTGACTGTGTGTAGTGATCATGCCCTGTGGTGGTTTGAGAAGATATGATTAGTCACACTATAGATCAGCCATTTAGACATATTTAGTGCCATCATTGGTTGACTCCATTAATTCTGATGAATCTGGTCATTACAATGTAAATTTGCACATGCATTCTTCAGGGAGAGACAAAGAAAAAAACATGCAGCATGACCTTGTTACAGAGAAGAACTTCAGCTTTAACATTATCTTTTCAAGTTTATTTCCTATTCAAATGTGCATTATTTTACATTTTATTTAAAAGTTAGAATACTAAACCACCATACAATAGGGATTTAATGCAAGAAGTAGGGGAGTTTAGGGCACATCACACTTTTTAGATTTGGCTGGATAATTTTAAAGATATTTCACTTACATTGATCATATTGTTATAATACCAACATACACATCGCTGCCACAGTGAACACTGGAATTTTGTTGTCATGTTTAAAGGTGCAGTGTGAATATTTAGCCTAGTAGCATTTAGTGGAACAGACTTAATAAAAATTAAACATAATGTTCATAAGAAGGTCAATCTAAATTAGTGTTTAATCACCTAGATACAGTAAAAAAAAAAAAAACATAAAAAAAAAATAACTCAGAATATTTTTATTTATGCATAGGAAGGGTCCCCTCCATGGAAGCTGCCATCTTGGATTTTTGCATGTTTCTCTGGTATCATAGAAGAAGCCAACTAACAGTTGCACCTCTTTTTCTAAATTCCACTGATTATCACAGTTTCCACCAGAGAGGTGAGCGTTGCAATGTAGAATTGACTGTTTGATGTTGTTGATATTTAGTTTTACACACTGCACCTTCAACTGCTTTTTGGAAAATTGTGCTAAAAGTGACTGAAGTGAAATGTGACAACCGACCCTATAGACATCAGAAGGTATGGTTCTAACCCTTGCTGGAAAAGTTAGATTAAGCAGAATTAATTTAATACATTTCTGATAAAAGATGTAGTTTAGGTGGATAATGTTTGCTGACCTATTATAGATAGAGATTTACAAGTCTATCCATACTGCTCATCTAGAATAAAAAGATTAAACACAGATGAAATTATACACATATGGATATTACCTTTTATCTGATAAATATGTAAAAATATATATAATATAGAGATAAAACAGAAATTAAGATAATATTTCAAAATTTATCTCAAAATGTATGTCACATTGTCATATTATTATTATTATTGTATTTGTATATGTGATTATTTGGTCTTTTTGCATATTAAGCATAATTTATATTATATATTATTTAGGATAATTATATTAGATCAATGTTTTTTCATAAATTGACATACAATAAGAGTTAAATAACATTGTAACATTGTAAACTGCCATTATATTTGTATATTTTTTTCATTATCCTATTCTTGTGCAACACTAATGGGTTTAGTTGTAACACACCATTACAACTATCCTCGCTGTGAGAAGTTTGTATTTAGTCTATCTAACACTGGTTGTGAGACAGCTACATATTTTAGATCAGTGTTTTAATTTAGAAAAAAAGATGGTTATTAAGATTCAGATTCAGATTCATGCTCCTATGTAATAGCTGCTTTTGAACTACTTCTATTGTATTCAGTATGTATTGTCATAAATGTATCTTTCTATATGGGGGGTTTCTAGCTCTACGCTCCACAAAGAGTCAAAACATGCTGCTTGACTAACCCAAGGAGCATCTTTTGAGCAGAGCCTTCTCCGCCAAGTAAAACTGGATATCATTTTTGCAATCAAATGGTAAAATGTATGACGAGAGTGTTCCTGACTGAAAGAAATTTAAACTATACTTTCCCAGAAATTTCTTCCAAAACCCATCCAAAACTGATGAAAATTCATAGAAGACACCCTGCTGGTGTTGTGGTTAGATGACCAGAAACACATCCCACTTAACAATGTTTCACACCCTAAACCATCCATGTTACATAATGCCCTGCATTAGTTTGTGCCCCGCTCACCCCTGCTACAAGAATCGTTTTTGAAGTGCTTGGCACTGACAGGAACACGAATTCTGCAGACAATATTCACCTTTTCTTCCCCAAGCTGTTTTTGATACAATATGCAGCATGTCTCATCGAGAGTATGTACTCTTAATTGCTCAGTACTGAAGTAATCATTCACACCCGCTCACAGTATAAGTGGCCTTCTCTGCTGAATTAATGGGGTATTTCTCCTTATTAAGTCCACTTGTTAATGAACCGTTTTATAGGCCTCAGGAACCAGTTACAAGGGAATGCGACCATCAGTCATTAGTTAAACTGTAGAAAGAGGTGCCCTTTAAATGAGTCCATAAAGAGCTGGCCTACACAGGAACAATATGAAGCTGCATAGTGTTGATACAGAGTAGATCGAGCTCTAGATCTTTTTCCTCTCTTTATCAGTAAGCTTCTCTGACCATAATCCAGGGTTGATTGGCAAAAATGAATCTGCAATACCCTTACTTTCTTCACCTTCATCTTCTCTCCACTCCTCTTCTTCACAACCCTAAGACACACCTCCATTTCCCTGCTTTCCTCTCTTTCAACATCTTTATTTTCTTGTTCTCTGTCCCTACTTTCTTCTCCTCTGCCATGCTCATCTTGCCTTCTGTCCCTGCTTTCTTTTTCCCTACCATACTTATCTTGCTCTCTGTCCCTGCTTTCTTCTCCTCTGGCATCACCTTCTTGCTCTCTGTCCCTTCTTTCTTCTCCCCCACCACTTTCATCTTGCTCTCTGTCCCTTCTTTCTTCTCCCCCACCACTTTCATCTTGCTCTCTGTCCCTTCTTCCTTCTCCCCCACCATTTTCATCTTGCTCTCTGTCCCTTTTTTCTTCTCCCCCACCATTTTCATCTTGATCTCTGTCCCTGCTATCTTCTCCTCTGCCATCCTCATCTTGCTCCCTGTCCTTTCTTTCCGGTCTTTTACCATCTTCATCTTGATCTCTGTCCCTGCTTTCTTCTCCTCCGGCATCACCTTCTTGCTCTCTGTCCCTTCTTTCTTCTCCCCCACCACTTTCATCTTGCTCTCTGTCCCTTCTTTCTTCTCCCCCACCATTTTCATCTTGCTCTCTGTCCCTTTTTTCTTCTCCCCCACCATTTTCATCTTGATCTCTGTCCCTGCTATCTTCTCCTCTGCCATCCTCATCTTGCTCCCTGTCCTTTCTTTCCAGTCTTTTACCATCTTCATCTCGATCTCTGTCCCTGCTTTCTTTTCCTCCATCATCCCTTTCTTCCTCTCTGTCCCAATTTCTACTTCTACACCATCTTCATCTTGCTCTCTTCCTTTTCTTTTTTTTCCCTCACAGTCTTTATCTTGATCTCTGTCCCTTCTTTCTCATCTCCTACCATCCTCATCTTGCTCTTTGTCACTGCTTTCTTGGGTAATCAGTGCAGTTAGTATTCCTGTCTGTATTATACAATTAAAATGCATCTTTACATCTTTTTTGTAACATAAAGATACTCTACAAATAGATTTGTGACACCTGAAGTTATTGCAACAAATTCAACCAATTTATAATAATTCACTATGACTTGAAAAAGCAGGACTGCTCTACCTGGACAAAATATGATGGTTCAAGGCATTTCAGCTCCTCAAAATCCTTTCTAGAAGATGTTCATTTTTATTTCAGGGCTTCTCTGTTACTGTATTTGAAAAGTTTACCACACTGACCTGGTGTACGTTGGGATTGTTTATCTTTTTAAAAATGTTTAAGTAGTCTTTTTTTATCCACAGGTAGAGGAAGACGGCCGAGCCTTCCTGGCTGGAGTGCGTAATGATGATGAGGCGGTGTCACTTAACGGAGAGCCATGTGCTGATCTCACCCTGTTGCAGGCCTTAGAGCTCATCCACACATCCATCGACTGTGTGCAGCTGCTTGTCAAAAGGTAGTCCACATACCGCTCAAGTGGCACCACAGCAAATCTGTAAATTGCAATAAAAAAAAAAAATGTATCCATTCTTTAAAAAAGAAAAGCTGTGTTTTTGACAGCTGAGTCACAGCACTGCAGAGTCCTTGGTGTTCACCGCAGCATTGCTAAATAATAACTCCCCACTTGTATTTGCATTTAGATAGCATGTTGTTTTATAACCTGTGCCCTTTTGCATAGTTCAGTGAACCACTGTCTGCGTAAATATGTGCATTCACGTCTCTGAGTGTATTACTGAGTTTATGTGAGTCGCCTGTGAGCTGACCTTCTAAATGTTAGGCAGTGTGTCAGTGTGTTACCCATTTGTGGGTTTGATTAACATGCAGCTGCTCAGCTGTTTCCCAGGAGGTTTTGCCCGTGTGTTTATAACACTGACATGTCCTCAAATGTTGCTGCCTATGCCACATTGAAAAAAGCAGAGCTATTTTGAAGGTATATTAAGGATAAATCTAGCTGTCTTTTGAATCAAAGTGCTTCTTTGTGGTTACAGCAGGACTACAAACACAAAGTGACTTGAATATGACTCCATAATCTTCTAAGAACTTGGAGAGCAGATGACCTCAGCTTTGGCTATCAAAATGCAATATGATAAGTCACTATAATTCAGTCGAAGACAAGGACAGGTCGCTGATGTCTACTTGACCTAAATACAGGAAATGCTGTCAGAGGTGATTATATTTTGTTGTCCTTAAACTAGAAATTGGACTTTATTACATGGCCCTTTAATTTTCCACATCAAGACTGGATCGTCTTACAACTTACACAAAAGAAGACAACTTTTTAATCCTCGACCACCTCATGGCTTTCAATCAATCAGTTAATTAATTCAAACAAATTGAATTGTAGCTCTTAACAAGTGGGCAGACAAGCAATAAAAAAGGTAGACTGTCATAAAGAATTAGAGGCTAATGTACTCAAATACTGTTCAAAATTAATTCTAACAAGAAAAACAGTTGTGATTATGTACATGGATAAAGAGAGAGAAAGGTTTCAGGATACTAAATTTGATGTCAGAGACATTTTGTAAAACATTCACAGGTAGAAAACAGCAATGCATACATGCAATTATTTATCTTATATGTCAAACTTTATCAAATGTCAAAGGCGACCTGAAAAACTCTAGACAATCTTATAACTTTAGGAATCTAAGCATCATCTTCTGAGCTTTGAGAATTTGAAATTATTTTTCAAATTTGTGCCTTTTTTTTTAAGATTTGAAGTAGTTTGTCCCCTCCTCTACTACATCAGTTTATTAACTTTCTCTTAGAGGCAAGGCCATCCATAAGGGGGATACAGGTGAGAGTTTTCATTTTTGCTGTCAAGTGGCCAAAATGGCCATTGAGTAGCATAACAATAGCAAAACTTTGTTCAAAAGTTGCAAAAAAAAATGAGAGTAAAAGTGGCAATTAAGTTGAAGAAAAAATGAAAAACAGATAAAATGATTTAAAAGTGGCAAAAAAGCACAAGTAGTGTCAAAAATGGCTGTTATGTAGCACACAATGGCAAAAGTTGGTTAAAGTGAAAAAAATGGGTGAGAAGTGGCAAAAAGAGGTTAAATTGGCAAATAAGATAAATAAAGGGTTGAAAAACAGCAAAAACAGTTTAAAATGGGCAAAATACAGCAAATATGGAATAGAAGTGCCAAATAAAAGTTGCAAAATGGTTTATAAGTTGCAAAACAGTGGCAAAATGGGTTAAAGGTTGCAAAAAAGTAGGGATAAAAGGGTCGAAAAAAGGGGTTAAAAAGTAGTATGAGTAAATAATCCCAACTTTAGAACCCAATAATAGCTTCACACACTTTTCAGCTCCAAAATAAAGTAACTGATGGCCAGGACACTAGCAGCAATGCTGCCGATCCAACACACATGCATTGATATCATCAGTGAATCAAAACTGGGGAGGGCCCATTCTCTGGGTTTGTCAGGGGCCCAGCCAATTCTGTGGGCAGCCCAAGTGTCTATAAAGTCCACAAGAATATGATTTACATCCTGATATCTGTGGGCTGTCAGCTTTCTCTGTGAAAGCTGTGACTTGGTTGGACACTGCAAGATAACAACAACTGCAATTCTATCAACAGCTTCAGAAGCAAAATGAAAAATCAGCTGAAAGATATTCAGCTATGTAGCCAATGATTTTATACCACTGCTTTCTATTTAAAAAAATGTTATGGATGATTGACAGTTATAACTCATTTATGTTCCCTCCTCTACTTTTAAAGATACAGTGCCATCTCGTCAGAGGACAGTGAATCACAAGGGACATCTTGTGGTGAGAAGGACTCTACTGGTGAGGTTCAAGAGAGCACCACCCTCCACATCGTCTCCTCAAAGCACCGCTCCCAGAGCCCGACAGAACTCTTCATATCTGAGTCCCAGGATGAGGTCTCCTATGGAGAGTTGGATAGTGATACAGAGTTTCCCAAGAAACCCCAGCTGATTTGCACAGAGCTACATGCTCCCTCATCTGGTGATCAGAGAGGCCAGGAGGGCAACAATGAAGTTGCATGGCGGTGTTTGTCCCCTGGAGACATGGTGGAGCTCCAGGTTTCCCTCTCTGAGCAAACCTTGGATGAGGCGGGCTGCACCTCTCTTGGAAGTGCTCTTGGGATTGAGGGAGATCTTTCAAACAGAGAGGCTATCATAACAGTCCCAACCACTACTACGACTTACATGCCAAGCTCTGTGAGAGAGCCACTTGGCCAGCGGGGAGTGGTGCTCAGCTCCCCTTCCATGCTGGGGCAGGTGGAGGTCATTTTGCAGCAGCAGCCAGCAGCATCAGGAGCAGGGAGGGGCATCCTGAGTGTGGGTGGCCCCAAGGTTGGAGGAAGCGTTGAATCCCAAAGCGAAGGAGAAGAAGGAGGAGGGCACTGTGAGGGAGTCCCTGGATCATTGACTGTCTCATTCAAAGTTCCCTCAGAGGAGGGGACACCAGCAGAGGAGCAGGACTCTGATTCTGAGGGGGACCAAGACAAACCCAACAAACACCGGGCAAGACATGCAAGTAAGTACCTATGGACCACTTCTATATTATCTGTCTTGTTGTACCACATCAGTGTGTGTGATTATGTTGAAAGTAGGAATCCATTCTTTTAGAGGGAATCTGCAAGCTTGTAGGTCGACACTAAAATGCATTTGTCAACAACATGTGTGCATTCCAAAGCCTGATGTCCTGTGTGTGAACTCCTCAAAATAGTTTCTGTCACTGCAGTTGGAGGAGGGTGTGCTGTCCTTCAAATGTTAGGACCTAAATGCAACAGAATCAAAGTCGTAGTAGGGTTTGATAGTCATGAAAGCAACTTTAAATGTAGGATACCATACAAACAACACAATACAATACCATCCCATAATATCTAATTCAACATGATATGAATTGATAGGATGCAGAAGAATATGATCCCATGTGACACAAAACAATACTTGTTGCCATGGTAAATAGCATACAACATGAAAAAAACTGATAGGACATGATACAAATTATACTATACAATACAACACAATACCATTTCATATGGCATGAACTGAAAGAGTTGATGTAATATAATGCAAAACCTTAGGATGTACAAAACACAAATTGAATAATTTAGGGTGTGATATGACACAATATGATATAATACAATGTGAAAAAAAGATATGACATAATAAGCTACACTAGTCTGTGTGATACAAAACAATACAAGACCATGTGATATGAAACAACATATGATAAGAATAAATTGTATTCAATATAATGTAAATCCTTTATATATGATACAGAATGATACAGCACGATACGAAACAATACCGCACAATACGGTACAATACAATAAAAAAGGAAAGAATTTGATTTGATATGATACATTTTTATACATGATACAGAATGATGCAATGCAATACGATACAGTACCTTGCAAAAGCATACAGTACAATGAAATACTACTCATTGTATAATATGATGGGAAAGAATTTGATTTGATATAATAAGATAAATTTTTTTACATGTGATACAGAATAATACAATGCAATACAATTTGACACAAAAAGATGTGATGCGATATATGATATGATAAAATACAATATGATAACAAAAAATATAATACAATATAATACAACGAGATATAATACTATATGATACAATATGATGTAATATGTTATATGATACAAAATGATATGATACAGTAAGGTATGATACATTGGGATACAATATGATACTCTACGATATGATAAAATACAATATGATATGTTAAAATATGATACGATATGATACGACATGATACTATTTGATATGATATGATACGATAAAACATGATAAAATATGATACGACATGGTACAATACAATATGATACAATAAAATACAGTCCGATATGAAATGATATGTGATACAATGCGATACAAAAGGGTATGATTCAGTACAATTCAACTCATTATGATTTTTGATAAGAATAAATTTAATTTGATATAATATCTGTCACACAGAATGATACAATGGGATACCATACGATAGGATACTATACAATACTAAATGATACAATAAGATATGATAGAATATGAGACAATACAGTACAATATGACAAGAAAGGATATTTTTTAAAAGGATACAAAACAGTACAATTTTTACTCACTATGATAAATGATAGAAATTAATTCCGTTTGATAAAATAGACGTTTTTATATGTGTCACATAATGATGCATTGTGATACGATACAACATGATATGAGACAATGCAATACAATTTGACTCAACGTCATGTTATACTCCAGCAATAAATTGAATTTAATGAATATGATACATTATTATGTGTAATAAAATAGAACACAGTACAATTCCACTTATCATGATATATGATAGAAATGTATTTGATTTGATATATATGATACATTTTTTATGTGTGATACAGAAAAATACAATGTGATACCAAAGGGCACAATAAGACACAACATGATACAATATGACTCAATATGAGGAATGAATATAGGAATGAATTGGATTTAATAGAATATGATCCACTATCATATGTGATCAGATATGATACAGCACAAAGTGTTTTATCCTCCCTTAGGGAAATTTGTCCTGGTCTCTGGTGCTGCATACATACAGCTGCCTCCACAGTAGAATCTATACAGAGTAACAATTGAAACAAACAAGAATCCACATGTAAACGATAAAACACTTTTTGAAAGATACGTTTTGAAAGTGGCCTTAAATAGATGATATCTGGGAAGTGTTTCGTAAAATATCTCAAAGTATCCATTTAAAGAGGCTTGATGATGAATTTGGATACTCAGGCGTTCCTTCAGAGCTGTGTTGAAGACATAAATATAACACGAGCACGCTGATGATGCCTGCAGAAGTGGCCCTTTGACAGACACCAGCATGTGCTCCCCTCGCCCGATACCTGATCCTTTCAAACTGAGTGCTTTAACTGAGCTAAAAAAGTGAGCCCATTGCTCACTCCCGCTGTCCCCTCCACCTTCAGGTTAGTCTTGCAGGAATATTAAAAAACTAACTGACTTATAACTTTTTAACACTGTTGGATCATTTTAGCACTGTTTGTCATGTGAAGTCCATTGTTGGATTGGCATATGTGTCTGCAAATTAGGCAGATTTGAGAAGAGGAAGAAGGTTTTAGGTGGACAACTTGTGGACTTAAGACATAAGGATTGGTAAAGAGGCTGCGGTCCTGTTGGATTTATTGCATGCATGCTATCTTTAATCCTTGTCAGATCCTATTCCTGGCTTCTTTATGGGATTAACATTTCAAGTAGTTTGTCTGTTAAAAAATGAGTATAATGGGTCAAAGATTTTCAAGAACAGTTTTATGGTTGATTGGTTAAAGTTGAACACAGTGAAAAAGTTGGGTGTTTTAAAATAACAAATGAGGAAAAGTTAAAGCATTGGAATATTTGTCAAACTATATGGGATGCAATATTTCTCAAGCCTAAACATTTTCATGATCAGTCAGATCAGCTAATCATTACAGTAAGGTTTCACGCATGTATTTTAAAACTGACCTACATTTCTCTGTGCCATGATTTTCATCTGTCACCATGTTAATGGTCTAAGCACTATTTTTACTCTGTGCTCAACCAAACTAGGTTGTACATGGTCAAATATTTCATTTTGAGGCTGATGTTTGGGCTATAAAAGTTATTAAATGCACTTGTCAACCTTGTGATTTAGAGCAGTTTAGTCAGTGTGTTTCATAGAAGTTGCAGTTGTAGTTTAAAGGACTGTTTTAAGTTTCCAAACAAATTTAATAATTGATGAATTCTCCAGGATTCCTCATTAATGCTTTTACTTTCAAGGAAACCACCCCATCAGGGGCTTATTTTCCCTGTCAGGACCTTTATATCTCAACACTGTGCCCTCTCTTTTCCTTCTTGCAGGGCTCAGGAGAAGCGAGAGTCAGTCAGAGAAGCAGCTGAAAGAGGCCAAGTCCAAATGTAAGCGTATCGCCCTTCTTCTTACGGCTGCTCCGCCCAACCCCAACAACAAGGGGGTGTTGATGTTCAAGAAACATCGGCAGAGGGCCAAGAAATACACGTTAGTGAGCTACGGCACAGGAGAAGACGACCACGAGTACAGCGACGAAGAGGACGAGGAAAACGAAGAGGACAAACAAGGAACCCAAACTGTTGAATTTACCCTTTTGGCTCCAAACAATTCTGAACTAGACAAGCAATTCCTGGCAAATGCCCAAGGTGGAAAAGGTGCACTAACGATCAACTGGGATAAGGGTCTCCTTGAGATAGAAAGGAACCTGAAAAACCAAGCAGAGATGGAGTGTTTGCCTGAAACCAAAGGCAAGGGTGCCCTGATGTTTGCCCAGCGGCGTCAGAGAATGGATGAGATTTCTGCAGAACATGAGGAGCTCAGGCGCCATGGGATTCCAGTGGAGGGAGTGCTGGAGGCTGAAAAAAAGAAAGCTGAGCAATCCTACATGCAGTCTACTACGGAGAGCCACGCTTATATGGATGTAAATATACACCAACAAAGCCAACAGCAGCCGCAGTACCAGCAATATCAGGAGCAGCAGTACTACGAGCAACAACAGAACTACCAACAACAACAGCAGCAATACCAGCAACAACAACAGCAATACCAGCAACAATATCAGCAGCAGCAGCAGTATGAACAACAGTATCAACAGCAGCAAATGTATCAGCAGCAGCAAGAATATCACCAAGAGCAACAGCAGATGCAGCAATATTCAACAAACATCAATGGCACGGTCCAGCATCACACCAATGAAATGCAGAGCTCTTTCAGCAATCGTACAGCAAAGCCTTTTTCAGCTGAAAACATGACGTCTACCCCTTATTCTCCTGCAGTGAGTGGGACCAATCAAGATTCTATGGGCCAGGGGGAGCAGATAGCTTCTCGGGATGAACGCATTTCTACCCCTGCAATTAAGACTGGCTTTCTGATGGATGCAAGGAGAAGAATCGCAGGGAAGCCGATGTTCACTTTTAAGGAAGCACCGAAAGTATCACCCAATCCAGCTTTGCTCAACCTCCTGAACAGGGGGGATAAAAAGTTGGGCTTTGAGTCAGGCCCTGAGGAAGACTACCTTAGCCTTGGAGCTGAGGCTTGCAATTTCCTCCAGTCTTCAAGAGGTAAACCCAAGATTCCTCCACCAGTGGCTCCAAAGCCAGTGATCAATCCGAATTCTCCTCCATGGTCCCCACAGATAGAAATGACCAACCAGGACATGCCTCAACAAGCTGAAAATAGTGTGTCCACACCTGCTGTAGCCCCCACCGCACAGACTACCCTTGCTCCAGAACTAGAGCCAACCCCTGCACCTGTCCCTGAGCCATCTCCCCCTCTTGCCCTGCAGGAAGCTCCCGCCAAAACTATGCCCGAGGAGCAGCAGACATGGACTCCTCAGCCAGAATCCCAACCAACATCTTTGCAAGTGCCATCTCATGAGGAAAATGGTCACATGAATTCTGCCTTGCAACCTGAGCAAGCTCCTGTGACTAGCTGGGCTGTAGCACAAACACAACCTCAACAACAGCCACCTGCCAATTCATGGAATCCAACTCAAGTGCAGCCACAGGAACCACCTCCAAGTCAGTCCCCACCACAGCCACCTTGGGTGACACGTCAACCTCCGCAGCCACAAGCACAGGTTCAGCCACCCACAAACACTTGGAGTGCTCAAATTCAGCCTTCTTGGACTCAGCCTCAAGAGCAAGCACAAGCCCCGACACAGGCGCAGCCACCCTGGGTCCAGCCTCAAGAGCCATCCCATTCTCAACCCCACTATCAGCAGCCCTGGGCACACGCTCATGAGCAGGCAAATATGCAGCAAATGCAACCATCTTGGAGTCAACCTCAAGAACCAATACAGCAGCAGCCCCAGGCCCCATGGGCACAGCCATCACAAGCAGAGTCTCAGCCTCAACCACCATGGGTGACACCACAGCAGCAAAAACCACAGCCTCCTTGGGTTCAGCCAGACTCCCAGCCACAACCCCCATGGGTTCAGCAACCACAGCATCAGGCTCCTCAACAAGCGTGGCCTCAGGCTCAAGCACCAGGCCAACCTCAACCATCCTGGGTATCAGCTCAGCCTCAACAGCAACAACAACCTCAAATGAATACATGGTCTCCAACACAAAATCAAGC
The DNA here is from genome assembly GCF_018320785.1 of Cheilinus undulatus. Taxonomy (NCBI): domain Eukaryota; kingdom Metazoa; phylum Chordata; class Actinopteri; order Labriformes; family Labridae; genus Cheilinus; species Cheilinus undulatus. The sequence goes on from NC_054886.1 coordinate 18,330,315, forward strand.
CCAAGTTCAGCCACCTTGGGTCCAAGCACCCCAGGCACAACCTCCTACTCAACCCCAAGCAAATTTAAATCCATGGGCACCAGTACCCGCACAGGTTGAATCCCAACCATCATGGAGCCAGCCCCCTCTTGAACATGGGCAGCATCCAATGAATTCTTGGACCCAAGATCAAAACCCTGCCCAACAACAACCACCTTGGGCCCAACCAGTTCCAAGCCAGGCACCACAGTCAAACTGGCAACCATCCCCTTCAGCGACTCCTCCACAGCCACCAATGAATACATGGCCTTCAGCTCAGACACAACCTCAAACACCTATAAATGCCTGGGCACCACAGACACAGCAGGCACCTGTGAATGCTTCAACGTCAATACTGAACCCACGTCCTTCTCCAAAACCTTGGAATCCACCACAAAGTTCACCCCGAAGCCGGACCCCTCCACCTCCACCACAAAGAATGCACTCTTTTACCATTGGTCAAAGAGTTTCATCGCCCATTAACCCAATGGCCACCGTCTTAGTTCCATCATCCCAAGGTCCAGCTTATGAGATGCCAGTGGTTAGAGGGAAGGGAGCTGATATGTTTGCAAAGAGGCAGTCCCGTATGGAGAAGTTTGTTGTGGACTCTGAGACTGTGGAAGCAAATAAGGCAAGCCGGTCAACATCGCCAGTTGCTTCTTTACCCAATGAGTGGAAGTATACACCCAATGTACGTGCTCCTCCTCCAAGGGCTTACAATCCTATTCAGTCCCCTTCTTATCCCCCAGCAGCAACAAAGCAGCCGCCTCCAGGCAGCCCCTCAACCAAAGCCAAGAAAAAAGGGAAAGACAAGCCAGCACCTGCCCCCAAACCCCTCAATGTTGTAGACGTTATGAAGCATCAACCCTATCAACTTGATTCTTCACTCTTTCTCTTTGGCCCAGCAGCAGAGGCTGCCAAGGCTGCTGCTGCAGCTAAAGCTGAATGTCCACCTCCTAACCCACCAGTCGAAACCCAACCAATTCAATATGAGCAAATGGCTCCTGTCCAGCAACCTGGACCATATAATGCCCCTTACCCACAGCAAGCCTATGGGATGCCAATGCAGCCTATGATGCATGATGGCCACTACCAGCAAAACCTAGCTAATGTTTATCCTCCCCCCAACCCCTATCAGCAACCTCCAGGTGTTCCTTACCAGCAAGCATATCAGCAACAGTATCAGCAACCTCCCCCACCCCCTTATCAACCTCAGTCTCCCCAGTCTCCAAACCCTCCATACCAGCAGGCCCCTTACCAACAACCAAATAGTGCCCATTACCAGCAGGCTCCACAGGCCCCTTACCAACCAGCCAATAGCCCTCCCTACTTAGCAGCTCCTTCAGTACCTTACCAGCCACAGCCTCCATCTACTTTTGTTGCTCCCAGTTTTCCTATAGCAGCAAGGCCTGAATCTGCTTCAGGTGGTAACCCCATGACTGCTCCTAAGCCTAAGTTTACTGCTAAAAAGAGCTCAGCTCAGGTGTGGAAGCCTACAGCAGTGCAGAAAGAGTAATTCTGGTAGAATCAGGATTTGCTTGAGTCAAAGGGTTGAAGCTACAGCAGTCCACTGCCAGTTGGACTATTTTGAGCAAATATACTTGCTTTGGCAGAGACCATCTTCTCCTGCTTTCAGTGTTATCATACGACAGAGCTTGATGGTTTAAAGTTGAGGGGAAAAATGGGACAAGTAAGAATACCATCAAGATGTAGGTATATCTTATTGGAGAGGCAAACGAACTTGTAAGCCAAATGTCGTTTTTTTATGTTTATAAAAGATAATGCACATGGTACTTCAGACGATCACCTCTAAGTGATGCAATCATATATCAATAATATAAAGTGATGGCAATATGAGAATGTAGGGGAGCATGGTGCTCAGTAGGATCTGAAAGAAAGGAGTGACAGAAAAAAGAATAAGGTGAATGGTGTTAGACTGAGTAAAGGGAAAGTTCAATCTATGAAAAGAGGTAATTCTAAAACATGCATTTGTTTATTTGATATTAAATATTAACATGTGTATAACAAAAATAGGGTCTTTTGGTGAAATGATACCAAGCTGAAAGCTAAATTTGCAGAGCAAGTGAGGTCACTAAGGGAAGAGATTATGTACCAACCTCACTGAGTCAAAGTTAATGCTAAAGAGTACAGCAATTCCCCTTAGAAAAAGCAGAATGACTAATATTTAAATGCTGAAAATTCTTTAGTAGCTTCCCCTTTGTCTTTTCTATAGCCCCACATATGTGGGTTAATTTAATTTTATCCTTTTTTACAAGCTGCATCATGTTAGGAACTATTTTTAAACCACCTCATGGGAGGGAGCACTGAGGCCCAGATATAGTAGGCTTAAATTTCAGCTTAAGCCATTCAAAGCAACTAAATCTCAGATCCTTCTGATAATAGGTCATCTATATTAACCACTCACTCAACTTCTTCTGCTTTTGTTTTATATAAATAGATGTTAAATGATCTATAAAAGAAGAATTACTGAAAGGATAATCAGCCTGATAATGTAAACAAATATATTTTTGCTACAGGGCTGCTTTTGTTCTTCGTGTTCTTTTCTTTTTCCTTTGTGTGTTTCTCCTCATAGTGCACTTTTTCTGTATGATTCACTGCAGTGCCATTAAAATGTCTTTATCCTTGTTTGGCTTTCCTTTTCTTTTATTTCTTGGGCATGCTTTTGGGTTTCTTTTAGCACTTTCTTGCTGCATTTCATCACTTCTCTACCTGCACAAAATCCATCACAAATTAATCAAAATCAAGACTTATGCAAACTTTATTCTTGCAAAGGCAGTGTTGCAAAATCCAAAGAGAATATAAGTGGAATCTGTGGCTTGAAAAATCTCATTATGCTACTTTTACAGCTATTGAGGTGAATGCTGCAGAAGCAGATTCCTGCAGAATGAACACCTGATGATGCATTCACGATGGGTATTATTAGATCGGTGACTTCACTGACCGCAAGCACCCCCAGTAGAGGTCAAGTTAGTGGATCATGGTTGAAATGTAGATACATGTTGTGTCATGCATTTTCAAAAAGGGTAACAACTTGTTAAGTGGAAATTTTGGTATCAAATTATGTCTCAAGTTGGATGATGTCTGCAGCTATATTTGGAGGAATTCTACTCAAATAGAGACAAGATCTGATGCTAAAGTTAATTAGTTATTCCTGTCTTTAACTCAGCTTTGTAGGGACACATTTACTTTCATGTCAGAGTACACATAGTTTTATTCACCAGTTATGTGAGCCCAGTAGGGGTTTGAATGGGAAATAAAACTACAGCAGGGACTAAAAATAGACCCAAAGTTTCAGAAACTATCCATTAAGAATTAGGCTACAAAGTGAAGTCATGTCATAGCAACTCTTTAGGCATGCTCATGCCCAATTTTTGAGATATGTAAAATTCAGAAGACAAGTAGCTACATAACAGACAATATGAGGAAGAAAAATACAATCTTGGCAATCTTCTCCGTAGATTGAAAATATGACCTGAGGTTGTTCACTAATCTCCTCATAGATTTGTGTGTCTCTCCTAATCTGGGATAACACTGCCACAGGCCCTTTAGACCAAATACCTGAGTCAGCAGATAATTTATTCCCCCTTGACTCATTCAGCTGCATTTTCCTTTTTTTTTAATGACTGCACTCTCCTTTGTTTATTTTTTGTCCACTGCCATCTGCTGATCTTTCACATCTTCCACCAGATGGGGGCAGCACTGCCTTTGTCTCTGTTTCCGCCTGATGAAACAGAGTTCTACTCGGGACAGTGCACTGCAAAGAAATCCTCCTTCACCCTTCATAACCTCAACTTTCTAGGAATCCTAATGGAAAATTTTATGTTGAGCATTTAGCAGATTCACTCCTCGGTTGCTGAACTTCTTGCATTCTTGCAAGGAAAACCAAATAAAAACAGCTTTTTCAGGAAGACTGTGTACATATACAGTTGAAACCACAAGTTTAAATACACTATAAAAAGGCACATAACCTTATTTTCTCACTGTATGACATTAAATCAGAATAAATTTTTCCTGTTTTAGGTCAGTTAGGATTAGCACATTTTTTTCTATTTTCTAAATGCCAGAACAATGAGAGAAAGATTTTTTAATGACTTTCTTCAAGTCAGAAGTTTACATACATTTCCTTAGTATTTAGTAGCATTGCCTTTAAACTGTTTGACTTGGGTCAAACGTTGGGTGTTCTTCCACAAGCTTCTCACAAGAGTTTGCTGGAGTTTTGGCCCATTCATCCTGACAAAAATGGTCAGGACACGCCTGACACATGCCTCTTCAGCTCTTCTGGAAGATTGAGATCAGGGCTTTGTGATGACCACTCAAAAACATCGACTTTGTTGTCCTTAAACCACTTAGTAACCACTTTGGAAGTATACTTAGGGTCACCCAAGTTATAACTTCCTAATGTCTTGAGATGTTGCTTCAATATTTCTACATAATGTTCTTTCCTCTTATTACCATCTATTTTGTGAAGTGCACCAGTCCCTCCTGCAGTAAAACACCCCCTCAAAATGATGCTGCCACCTCATACTTCATGGTTAGGATGGTGTTCTCAGGCTTGCAGGCTTCCCCCTTTTTCCTCCAAATGTAACAATAGTCATTACAGCCAAAAAGTTACATTTTAGTTTCATCACACCACAGGATATGTCTCCAAAAATTAATGTCTTTGTCCCTGTGCATTCACAAACTGTAATCTGGCTTTTTTATGCTGCTTTTGAAGTAATGGCTTCTTCATCGCTGTGTGGCCTTACAGCCCATATTGATACAGGACTGGTTTCACTGCAGATTCAGCCAGCATCTTTACAAGGTCTTTGGCTTTTGTTCTAGAGTTGATATGCACATTTCACACCAAAGCATGTTCATCTCTGGGACATAGAACCCGTCTCCTTCTTGAGCGGTATGATGGCTGGACATCCCATGGTGTTTTTACTTGCTTGGAATTTTTAGAATAGATGAACACGGTGCCTTCAGGGACCTGGATATTGTACCCAAAGATGAACCAGACTTGTAGAGGTCCACAATTCTTTTCCTGATATCTTGGGTGATTTCTCTGGATTTTCCCATGATTTCATATTAGAAAGCAGTGTGTTTGAGGTTCCTCCAATTAACTCAGATGTTGTCAATTAACATAGCTGAAGCTCCCAAAGCCATGAAATCATCATCTGGACTTTCCCAAATTGTTTACAGGCATATTAATCTTAGTCATTATTTTGGCATTTAGCAAGTAGAAATAATTTTGGTTATCCTAACTGACCTAAAACAGGAAAAGTTTAGTCTGATTTAATTTCAGACAGTGAGAAAAAAAAGGTTATGTGTCTTTTTATACAGTGGTTTTAAATGTAAAAGGCAGGCTGTTCACTCTATTTGATAAATGAATACATTGGTTAGGGAGGCTTGTTGTTCGGTGAAGCTTGAAAAGTTTACTAAGGATTCTTTGTTCATTCCTTGAAGATAAAACAAATTTTAGACATTAAACACAAGGGAAGGGAGTGAGTGTGTTACATCATTTTAAAGAAATGTGTGTTACAAAGAGAGACTCTCTTGTCTAACATTTTCCAAACTAGACTGACTTGGCCAGAGGGCCAGTCTGCCAAACAAAAATGAGCCCTCACTAAAATAAGCATGTCTGGATCTTTCTTTACAGGCACTTGGCAGGAGCTACTCTCTCTCCCCATTAGCCAGAACACCAACCACCACAGGCCAGAGGTCAGCTTCAGCTTCTTCCTCCCCCAAGCCTCCTCGAGCCTCTTCTACTTCTCCAGCAAGGCCGACACGTTGGCTGGAGAAGGGCCACAAGCCCCCTTCACCCTGGGAGGCAGCCTCTCGGCACCCCTTGGGCCTGGTGGATGAAGCCTTCCCCGACAACCAGAGCCTCCAGCAAAGCCTGGTTTCGAGCATCCACCTGGCAGCCCAGCGCAAGATTTTGCCCGAGCCGCCGGCAGAATGGAAGGCCAGGGTTTCTTACAAGCCCCCGCAGAAAACAGGCAGTCAGACTTGGAGCCAGAGCCAAAGCTGCAGTTGGGCGCCACTGCCATCTTTTGTGTCCCCAACAAGGAGCGCCGTGCCCAGCCCTGCAGGTAGTGCTGGTTACAGGTCTCTGCCCAGACAGTGGCGGCCTCAGAGGTCCATGACAGAGGGGAACCTTGGGCCGTCAGTGTCCTACTCTGAGTATAAGAGGCCCCTGGGAAACCAAACTTACAAGTCTGTGTACAGCAGTAACACCTGGAGTTGGAAGCGGTAGGATTCACCCAAAACTGTGACATTAAAATTAAAAATCCTTTATTCCACCCCACATTCATGTGCATTTAAACATTCTTCTTTAACATAATCAGCGACGCAATAATACAGTGAGAGGAGGTGATGAGAAAAGTATAATGAAGTCAATATTTTGAGTTATTGTTAGATTTCTCTAGATTTTGATCTGCTTATTAGTTTTTTAAAAAAATCTTTCTATTTTTGCTGTCAAATCTTTAGAATTAAGTTGCATTGATTAATCTTGCATTTGGAGAAAAAGATGATTGCTCAAAGATTCTAAGAAAAGTTGTTGATACTTTTTCAATACTTTTTGATACCACATTTAAAACATTACAGTCATAGGAAAGGGATTAATCTCACAAGCTTCTGAATTTCACAAAGAAAATTCTCTAGGTGGGGGTATCCATCGGAAAGAAAGTGTTGTTACAAGAAACCCAGCATGATTAACCAAGTTCATGTTATTGGATAGATATTAAATTTATATACAACAACAACAAAAAAAACATTCTAAATATCTGCATTTTGAGCAAATTTGAACTTATTAACTCGCCATGTTTGGTCTGCACTGGTAGTGTGACATCATCTGGCCACAGCCCTTCTTTGCCTGTACTAGCTCTTTTCACGACTGACCACAAGACGTGCATGTAAACAAGTCAGTTTTCAGACAGCTTGGTAAGCAGTGCATCTCACGTGTGGAGAATTTAGACCGGTAAAGTGTCGCAAATTTTTTCCATGCTCCACAAGCAATTTTTGCCCTGAATAGACAAGAAATTGGTATTCTTTCAGACACGGGTATTTGAGGGCATGGTCATTTGTTATAGGTGCAGCCAAATAGAGCACCCCGCTTTACTTTGCTTAGACTGCTGTTTGTGCAGTCTAAGCAAAGTTTTGGTGAAGCCATGTTGGACATGGATAACCTGACACGCCAGATGGATGTGTGAAACACATCCATCTGGGAAAGCTTCAATAGGAAACGTTTGAGAAAAGGCAGAGGCTTTGAAAAAAGTGATTGGGTGGACGTTCTGTCTGTCACATCTCTAGAGTGTTCACACTGCAGTTGAAAGTGACCTGAATCTGATTTTTTTGCTCACATGTGCCTCATCTCTGATTTTTTTTCTGACAGTGTGAACAGCGAAAGTCACATTGAATCTGACCGTTTCGAATCAGATTCAGGCCACTTTGGTATGTGGTTCTAAATCAGATACGTATCTGATCTTTTGGAATTTGACTGAGGTGTGAAAAGGCAAGCAAAAAAAATCAGATCTGAGAAAAGATCAGAATTGAGCATTAAGGTCTGCGGTGTGAATGTAGCCTCTGACTCTTAAGTCGGAGCAACCCCCATTTCTGCCAGTTACAAGCTGGTAGCAAATGGAACATCTGCCATCCAACTTCCGAGGTAAATGGACCACAGCATAAATACAGCCCGTTTTATAACAAGGAATAAACATGAGACGCAGAGCCATGAGGATACATAAAAAGAACAGGGAAATGCATGGAAAGCCAAGACAGTGCACAGGTGCACTTAGAGCCCCAAACTTACATTAATTGTGATATCTGATGCTATTTTATGCAGGCTAATTTGGATCTGTCTTTAAACTGACTGTGCCATAGCCTTAATGTTGCTCTTTATGCTTGCCTCACATGTTCCTCTCTGTTGCTTTCTTACTTGGGAAATGAGTATGGAGATCCTGTCATCATTATTCTTTAACTAGAAAATGTCCCAGGGACTTGCATCACACCGCTTCCCCAGAATTGCATGACAATACAGTATGATCAAGATTTATCATACTGATGAATCCCAAGTGCAAAATGCATCTGTCTAATGAAGCTGTTCTCTAAACTTCCACTATTTGTGAAACTTTCTGTTTCAACAGCAGTACAATCTGTCACAGGAAAGATAAACACAGCCGGTTTGTGCTTTTCAATTAAGCCCACTTAAGCATTTCTTTGTAGAGACTCATTTCCACTTGTACAGATGCATTTATTTTAAAAAGCTCCTGACATGGGTACTATACACTGAATCATGTTGGGATGTTTATTGAGGTGAAACTTATGAAGACTTACAGAGCTGAGACAGCAGGGAGACACAGCCAATATTTTATCCTTTCACAAGCCTTCCAAGGCCAGCTGCTGAGAAGCATCCCTACATCATGATGCTGCCCCCACCATGCTTCACAGTGGGGTATGTGTGGTGATGTGCAGTGTTTGGTGTCACATTTAGTCAAAATGCAAATATCTTGTGATGTTTTTTTGTTCAGTATACTTATAAGAAATACAAATATCTATCCAATAGTGTGAATTTGTCTGATCATGCAGGGTTCCTTAAAAAAAAATTAAGGGGTATGAATGGGGAAAAAAGGTGGAAAGGTTTAATAGGAACAAGCTCTATCAGGGTAACTCAAAACATTTGAGAATGCCCCTAATGTTTATTATATTATGCTTGCAAAGAAAGGCTGTCTCTAGAGTTTAATTACCTTTATACTGGTTTCATTTCCTGCTGTGGATGTAAGTATCTAGCATGCTGGTTCTTGCGGTGATCGTATTCTCTTCTATGATATTCCTTTGTGAATTTTGATCCATAAAACTTGAGGATGAAGTGTTCAGATCAGGAATTCTTTTTTTCTACTGACAGAACACAGTTGGCAATGCATCAGATGTGTGAGGCTTGAAATTTTGGGACAGGTTAGTGCTATAAGTCAGAGTGTTGTGGGTGGACACGTTGTTATGTAAGCTTTAATAAGTGAGATTAATTCACTTATTTGCCAGGAAAGATTTAATTGGTGCATTAGCATGTGGCTGCTAACTATAGAGAGAGAAGAGGGGAGCTTAGAATGTTGCATAGTTTCTCTCAACTTCAGCTTACTGTGTACATCGTCACATTGCCGCCACTGTACCTGTTAAAAATCGAAGTATGTTGGGAAGAGATTTAATCAAGCATTGCTTAAAGTATGTTGCATTTTCTTTTGGTTTTGATAGAGACTTGTACTCATCTCCAGGGACTTTACCTAGGTTGATGTTTCCACAGAGTGTACATAATGCGATTCTCACCAAGCACTCTCATGAAAATAAATACGATTTATTGCACCGCACCATGTTGTTTCTGGACTGACTCACCGAGTCTGAGCATACTGGAGTGTGTTTTTGATGATTACGCTGTTAACACTTTTTATGATCATAATGAAATATCAGTAATCGATTTCTGAGCTATTCCTAATATGGATTCACAAAGTGTTTTACAAAATAAATACATCCAAAGCACTGTCACTAACTGCTCTGTGTGTTTGTGCTCTTTACTCTCTGAAACACTTGGCTCTCAGCCATTTGTCGCTCGCTGTGCCATCCCATGAAGCTTTTTGTATGATGTGTTGTCTGGACCAGTCATTGCTCCGTATCCAGAATAAAGGGGGAGGACTTGTTCTCATGGTGACCAGCAGTTACATAATAACAGAGGGAGCCTACTGTACCCATTACAGAATGAGAGATAAGGGGACAGAGCGACATGATTGATTGATATTATTTTCATACCAATTTAGAAATTGAGAATGCTGTGTAGGATTTAAACGCTGGTTACATTTTGGAGCTTGAATGAGAATATATTTCTAAGTAAGCCAATGAACTTGCTTTCTTATCAGTCAACCTTGCCCCACTGGTCATTGTGCCTATACAAGGTACTCACACCCTTAGATGTTTTTCTCCACTCCAGAACATTCACCTTGTTGTCTTTAAACCATTTCTGTCTAGCTTTTACTGTATGCTTCAGGTCATTGTCTTACTGGGAAATAAATCTTCTCCCAAGTGGTAGTTTATTTCAGGCTGAATAAGATTGACCTCCAGGTTTTTTCCTATATTTTGCCACATTCATTTTACGCTCTACCTTAACAAGCCTTCCAGGGCCAGCTGCCTAAAAGCATCCCTACAGAATGTTTGTTTTTGTGGTGATGTGCAGTGTTTGGTGTTATAGTATCTTGTCTGATGGCCAAAAGAGCCTAATCAGACCAAAGAACTTTCTTCCACTTGATTACGGAGTCTCCCACATGCCTTTTGGTGAACTCTAGTCCAGATCTGATATGAGTTTTCTTCAACAGTGACTTTCTCTCCCATAAAGCTTTGGCTGGTGAAGAACCTGGGCAACAGTGTGCAGATCTTCTCCCATCTCAGCTGCTGAAGCTTGTAACTCCTTCAGAGTATTCATAGGTGTCTTGGTGGCATCTGTCTGTTGCACAGTCACTCAGTTTGTGAGGACGGTCTGATCTAGGCAGATTTACACATATTTCTTTCATTTCTTGATGATGGATTTAACTGAACTCTGGGGCTTCTTTAGTGCCATGGAACCTTTTTTGTATCCATCCCCTGATTTATACTTTCGGTAACCATTTATCTGAGTTGCTTGGAGTGTTCTTTTGTCTTCATGGTGTAATGGTAGCCAGGAATACTTTTAAAACAGTGACTGGAGCTACCACACACGGGTGTCTTTATACTACAATCACTTGAGACACATTCCCTGCATTCAGGTGATCCCAATTTCACCAGTTGTGAGATTATTAACACCAGTTGGCTAGAACTCTGTTGAATTAGGTCAACCACTTTGAAGTGGGTGAATATTTATGTGGTCACATATTTTACCTAACATGTTTTTATTAAATTGGCATTACTTTGTAGAAATCTGTTTTCCCTTTGATATTAAAGAGGGTTTTTTGTGTATTTGGTCAAAAAAGCCAAATTATATTAACTGATTGATTTATAAAATCAATAAAAGGGTAAAACATCCAAAGGGGATGAATACTTTTAATAGGCACTGTATTTATTTCTTTGAATGTTAGAAATTAAGCAGGTTATACTAAAAGGTAGTTAATGAATTGTGCAGTGGCTGGGCCTTTTAGGCTTTATCACACAATGGTATTCAAGACAAAAAGTGTCTGATCAATATGCAGGCCCTGAGGGAAACATATTCCCAAGCTAGATGTTACTGAATATATTTGGTGTGCAGGGCCAAATTACTGCTGACACAATTTTATTTTGATGTTATAGCTTTGTCAGGAGTCTCTAGGAAGTGTTTTATTTCCTTTTGTGTCTTTCATTTAAGGTTTATAAGGGATGATGCAACATCACAGCAAAAAAGACCCTCAGACCATTGCTGCTACAGTTACTCATCCGCTGTCTTCAAAGGTTCTTTGTGTTTAGATGTGGTTTTATATATGTTTATTTGTTGGTTGTAGTCTGTGATCCCTTCAGGGGTTCTTTTGCTTATGTGTCTGGTGGATTGTTGTTGATTTTGACAAAAGACACATTTGCACCATGAGTGAAGTTATCAACCGAGTTAGACTTTCCACCTGTGGCTTTAGGTGCTCCTAAAGTACACATTCATTAGAATGTATTGCCCTGCTGTTTTTTGCATGTTTCTCACTAATCAGTAAGTAGGATGCAAGTGGAAATATGTAGCTGAAATATGTTAAGCAGCTGAAGCTTAGCTAATGCATAGAAATGATTTTTTTTTTTACATTTATTTGAAAATCGGGCCCCCAGAGCATCTGCTAAGATAAAAAGCTGACCCTTGTACTAATGTCATTGATGACCCCTGGTATAGTGCAGAATACATAGTAAACTGCAAACTATATGTGCCCCTACAATATCAACTTCTTGCTAGCTATTTCAGCTGTATATAAATAAAGCTGTGTACTTCCACTTTTTGCTTGTACTCAATGCCTTGCATTAACATTACATTTTGCCCAGTTAAAGTTTTATTTTAGTGACTGGGGTTATTAATGAAGTTGTTTAAGGTGTTTTTTTTTTTGTTTGTTTGTTTGTTTTTTACCATTACTCATAAATTTGATTTCTACTCTCTTAAAAATACTTTTTAATCTCCAAAATGTTCTGGTGTTATAATTTGATTCTGCATGCTATGGCTAAAGTAGCCCTAGGCTACAAACATGATGGAACTAGAGGAACTGATAGATCATTCAGAGCTACTGTATTAACAGTAGCAGAGGGACAGAGAGGGCTTGGGTCAAAGGAAGCAGTAGTGGCAGCGTTCTAAATATAGTCTCCCCTCCGCACTAAATACCAATGACAACAGACAACATGCAGTCACTCTGTCAGTCCGATCAGGCTGCAGCCCCCCTCTTCCCACCCACAAGCCCCAGAGCTGGGGAGTGCCAGCACCCACACGAGTTACACTGCCTCACTTTTCTGACTTCCTATACTGTGGGGAGAAGCAGAGATCAAGACTTCCCCCCTGAGGGACCTTCAGGACAGGTAAGCCATCACTTGGGCTCTCCACAGGTGTGCTGTGCAAGTCTAATGGGGCACTTGAAATAAAGCATGATTCTCTCTAACATCACACAGCCTTTCCTTCCTCCTTCAATAACCATGCTTTTCAAGAATGTTTGTCATTTTTGTATTATTGCTTAGCCCTAAAAGATCCTGAAGGTAATTTTCTTGATGTAGAATTAAATTGAAAACTTTCTGTCCACCTTTTGAATCAAAAGCGATGTTTCTAATATGATGGAGTGATTTGCATACTGAATAAAGGTCGTGACTTGATGTGAAACACTCCTTTGCTCCATCAGGACACTGTGAAATGTCTTAGAATGAAATGTTTGTGTGCAAACTTTCCACTGTGCTATTTCATCCTCCATCTCACGTGTGCACTGTGACAGCGCCATGCTCTCTATCTGTGTCCTTTCAGCCCACTTGTGTAATTTCAAACATATTGATTCCCAGAGCCCTGACACAGCTGGTTGCCATGTCTGAAGAGCATGTGCTTGGCGTTTAACAGCCCAAGGTTATTTAAAGGGATGTGCTAACTTCGCCCTTTTCACTGCCCCAATAAATTCTGTCTGCTCCGTGGGTCTTTGTGTGAGGTGGTGGTCGACATCGGCCAATCGATGGAGAACATGCTGCCGTGTTGTCTTGCTGTATGTTTGAACAGGCTGTACTGATGTGAGCTGTCTCCTGTGACTTCTTGCTTTGCCCGTGACTCCCCAGGGGCAGCCATGTCACAGTTCTCCACCATGACGACCAGAGAGAGGAAAATGCAGGCCGCAGCAATCTGCAGAGAGGTCCAAGCCCTGGAAGGTAGCCTCTTCACTGATCCCTATGAGCTCACTCTCTCTTTCTCTTGAGCGTCCTGTCTCTGCTTCTGTTTCTCTCCCACCTTCTTCTGGCATCCTTGATCCCTTTAATTAAACACCATACATGTTTACTTCTCAGACATTTTACTGCTCACCCTGTTGGACACAAACATGCCGTGGACCATGCCAGATTCACTTTAAAGAAGATATGAGCCCACCATATGCCAGAGCAGCAGTTGCCAACCCTGCGCTGACTATAAATACACTAATGAATACTTTTATGGGCCAAAGTAACTAATCCCTTTGTCGTTTTCCTTTGAACAAGCTATTTCAGGGTGTGGACAACTGAGTGGCCTGGGATAGGAAGGGTCTGAAGGCTACTGACAGCTGAGAGATATTCTGGCAAATTATTGCGTCTCACACTTGAATATAGGCCGGTGACATCTCCATGATCAGCATGCAGGAGCTAGCACACAGCGCTAACCACAAAACAAGCACCGGGCATGAGTGGATTACCAGGAGAGATAATTCCTCGTTCATCATATTGGCAGGAATACCACGTCAGCACTCCCCGAGAGCCTCTCTGCAGCAGGGTTTTTTTCTCTGTGTGAATACATTTTTATTCAATGAGGTTTGATTGGAGGGATCATAGGGAATCAGAAAAAAACGTGTGCACAAGCATTTAGTTGCTAATGGAAGCCTTTAACTTATTCTCTTGTATACAGATGTAGAGATGGATCTTGGGAAGAAAGTAAGCATACCAAAGGACATCATGCTGGAGGAGCTATCCTTGGCCTCAAACCGGGGTTCCCGACTCTTCAAAATGCGCCAGAGACGCTCTGAAAAATACACATTTGAGAGCATCCAGAACCAAAACAACAAGCAGATCAATGTAAGAAGAAAGTCTGATGCATACCCACTGATAACAGGGATGTTGTGCATGCAAAAATTCATGGGGAACTATACTAGGGTGGAGGTCTAGAGCAGTGGTTCCCATTCTTTAATGAACTGAATCTTTTGTTTTACTTTATAAGTTGTAAATTTACAGAAACGTGCTTCTTCTGTGTTAATTCTGCCAACAAACATTTTGGCAACACTTACTTTTAGGGGGCCATAATTACTGTAATTTAAGGGTGATTATTAATTTCATAGTAATAAGTATAATTATGTAGTCATTTCTCAAGAATAAGGTGGTATTTACCTAGTAATAACTTTAGAGATCACTATCCTCTTGAAAAATAAGATGACAGTTTTTCTATATAAGTTACTTTATAATTCCCAGGTAATGTCTTTTTTATGGCCAACTAAATTAAAGTGAGTCCTTCCTGAATAATTTTCAAGTAACTTTTGGGTAATTTCTGAACGCCTTCATTAATAATTTCTTGAAAACTTCCTTCATGATTCATAAGTTATTGTTACATTTTTTTTGTTTGGTTTTTGCACATCAGCCTAAAAAGTTAAAGTGTGCACTTTTTCCATAGTTCCCAAGTAATTTCTAGATAATTTTAAAAAACGGCTTTGTGACAAGTTACATTAATGGTACAATGTTACCAGTACTTAGTGTTATGAGGAATTACTTGATAACTAATACATTTTTAAAAGTAAATACCTCCTTTAAATTACCAGATTTACAAGTGATAACTTGATAAAATTCCATTTTATTATGAGGTAATTACCAGCGTATTCTTGAGAAAATTACAGAATAATTATATATATTAAAATGAAATTACTATGTAATTACACTAAAAATTACTAGGTTATCAGAAGTTAGTTGGGTCCCACTAAAACAAAGTATTACCAATATTTATACAAGAATTTGTTTACATTTCCAACTCATGTCCAGTCAATTTACCACAGGTGGACTCCAGTCAAGGAGTAGACACATCTCAGCAAAGACTGGAAGAAATTTCAAGTGTTTTTGGAATACTTTTGTCAGTGTGATATTTCATTTTCTTTTGTTTTTCATAAATTTACAGAAATGTCTAAAATGTCTGAAAACTTTCTGAATGCACTGTAAATCAAAGTGGCCCAGTCAGCCTGATATGTCCTTAAAAGTTTGGACAACCAAGCTTTACACATCGTCATTATCATCTAAGAGGCTAACGTTAGCTTAGCTAAGCACAAAAATTGAATCACTGGGAACTCAGCTGGCAGGAAGAAAAAAAAATCTGGTTTAAGGATCCTCACAAATCATTATCAGTCATTAAACTACAACTTAAAGACTAAAGTTAGCTTAGCATGAAGCTCGAGAGTGACGCTGCGCGCGTAAATAATATGTAGCCTACTGCTAAAGTTAAACACATTATAACTTTGTTAGTCATTGTTTACTACAAAGCTAGAGCCTAAAGGCCATGGTTCAAAACAAAAAATGTATTATATTTCCTTGTATAGCTGTAGACACAAAAAGCAGACTGGATTTTGTATGATACGAAGGGAAGAGGTGTTAGCCTGGCTTAGCTTGACAGCTAGATTTAAGGGGACACAGTTAGCCTGGCTTTGTTAGGTCTCAGCTAAAAAATGAAGTTAACAATTGTATTTCCCAAAAATACCTTTTGATAGGGAACAATCACCATCAATTATTCGAACAGCTAGCAAACAACTAGCTTAACTCTGTCTAAAGCAAGATAATGCAATCAACACAAAAACTCATGAGTCATTTTGTTCTGTTAAGCTAGAGTCAAGCTAACACAATAAGGCAACAGTTAGCCTAGCTTTGCATGCAGTGTAAAAGAAAGGGAAAAACAGCTAGCATGGATTTGTTAATGTGTAGGAAGAGAATTAATAGCCATGTTTTTCAATACAGCTTAAGATGTAAATAAAAAGTTCAAGTTAGCTCAAGCTAGGGGTGAGCAGGGCACAAGCTAATGAGGGTTCAGTTGTAGCATGCACCTTTTGCGGTGTTAAACATTTTTTAGTCGGTTTTGTTTCTGGTCATCAAACCACAACACCAGCAGGGTATCACCTACTGATGTTCAGAATTTTTGGATGCAATTTGATTGATATTTGTGGAGCCAAATCCAAAATGTCTTAGGTTTTGCCCTGCTCTCCCCTACTCTTCCTAGCTTAGCTTAGCTTATTGTGGCTTAGCAAAGTTTCATGTAATGATCGGATGGAGTACTGGGTACAATAAAATCACAAAAGCAAAAAGGCTCTTGTTCTTTTTGCTAATATAGCAGCAAACACACTGTGATTAAGGAGTAAGTGCAACATTGTCACACTGTCGGTGTTTTTCTTCACCCACAGCACTTATTTCCCCTCCATCACGTTAAAGAACGTTCACACAATACCTTACATCCTGACAGCGTATATGTGGAAAAGATTAAGCACTTGAAGTGTTTATTCGGCTCGTGTTGCAGACATGGAGTGGCACAGTTGTTTAAGTCATAAGTAGCTTTATTAATGTGTCTTTTGTGTATGAGTTGGAGGTTTGCCAAGTCAATATTTGCTTTTCTAAGCAGTACTTATCTAAACTTGATCAGGTCAAACAAAAACTACAGCTCTCAGTGAATCTAAATCAAGAAAAAAATAGCCAAGTTTGTCTTTCTTCTATCTCATTAATTGGCTGATTAACTCTATGAATTTGTGTGGCACCCTTATGTGTTTTTCATTGCACCCTTTAAGACCACAGATAAAATAATTATTACACTTCAGAGAAGTTTTTTCTCCCCATCTTTGAAGTGAGTGGGACTCACATCTCTGGTTTGTTTATTGCTCAAGGCAATGGAGGGATTTTGTTTCAAGTTGTCAACATTTCCTGAGGAAGTCCTGGAGTAAGTCATCATAAATATCTTTCAGAGGGATGAAAGCCGGCTGCTCAGGCTGCAGTTTCATTTCTTCCCAGCCTTACAAAACAATGTGTCTTATGTTGAGATGAGTGTGCACATGGACTATTTTTCCGCTTGTTGTTGCTGCAGGAAAACATGTAAAAGGGCAAACAAGGTTAACAGCGTTGATGGGAAAAAACGGCAGGCTGCAGAGCTAATCTGGTACATTTCAGTGTGCATCCAAATCACATTTCCCATATAAATTCAATCTATGTAAATATGCCAGACTATATGAAAGAGCCTTTTACCATCTGTCACAAACAGTTTAATATTTAATGGCATACTTTACTGCTGACAAACATCCTCACTATATAGTCCACTTTATAGCTGTAACTGGAGTCTACACAATTTTCTACAGCATATGGAGTTTGCAAATAATTCTGAACTATCATAAAAAAATCCTTAAAGCTGCTAGAAATTAAGCTTAACATTTTTGCAACCTTGCTGCATTTAGCTGATTATTGTCTCCCAGCTCTCACAATCAATCACAGCTCACTCTCACAAGGCGGACCATTTAAGCTGCATACAATCTTTTTTCGAATGTAGGTGTTTTTTCATAAGAAACTGAACTTCATAAGGTGTAGGTAGCAGGTAGCAGAGAACCAAATTTTCATTTTCATGGAGGAGTTTCACATATAACGAGAGAAAATCTGTTTTAAAGATGCCTACATATTCCAAGTTGAGCTTTTGAGCTTTTGAAAAGAAAAACACAATTGCAAACTTTTTGAAAGAAAACACAATTGCCTTTTTTTGCTAATGCTCCTTGATTGTGGCTTGATTATCTTGATTAACTGCGATCAGTCAATGAAGGATCAAAGTGCTCATAGAATCTGAAAAAAAAAAGAAAACTCAAACAAGCAGAGAATGTTTGAAAGCTACAGCTCCCTTACTTGAGAATTACCTCTCAGTCCCAGGACATACCAAACTTTGTTTAACTTTTACTTTATTCTCTCTGCTCTGTGATCTTTCTTTCAGGACATAGTGGTCTCTCAAACTGAGAACGGGAATGCCACAGACAAACAGACTCCTGAGAACAACTTGGAAGCAGAACAAACCCCAGTTATGAAAGTTGTGCCAAATCCAGACAGTATCGCCCCCGGTAGGTAACACTGGTGATACAATGTACCAGTGAACTGGAACACCAGTGTTTTCAATGAACACAACACCATTGTAGGGGTGATATAATGACCAATTAACTTCTGTTAAACTTAGTGACCTTACTGCGGCTCAGACCCAATATACCCTGCTGCCCCTACAACTTAGCCCTACCCCTATGTTTTTCAGGTTCACATCTAGAGGTAGGTAGATGAGGGAGACTTAAAAGGAGGGAGTAACAGTAATCAATCTGGGAAGTGACCAGAGTGTGACTTATATAAATTTAATACCGCTGAGTTTGAGGAAATTGTATAAGAACCAGGATGAAAAGCAGATAAAAAGTGCCAAAAACGGGTTACAAGGCAAAAACAGACAAAAAGAGAGAAAAAAAATGGAATAACAGCAGCAACAATGGACTTAGAAAGGCAAACAGGGGCAGAAAAAAATGGTGAAAAGCAGATAAAAAGTGCTAAAAATGTATGAGAAGTTGCAAAATTGGCAAAAATAGATTAAAAGAGATGGAAAATGAGATAGCAACAAAGATGGGTTAGCAATGCAAAAAAAAGGGGCAAAATTGTCATGAATAAATGTTGAAACATGATTAAAAATCACCAAAAATGGGTTGGTTTCTGTTTATGCTCTTGACAACTACTGATGGCTTATCACTTAAAGGGTCACTTCATTTTGCAGGGTAAGACTTCACTGCTACCCCTTGTTACTCTGTTCTAAGAGGCAAAGGGGCAAAAATGATGGGTATGGGGGTGTAAAGTTAGAATTTGGACTTAGCCTTTGTCACAGTTTCTGCACAGTACTATTTCTTTATAACACCGACAAATCTAGCCCTGAGCAGTGTTGTTGTTTATCTTTGGTTTTCGCTTTCATGTCTTGCTAAGTTGAACTTCTTCCTTTTTTATTTCATAGATGTATTCACAGATTTGATGTGCCATACAGTTCAAAAGAAGCAGCACTGCTTCTCATGGATGTGCTGTGTTTTGATAAGGGTTCAACCTCTCCTTGTTGTTTGTACTTGTGCAGGCTTTGATCATAGAGAAACATTTGTCTCCTGCCTGGAATCTACTGGCCTCAGGCAGAAAATGATTACACATTTTTACTCAACTTTCTCTCTGCCTGTCTCGGATCTTTCTCTGTCTTTCCATCTTCACCCCACTCCTTTGTTTCTTGTCTACTCCTCCACATTCCTTTTACCCCCATGTTTTTCTAAATCCTCCATCTTCACAATCAGCTCTGACCATCTTTCCCAAAAATTGTTGAGTTTTACCCAGGGAAGTATTTCCTGTTTGCCTCTCGTGCCACTGATACCATCAGCTTAGCACTCACATCCTCCCTCAATTCTGCTTGGTGGACACCAAGCTGATACTGATTTAGGGATGAGCGTACATCCGTGCAGGGTTGGGGTTTTATTTCTGGAGCTCAGGCCCAGACGCCACCCGTCAGAGTCTGAATGAAGTCACTCCAGCTGCAGCAGGAATCAGGCCGAAGTGCATTAGGTATCAAATGGTTAGAAGTCTTAAAATAGCACAGTCATGTACCCAGGGGTGCATGTCTGACATCCCTGCACTGGGGGAGAAATATCTTGGCAATCAAGTCATATACATGAGATTCATTAAAACAGGTTGATGATAATTTGCTGATTGTATGCTAAAAATGTTTGTCCATTTTAAGATCATAGCATTAAAAAATCAAAAACCCCATGTTTTTAAATGTTGCCACATTTTAATGCTTTAGAAAACTCCTATGTGCAAAAAGCCAGTCTCCTGGCTCTCTTTCTGCCTCTTTTTAGCGCTTTTTGGGATCCCTCTTTCATCTCGTGACAGAGCTGGGAGTGTGACAGTCCTCTCCCACAAGAATATCAACTCAGCCAAATGTCCAACAACACAAACAATATTCCACCAGCCTCAGATAAAATTCTACCCAATGTTTTGTAATAGAGCTTCCCTCCCTCTCTCCCAAAAATCAATAAAAAAAAAAAGCCTGTAAACTTCCGCTGCAGGTCTGTTTGGTCTCTCCTGCTTCCTCTTCAGAGCAAAGCATAAACTCAGGAAGGGGGATTGTTCATTGTGAGAGGTTAGGACGTGACATGACGCCCTGTGTTATGTAACGCCTGAGCTAGCAAAGCCCCCCCTGAGTGAAGCGCTGCGTTTGAAGGATAGTGCTTTGGAAAGGCCTGTCCCATCAACACACATGGAGTACACAGGGAGACATACATGCAGCCATGCGCATTCTTAGAAACACAGGGAAGCTGCCATTTTAATTTACTTAGCTGTGAACATTAATGAGGGAAAACAAGAGGAAGGTCTGGTTGATTTTTCCACTCAGGTTGATATTAATAACTTACATATTGTACATTCATTGCTATATCACATGATTTTATGTCAGCTATTTTTTTCTTTTTCCTTCTAATTTAATTCCCCCTCTTATTTTGCAAAACAGACCATGTTGTTCTTCTCGCAATTAAAACATATTTATTTGATTCCATGTAATACTCATTGCCAAAAAGCTCCAAAGGGCAGAAAGCAATAAAATTGTAACCTCAGGATCTAGGCATGGCATGGTACAATGTGACCAAACTTCTTACGCCTACTCATGAGCAGCTGACTGGTGCATCCAAAAAAACCGGGCCAGCTTTCTTTGGGCCTTCTGTTTGCTCTCTGTGTTCTGGCAAAATGTTCTAAATTGGTTTTAAAGTCTCATTTTAGTACCAAAAATTTAGGGGAAAACCCAAACCTGAAACCAGACTAGTAAAAATAAAAAGTTTGACTCAAACTTTGTTTTCTGTCTGTTTTGAAACTTCCCCTAGGATATGGAGGTCCTTTGAAAGACGTTCCTCCAGAGAAGTTCAACAGCACAGCTGTACCAAAGTCCTACCACTCGCCCTGGGAGCAGGCCATCATCAACGACCCTGCGTTGGCTGACACTATTGTTAACTGTATGCCTGCACCTGAGCCGCAACCAGACCGACCAGGATACAAAAGTTTCAACAGGTAACAGCTTTATACCCCAAATACGGCACCGTAACAAAGCTCCTCTTCTTCTATGCTTTTCTACTTTTACACTGAATCAACAAAAGCATTGTTAAAGTGCAGAAGGCATGTTAGAGGCCTAACATATACTCCCAGGCATGCACACATAGGCTAGGCAGTGATTCTTAACCATGGGGCCACGGCCCAACGCCTGCTAGTGGGCTGCCAAAAAAAAAAAAAACCTTATTTTTACCCTTGGGCCATGAGGGCCGCAAGAAGTATTGGCTGTGAGACGATCAGTTGTAATACACCTCCCCTCCTCTTGGTGGCAGTAATGCGTCAGGCAGTTGACTAACAAGCTTAAACAAGCAGAAGAATACAGCCGCAAGTCTGGAGCAGAAGTCATGAATAAGTTTGTTAAGCGAAAAAATGATGATGAAAGTACGAAAGCGGATTAGGGCCATTTTTGATGGATAAAATAATTTTGGGCAAGTCGAGCTTAAAGTTGAAATTTCGAGAATAAAGTTGACACACAATTTTGAGATTAAAGTCGAAATGACGAGAAAAAAGTGGAAACTTATTATTAACAGCGGATCATAGACACTGTGTGTTTATGTGGCAAAGAAGGAATCTCTTTGTTGTTAAATCCAATGATAAGGTATAATTTCACATATTCACTGATATGAGGCATAAGGCTGTAGAGACAGTCATGATTCTCTTTTATTGTCTTAAATACTCGTACATTAACAGGAGCACAGCAGCGCTCTTTTCTCTTTTCCTCTTCCTCTTCCGTCTGATCACCTGTAAGTACATTAGATATAGTTATCGAATACAAATCAAATCAAGAGTATGATTTCCGATTCAGTGTTAAAATGTGAATGGGCCCTCGGCCCCTCTGTACTGGAAAGGTTGGGCCCCGAGGTCAAAAAGGTTAAGAACTCCTGGGCTATAGCACAACTTCTCCCTGCTTACTCCAACATTTTACAACAATGCTCTTAATTCTCTATTATGCCTGTGTTACTACCTCCAATGCTGGCACAGTAGAGGAACAACTTCAGCCTTCATTACAGGTGTTAAAGTCCTGCTTTGAGCTAGGAACATAAAAGGGGTACAAAATTACATTTTTTTGGGAAAAATGTTGACTTAAATTTGAATATTTTGTTCTGAAATAAGTAAAAAGGATTTGCATCAGAACCATATATATTTAATGTCTATGATTCTGAATTGATTAAAAAGTTACAAGAATCAATATTTTTAAACGTACTTTATTATGTCCTTGGTGTGTTTCCAACTGCAGACCTGCTACAAGTATTTTCCTCCATGTGCCATTACAGAAACAGACGCTGCGGGAGGCATTAGCATGTGCTGTTAGCATTAGCAGCGCTAGCTCTTAGTGTCAGTTATAGTTAAAATGCTGTGTCCGGCACACTTACGCACTGCTTGCATTGTCTATGGAGTCCTGAGTTACTCACGCTTCATCTCCACAAACGTATGTGACTGATGTCCGTTTTTCTGTAGATATACGGACGATGCCCCCTAGGGTCCAACGCAAGGAACTGCACTTTTTTACGGACAGTTTTAAACCTGAACTACCTGTAGCCATTAAGGGAAAAAATAATATTGTCCATATTTTTGCCATCAAGCAGCTTGGAATATGTGTTTACTGGAATTACAGAGACAAAACAAGACTATTATTGCATATCAAGAAATAATTGTAGAAGTTGGCCCACCAGGAAAGTAGCATGGACATATGATCGATTGAACGGGCTGAGCTAAGCTAACTTGTTCAGCCATTTAAATGTTTTTTTGTATCAAATAACCAATCTAACTATCCCTTCCAACTCTTCACTTAAATGTTTAAATCCATCTTATACTACCGAAATGATCTTATGAAGCTTCATATCGACTGATCAATCATGCTATATGCTATATTTCATATCAAAGTTGCATCTAATGTTAAGCTAATAAATATGACTCGTTGTAGCCTGTTTGTTAGCAGCTGGTCTCCAAAATGTATCACAAAAGTTCAACATACTCGTGACACATTCTGGATAAAAATGTTATGGTGAAGAGGAGTTTTGCAGGCAGGTTAGACATCACAGAGATTCCCATAGGAAAGAATAGACTTCCAGTTGACTTACCTCAGTAACTATACATATGTGGAAATAATCTGAAAGGATTTGTTTCCTTTATCTAACTCACAGTGACATCTCTTTGATACACCTGCAAGGCAAAACCTTTGCTTACTCTACCTTACTGCATTTCCTTCACAAGCCCAAGACAGCCACCGCTACAAAGCTTGTTTTTGTTTTTTTGACTCTGTTGCATGCAGGGTAGCAACTCCATTTGGTGGATTTGGCAAGGCACCCAAACCTCCACCCATCAAGTCTTCCAACATGGAACCTCTCCTCGACTACCCTGAGCTCCAGGCGAACACAACCATCGATCGACCTTCCTTCAACAGAGCTGCGCTGGGCTGGATGTCAGCAGGCAATTCAGTGTCCCTCCCAATTGTTTCTCTTGAGCCTGTGCTCATCCCTGAGTCAGATGACCTTTGAAACCCTAATGAAGCCATGTCTTGTTAGTTAAGACAACAGAGATTATAGTAAGCGGGGCAACATGTTGAGTACAGGCAAAAGTGTCCTATTGAACCTTGAAGGTTCAAGTGATCATGTTTGCAGATGATGGCAGAGTTTTCTGGGATGTTAACAAATGCACCTCTTAATAAAATAAACAATGGCTATGTACAGTAAACAAACAAAGCAATGGAATAAATGGAATTTGTTGTATATTAATGTGCATAAAGATATTTTATCTTGCAGACATATTTGTGTCTAATAAAATAGTGTAAAAAGCACAAAATCAAAGTTATGTTTGCAATTTCTATGCTTGAATGTATGTATTTTTTCCTGTAATTGTTGATAAATCAAAGATGCTTATGTTTCAGGACATGAATGCAAATCTGTAACATACTCCATGACGAGCCCACAGTCATGATTTCACGGTGAGTTGGTTGGAAGGCTCACTCGAGTGAATGATGCTTTGTCTGCGTGCTATAGTCATATGCAAAGCATAGCATCTTGTGAGAGGCCTAAGATACATGTGAGCCACTGTAACACGCCCCAAGGTTACACTGCTTGACAAATCATATCTGCCTCACTGACATGAGCAGCCTGACGGATGGGTCTCTCACCTTTTGGCGATGCCCAGATGACAGGATGGGATTGATGGTAGGGCGGCTTGATGAGCTGTGCCCACTCCTTATCTGTCTGTGTGTTTATTACGACAGCACTTAGGAATTTATCTCAAAGATAACTGGCTGAAGCTAGCAGACATGACTGATTTTTTACCGCCGACATTACAGGCGGTGCAAAGTGAAACATAGTAAGCTAACTGTGTCTTTTTTACTCATAAAGGAGCAAAGTCCATTGCACAACTTGCCGTTGTCTTAATTTTACGTTTCTGAGTTGACAAAGTGACAAAATTATGAGTTTATTAAAATTAAAATCAAAATTGTGCTTTTACCTTCTGATAGGCATTAGGTCCTCTGTAAATATAGTTGTGATGGTGATAGTTTTGTAAGATGGGCTAACTCTAAGGGTGAGAAGAAGCAGAGGATAGTGGCTATTTGGTGTTGACAGTGTGAAACATTACATCCCTTATAAATGTGGGATTACTTTCTTATGACTCATGCTTTTGTTTTCAATGAGCAGTGGTTATTTCTGCCATCAACACAGTAAAATGCTGTTAAATTTCTTCAAGCTGTACAGACAATCCCCCCCCCAGATATCAGTCTTCTGGCTGTAAGCATAGGAATATAGGGTTTGGTTATCACCTAATCATAATGCTTTGAAATATTGTGTATACTTTCTATGGTTCTAGTGCTAGCACCATAACTATGTAAAGCTTTTACTGGGTATGATATTGGAATTTTTCAATTGTGCCACTTTTGACCCAATTTTAACTAATTTTGCCTTTTTTGCCAGTTTTAACCTCTTTCTACCACTATTACCACTTTAAACCATTTTCACTACGTCTTGTCACTTTGAAACCATTTTTTTTTTTTACTTTATTAACACTTTTGACAAATTTTTGTCGCTTTTCTAACATCTGTTTTTATAATGGATTGACACTGTAAATCAATTTTTGCAACTATTAGACACTTTAAAACTGTTTTCACCACTTCTTGCCTCTTCGTGCTACTTCTTTTGCCATGTTAAGCAATTTATCACCACTATTTTTTGCCAGTTTTAACCTCTTTCTTTCACCATCTCCACTTTTAAACCATTTTCACCACATTTTACCACTTTAAAACCTTTTTTTTTTTAAACTATATTAACATTTCTGAGTCATTTTGAAACAGTCTTTTAACACTTTACCCTGTTTTTCTAATTTTTTTAAACTTTAGGTCCATTTTCAACCTTTTGGACACCCCAAAATGATTTTCACCACTTGTTACCACTTGTAAACCATTTATGCCACTTTTTCATTTTTAACTTTTTACCCATTTTTTTTTTATTGTTTTTGACACCTTTAGCCCATTTTTGCCCCATTTTTAACAGTTTTGAACCATCTTCACCTCCTCATGGCACTATAAAACAATGTCCACCTAATTCTCACTACTCCTTCTGGCCACTTTCCCCCCTAATTTTAACTAATTTTCACCACTCTTTTGTCAATATTTTACTCATTTTCACCACTTTTAAACCATTTTTACCACAGTTTGCTACAGTTAGCCCTTTTTTGCCTGTTTTGGCCACTCTAAGCCAACTTTTTTGCCACTATTACTTTAAACCAATTTTCCCAGATTTTTAAACTTCTTTTAACCAATTATTTGCCACTTTCTTGCCACTGAACTAATACTCACCACTTTTTTGCCACTTTAAACCACTTCCAGTGTCGGTCGTTCTCTGTTGGTTGCTTAATTTTGCCTCCTTGAGTAGAAATTATAACACTTTTTTATGTTCCTCCTATTTTGAGACTTAACACAGCACAATGATTCTTGGGAATTTGGATAAAACAGGTTTTAATCTTGAAAATAAAAAGTAATTTAAATTTCAAAATCTGAAGGTATATCATATTAGACCAAAGTCTTGGCTGTTCAGCCATGTATCGGTGCAACCTCATCATTTTGTACTTTTGTTTTAAAATAGGCATTTTTCCGGTTATTACTTGGTTTTTGTCAACACCGTCAGACACAATAAAAAGCACATTTTTAAAAAATTTATTTGGTCTAATATATATTTAGAGTTTTCAAATCATTATCTGGGATTCTTAGTATACATATGCTTTTAAATGTTGAATATTCACTTTTGTTCATTTTTTATACTGTTTCACGTGTACTGCTTTAAAAGATCTAACACCATACAACGTTCACTTTTAGTCTAAATAGAAAAAGTAATGTTTTTTTATTTAACAAACATATTTTAGTATTAAAAGGGACTATTAATCTAATAACTCAACACCACTGAAGAAACATATTGTAAGCATATTCATTTAAAACAAATAAAACTCCCTTTGACGGTGGTGACTTTAGAACTGGCGGTGGTGACACTAATCTGACAGTGGCTTCATTACAACATACAATTCTGAAATGTATACCACTCAAGTCAATGGCTTCTTGCTGAACAACTTTATTTAACTATTTGGTCCAAAAAATAACAATCCTGAGCACTGTGATAAACATTTTTCAAGGAATATAAGGTACAATTAAGCAATATCATTATTAAGTACCCCATCCCCATATATTCAAATATCAAATCATCATAGTAAAAAATAAAGTCATTGCCAGTAGGAATAATGTACAATGCATCACTGACATCATCTTAAACTGTCATCTAGTGCCTCCTACTCATAAAATAATACATGATATTCTTCTGTAAACTTACAGTGAATGTTAGATTTGGTTAAATGTTGTTATTGCATAGCCTAAAGGGGATATTGTATACTATGTGCTATGTAGGTGGGTAGTAGATGCACTTTGTGCATCCCAAATGACGTAAGCCAAATGAACATAATAGTGAAGTGAGAGAGGGAAGGCACACCTCATCCCCTAGGGTGGACAATATGGAAGAAATATAGGAGGAATTGCATAAATAAAGATAAAAAGAGGATAATGAAACATTACAGATCATGTTGGTATTTATTGTGATCAACAATTATATTCTAGCCTCCATTTAGGACCATTTGGAGGTTTTTGTCACCACCGTCAGACAGAAAACCTGATGGTGGTGACGTCTGATGGTGGGTGACAAAAAACCTACTCTTTCACATGATATGCATGAGTTGTTCACATTAGCCATCTTGTTTTCCCTCTGTTGCTAGCTACTTCAGACCTCTTCTTAAAAAGTATACATTTATCTCATAATCTATTCAAATATTTTTTATACAGAAGAGACAGTGTTGACATGTTATGGTTGTGACAGTAGCAGTGTCCAAAAATATGAACAAGTTTAAGAGAAAATATCAAACTTACGAAAGCTTGAGTGACCTTGAAGCATGCAATAGAGCTGAAGGTTTGAAAATGGAGTCTTCAGGAATGTAGTTGACCTTGTAGTTGCCTGATTTTATTGCTTTTTATAAATATCTGACGGTGGTGACCAATATGTGGGACACATTTTGAGCAACCACAAAATAATAGTAAATATTGTTAAAAATTCACTGTTTTTAGTTTTTAATACATATTATAATTTACATTTTCATGTGGTAAAGATATTATTCATTCAATTATTACTTTTTGTCTTTTAATCAAGTTGAAATGATTATCTCCTATCCGAGGACAACTGATTTTGTAGGCAATGGGCCAGCATAAAATCATTAAATTAATAAAGAATGAAAATAAACCTACGAAAGAACCTTACATATGTGCAAAGGATCCCCTGATTATAACCTTGATTCTTTTTATTCATGAACATGTTTTTAATTTCCAACAGAATTAGCACTTTTCTTAGTGGGACATGTTTTATCCAAATTCCCAAGAATCAGTGACCAGTAAAACTTTAATACAACAGCTGATCTTCCCAAACTGAACATGCATTCATTTGAGGATAATATGAATCTGATAAATCACATCTTTGTCTGGTTTGTTCAATTTTGTTAAAGTTATTGCTGTCTCTGTCTCCAAAAACACCAAATTCCTTCCAGATTTCTGTCATCCATGTGTCTCACTCCAGCCCTCTACTCTGCCTTAGACATTTAGGTATGTTCAGAGCGTTGTTCCAGTCTTTTTTTGGACCTTACTGAAGAAAATCTACAGGAAAACCTAAATGTGCAGCACAGAAACTGGCATCCGACAGCACCAGCCGCTCTGCCAAGTACCACAGTAAATATTGAGTAGTGTTTATCAAGGACAGGCATGAACTCTCTTTGAACTTTGATTGTAGCCATTATCAAAATGCAGCAACGGAAATATTATTGGCAGCAGACTACAGGCTGGGGGGTAGGGGAGCCAGACGGTTCGATTATTAGTCTCTAAATGTAACCAGTTTCCCCCTGAGCATGTTAGCTTTGGCATGAGATGGCACAGCAGGCACTCGGCACTGGATGATAGACTGCACAGTCTGCAGTTTGCTCAGGACAATATGGTGGCCTACTGGCTGGAACAAGTATCCTGTTCTGAAAGTTATTTGTAGAAATGGACTCTTTCAGCATTTTTGTGCAGGAGCCTAAACCTGTCATGCTTCGTCCTTCGAAAGCACTCTGAATAAGTGCATTCTTGAAGTACCTGACAGCATGCTTAAGCCTGCGGGAAACAAATAAACACCTTTTTAGTGAGCACAGAAGCCCCTGATAGGAATGTAAGACTGGAGTGACGTCTTGTTATGTAACAACACTCCCGATAAGATGGGAACATGCTGGTTTTGGTGTTCGACTGCTGCAGGAAACATCAAATTCTACATCATGATAAGCTTTCACCCTGACCTAGCTCAGGCTAAAGCAGAACATCTGGCCTTCAGCATCTTTATCAGCACTTAACAATGGACTCTGCTGCTGTTGCATTCCCAGTCAAAGCTGAACTCCCTCGGGTTTCCATCTGCACACACAGCACCGAATGTTAGTGAGTGTGCAGCGTGCTGCTGACACAGACAACCGCTAAAAGGTTGAGCCACATGACCAGCCAATAACCCAGGAGGATTTGTGCAAATGTGCATGTGTTGTGAAGGTAAAAAGTACAAGGACACTGCATTACCTAGAGGGAGACATATGGTTCTCTGAGAGGTTTTTTAGGACATAGGAACTCTTCTGTAAGGTTTTGACTT
The DNA here is from genome assembly GCF_018320785.1 of Cheilinus undulatus. Taxonomy (NCBI): domain Eukaryota; kingdom Metazoa; phylum Chordata; class Actinopteri; order Labriformes; family Labridae; genus Cheilinus; species Cheilinus undulatus. The sequence goes on from NC_054886.1 coordinate 18,359,831, forward strand.
GATATCATTTTGTGTTCCTATGATTGGATGATTGATGGACGTGTGCAGCAGGTGTTCATTCCTGCCGCAAAGTGCAAAGCCAAATGGTATATCTAAAAATATGGGTGCAATTAAGGCATCCCAAGGGTCAATAGGGTGGTGTTGGGTTGCGATGAGATGGGGTAAAAGGGGACAGGGCATGCATACCACTCATGCAATGAGGTAAAGTGACGCAGTAGGGGTTAGGTATGTTACACGCTGAGAAAATGTTCAGTCCATCAAGTGTCAGCAGGTTGTACGAGTGCAGATTCCTATGTTCATTCACAAACAATGCTCGAGCGTGCATGTGCAGTTCTTTTTGAAATAAAGGTCTAAAACAGAAAATCAACACAGCAGGAACTGCTTTCTGCAAGGCTGCGCTCTGTCAGGCTAGTAATTAGCTTGTTTGGACAAATGAACATTCAAGTCTGAGTTCCTGTTTACTTGGGAGAGCCCTTGAGACCAATTAGAGCATGTTTTTCACAGTAATCTACCCTTTAAATTTAACCTCAGGGGGCTCATCTATACTCCTGATCGGTCAATATACGTTCATCCCTCTTTGGTTGTAAAGAATTATTAACTAACAGCATAGCAAAGGATGGAACTCTGAGGCCTTTAAATGATGAGTACATATGATCTAAAATTGCTGAAAATGGCGGGAAAGTAGCTTTAAAAGTGGTGAAAGGGAGGGAATAGCTTGTTTAGGATGATGTGGCTGTAAAAAAATAATTAATGTGCCTTATCTTAGTCAATAAAGGGTATTACTTTCCCTCTAAGGCAGCACTGAGGGGCAGAAGCATGCTTTCTCTGTTGCTGCAGCTCCCTCGGTTACGGCACACACAGCAGTGAAATATATCACAGTCACCCCTTTGGCTGCACTCCAGAATTAATGTAACATGGTCAACTGCCAAAAAATGATGCTTATGTCATCCACTTTTCTGCAGTAAAACAATGAATGCAGCGCTACTCTGCAGGTTAAAGAGGGAAGGTAAATTACAACAAATGGATGGAGAGTCAAATAAATGCACATAGAAGGGTCTTTCCTCACGAATGGGCATGATTTCTTGCTTCCTTCCATGCTGTATTATGAAATGCACCCATGCTGGGACATCATGCTGTGTTTGTGGTAATGCTAAGTCATGATGATAGCACACTAATACTTTCCCAGTGAATTATTTTTGAGATGTAGTAAGTTTACTTTTTCTAATTAAGGCCCAAGCACTGACCTCAGATATAGGTCCCTAACTCTAGCCGCTACTATTATTCAATACCATGCAAATTTAACACACAGGGGCCCAACAGTGGTCCCAAATGTGAGACCGGGGCTGGGTAAGGGCTACAGGAACAAAAATTGGTACACATATTTATCATTGCAAGACAAATAAAAAGGTCTCAAGGGACCATCCTCTAAAATATACAGGGAGCACACTACAAACAACTAAAGGTCAAATTTTGGTGTTTTCAGCGATGGGCAGGTTGCACATTTTTAAAAAATAGTCTGACGAGTTTTATCTGATTGACTCTAGATTTACTATGATCATTCTAGACAAGATGTAGATCAAAAGCCATCAAAACCTTGAGTTTTCACATCAGGGCGGGGTCGCAACTGGGGCCCAATGTTACCCCCCTTTTTTTTCACAGCTTTTCTGCAGAGCTTTCTGCAAAATAATTCCATTTAACTTTTTCATGCTTTTGTAAATCCTCACCAAAATTCACAGGCATGATCACACATTGAACCTTAATACATCCATGCATCAAAATCTTTCTTTTGATCACAGCGCCTCCTGTGGCCTACACATATTTTCTTTGTATGATTTATGATTTGCCTTCCTCCAACACTGTTAAAAATTTCAGCCCCTCGATCCCATTATGCCAAGGCATATGATATTTCATGTGCATATGCAACATGACTTCACCTACAAAAAAGCCTCTTGGACCCATGTCAAAATCCCAACAGGAAGTTCACCAGCTTCACCTCAATTTCAAAATAAGGCTATTTTTATGGTTTTACATAACTTTAACCTGTAATAACTTTTGCATTGGTTATTCTGTATTCTTTAAAATTTCCTGGCAACACAACAGTATCGAACTTAACATGTCCACATGCAAACATCTAATCAAAGCACCCTCTACTGGCAACAGGAAGTCACACAACTTGGCCATTTGTGTATTCCTACTATTGTGCAGAACCTATCAAAAACCTATCAAGCTTACATTTAGAAATAAAGGCCTCAGCACTGGCATAACACTGACATGATTCACTGAAGGACACCTCAGTGGTCAAACTGTGAGAATTTCCATTTCTCGCCATTTGACAGGAAGTCACCGTAACTCTCATAGGAAACATTTGATTGACTTCAAATTTCACATGTATTATCAGGGTCTATCCTAAACATCTTAATGTTAATTTGCTGTGGCGCCAGAAATACCCCTGTTACAAAACGTGCTATTCTTTTTTAATTTTACATGATAAAACCCAGCCTTGGTCTGATCACATCTACATATTAGCATCTTGCTTTGTCATACTGCCATCTACTGTGGATGGCCAGTACTGCCTCATATACAAAGTGCAATTTGCTCATTATTTTGGATTAAATGACAGTCCTAGGAGGATCTATATGCTCTCCCTGCTATGCTGCAGTCCACTGCATGGGTTGCTAACACTTAACTATTGCTACACAGATGTGGTTGTGACACCCCAACATGCACCGGGGTGCGAGGGCCCTTAGTGCTCTAGTTTATTTTTGATTATTTTAGCTGTTTTTTTATTATTATTATTGTTTTGCAGATCCTTACTTTGAAAATTCAAGCAAGAACATACTGAAAAGTGTGTTGAACATTAGGTTCTGATCAAGACTTAATTGTTCTGCAGAAACCTGACCATTGGTTTTGTTTGGAAAAAAAAAAAAAACAACAACGACTCATTATTACCGGATTTTAATCCCAGGTTAAATATAGCATGGGTTGCTTTGAAGGCGTTGCCCTCCGTGGCCCCCATTGTGGCAGTGGAGCATGTCTAATCTCTTATGTAACAACGGGGCATTCACCGCTGTGTGCCTCATCATTAGTAGTAATTCAATAGCAACACAACAAATAATGTTCACAGAGAGCATGACAGGCTTTCCTTTGTTAAATCAATCCTGCTTTGTGCAGTTTGTGCCAAAAGTGACAAAAAAAGTGAAGTTGAGCAACCTTAAGTGACAATCTCTCAGTCTGAGCATACACACAAAGGAATTCTTGACAGATTCTGCGTATATCAGTGTCTTCACATTTGTTTTCATTGGTGCAAGCTGTTCCATTTGAGTTATTGAGATTTCCCATGATAGTACCCACATCCAGGTTTGAATGCTCACAATGCACACAAACAAGGATGCTAATTATAACTCAGACTGAGACGGGAGCAGATTAAACCTGCATTTTAACAAAGCAATTAAACTTTTTAGTACCTGATGAGCAGAAAAAGAAGTAGAAGAATTTTAATTCGATGTTTTATTCATGTCAAATCTTCTTTTAGAAGCTGTCTAGAGAATTGATTCTCACTTTGTGATTTGCTACAATAATGTCTTATAGATTTGGACCATTTACATGTGCCTGACTCTAAAAAGACTCACCCTAAAGCACAGGCTTTAAAATATTTGCTTTTAAAATTGCTGCCCCCTTTTCTTGTTATATCTCGGGGCGATAGAGTACAGTGAGTATGGATTGGAAAGCTAGACAAGCGTGCTAAAAATACCCCCCAATTCAAATGGAATTTAGCTGCCCACTGACCCAATCAGGATCATCAATGATTCTATCAATCACATGAAAAAGCATTTGTGGTCTGGTGGCTGCACAAAACAAGCCTCAGCACATCAAAAATAAACTTGAATACTCAAGATTGATCTGATCTGTTCAACTTTACTCATGCCACTTTGAGACCCCCTTTAATCACTGTTTTCACCCATTTTTTGCCACTTTTATCCCATTTTTGCAGCTTTTTGCATACTTTTGCCCCTGAAACCTGCTCTGCAATTATCTGAAATTACTTGTTGCTCTGGGAAAATGGAGTACATAAAAAATGCATGGATGTATGTCCGTTTGGGGCTTCCATAGATTTGCTCTTGTGTTGTTGGTACAGGCAAAGGCAGGATGCAGGTGTGTCATCTGAGCTCTGTTTATTCACTGTATTCAGCAGATCCTGTGCTGTTCATTGGGGCTTTCTCAAGGTGAGAAGTCAGGGCAGTGGCACCAGCTCTCAGTGGGACTCTTACTGTGTGCAGTGTCTCCTTGCAGAGCTGGCAAAGTCTCGCTAATTAATCTTAAATTAAAAATGCCCTTCACAGTGGGATCTATCTCGTGTGGGATGAGTGATTTGCTTGGCTGTTAGATTTGAGTTTGACAGCACACGCAAGGAAGTGACAAGTTAAGAAGAGGAGACATAGCAAGAGGCAAAAATGAATAAGGCATATATCAGAAAAGAAATGAGATGCTATCCTGCAGAAGTCATGCCAGCCAGGCAACAAAGTGTCAGTGCAATGATACAGTCGGATTTAGACTTTTGGCTCAGAGTGAGGCAGCAGCAGCAGTGCTGACAGGGCACATATTCAGCGGCTGGATCGCAAACTGTCCACCAAGGTCAGAAAGAAAAGTTTACATTTGTGGAACTTGTTAAAGACCTGATGTGTCTGAGTTGTCTGATCTATAATTTATAGAGAGGGGTCTAAGATATGCAGTGGCAACACTTCAAAGCCAGGAGGCCTGCAGCTAGGGTGGGAATGTCCATCATAAAGGGGAACCCTCTGCATCTGTCTCACTGATAACCAACTAAAAAAGTCTTTAAAAATCTGTCTAAAAAGCTACCTCCAGATGTATCAAAGATCAGCATAGTTATTGAATTTCCCTTATTATAAATGCACAGTAAGAGTCCACACAGTAATTTAAAGATATAACACTCCAATGATTAAAGCACACATCACTCAAACTGATTATTACTGCACTCTTGAACTTTTTTATATTTTAGAAGGAAGCATTATATGTCCCTTGAGGAAATGTGCTGAGGGAAAAAGCATTGTCTCTTTAATTGGCCCTTTCAAGTACTTCCTGGGGAAAGGCTGGACCACGCTGATACATTGTGACCCCTCACCGCACACTCGATCACTGCCCACAGTTTCCTCAGCATTGAGGAGTGATGAACTGAGGTTTTAGAAATAAAGGAACATTATGTTTCCTTTAAGGCTTATTGGACATTCGGCTTCATTTAAAGGAAACCTGAACTTTAAGACATGTTGACTTTCTTAGACTAACGTTAGTACATTTTAGATATGTGTTGCAGGCCTGCCCAAAGAATTGGCTGGGCCTCTGAAAAATCCAGCAATGGGGCCTCACCAGTTAGATTTATTGATATATCAGTGTGTGGGTGTTGGACCAGTAGCATTGGCACTAGCATACTGGCTAACAGTTACTTCATTTTGGAGCTGAAAAGTGTGTCAAACTATTATTTGGCACTGATATTCAATTTACATATTCATGCCACTTTAAGACCCCTTTTCATCACAGTTTCTACCCATTTCTGCCACTTTTTTGCCACATTTAACGCATTTTTGCAGCTTATGGCAAATTTTTCCCTCTGTAACCCATTGTTGACACTTTTTGCCAATTTTTTTGCCACTTTAAAGCCATTTCTGGCACATATTAACTGATTTTCACCCTTTTTTCTGCCTATTTTGCAACCCATTTGCCTTGCCTTTTTGTTAGTCTCTTTAAACCCATTTTTGGCACTTTATATCTGCTTTTCACCATTTTTTCCACCCATGCTTGCCCTTTTGGCCATTCTTAGCCTATTTTTTCTGCTGTTATGCCATTTTTTGTCTTTCTTAACTTTATTTTTTAGCCAATTTTTTCTATATTTGCCACTTTTAACTAACTGTTGCCAATTTTTGCCACTTTTGAACCCAGTTCTGGCACTTTTTAACCACTTTTCACCATCTTTTCCTGCCTATTTTGCATCCTGTTTGCCTTGCTGAGCAAATTTTTGTCGCTATCCCATTTTAGTCTCTTTTAACCCACTTTTGGTCCTACATATCAGCTTTTCACCATTTATCCACCCATGCTTGCCCTTTTGGCAATTCTTAGCCTGTCTTTTTCTGCTGTTCTGCCATTTTTGTCTCATTTAACTTTTTTTTTGCCAATTTTTTGCCAATTTTTGCCACTTTTGAATCCACTTTTGGCATTTTTAACCGCTTTTCACCACTTTTTCCCCTGTCATTTTGACCCTCTTTGCCTTGCTTAGCTTATTTTTGTTGATATCCCATTTTTGTTTCTTAAGTCATCTTTGCCACTTTTTTGACATTTTTAACCAATTTTTGGCACTTCATATCTGCTTTTCTAATTTTCCCCACCCATGTTTGCCCTTTTTGGTCATTCTAACCCTCTGACACTTTTTAACCACTTTTCATCACATTTTTCAACTGATTTTAACTGCTTGTAACCCATTTTTGGGTCAATTTTCAGCTTTTCTTTTGCCTCTTTTACCAATTAATTAATTAATTTTCCCCCAAATTCACTGGGGCCCAGAAAGCTCTTTGATTAAAAAAGTACAATATGTCTTAACATAAATGGTTCTTTTGAAAATACTTAACTAAAATTTTTTTTCCCAATTTCTATTTTATAGCAAAAAAACATTACTGAAAAGCCATCATTGAACATCCCTGCTGGCATGTTGGTGATACAAGTGGTGTGGATCCTCAAATTCTGAGCTAAATTTTATTTCTAGAGCATCTTTTCATGCATTTATACAGCCCAAGGTGCTTCAAAAGGGGCACAAAGACAAACGGGAGTAACAACAGATCAGAGTTTTTTGTAATTACAAAGAGTTAAAACATGCTTTAGAAAAAAAGGTAAAAAAATAATCAGGAGAAACAAAATAGTGGGGTTAAAGCATTTTGAATCTATGACAGGCTTCACCATATCTACTATGAACGTTTCTTTTTCCTGCAGGAGTAGATGTTATTTCTTACACATCAATACATTTAAATTATGGTCCTATGTGCTCTTATAATTATATATCCCATATAATATGCCCTCTTGTGGAGGCAATCCAAACTACTTATTCTAATTAAAATCATTTTTCAAACTGAAAATGTCTCAGTCTGCTGTGAGCCTCGAAACAAGATGTGGAGCTGTTGCACACTCTGCTACAGAACAAGGGGAGAAAAGATTTAATTGTATGACTCCCCCATTGCTTTCTTTATATAACAGGATCAGGCAGATGGTGTTTGGGTAACAAGAGCCTTACATGACTTTCCTCTGCTCTCACTTGTTCATGATCACCACTGGTGTAATTGTCATTACATTCTTGGGGGTGTAACCATGCTGGTGAATGTTTAACACCCCTAAAAGAAGCATCTGTGATCATTGCCAAGTTTGCTGCTGCAATGCACACTTTGTTTGCTTTTGTATGCATGCGGATTAGTCAGAAAATGTAGTTTAATATCACTTATTTACTTTTTATCTGAAAGACAAAGGCGACTTTTGCAGGATTTTAAGTGCGCAGAAGATGTTTTATTGCAATAGGAGACTTGTAAAGTGGGCTGCAACCCCCTGCACCATGGAGCAACATTAAAGAGCCTGCCAGCAGAGTTGGCGCTCTGCAAATGTTGGAAGAGTGTGTCCGCGCGCACCTCTGCATATGTGTGCGCTCGCGCTGGTGCTGTGGCAGCGGTGTACAGTAGCATGGCAGACTGCAGTAAATACACTGTTGAAGAGGCGGGGTTTGACATCTCAGCTCTGAAAACATCTCTAATCCAGTATTTCAGGTGCCGAAGTCGACAGAGCGAGCATTGCTCACTACCGCCGCGCATCAGCGAGCTGCAGCAGAAACACACGCCTCTTTAAAAAAAAAAAAGAAAGAAACGGAATATAACACGAGTGGACGGAGGCGGCTGCTGGGTCCGAAGAGGGATTGTCGAGAGAAAACAACAAAAGCTAGAGAGAGTGAAGTTTCATCGGTGTAAAGAGCACACTTTTGTTCCTGGTCGGTGTTGTAATTTCCAAGTAGGTTTAAGCTGCGGCTCCTGCTGCTCCTCAGCACCTCCCCTCGAAACTCAACACAAATACTTCAACTCTTTCCCCCACTGGAGCATACTACAGCACTTTGACTTATTCTCCTCTTTAAGGTGAGCTACTCTTTCATTAAGTTTTAAATAAGTAGTTATTTAAACTTTTCTAGTGCCTGTTCTTGTCGTAGTAACGTAACGTGGGGCGGAAATGCCTCACCTGGAAACTCAGGTAAGTCGGACACCAGGTAGGCCTAGCTTTAGCTGCTTTAGTCGGTCGTATAGCTGTTGTTATGGCTTTTTTCGGTTATATTTTTAAATGTTTGACACACGTGCAGACTTTAAAATAATAGGTGTTTTTGCCTGTCGTTACCATGCTTTTGCTGCTGTACTTTTAAGTCGTCCATAGTCGTGTTGTTGTTGTTGACAGCTAACAAGCTAGTTGTCTGTCATAAAATATTTAAAATACGCCACTAGTGCAGAAAAGGAGGCTTAAATGACAGATTCCCTCGTATGTAGTTATTAACTCTACACAGTAACTCTTCAGAATGATAGGCAAGGAAAATATAAGTATATAAATGCAAGTTTCAGTCAGTTTCTTAAGTTAAAATGAACAGCTTCTCACTATTTTTTATAGTGTGCTGTCTCAGGATAAACAAGCAGAGTCTGAGCTTACTGCCAAGTCTGCTCTCATGCTTTGCCGTGGACTTTAAAAATCGTGTCTTTTTTGCACACCTTTTGAAATATTTAGACATAACATTCAGGTGCTCACCCATTCTGTGCACCCCTGGGTGGAAAGGCTTCTCCCACTTGAATTCCTCCCTGTGATATGAGACCCTAAAGCACAGTCAGTGCCGATGATGAAGCAGTGAGATCATCAGCCCTATTAACATCATGATGCACACTCATCTTTTAGGTTGGTGGCTGTGGAAGGTTTTCACCTTCAGGAGGACTGAGATGGCCAAGTCAGTATGGAGGCATGCAGGAGAACCAGTTTTGACCGCTGCAAGCCTTGTGTCACGTCTTTGTTAAAGAGTGTGACTTGGACTCTTAATGAACTAGATCAACATTGTGGCAGGTGATTAAAACATGACCTAGATACTTTGCCATGTAGTTTTTAGTTTTAAAGGGAGTTGATTTACATGTTGATAATACTAAAGAAAAGGGACGTAAGTGTTGGTCACACTTGATATTTATTGGCTTTTAAAAGTGAAGCCATTAAGGAAGCAATCAAAAGAACACAGAGGAGGATGTTGTATTTCAATCAGATTGTATTCAGGATGGGAAACCTGGAACATGTGCTTTTGTTCCCTTTCTTCCTCCCTTGGAAGCAGTAAGGAATAATGGGTGACTCAGCTCGGTGTGGGTGACCTGTTCAGTTTCACAGGCTTGAACGCGGTGACCGTACGCTGGAAAGGCGGCGAGCTTTTGAGCAGGAAGCCCACGCAGGAAACGAGCACTGCATTGTTGCCTGAAGGCTTTAACCATGTCTGCAGTCCGTAGAGAATTTAACAGTCCAGTTTCACTGTTATTTTAGGGTCCGAGCATGCAGGGTCACATTTTATTGCTGCTTCTTCTCGTTCATGCTGGGGCTACTTGTGCTGAGGCTTCTGTATTCTTCCTGGTGCTTCACCCGTCCCAGCCCCTAATTAAAATAAACAGTCTGACAGGAGAATTGTGGGTGTTAAATCCCAGAAAATTAGAACATAGTGTCCACAGTGGAGAGGAAATGTTGAGAGTGTGTGTCACAGCTTTATAAAAAGCAGATAAAGTGGAAGTTTAGGTCTAGGAGAGAGATGTCGGCTGTGATTAAAAGATGTGACTTCATTCCTGGGCTTGCCATGAGTCACACTTCTAAGAACTTTGCATGAGTAAAACCCCAAAATTGGAGCTTTTTTCCTTCTCGAGGCTATCTGTGTTGAGGAAATGTCAGTAATAGTCCACGAGTTAGGATTTGCCATGTCATAATGAATGAATTTCAGTAAAGTAAGGCACACTAAAGTAAAGTTGAGGCAGGAGGAGTTGTGCAGTCTTTAAAAAGTGCAGTATTTTGTAGCACAAACAATGCAAATGTGTTACCTTGCTCAGCGTTTTTATTCCATTCTTTGGAGTTTGCTTTCCACAAACACTGGCAGAACAGGAGAGCTTCAGAGGTGGGTCATGCATTATCATCTGTTAAAGAAAAAGTTTCACACAGTTTGTTTGCATCTTCATTTACTGCAGCAGCAGCCACCTTTAAATCAAGCTAGTTTTCTTTGCATTTGAAGTTAACGGTTTCCTTAACTTAAAAATATATATCTGTGTGGGCTGTGTACATGTAGGTGTGAAAGATCGGAGGTGGATTATTTTCTACTTAAAACGGGTCATGAGTTAAAGATATGACTCTATCACTCAACCTCTGTCACACATGTAACTTGTCTGCTTCCTCCTCAAGTAAGGTGGAATAGCCTAAGTCATGAAATATAAATAAGTTTAGTTAAAGAAGTGATAATGAATCATCCATTGCGTTCTTTGGAAGTTTGAGTTACTGTTAAACTTATCAGAGAGAGGATTATTTTGGCCACACAGCAGGCAATTCTTTAATCTTAGGAGTTTTAAGTGGGAGGCCACAGATACAACAAAAGTTTAAGCAATTTTTAGCATCATAATCCTCTGAACAACCTGGTAGATTTGGCTTGAAAACAAACCTCACTCCCTCCGTTTGTAGTGATGACTTCACGGTGGAGATTCCACAGGCACAGGATCTCAGATCAAACATGATTTACGAAGAAAAACTATTGATCGCTGTCTTCAGCTGGCTGTCCTGGTGTGTGTTCTGTTTTTCAGTGAGAAATGAATAAGGGAAATAAAGGCTTTTTTTGTTTTTCTGTCAGAGGCAGCTCAACCTGGAGTTGTAAATATTGCACCAGGAAGGCTCCAACTTGAGCAAGAGCAAGAAAGTAATTGTGTTGACACTGCAGACTTTATTATTATTTGGACAAATAAAATCTGTCAAGCATCAAATCTGCCCATGCCCCCCTGCATCACTGTGTCCAAACATTTTATACAGTTTAGACATTTCAAAAAAAAATCAGTGGCTGTGTGTTGAGAAATTACTCAAAAGGCATAGGCAGAAAAAAGTTGTTTACAAAAGCCTATCCTCCTTTTTTATCAAAGATAGTAACTTCCAGAAATGCAAAGAAACAACAGATAGGTCAAAAACCCCAGGAAGCCTCAAAAATAGCTTTACAAACTATTTTGTTACAAATAAAGTTTAAATTAATATCTGCAACATTCCAGAATTAACTCCAAGAACGTTTTTAGCTTTTTGTACAGTATCTTTACAAACACCCCTCAAATTATATTGACTCTGTTGAATTGAAAATAACTTTTGTACAGAGTCAGGGCAGTGTCTTTGGCTTTGCACCAAAAATTACTTGCATTGTTTTGTTGTAATAAAAGTAAAAAAAATAATAATTAAATGTGAATTTTAAAAAAGTGGATCCTGTGAGCATAGTACTCTTTATTAGTGATTTGTATGTCACATTTTTGCAGTTGTTATGATTGAAATTATGGTTGTTTAAAGCTGGTTTCCCACAATTCCACACAATAAGATATATAAGAAGGCTCACTTCTTATGAATAGCTGCATTAATTAATGCATTTACCATGCTAACTACTAATTTAATTTAATCTATTTACCGTACTTAAATGCTGCCAGTAACTAATCTACTAACTGTAACTCAAATGCTGTGAGAAGTCTCTCTGTGGTAAAATGCCTCACTTCAAATGTACATTGTATTAATCAGTTGTCTTACTGTCTATTCCATATAAATCATGTCACGTCTCTTCAGCATCCTTGCACCCTTACAACCATACCATCAATGCACACAGACTTGTATGTACTAGACATAATACCTACAAGAGCTTGTGCATATTAAAACATTTTTTTTTTGTATTTAATTTGTTAGTTTTTGTTCACTGAAAGAAAAGCTAACTGGACTCAAATACTTGAAAGCTGATTTTAGTTCTGATATAAGGAACAGTTGGAGAGCATTAGATTTAAATTTGGTCTCAGAAACTCTTTCAATGTCAACATCACAAATTTTGGGTTTAATAATACCATCACTGTCTTTTAGATTCCCCAAAAACATAAATTTAGTTTACTTAATATTTAAAGACAATTTATTGACATCAAACCAAGTTATGAGGTTTTCCATCTCCATTTCAACCCCCCAGAAAAGCTCTTTTAAAATCTTACCAGAGCAAAATAAACGTGTGTCTTCCGCAAATATTACGTATTTTTAAAAGAATCAGCAACATTGTAGATATTGATATAGAGAATGAACAGTATTGGACCAATCACTGATCCCTGTGGTATTCCACTGGACAACCTGACAGATGGTCATTAATTTGGACACACTGTTGTCTGTTTTCTATGTAGCTTTCAGCCAAGAATAAGTAATTCCTCGTATCCCATACATCTTCATTTTTCTTCATAATTGCCAGTGATTGATGGTATTGAAAGCTGTCTGCAGGTCAGTATACAAACTAATGGAATAGTCGACATTTTCATGAAAATTTGTGATTTCTTCCACCATTTATGGCATGTGCAGTGGTTATTTTTTCTCTGAATCTATACTGATTTTTAATTATGAACAGATTCAAAGTCAGACTGAAAGTCACCTAGTGCATAGCCAGTCTTAAGTGAGACAAAGTTAAGGAGAAAAAAGGAAATACACACTCAGTTTCAAGGCAGATTGTTGATAATCCAGCTTCACAAATGATATATTGATCTACATTAAGGAAAGAGTAGACAGTGCCTCAGTTTGACTTATAAAGTCGCTGAAAGTTGTACTGCATGCTGTGGCATATTGTTGTTTTCAAGGGAAAATTTGGTTTCAGGGCCATATAATACCTTCAATTATGCATTCTAGCACCAAAGAGATGTGATGGGGAGAGAGTTGTCCCTCTTCATTGTGGGTTTTAAGAAAAAGAACCTGTTGGCTAAATAAAACCAACAAAACCCTCTTTATTTACATCAAATTCTGTCTCTCTTTCAGTGCCATTCCCATGCTGTGCTTGTTTTCAAACATCTTAAGTCTCTGAATCAGCATGACTCAGTTTTCCACATAATTTGTCTGCTTCTTGTTTATTTTTTAAGACATGATACTTTACCACATAAGCTTACTAAAAAAAACGCCAACTTTAAAAAAAGGTGTAGCTTCCGTTGCTTCATATATGAGTCAGGTTAAACCTAATCCTTCATTATGGAAATTAGCTCATCAACAGTGAGTCAGAGATGTGGAGTAACAGGGGAAATACTCACTCTTGTCATGAAGGAGGATAATTGGATGTTGGGAAAAAGGTGGACTGTGTCTAGATTTGATTTGTAGAAAGGTGTAATGATGCACAATACTGTGAGGCAGGTTGTGTGTGTTTAAAAGCATCAAGATGCAGAGGGAGTCTTTTGATTTAGAGTTTTAGGAGAAAACCAGTAAACCAACTAATCCCAATGAAGGCCTCTTTATAGGAATTGAATTCTTCCTCTCATTTTGAGCTGTTCCCATGCTTTGCTTCTATTCTCACATCTTCAAGACACTGAATTTGCACAACTCAATTTCCCACAGATTGATTCATCAGAGCCTCTTGGCATCACCCTGCAGAGGACATCAATTGAATCATTCTTAATGAGGCTATCCATCAACAGATCACTAATTGATAAATTAAAGCATCCGACTCCCTGTGCCTTCACACCAGCATCTCACTGACTCCAGGCTTGTCCAAGGTGCTGATGCACAACACACTATTTAGCTGATTGCTCCAAGATGCTAGCCTTTGCATTTCCGACATGACAATGAGGGAAAAGAGTCAATCCTGGACTGTGCTCAGGTCTGACAAAGCCTTTGTTTAGAAAGGGAGACAGGACTTCCTGCACCGTGCTCCAGGGACAAAAAGTGAAACTTCTTTTGTTTAGCTTCTACTCAGATCTATACTGCCTTTTTTAAAATGCAGACAGAGTGATTGATAATCAGGAGATATATTTGATGCCTGGTTATTCTTCAAACATTTCTGACCTAAATAGTTCAAAGGCTTTTTACATCTGCTAAGACAACTGAATTGGCGTTTTGAGGCTGTTTAATCAGCCATTTGTCGGGAAGTTATCGGGTATTTCTGGTGTTTGTGTTGTTGTTAGTTTGTGTGCCTGTAAAGAAACTTTAGGAGAGTTCATGCAGAGTTGAAGACTGACAGTAAACCTACAGGGAGCTCTGTCTTTGCTCCGTTACAAAATAAAATAACAAAACAAAACAAATAAGATTTAAAGAGCAAGTCAGGTACTCTTATAAACTGGGACAAACACTCAGCTTTTCATGATGATTCATCAGAAATATAACATTTATTTGCTGCAGTTGAGAAGCAAGCCCTTTAGTCAACATATCAGTAATGAGAATATGTTAAACTTTGCAGCCTGTTGATCCCTGCCTCCATGACTACAGGCTTACAGAACACACCTTGAGATTTCTCTGTGAATGATATAGTCCTTGCCAGAGGCGGATTTTACTGTTAGGAAAAGGTAGGCAGCTGCCTGGGGCCCCAATATACCTACTAGGCTTATATATTTCCCTTGTCATTGATTAATATTGCCATTATAAAAATCCATATATGCTAAAATGACATCAGAGTACCTGTAAGTCATGAATAACTAATAACTGTCTCAGCCCTGGAAAAAAAAACAAAAAAACAGCCATTTTCATAGTTGGCACCCTCAGAGGGGTCTGGAGTTCTTCCAGGATATCCAGGATATTTAAGCACCAAACATTTATGTTCCTGCATTCTGGCCTATACTGTTACAAAATCAAGCATTTTCTGCACTGTGGAGGGAGTGAGTCACATAGATGTTGAAGTACTAGAGGTGATTCTACGATGAATCTGTTCTAGCAGATGGCCTATACATTCTATTTCCTCATTATCTGAGATCGTCCTGTAGAGCAGTGGTTCTCAACCTCTTTGAGTCCTGACCCTAAATGGGGTCGGGACCCCAAGGTTGAGAACGGCTGCTGTAGAGCATCCCTACATGACTGATAAATGGACTATAAAGTGCATTTTTTTTAACACAGATTATTTTGTTTATACAGATGAGATCCTATACGATTTTATAGCATTAACTCTTTATATGTTTTGTTTGAACTTCCTTAGCTATACGAGGGTTAAAAAGGGCAAGGACCTGGGCTTGCCTTGGGCTCCAAAATTTCTAAGACTGCCTCTGGTCCTTACCTTAAAAACTTGACACAAATGTTATACTGTATAACACAAGTCTAGTGTATTATGTTTAGTGCTTCTCTTTGATTTTGTCTCTCTTACCTCATTCAGATACTTACTTTCTCTGCAGTCATGACCCAGTGTACCTTTGCAGGATCAATAATTTCTTCTTATCCCTTATCAAATGCTTCTAATCTGTTGGTGTTACATGTAAGTGTGGCCTACTTTCTTCTATTTGCAGAGCTGGAATAATAAACCTGAGGTCATCAGGATTGGCTTTGTTAGGTGAATTAAACCCAGATAACACAAAGAGAACTTGAGCAAATCAGCCTGAGGAAGAACAACAACAGGCGTATTGGCTTGCTTTAGTTAATGATGTCAACCTGGCTGCAGGTCAGAAACGTGACCAGCCAGTTGAGTCATTTTCCTCATTTATGTTTAGAGGATGGAGTCAGGTTTTCAGCATGGATGAAATCTGTTTTCATGACCAGCAAATAAGCTCTTTGTTGAAAAAGTGTTAAAAGCAACAGCGTCGTTCATATTAGTATGGCCACCTGAACAGACATTGAACATCCTTTTCCTTTCTCACTGGTTAAATGCCATAAATGACATTCTAATCTCTCTCGATTGTGACTCTGCCAGTCCTTGTCTAAAAATGCGTGCCTATCCTGCAGTTCAAGCACAACATGGTGTCTGTCACATGATGTCAGCTGAAAGGTGTCATACCTAATCTGATAAGCCTTGATTTGTTTTTCTCTGTGGGGAGAAAGGATGTAAGCAAAGCCGCCCATAAGGGGGGAAAAAGGGGGAGAGTTTTCTGGGGCCAAGACAAACTGGGAGCCTTTCTTTCCCATTATTTTGTTTTTACCTAAATTGTTACCCACCCTATGAAAGCAACAAAATATAAAATGTATCTATTCATGCAGTAGTACAAATATAGCCTTTTTTGAAAATTAAAACCCCCTTTTGTTTAAACAGAATTACCTTTTATTGGTAATGCTATGTTAATGGTAAGTAATGTCAGCCTTCATAGCTTGGTCATAATGTGCAAAAACGTCAGAAAAGAAAGCAGAAAACCCAGGCAACTTAAATTGAAAAGAACTGAATATTTGTAAAAAGAGGCAAAAGCGCCAAAAATGGGTTAGAAGTAGCTAAAAGAATCAGCAAAAATGGACATAAAGTGGTAAATGTGAGCAGAAAGTGGCAACAGAAGGTTAAAAGGGGAAATATCTGGCAGCAGACCTCTATGATAGGGCATTCAGCAGCAGACCTCTGCACTGGGGTGATGACGTATTTACCCGAGCCAAAATTGCAGGACTTGGTCGAATATCTATCTTTTTTGTTCATAAAACTGTGCTGTAGTGTAAAATAGCCATGGATGTGTCCAAAACCACACACCCATTTCATTCTCCCTATCCATTATAAAGTGAGCAGCATATAAGTGACTGTATAGTGGTCTAAACTGCAAAACACAAAATGATTTTGGATGCTACTCCGGCCGCGTGAAATGACGTCATCGCCGTCTCACAATTAAAATGTTTATTATAAATGGCTCGTAGATTTGATATTTATTCAACCCCCCTAGTTATTTTTTGTTGCCTTGTCTATTTTTTGTTATCCAGTTGAACTGTTTCTGGTGTCTGTATTTCCTCATTGAGATTTTGTATTTTTCAATAATTGCAATAAAGTAAAAAAAAAAAAAAAAAAGCTTATAGATTTCCGTGACAACGGCTGAGGATCAAAATTAACGTTAGAAATTCACTTAAAACTGATACTGAACGTAACATATTTTCACAAAAATAAAAATAGTAATAGATAATTTTTTGTGTCTTTAGTGGTAAAATAGTATACATTTTGTTTGTATTATCACTTATTTTTGCATAAAGGTGATAGTATCATGTCTTGTAATCCTCATAGGGGAAAAAGTTACTCTGTTTTGAATCCTTAAAATTTTCTTACAGATTTAATACTTTGGTTAAAACCAACAAACACACAAAAGAAACCCAAAAAAGGCTTTAAAAAGTTTTTATGTGTTCCTGTGCTCCTCTTGTTCGTCCGTCATGTTTGAGAGCAGCATCTATCATTGCCCCAGTCTAGAGGTCCCTGGATCGGGTAATGTACGTTATCGCCCCAGTGTAGAGGTCTGCTGCTGAATGCCCCACCATAGAGGTCTGCAGCCAGAGGTCTGCAGCCAGTTGCTTGTCGAAATATCTGGCAAAAAATGTAAAAAAATGAGAATTCAGTGAAAAAACAGTGGCAGAAATTTGTTATATGTGGCAAATATGTTTCAAGTGTCAAAAACATGGCAAAAGCAGAAAGAATTGGTTAAGTGGCAAAAAATGGGCAAAGTAATGCAAAAATGGGATAAAAGTGCCAAATAAATGTGGCAGATTGGGTGTCAAGTGGCACATCAGTGGTAAAAAAAAAACACAAGAATGGTTTAAATCTGGCAAAATGGGCAAAATATGTTAAAAATAGGATAAAAATGCAAAATAAAAGTGGCAAAAAATAGGTGTCCAGTGGAAAAAATGGCAAAAAGGAGTACCAAAAATGTCCATAAAACATGGTGAAAAGGGGTTCAAAAAGTTGTATGAATAAAAAAATTCCAACATCAGAACCTTTTTAATAGTTTGACAAACTTTTAAGCTCCAAAATAAGTTAACTTTTAGCCAAAAGACAAACTGTTCCATCACACATGCATTGATATCATCAATAAATCTCTGGGAAGGCCTGGATGTAGGATGAAGCAGGGGCATTGTTTTTCAGTTCATAATAAAAAATGAAACAATCATTGAAGTAAGATTTGTTATATTTAAGTAAATGCAAAAATGATTGAAAAAAGTGCAAGTGCTTGAATTATTCACTGAAAAATAGTTCTCTTCCCCTTTAAGCCACACGGCCTAATCTTTCGAAATGATATCATTGATCTGTAGTCAGCATGTGCCAATTCTTGCTCTGGCTAAAATATAGCTGGAAGTAAGTGGGGTTGGCAGTTTTTCAAGTGGACCGTTGTAATGCAATAAAAATCTCCAGTCCCAGAAAGGCAGAGCCATATTTACTCTCACTGTTGTCAGCAAAGTCACAATGGAAAACATGCGTTGGCTTCATTCTTGATGCCGTCAAATTGACATTGAATAATGTGGACGTGTGGATGTGTGGTGTTGTTTTGTGCTTGCTGGCACGTTGATATGGAGGAGATGCTGGAGGGTCAATTTAGATGTGTGATGTCTAAAAATAGAGCTGTTGTGACTGTAGGAATTCTAATCCTTCTAAGAAAAATAAGGAATTACAATATTGGTAGGCAAAATTTAGGAATAAAAGCTATTAGAACTATTGTTTATCCATTGCATCAGATGCTATGCAATTGTGCAGGAGTAGATGTCCTTGCATGTTTTGATGAGTTTGCAGTGAAATGCAATGGTAGAACCAGTGAGGGTGTGTGATGGCTTTCATAAAGGTGGGCTGCATAGTTTAAGGAGTGTGTAGTTTTCCAATCTCCCTCCACCCTGGAAACTAATCTGAAAACAGCCACTCTTAAGCAACTTAAATGATTGCAACTCTACAGCAGGAGCATTCCATAGCAAAGTTCAGAGGCAGGAAGGTTAGCATGTTTACTTCAAGACTGTAAATACTAAACCTGAGGTTGCAACATTAACCTGCTTTCAGGTCTCATTGTTTCAACATCACCATGAATTGAGAATTCCTGAAATACCAGGACGGAAATGTTGTCCGACCTGTTTTGGCTGAAACTTACTGAGATCCTGGAGACTGTCACAAGAGGGAACTTTCATTGTTTGTGCAAAGTAGGGCAGTATTTTTTGTGCTCACACTGAAATACAAAAGGTTTGGGGTTTATTCTTTGAGGTTATTTCTTTAAGGTGTTAGGATGAATCACCACGTATCACACAGACTCTATGTTCTTTCTGCCTTCTTTGTAGTGCGGGAAGAAGATCTGCTTTGGCACAACTTTAGTTTTCTTTAAGTCAGAGAACAAACTTTAATAAAAAAAACAAGCATGACATAAAAGAATAACACAAAAAACACGTTACAACTCACATGCCTTGGCGCTTGCACCTCTCAGGGCTGATTCTATTAGATTAACCCAGACATAGCCTCCACTGGCTCACTCAGCACAAACATATTCATCCATCAAACCTCTCCAAGTAGACTGTGTTCAGTGCTGCTTTCATGTGTGCATGCTGCATATTCACTGCAGATTTTTGTTGCTCTTTCTCACAATATTGTTAAAGCTGTGAGTTCCATTTGAAGTGCATCTTTATGCCTTTGTTATGATGTCCTCATCTGCTCCTCTCGTGTTAGAAATGGGTCATGCCAGCACTCTTCTGCTGTTAAGAAAGGAATGACAATGCCTGAGGAACATAATAGAAACTTGAGGCTGTTTTTTATGTTTGCAAAAATGGTAAAATCTCAAGCAACAAATTGCTGACCAACAAGAATGGTCTGTGCTTTTATTTAGAGTTGCAACTGCAGACCTTGCTGTTAAAAACATATATAAACAGGGTTTTCTTGCATGCGGAAATTGATGCTTTACAACAGGCCAACAGCTGTATATTAAGTTAGTTGTTCAGCAGAATATTAATAGATTTCTAGGTACTGTAATTTAAAAGTTTCTGATTGAAGTTTCTCAAATGTAACACATGATTATAGCTTGTGTCAAATCCATACTGTAGCCTTCAACATAGGTTTGTGTAGCCCCCAAACTATGCCAAATGCAACCACAACATAAAACAATGCAGATCACAAACGCTGTGATTGGTCTGCTGGGTTGCAGCGTGTGACCTCCAGTCTTTGAGTAATGACTACAGGCTAAGTTGGTGTATAGTGGCCTGAGATTTATAGCTGCAGATGACTACCATCGGTCAAATATAGGTGCCAACATAGGTGCTTTTTCTCGTCCATGTCCCAGTGGCTGAACAAGTGCACAAAATTCCTGCCGTCTGGCTCAAGTGAATCAGCGGCCATATGTTCCATTTTCTCTCTTTTCTTCTATGCAAAATCAACTTCTGTTCAATATTTATCAGCTCAGTCTTGAACATAGTTCATGGTTTCAGTTGCCTTGGTTTCCCATACACAAGCAGAGAATGTGATAGGACTGGAAACTGGTGACACAGTAAGCTTCAAAATTGCACTGCCAACCAGCATTTTGTATTTCAGAACAACACAGAGACACTACAGATTTTTGCTCTAAGATCTCAAAAGCAATTCCTTCCAATTGAAAATACAAAACCCCACTTAAGGAGCACACCTGCCAGCAGAAGTGATATTCTGTCAGGATGTATTTGTTTAACAAGTCCAGCTCACTCAGGGACAGCAACAATGTCCTTGGTGTGAAAATTTCATTGTTGTTCTTCTTCAGTGACCACTGAACTATCAGAGCTGTCCTGAACTGGGTCTTGTCTAGAGGCGCCAACGTTCTCAGTGAGATTTGTGTCTTTACAGTGTTGTATGAAGCAGCAGTGACCTCCACAGTCTTAGGAGTATCTGTGCATCAATACAGTATCTCTGGAGCTCAGTCAGAGTGACCCTCAGGTTCTTGGTCACCTCTCTTACTAAGGCCCTTCTCCCCCACTATCTCAGTTTTGTCAGATGACAAGCTCTTGGAAGAGTCCTGGTTGTGCCAAACTTCTTCCATTTGAGAACTATGGAGGCTACTGTGCTTTTGGGAACCTTCAGTGTGACAGATTTTTTTGTAGCCTCCCCCAGATCTGTGCCTTGCAACAATCCTGTCTCTGAGCTCTGCAGGCAGTGCCTTTGACCTCATGGCTTGTGTTTGCTGTGATATGCATTGTGCATGCAATTTCAAGTGTTATTGCAAAAGGGTCTAAATACTTAAGTCAGTGTGAAATTTCTTTTTTTTTTTGTTAAATACATTAACAAATGTTCTACAATTTGGTTTTCACTTTGTCATGATGGGGTACTGAGTGTAGACTAGTGAGAATCATCATTATTTTTTCGACTGTATCTTGAGTCTGCAAATGACAAAGTGTAAAAAAGTGACGGGGTCTGAATACTTTCTGATGGCACTGTATTTGACATAGGAGTATAAACCAAGCTTAAGGATTTACTCCCTTTCTCTGATTGTAAGAAATAAATGGCCAAAGACTTATTTTTCTGAGCAGGAGTTCATCACTTTACAATTTTAGATAACTGACCTAGAAATAGAAAATAATGAACTGATCAGTAATGGAAGGTGTCCTAATTGTGCTTTCGAGTCAAAGTGAGTATTAACAGGCTTGAAAGAGTTTGATTATCAATACTGAGAGTTGGGAAAGACTTGTCTGTAATGTCAATAGTACTTACAGCAGAAAGTGTTAGATGTTGAGTCCGTCTTAGCGGAGCATGTGACTGGAATAGAATAGTCTTATTTGGATTTTACTGTTGCACGAGTGTTTTTTTCTTGCTTTTCTGTTCATTTTGTTAAGTTGCAAAATGTTAAAATTCCTGTTTGTACAAAGTCTGCTCTGTATTTTGTCCTTATTATTGTTTGCTGCCTGTTGGAAGGAAAACTTGAAATAATTCAGCCTGCATGTTAATATACAACTCCAACACGGGCCTGCCTGGCTTTGTCACGCCCCCAGTGCAAAGGGTGTTTGGAGAAGTTAATCTATAAGCTTTGTTTACATGCTTCCAGTCTGACATCTGAACTAGCCTGAGCAGAGACTAGCTTCTTTCTTTGTTATGATCAGTATCACTTTTGTCCCATGAAACAGAAGTGCTGTATAGTGAAATCCTACTTCAAATTAATTTGTTCTTTTTCTCTTCTTCTCCAGCTCCCTGTCCAGACTGTACAGCCTTCACAATGAATGAAAGAATGCGAGGGGAAAGTGGCTGCAGCTGAAAATCTTTGTTTCTATCAGCGTCATGTGGCACAGTTTTGCTCACAGGGATCTGCAGTCCCTTTTGAAGATGCTGTGAAGCCTTCAAGACTAAAGGATGACAGAAGCGTGTTCCTCCATTTTCATTTCGAAATTGATCACAAGTGTCAGAACATTCATCATCAAAGGCTTCCCCACACAAAGACTTGGATTGTAACTTTTTTTTACATGTACTTTTTTACAAATTTTTTGAGCTTCGGACAGAATAAAAGGACCTTCTATATGAGCTGCAGAGATGGACTAGAAGCCCATGTGTAGCAGGGCAGCTGCTGCAGCTCGAGGAATAACTTAGCCCCCGATTGCCACACCACTCCTCACTGTTGTCGTCTGACCAAACCAATCTGTCCAAAGCAGAGCCCACTATCCAATGGCATGGGTCAAGTTCTTCAGGAAGCCGGGGGGCAATCTGGGGAAATCATACCAGCCGGGGAGCATGCTGTCTCTGGCCCCGACCAAAGGACTGCTGAACGAGCCGGGCCAAAACAGCTGCTTCCTCAACAGTGCTGTACAGGTAAAATTTTCTGTCTGGTGCTTTATGGTTTTATTGATTTTGAGCTTTTCTTAAAAATTTTTGACCTAGTCATTTAATTTTCCTGTGTGAAATGCAAGTTTTTACTGATGACCTGAATTTTGGCCTGGGATCACGTTCAAAATATCAAATCCCTGCACTCCTCCTTGACCATAAGTACCCAGAACTTGTAGCCCTAGGAACTTCTTTTCAGGAAACTAAAAGGTTCCTGAACTTTTAGAAGTGAAGATTTAAATGATGAGGATCTTATATCTAACAGACTGATGTAATTGGTCTGTTATGTCTGTTAATTTTTATTCTATTTTTGGGGATTTACACCCTTTTTAATCTCAAATTGCATTTTTAATTGTAATGCATGATCTAGGTAGGAGGACAGTCAAAGTCTCTCTGACCTATTAGACATTATAATCCTATCAAATGTCTGTGTAGGTTTTCAGTCATCCAGATTATCCAAAGCTTTATCAAACCAGGAGAGCTGGACTTGGTTAAGGCTGTTAAAGATATTTTGTCTGTCCTGTGCAAGGCTTTAGCTGTACAACCGACAGGGACCAGAGAGAAACCTTCGACAACCGATTCACAACACATTCCTCTGTTTCTTATAAAAGTGACAATTTCAGGATCTGCTCCAGTCTGACATGCATTAAGGGACTGTAAATTATCATTTGACATTCTAAAGCTAAAAAAATGTGCCCAAGATAATGCTTGTATTTGCATATTTGCAGCATTTTTAGCAGCTAATTATGATACAGAAGAAAGAATGCCAAAGAATACAGTAATTTATGCTTGAATTACAAAATAATTGAATGAGTAAAGTGTGTGGGCTTAAGCAGGGGGCATATTTGTTAAAAAAACTCGTCAGTGGAACCATGACCATAAATCTGAAGTCTTCACTGTTGATGATGTTGCAGGAGAGCAGGTGTTATGTTTTAGCAAGTGACCATGCTAACTGGTGACTTTTCAGCTTTGTTGTTGTTTGTCGTAGTTACATTGTTTATACACTGAACATTTCCTGTGTCGAAAATGTGTTTAGAAGATGTGAATTTAATGAAAAACTAAACAAGGGTTGATATCCTTTATTAAGCCAGATGTGTAGGCACCAGTTAACACGGTCACTCATTAAACCGGTACACTGGTCTTTGATGTGAAATAGATGGTGAAAACTGTTATTTTCGTTGCCTGTGTCAATTTGCAATTGTTGGCTGTTGTTCTGATTATTTTTACTCTGGTAAAGCATGTCTTTATGATTTGACTCTGACATGAACTGTGCCTGAAGAAGTTACATCAATTCAGCACAATTAGCAAAAACGTGGGATCAGGCTGCCTCTTACCCGGGATTGTAGAATCTACAGTGAGTTGTAAAACTTTTCTTTTGTCAAAATGTGACAGGTTGAGCAACCCAAAGGGTGTGAGGAGTATGTCTGTCAAACACAATAATGTAAACATTGCCTGCACTGAGAGCTAGCGCTGCTAATGCTAACAGTGCAGCATATGAATTAATTCAGAATCGTAGAAATTGGCGTATGCGATTCTGTTGTTAATTGATTTTTTCCACAACACCTGCTGAGCAGAGACTCTTCAAGGGGTAGATTCTCTACCCCAGGACTTGTATGTTGGTACATTGTTTTAATATTGGAACTTAACATTGAGTACAGTAAATGATAGGAGGGTTGCCATTACTTTACCAGTGTATGCTGGTGTGCAATTAACAGAATGACCTAATGATGGTTATGTATTAAAGTTTAGACATCGCTATATTCATCTCACTTCAGTCAAGGGGGGGGGCATGAATGCATCATATGATATCACATTAACCAATCCAGCTTTAGTGGAGATATTTCATTTAAGCACCAATATGCCGCATTTTCCTTTGGCTCCACTACAATGTGAGTCTTCCCCTTAGGCTCTGTTTTGCTTTCCACAGTCTCACCTAATGCCCTGCCCACAAAACTATCTGACAGTCACAAGGAATAAGTAATCAGCGCTAAAGCCGTGGTGATGCAATTCATCACTTCCTGTTTTCCTGCTGCTGTTTCTGAGATATTACAAAGATAGCATGCACTAACTCTTGGGATCATCAGCGATCCAGCAGAGTTTTGAGGGTTGCACATAATTCAAATTTTTCTTGTTGTTTTCCTTTGATGCTGGTGTTTTATCAGTGAATATTTTGAGATGGTCATCTAAAACTGCTAGCATCAACATATCTGAGCGACTGCATGTGTGCCTTAGTGCATGTTTGTCATAGTTGAAAGGCATTGCCACCAAAACATCCCTGTATTCACCTGTCAAAGCCTGGCATAAATCAACATTTGAATAATGAAATTAACCACTAAAACAAGGGGGTTCGACAAACTCCATGAAGTAAAAAAGTTTTATAAATTTTCTTTTTTTCCCCAGTTATAAGTAATGTTCCAGGACTAGTGGTTCCTTTGTTACAGTGATCTTAAAAGCCAGTTGCCTAGAGTTGTATTAAAACCCTTTGATTATGTTAGTTGGCGTTGTGTTCTTCTTCTCTTCTTTGTTGATATTGTGCCTCTGTAGGATATCATATGTTTATTTCATATTATTTATATTGAATGATGTTCTACTTTTTGGTGCTCTGACCTTAAATAACCTTTCTTTTTTCTGCATCTGCATGTAAAACTTTACTTACTTGTTGCTGTTTTCTTCCAGAATCTTAACCCCTGGCTTCTCTCGAATATAATCATTTATTCATGTAGAGATTTAAAGATCAGTCAGTGCCTGTATTTGTCAGACCTTCCCAACAATTTTGTAATCCTCTTGATGGTTGGGTTTGACTCTTTGGAAACTGGCTGACGAGTTGGTCCCTTATTGCAGTCAGCCACACAGTGAGGTCACTCTCGGAGACTGTGACTCAGAGGGTGAGCCAACCGATGAGCTGGTTGAACATGATCATTACCTTCGGCTTTGTTTCTGCAAGGGGAGTTATTCCCTTAGTCCGCTTCTCATCCTCATGACCTTGGAGACTCTGTCCTAATGCCTTAATACCTTATGTAACAAAAGTACCAAGGATGCTGGAGGTTTTTTTCTCCTTAGATGTCTCCCACTGAGAAAACATGCACCTCTTATGTTAACATAACTCTTTAAATCCAGCTGTTATGTGTTTTTAAAGAGTTGAATAATCATAATCATCGTCTTTCTCTCATGCAGGTATTATGGCAGCTGGACATCTTCAGACGCAGCTTGAGGCAGCTACCTGGACACTTTTGTCTGGGAGAATCCTGCATCTTCTGTGCACTGAAGGTAAATATTAAAACAAGGATATTCAATGGTAGGGGTCGCTTTGGAGAAAAAGGAATCATCATGGAGGCCAAAATTTGTCTGCACTGGAACATTTTGATACAACTATTCTATCATATATGTTGATATCATGACTCTTGAAATGACTTTGCCTACTTGCATGTTTACATGTAGGCAGTTGTTGTAGGAGAGAAATATGTATTGAAAATCATGCGTGTTCCTAATTGATCAGGGCTAATGTCACTAAGGTTAATTATATCCTATCATTAAATTTTTTTAAATCTCATTTGATACTGTTAGGTAAGGGATATCAAACCAAATGTAAAGTTTGATTTTTATTGAAGCACGATATTGGATTTTTGCAGATATCCGATATGCCAATATTTACAGATTCATTTTAGCTGATATCAATACCAATATTTAGATATGTTTTACATAACTAAAAATTCAGTCCTTTGAACACAATTTAAGGTTTGAGGATGAAAAAAGAAACAAACTTTTTTTCTTAAAACACACTTTGAAGTTTAAAGAATGAGGATGAATAAAGAAAAAGATCTAAACTTACATAGGTCTGTTTGTCCAGTCTAAAACTTCACTAATTTATTAGTATATATGGCCAAATTTTACAGTCGATATATGCTGATATTCATGGCTAAAATATCTGCAGAAATTTTGATATCTGCTAATACTGATATCAGGCCGATAATATCATGTATCCGTATTATTTTTTTTGTCAGTTCAGGCCTTAAAAACATCTTAAAAGTCTTAAATTGGATTTTCTAAAGTTTGTTGGAACCCTGAGAATAAACCCTGCATCCTTTAAGAGGTGCTGGATTGGAAATGAACAAGCATAAAGAAGCAAAATGACACGTACTCTAAGAAGCTAAAGGATTTATTTAGCAACAAGTGGTGTTTCAAACCATCATACTATGGGGAAAAGGCTGTTTTGATATGTCACTTGTTATCCTTTAAAGGGAGCATCCTGGTGTGTGGATCTTCTTTCTTTCACATGGATGTTAATACTAAAGCATGTAAAGCTGAGAGCATAGAACAAGCAGCAACAGCGACAAATAAAACATATCCCAAAACCCCAAATCAAAATAAATGTAAAGTAAAAAAAATAAACATAATATGACAATTACAATGAATGTATCAACAGCATTGAGTGTTTTTCTGATTTTTAACCAAGCATAATTTACATATGGATATTTTTATAAATATGTAAAGCACATGATGTTGTGGTTAACATAAATAGTAAATTCACAGCTTTCTGTTGGCTTACAGTGCTAATAGACAGTCTTTAAATTTTTGAGTAACTTTTCTTTTTAGTTTTTGAGTCTGACAAATGGAAGCTAATAGTTGCACTGGTTGCACCAGCACTGAAGGCAGATGTGTGCTTCTACTTAAAAGGATGCAGCATTTCAGCATAAGTCATACGGAGCATGTGAGGGCGGGACTGATTCAGACGGATGGGAATGTTGCTGTATCATCATGTGTTCATTGTTTTGAACGGAAGCTGATGATTGTGTTGCAAAATCTGCTCGTGCTGAAATTTCTAAATTTTTGACATTTTAAATGAGATTAAAATTGACTCAGAGGTAAAATCTGAAAATATTTAAACCTTTTAAAAAGGTTAAATATTAGAGTAATTCTTAGAATTTAAAATCACTCCTGTCACTTACCATCAGCTGGCAAAAAGGCTTTAATTGCTGTAACTTCATCTTTTTGGCAATTGTACATTCACTAAAAGGGCTTATTGTTGCTCTGACAGGCTCCAGAAAGTTCAGACAGAAGGCCCTCTTTTAAAAATACTTGCCCTTTAAGAAGTAGTCTGCAGTTTGGCTATCTGATTGCTCTTTATCAAAGCTTTGCCAAGTTGAAGTTCCTCTTTGGCATTATGAATGTGGCAACTGTTGTGTTCACATATCCAGACTGTGTGTAGAGAATGAAAGTGACATGTATGCTTTTAATAAACTAAGTGTCTCATTGTCCAAGTGCAATCAAGCCCTTGTTCTTCTCTTCAGGGAATTTTCTCCCAGTTCCAGCACAGTCGGGAACGAGCCCTGCCTTCCGACAACCTGCGTCATGCCTTGGCAGAGACCTTTAAGGACGAGCAGCGCTTCCAGCTGGGCTTCATGGATGATGCCGCAGAGTGCTTTGTAAGTTCCCGTGGCAACTCTGCCGTCCTAAGGGGAGGAGGGAGGCTAGCACAGAGGAGGGATGTGTGTATTTTTGTGTCGTTACTCTGCTGTCTCATGGTTTGGGTATTGCACAGCAAACAAACTGTTTGGCGAGGTCACTGAAAGAGCTTCTGTCCCTCCCTTACCCTCCCATCAACCCCTGCCACGTTGCCGCTAAATATCATCATGACAGGTTATATAAGGGCCACAGTTGTGTTTAAACCTCTCTGTTTTGTGCCACTGTGTTTTGTTGCTTTGTCAAAGTGCTTTTTGGAAGTCAATTTCATGCGTCCTTCCTTATTTTTCACACCAGTTCCTGCTTTTTTCCTCTCTTTTGGGAACAACAAACCATTTTTCCTTTAACTGCAGTTTAATTTTCAAGGATTTTTATTCCTTTTCCCTTTCAGAACTGCATCATCAAATATAAAAAGGATCCTGCAGCATTTTTGTTCTTTTTTAAAATCCAGTTTCTTCACCATTTCCTCCAGTTTTTCTTCATAACAGTATGAGAAAGAAAATAACTTTAGAGCTTCGTATTTTCTTTATCTTACATGATAAGCCAACTCTGATTCCTTAACTTTAAGACAAGCTTATTTGGCAAAGTTGCTATCTTTTCTAGACGATCTTAATTCTTTATCCAACATAGATCTTTTCCCTTGTGGCTGTGAGGGTGTCGGATTTCTGTGAGGACCTAGCCAGTGTCAGATTAACAGGCTGTGAAGTTGTGCCTGTAACCTCTGCAGGCCTACCTTGCACTCTTAATAATTAATAAACTCACAAGTGCTGCATAGAAACAGGTGGGAGCTAAAACGGTTAATAGCTGGCTGTTTAAATGTGTCCATTCTGCTGTAAGGTTTGCAATACCTCTAAAAATGAGCTTGAGGTATGAATGCCCAATCTGGGGAGAAAATAATAGCCTTTGGTGCTTGTAAACACTTTACACCTCACAGAAATGTAAATATTTTGTCAAATTCCTAATAGAGTATCCTGTTGTGTCACAGGAGAACATTCTGGAGAGGATCCACCTGCACATTGTGCCGGAGGAGACGGATGCCTGCACTTCGAAGTCATGCATCACGCATCAGAAGTTCGCCATGTCACTTTATGAGCAGGTGAGTCTGAGGTTAGAAAAACAGCCGATTGAAATGTTCGACTTAGAATATTTTTTATAACATTATCGAGTCCAAAATTGTGTTAATTTAGTCAGATACTCCAAATGTGTTTGCAAATCCATCTACCATCTGATATACAGAATATCTGTCACCAAACATCTTCTCTTGTTATGTATGTTTCTGATGATTCCTCCTCCAGAAAATTCTAAAAATTGGAAATTAAGACCCTTCCCTGTCAGTCCTCCATCTTTATTCCTTCTGTTTTTGACAGGACAAGAATAGACAGATTTTTCTTAATCGTAATTATTTGAAAAAGTGATTACAGGCTGAACTGTAATTTACCATTATCTCTCCAAAAGATATCAGATGTTTATTAGCCTTGCAAATGTCTCTTTTTTGACAATAGATGTATCAGTTCACACGGTGCATGTTTGCACAACCTCTACAGTATGTGTGCAGGATAAACACACGAGCCAGTGTTGGGATAAAGCAGCACACGTACACAGACAGGTACATGAATCACTGTCTGACACCGTAGAAATCCAATCCGTCATGTTTTGATACAGGGTCGCCCCTGTGGAATAAGGAGGGTGTTTCTGGTGCGATTCCACGGTGCAGCAGCAGCAGCAACAGCGGCAGATACATCACAGATGGTGTACACATAAATTCCTGCACACGCACACACCAACACCCTTCCGTGAGGCTGCGATGCCCATCATTGACACCATCCCAAACCAGTTCTATCTCGGTATCAAACAGATAATACGCCTTTGTACTAAATCCCTCAGGGGCACAGAGTGGATTTCATTCCACCCCGACTTCAGAGCGCCCAATCCAGCAAATATTATTGAGGCCTGAATGAGGATTGCCTCACTCAGTTTACAGTGTATAAGCAATCACAAGGAAGAGGATGAAAGAAAAAGAGAGAAGAATAATTCTACATCAATTCAGTTCATATTTTGGTTTGTAAGAGAGTTTGTAGTATTGTCTTTGTTTTAAATTTAGCAAGAGGTTAAGACATGCCTGTGTTACTAACATTTAAAACAAGCTAACAAACAAAGTGACCCCCTTAAACCCAGAAATTAACCCTTCTGATGCAGAATTGTTTTCTTCTCTTCTTAGAATGTGTTGGTGAGTTTCTTCTTCACTGCTTTTTCTCATGTGGTACTGGCTCTACTCCCATCAGTTTTGTCACCAGGCACTTTGTTTAGCAGGGACCAGTTCACGTTCCTCAACTTTTTGTCACTGCAAGGAGATGAGTGCTGTTCCAGAGATTGTTGCAAACAGTTAGACAAAATGCTACTGAAAAGTAGAGGGGAGTTTGCAAAGTTATACAGCAGTATGAAACTGATGATGAGAGGGCTTGATTTCTGTGTTTTATCTAGCACACCAGAGGTGATACCGAAATATACCAGGTATCAGATACAGTGTCTATAAAAGTATTCAATCCCTTGCATGTTTTACCCTTTTATTGATTTTATAAATCAATCATGGTGAATACAATTAGGCTTCTTTGAAAAAAAAAAGGGAAAACAGGAAAAGAAAAAAATAAAGCCAGTTAAAGACAAATATGCAGGGTAAATTTGGTTCCTAAATAAATATTCACCTCCTTAAAAGTGATATAATTCAAAAGAGGTTCAGCCAATTGGTGCTAGTAGTCTCACAATTAGTGAATCACCTGAGTGCATTGGATGTGTCTTAACTGATTGTAGTAGGTCCAGTAACTGGTTAATCAGTATTCCTGGCTACCATTACACCATGAAGACAAAAGAACACTCCATACAACTCAGAGAAAGTTAAAGCTTTCTGCAAGAGTGGTAAAGAGAAAGCCACTGTTGAAGAAAACTCTTACTAATCTGGGCTAGAGTTTGTCAGAAGGCATGTGAGAATCTCCATGTCAAGTGGCAGAGTTCTTTGGTCTGATGAGACCAAAATGGCGCTTTTTAGTCGTCAAGATGCTATGTTTGGCTGACACCGAACACTGTACATTCCCACAAACACACCATCCCTACTTTGACGCATGATGGCGGCAGCATCATGCTGTGAGGATTCTTCTCGGCAAAGAGGAAAATCTTGGACGACAGTCTTCAAGAGAACTACGGCTTGGGAGAAGATTTATTTCTAGCAAAACGAGGACCAGAAGCATACCGCGAAAGCTGCACAGAAGTTATTTAAAGAAAACACGGTGAATGTTGTGGAGTGGCCGAGTCAAAGCCCAGACCTCGGTCCAGTAGAGAATTTGTGGCTGGACTTGAAAATCAGGTCTATATAATGCCCGATCCCTGTGCAACCTGACAGAGCTTGAGCAGTTTTGCAAAGAAGAATGGAGTAAAATTGCAGTGTCCAGATGTGCAAACTAATTGAGATGTATTCACACAGACTCAGTGCTGTGATTGCAGCTAAAGGTGCATCTACTAAATACTAGCTTGTAGGACGTTGATATTGCTGCAGTCACTAATTTTTATTTGTTGCCATTACTTTGTATAAATCTGTTTTCACTGTTATTTTATATTAAAAAAATAACATTTTTATCCCATCAGTTCTGAAGCTTCCTCATATTTACTCACTGAACATTGCAAACAACATCATAATTTTTATTGTATGAGTTAATTTTACATGAAAAGGTAATAGATTATTAGAAGACATTTCATATTTGACACATAGTATTATTCCCTCCACATCCTATGTATTTTCCATCATTTTCTGTATTCACATTTAAAAGCACTAAACATAAAAAATATGAGTCAGATACTTGTTTGATAAATAAGTCAGAAAGAGAGGGAGCTTGGCTGTCAGTGGTAGACAGCTGTGTTGTTTGAGATTAAAATTTTGGTATGTTTTACATTATTAACATTCTCTGACAGTAAATGAGATGAATACAGATACACGCCTGTGTCTGGGTTGTAGGAATATAGAGTGTCTTTTTTCAGTCCGTCAGTTTAAAATAGAAGTTACACTTTTCAACTTGGGGTCCCTGAGTGTTAATGATTTCTTTTTTTACTCTGACTCTATCTGATCTCAGTCATCCAGACAGTGACATGCAGACATGATAATTACTCTTTGACAGTGCGTATGCTTGCTGGAATCACACATTTATATTTTTACTCTCTGGCTCTTTGCTTTGCAGTCTGTGTGCCGTAGCTGTGGGGCATCCTCTGACCCACTGCCGTTTACAGAGCTGGTGCATTATGTCTCCACCACCGCACTCTGGTAAGACACAGGCAGTGCGAAACTTTCTTTGCTTTCCTCCATTGTCATCTGTCCTGCTCTGCTGTGTTTCCGCTTTCCCTTTCTTTCTCTGCTCATTTGTCACAAGGGCATAACTCTTTTTAGCTGACTTTTCACACGCTACAGTTTCTCTCTCTCTCTCTTTTTCCACCTTAATCTTTATTTATCTCTGTCTGTCTCTTTTCCTCTTACATCCTTGTTGTGTCCTGCTGACAAAGCCTCTCTCTCTCTTTTCTTTTTGCCAGTCAACAGATGCTTCAGCGCAGGGAGTCAGAGTCTTTTGGGGAATTGTTACAAGCTGCAAGTACAATAGGTGACCTTCGTAACTGTCCAGTAAGTGTTTGTATGCAAAGTGTTTTGTAAGCAATATGGAAAAAGCTCCAGATTTCTGCAGAAGAAACTCGTCAGCAGTAAAGCTATGTTCAAAAAAAGTTTCTTTAAGAACGCAGCAGGTCTCAAACATTCAGTTTTTGATATAAATGTTTACTGACTGGTCTGTTTTGGGATGTCCTCAGTAATTGGGCAAGTTGCTTTTGGGTGAAACTTGACTCATTTTTTGTGTTCTGTTTCAGAGCAACTGCGGCCAGAGGATAAGGATCAGACGAGTCCTCATGAACTCCCCAGAGATCGTCACCATCGGCTTCGTCTGGGACTCTGACCAGTCAGACCTCACAGAAGATGTTATCAAATCACTGGGGCCTCATCTCAGTCTTTCTGCAGTAAGTCTGCTTTCACCAGCAGTTTCTTTCTTAACATCACCACTTTTTGATGTGCACTGAGCAGCAATTCCACTTCAAAATGGGCTGAGATTATTTCAGAAAAAGAAATGTCACAGATTCTGGCGTGATTAAAGATTAAGGTTGGTTAAAAGCCTGAACTTTTCTAAGGAAGTAATAAATTAGCATGCATTTTTGGAATTTGCTAAACCCCTCGGCTGTGTTTTGTCTTCCCCTGTTTACTTTGGTATGATCAAACATATGTAGGAAATAAAGCAGGGATTTATTTCCCTGTAAGTCAGGCCTGTTGCATAAGCAGTTAACGCCCAATGCCCAGTTGGCTCATGCCACAGAGCTAAAAGCCCGTGCTGGCCTTGGTCAGCCTGTCAGAAAGCCCCTCCCTTCTTATTCTGTGTTTTCCTGATTGTGTGTGAGGGAACATGTGGGCTGAAAAGATGTCAGCAAAAAACATGCTCAAGACTCTTTTTGTTGCTCTGTGTATGTTCACACAATTTTGACTGTTGATATGCACAAACATGTGTATGTGTTCCAGCTTTTTTGTCTGTTAAATCACACACTAATATAAGTTGTCTGATGTTTATAAATTAGATATATATGCGCAGCTTGGCCTGATTTAGAAAGTATTCCTCAGTAGCCCATCCACTCAGTGAGTTTAAAAAAATCAATCTGTGTAGTTGAGAGCAGTGCAACCATTACATTACATAACACTACTATTGACGTTTCAAACCGCTTATTTGACAGCTCCCTCTTGTGCGTTTCCAAAGCATACCATCAGAAGAATTCATCAGACCCTCGCCTACAAGTGTGCCACAAAGACCCCAATTCATTAGGGAGCGTTTCATGTGACTTTGCTGGGTGTTTGAGGGAGACCACCTCCCCTGTCACTTGCTTTGAAGCCATTGTTTGAGAGGGGCATAGAGAACTGGATGTGTTGAAAACATGAAAGAGAGAAACAAGGAGCTATCTGGTAAACACATCTACTAAGTGCTGATCCTGTTTCACTTCGAGTTGTTTTGAAACGATTTTTTCTGTCGACCACTGATAATGACTAAAACCTTAGCTAACAGAGTATTTATCTGATACTAGATTAGAAAACAATATTTTGAATGCTGAGTTATAATGTTGTGTTTTCAAGGTTTGAAAAGTGCCTGGATATTGGATGAAGTGCGCTTGAAATCTTAACTGTATGCTACTCAAGATAAAAATGCCCTTCTGACTGAGCAGTTCTCTTATTAGATACAGGAATAATGTAATTCAGGGGGTCTTCCACGTAGAATAATAATGAAATAATCATCAAAATAATGTAAGAAAAGAAGGCAGTTTCTGTTCCTCTGGGACAGTAAAGCTTATCTTTATATGATAGTGAACTGAAATAATATTTTTAAGTTTTAATGTAATGTAAAGATATAGCATGTACCACTGTGGCAAGGTGCTTGAAAAGCTTAAAAATGCACCTTTAAAGCACCTTGATTGATGTAGTATGATCCTCAGCACTGCCTGAATCAAGCTAAGCTAGTGCCAGCAGCAGCCTCACATCTCCTGATGTGGAAAAACTCATTTTTTCCACATTTTCATGTGTTCTTATGCAAATAATTAACTTTTTATTAATTGTTTTTGTTTGCCTCTAGAACTGTAATAAATAAGACAAAATTGAAACTTGATTGTGAAGACCACACTATTTTTAGTCAAGATATCAACAGCTACCCTGAAGTCCTTGTGTCAGACCAGCGTTTATCAGCGTTGATCATCAAATCAATAGCGGTTAATTCCCTTAGACTTGAATCTATAACAGATGAAATAACAGATTCCAGCAGCCATCGTTATCACTCACCTGCCAGCCCACTTACTGTTGTGTTGATGTGGATGAGTAATTGCTGTATATATTTACATGCGTGTGTATGTGGACACAGCTCTTCTACAGGGTGACAGATGAACATGCCAAAAAGGGAGAGCTGCTGCTCGTGGGGATGATCTGCTACTCCAGCCGCCACTACTGTGCCTTCGCCTTCCACACCAAGTCTTCCAAGTGGATCTTCTTCGATGATGCTACAGTGAAAGAGGTGAGAGAGAGCACTGACGTGATTGATTTACTTTTTTAGTGATCATCTAGTTAATTAACAACAAATGTTAACAGTATGGTCCCAGCTTTTTTTTTATTATGGAGACACTCTATTGCTTTTTTTAAAACTGAGTATTTATTACTACTTATTTTAAGCTATATCATGTAAATTTGATATATTTTTACCACTAGACTCACACAAACAAAATGAAGACATCTTATGGCTTAGGTAAATAAAAGTGGATATTTTTGGTGTTTTTGACCTTTTACAGAAATACTGGGTCACTAGTACTGTTTGGCAACCAATCATTAGCAGCTGATTTTATTAAATACACATGATCAAAATTAATGTGTGTAATCACCGATCCACTACCCTGTGGTTAATACTCTTGTGCCTGCAACCTAGAGCAGCACTGTGTAGCCCTGTGGTGTAATTATATAGACTGATTGAATTGCCAGTCAGTAAGTATTAAGCACATCAGCATTTTGAATTAAATTAAACTGAAATGCAACACCATCGACTGTAAGCTTGAAAAGAAACTCTGTCAGTTCCTTCTCTGCTGTTGCTATTGCTCCATCATCATTTGAAGCAGCTGTGCTAACGTTCACCAAACTTTGTTTTGCATTCCTGCAGTTAAAGAATATTAATCCAGTGATTTAACAGACCTTTTTGATGCAGTTAAGGTCTGGTCAGTCACATGAAATTTAGGCAAGGGCAAGTTATGATGCTTTGAAACTTGGCTGCTTGACAAGAAGGTTAAATAAATATGGTTCTTTAGAGTGAAGTGTGTATTCTTAACAGTATAAAATAATTGAATCAGTTGCATAATCAGACAAATCTCCACATTATTAGTGTATCATCACTGTATTGTTCAATTGTCCTTGCTGTAACTTATTTCTTTCATTGGAAATTTTTTCTGCTCTGTTGAACAAAGTAAGTTAAAAGCATGTTATTGACTGATAAAGGATGGCTTTAGTGCTCCATTTTCAAGGCTATGCTGTCACCTGTATATGTGACCAACTGCTAAACCGGCTGCTATATCAAAACAAAAAATCTGATGGACTCCAGTATCTGTTTCAGTATATCTTACTTATTGGGGGTTTGTATCGACTGTGGAAAAAAAAAACACATTGAGGCATTCCTGATTAAAAAAAAAAGTAGAAAAACTGGGAAAAGAGTTAAGCAGTAGGCTCTAGAATATTATATATGGATCACATGATGAGATAACATTATAGCTAGTGCAAACCTGGACATTTTATTTTGAGCTACAAAATGAGACAGGGCGGAACGATGTGTCTGAGAGAGCTGCAGGTGCGAGGCAGGGCTGGTTTTAGACATTTGGAGGCCCAGGGCAAAGACCAATATGAGGCCCTCCCCCCTTTTAGCTTAAAGCATTAACAATGAATGGTAAAAATAAATAGAAAGCACCCCTTTTAAGTTAATGAAGACATCAAACTACAGTTAATGCCTCAATGTGAGATATAGGTTCCCAAATAGTCAACCATAATTCTTCAGCTCTTTGAAAAGCATCTTATAGCTCAAAATCTGCACATTCTAATATTGTAATAAGTCTTTAGGCCAGGTGGAACTAACATAACACTGGTGCTGGACCAAACTTTGTATCTCTAATATCACCACTTTTCAGGGAATGAAAAAAAAGCATCTTTTGACACTTTTGGTTAAAACCCACTGATGGATGTTAAGGGTGACCAACAGCACTTATAAATGAAAAAAAAAAATATCTTGAAAAATGGAGATACAGGGTTTCAGCCTGACTTCAGCAATAAATAGAAAAAAATATATATGCTCACTATCAGTGACAAATCCTTTCTTCATTAGGACGATTTGTGGCTGGCATGAGAATAAGCACCTCAGACTCCGAGGCCATGGTTCTCTGCCGGCATACGGTGGATTGGAGTTTTTTCCCCAATTGAAGGAGTTTAAGCATCTTTGGGTCTTGTTCACAAGTGAGGGTAGAATGGGCTGAGATTGATAGGCAGATTAGTGACGCATCAGCAGTTTAGCTGTACCATACCGTTGTGGTGAAGAGGGAGCTGAGCCAGAAGGCAAAGCTCTCAATTTACTGGTTGATCTTCGTTCCAACCCTCACCTGTGGTCATGAGCTCTGGGTAATGACTGAAAGAATGAGATCGTGGGTTTAAGCAGTTGAAATGAGACTCCTCAGCAGCATGTCTGGGCTCAGCCTTAGAGGTATCTGATCAGGATGTCTCTTGATTGCCTACCTGTGGAGGTCTTTTTGCACATCCAACTGGGAGGCAACCCTGGGGTAGACCCAGGACTTGCTGGAGGGATTATATATATCATCTGGCCTGGGAGGGCCTTGGAATCCCTCAGGAGGAACTGATAAATGCTGCTGGGGAGAGGGACGTCTGGGTTGACTTCACATGCTACCACCACAACCCAACCTCGGATAAGTGGATGAAAATGGGTGGATGGGTGTAGGCTGCCATTGCTGTGCATTGCACTCTGGGTAGTGATGTCAGATGGTTGCATTGTTCCTTTTTTTTTGAGGAAAACAATAATAATGATGCTAACTTTTATTCAATCTTGAACCATGGAAATATGCAGTTTGGAGTATCACACAGCAGCAGAGAGTGGCAATTCTTAGTCTCCAGTCTGCACCACTGAGTGTCTTTATCGCCCAGTAAGGACCACATCGATTGCCCTTCATGAGCCTCTGAGCTGATGAGCCTTTATAGCACTGAAGAGTCTGCTAACCTCCCAGCCCCCACCCCCATTTCTGCTGCAGTACCCCAACTCTGCTACCACAAAGTATTGCAGTAGTCACCTGATCCCTAACCAGTGGAGATTATCTCACTGATCCAAGCGTTAGTGAAAGTTGAAGGGTTGCAGAGAATGCTGAGTTGCTCTGTGCAGGTGTTTAATCTTGTCCATGTGTGAGAAAGCCTTTACTCGTGAGTTTTTGCAAGCTTTTGTATTTTGTTGTTTGTGTGTGTACAGTACACAATGTGTGAATCCTCATCCCTTTCTATTTTTCTGAATATTGGATTTACTGTCATGGTGTGCTGCAAATATGAGCATGTCTTTTGTCTCACATGCTCGCAATTTTCTCGGGGACTGTGGTGCAGCGGCTGGCTGGCTCTGTGTCAATCCATCAGCAGCTTATGCTGTGTGTGCAGCCCCCCCCCCAACTGAGATGGAGGAGCTACAGTGCTCAGCAACGCCTGCCAAGCCTGTACCTGGGTCTGAACTTGCCAGCATTTCTGTGACTCCCTAGGTCCCAGCTGCTAAATGACTGCTGTGGTGTAGCTTCATTTTTGCTTTTTCACTGCAAGAAAGATCCTTCATTTGATGAAGGTGATACAAAGTTTTAAGATTATTAAATAGTGAATTATATGTAGAAAATGTTTAGCATATGTTGGGGTAGTTCTTGTCTTCCTTTTCTGCATTATTCCTTCTTTTCTCCTGTTTTTTCTTTGCATCATTCCTTCTTTACCTTGTCCCTTCTCCTCTCCTTCCTCCTCTTCTACCCACATTTGCTTAATTAAGAAGCACACAAGCATCTGTTAGCCTGCAGCCAGCCTTTGTTGTGCCTCAGTGGCGAGACACGCACCTTACTCAGCTTAGTCAGCTAATGTGATTGTGTGATTTGGCTTCAGTGTGTTATATTCATTCATGAACATAATAAAGGTGAGGTTTTATGTAACAGCTGCAAGTGGATTTTAAGAAAGCGGTGGAATTGTCTTTTCTGTTAAGTTTTTATTTCTGATGCAACTAAAAATGAGTGTCAGTCAGAACTTTTAGTGCATCATAAATTGAAATGCTTCTATCTTTTCCCCTTTCTTAATTCAAAGAGTTTCCTTGGCTAGAAAACAATATATCTGATAACCTGATCCATCCCTCTAAATATCTATGTCATTTTCTCGCTTACATATCCAGAAAATCAAACATTTTTGATATCTTTAAATTGATTGACTGTCTCCTGCAGTGCCTGCTTTGACCACCTTTTCTGTCTCTTTTCTAGATCGGCTCCAGGTGGAAAGATGTGGTCAGCAAATGTATCAAAGGTCACTTCCAGCCTCTCCTCCTCTTTTACTCCAACCCTGAGGGGAGCGCGATCACTGCAGATGATGCTTCCAGACAAAACAGCAACCAGTCTCAGTACAAGACGGCTGTGAATGGAGATGCACAAGGTATGATCAGCACAAGCAGAGGGTTTTATCTGATTTCATTCTGTATTTGTTTGTTAGATAAATTGTAGAAATAGGGACAACACATGACTGATGATAGTGAAAGAAGAACAGTGTAGCCATGTCAGTGCAAATGCGGACCTTCGATTAACAACAAACTTGCTTGTTTGGATTTATGAGGTTGATAAAGACCCCTTTCATAAGTCCCATCTTGTAAAGTGGTCTTTCGGCTGTTATAGTTTTTATTGACTTTTTTTTAACCATCATCACATGCCAAGTGAAATATTAAAAGATCTAACTGTTCTCCTAACCTCCTTAAAAGTATAAGAACCATTTGTTTTAGCTGTTATAGTCCTTAAAAATGACTGGAAGAAATATAGTTGGAATGAATAAATAAAATAAAAAAGTAAAGAAAGTGTTAGAATCCCTAGGGGGTGTGTCCAACATTCTGGGGTGTGTGGAGCCCTGTCTGCTCTGATGTGTTAAAATTACATGTATATATATCATGTATATATATTTTATCAGTCATATTTGAAAAATAAAAAAGGTTATCACTTAATTTTGGTAATAGAAAACTGATATTTTTGAGATTATAAAATTGTGTATTTACAAGAAACCAAACCCTGAATTAGAGTTTAAAAAGTTGTGAATTTTAAAGGAAAAATGTGAAATTTCACGTTTAAAAAGCTGTATATAATGTTATTAACAAAAAATTTTAGTTTTTAAAGTATGAGGTTATAAAATTGAAATTGACAAGAAACCAAACTGAGCACAGCGGATGGAAAAGCCCTGTTTCCTGCGCTGAACTCATGATAATCTCCTTATTGCTCAGTCCCAGTAAGAAGTATCATTCGACTTAGTTCCCAACCAGTGTTAATTTCATTGACTAAAACTGTGACCACAAATGTTTGTCTACAACCTTTATTTCCATGAGAAAGGCTAGACGAAGTACAAGTACAAGTAGAGGTACAAGTAGAAGGGTCCCCAAGGAAAAAAGGCTGGGAACCAATGTGTAAAAAGTATTATGCTAGTTTGTCAGTTTCTTGTTTTAAAACTTTGAAAGCCAAAATGTTTGATGTGTTTAAGTGTTTCGCATTCATCTTCTTTTAAACTACTCACCCTGAATCTTGAGCTAGAGTTGCCTATATGCTTAAAAACAAATGTAATAAAATGGCACATTTCTTAATTTTAAATATATTTAATTTCATTTGACACATCAGGTTCAGAGAAACATCAGCAAACATAAAAACAAGTCTTTACAGGGCGTGTTAAATCCCGGATCATAAGTTGCCTTTGAAGGGCAGTAATGAAAATTTGTTTATGAGCAGTTCTGCTGTTTGGATTATATATCCCTGGATTTGTTTGGTTGGGGAGGTTTTTATCCCCTTAAAAGATCCTCCTCCAACTCTGTGTGCTGGCCCTGCCCCAGGTCCAAGCTGCAGCATCCGCTCACTGCCCATCAGAGCTGACAGGGCGCCGGACCAAACTGGATCATCCTTCAGAATCAAAGAGAATTTTGTGCAGATTTTGCCGTCTAAATCGTGTTCCTTAGTTTCAGGTGCAATTTGGCGATCATTTATATCAACTGAATGCTCTCTGCAAAACTTATGTAACAAGGTTTATGGCATTTTACTAGGAAAAAAGGCAACCCTGTATTTATGGCTTTTGCTTTAAAGATTTTATTGTTTTGTGTTTTGCTTTGCAGGCTTTGAATCACCAGTTTTAGCCCCTAAAAAGCTGGACCTCACCAGGGAGAACCTTAATGCTTTCCTGGGCCAAGGTACAGTGAAGAAGACTCCTTCGACCTTCAGCAGGGGCAGTGCTCAGACCAGTGGAGGACGGGGAACAGGTAGGACAGAACATTTAAAGAACATAAAAATAGATGCTTTTAGATAGTTTCAGTCTTTTTTACTAATTTCTACAGTGAGGTGAACAGCATTTAAGCATTAAAAAGTATAAATTAGATGAGCCTCAATGGGAAGTTTTATGCTTTTTTAAAATTTATGAACAATAATAACCGCAGTGATTGGTGACATGGACAGCCCTGGCATATCACAGGATGAAACAATGAAATGGCTTTTAAACTTAATCAAGCTATGAGGGGATTATAGACCCTTACTGAGGACCAAGTAACAAAAAAATGCAAATTTTGCAGAAAAAGTGGATGTAAAATTAGAAAAAGGATTTGGGGATGGAGAATATGGTGTTGTAGTAAATGAATCTAGTGAAATTACAGCTGATTTAATATAACTGCACCTATGTTTGTCATTGCACTGCTACAAGGTCTTTGAGATGTTTGTTTTGTATCATTCGCTCTCTCATACTTTGTTTGGACCCGCCAAAAATATGAGGTCTCAAGAAACATCTGTTATATTTTGAGATGTCATCTTGTCTTCACAGTGACTCCCGCTGAAATCTCAGACAGCTAACAGACCCCACAGTACCGTCGTGTTTTTCAGTGCCATGACTAATCATTGCGTTTCAAAGTGAATATCTGTCAGAGATGGGGCAAAAAAAGTCTATGCTGCCATGTTTCCACCCTGCTTCCTTTTCCCTCATGTCACAGAAAATGCACCGCAAAGTGTGTCTAGTTTGACTCAGTATACTTGCTCGGAAACTGCTCGGTGCCTTGGGGGTGCTGGGGACTTAGAGTTGAAAATAGTGAGAGGAAAAGGATGTGGTGATGATAGATATCTATACATACACTTAGAAAAAAAATAGTGTTAAGGTTGACCTCAGTGATGGAAATCCCCCCAATGCAGCTGAGGTTTTTCTAAGAAAATATTCTCTTCCTAATTTGGTGAAAAATCCTGATGTAGCACCTGACATTTTTATTTTTTGCAGGGAAAATGAGCTCCAGCGATCCCAAAAGTCGCCTCAGGGAGATTTCTCGAGAAGTTGCCCAGAAAGCAGGAGAGGTGCGTGGGATGCATCCATCCAGAAGAGACCTTGATAGGGGCGGTCAACGGAGGCCGGAGTCACGCTACAGAGGTGGGTTCTTTGGACAGCATGTGGATCTATATGTGTCATACATAAACATGAGAACAGGCTGGCTTTTAGGTACAAAAGGCTAGCCTTCCAGTCCTTACGTAACCAGGAGCAATGTGTCAGAGAGGGGATTAAGTGCTGACGTCTGTAGACGGAGTCAGCCTTCATCCCACTCTCTCATACTCAGAGCTATTGGTTCCCCTCACTGCATTAAAGCTTAAACTTTAACAAAGCAGGAAAAGCCAACAGACATATATAATAATCATTTAATTAGTGGATTAATTAAACTTAAAACCACATTTTTTCCCATAACTTCTCTTCTTAATCCATCAAAAACAGAGATCAGAGGGTTGATCCATCCACTCCTTGACTTCTCTTTTTAGAACAACACATTTCAATTAAGATTCACTGAAGGGATTACAGTCCAACAATTCTGGCACGCTCCTAAATCTACCACGTCTACAGCAGTGGCCTTAGTTAGCAGCGGGCTCACGTCCCATTATGATTGACTGCTTTAGGCTAAAGGGGGTTTGTGTCATTGTTGTGATGAATGTTGGGGCTGGAGGTGACACTACAGTTAATGTAAGTAGTAAGAATTTACCGCAGCAGCAACATCACTCGTGCACAGGCTAGCACTTGGCTAAAAAGTCAAGAAATGCTTAAGCAACTTGTGGGCCAGCCCTGAGGTATTTGTAAATGATGTATAGCTGCGTTGATGTGGATGTGTAACCGTTCTTCCAAAATGATCCACAGCCTTGTTTACTGCTGACAACATTGAGCCTGCAGCTGAAACTCTTTAAAACACAGCGCTACCATATATATGAGCTGAAACGTAGAGAGCCATATTTGAAGTGATTTAACTTAGCCACACGGTCAGCAAAATCCAAAGCAATAGGGACTCAATCTCAGGTGGGTAATTTCCAAGGACTGACAGTTATATGTGGCATTAAATTCACTTTTTGTACTCTCAAACATGATGCTACTACAGATCAGATTCTCCCGGTCATTACAGGACGACTTTGTGCCAGCTCTTTGAGCATTATCAGCCCCACAAAATTGCATTGGATCATGCAGGAAACATTTCTTCTCACATTTAAATAGGTTTAGAAAACTATAAAAAAAAATCACCAGTGCTGGTCCAGTTTCTGAAGAGGAGTGTGTTGGTGCATGTATTCTTTGACAGGAATGAACTAGTTTCCAGGAAGGATGTCTGCCTATATATTTCAAAAGTGTCTATTATGCTTGCCAGTGTCCTTGGGGTAGCAGACACACATCCGTTACTCACTATCACATGCAGACATTTCACTCGTCACTGTGCCTGCACACGTGAAAATACACCCGACACAGAAATGCTATTTTTTATCCCTAGTATCTGCATGAGATGGCTACCTTCAGTGCTACACACCACGAGAATCGACTCCTGTCGGCTGTAATTTACACCTTCCTGTCTTGTGCGGACATAAATGTCAGTAACCCTGTTGTTGTCGTGCCCTTCTCTAACTTTCCACAGAGCCTGCATTGTGCTGTATCATGGCTTTTTGTTTCTGTGTTGGAGAGGTTGTGAGAGTCAGTTTTTTTGTTTGTTTGTTTTTGTCTTGGCAGCTTCTTAGCACTGTTTTTGAATTTAGAGAAGCAGAAAATTGAAACTCTAAGTTTAAGGATCTTTCCTTTTTTAGTACTTGAAGTAAACTCAAATAACATACAGTGCCTATAAAATGATCCACCTCTTTGACTTACAAAATCAATAGAAGGGTAGAACATCCAATCATGG
Organism: Cheilinus undulatus; assembly: GCF_018320785.1. NCBI lineage: Eukaryota > Metazoa > Chordata > Actinopteri > Labriformes > Labridae > Cheilinus > Cheilinus undulatus. Next base: position 18,404,051 of record NC_054886.1, read on the forward strand.
TCAGCATACTTTAGGTTTTTTGACCAGAAAAATAAAGAAAATTCTCTTAAATGTCCAAGTGATAAAAGATTTCAACAAGTAATTTCAATTAAATTAAAAAAGGTAGAGTAAAATAAGTGGCAGCATAAATATTCACTCCCTTCAAGTCAGTATTTAGTAGATGCACCTTTGGCTGCAATCACAGCTCTGAGTCTGTGTGGACATGTCTCAATCAGGCTTGCACATCTAGACACTGCAATTTCACTCCATTCTTCTTATGAAAACTGCTCATGAATAAGATTGTCCTCCAGGATTTTCCTGCATTTCGCCAGATTCATTCTACCCTCTACCTTTATCAGCCTCCAAGGGCTGGCTCCTGAGAAGCATCCCCACAGCATGATATTGCCATTGCAGTGAAGATGGTAAGTTTTTGGTGATGTGCAGTGTTTGGTGTCTGTCAGACATAGCGTCTCATCTGATGGCCTAGAAGCACCGTTTTGGTCTCACCAAGCCAAAGAACTTTCTTCCCATGACCATGGAGTCTCTTTTAGGCAAATTCTTGTGGAGATTTAATCTGAGTTTTCTTCAACAGTGGCTTTCTCTTTGCCACTCTCCCTAGCCAAGCTTTGACTGGTGAAGAACCTGGGCAACAGTTGTTTTATGAAGAGAGTCTCTCACATCTCAGCTGCTGAAGATTGCAACTCTTTCAATGTTGTTATAGCTTGGTGACCTCTCTCACTAGTCTCATTTTTGCAGGATGGCCTATTGTAGGAAGATTTTCACACATGTCATATTCACTCAGTTTTTTCATGATGGATTTAACTAAATGTTAGGTACCTTATATTTTTTTGATTCATCCCCTGACCTACTTTTCAAGAACCTTTTCTCTAAGATGCTTGGAGTGTTCTTTTGTCTGCATGGCTGCCAGGAATACTGATTAACCAGGGACTGGATGTTCCAGACACTGGTCCTTTAACACTACAGTTACATGAGACACATTCACTGCACTCAGGTGATCCCCGTTTCACAAATTGTGAGACTACTAGCACCAGTTGGCTGGACCTCTGTTGAATTAGGTCTGTCACTTTACAGGGGGTGAAGATTTATGCAGTCAACTCATTTTGCATTACATAGTTTAGTTAAATTGACATTACTTTTGAGAAATCTGTTTTCACTTTGACATTGAAGAGGGGTATTTTTGTATTGTCTTGTCAATAATTATTGTCAATATTTATAAAATTGATAAAAAAGGTAAAACATCTAGGGGGATGAATACTTTTTATAGGCACTTGAGATTTCATTGCACTCAGTCATAATAATGTAAAACTATAATGCTTTCATTTTTTTAATTGATGACTTTGAAGAGGTATATGTTTTCATAACCTATTCCTACATTTATTTAGAATATATTTTGCTTTTCTCATGCTTTAACTAATCATGAAAATTATTCTTCACTTAAAGAACCCGGTCAGGACAGGACCTACTCGCGCTCCGTCTCCCCTCCTGAGAACGGCTTCCGGCAACATCTGGAAACCCGACTGTACAGCAGCCAAGGAAAAGGTCCCACTCGGACTGAGCGGACACCCCACCTGGGTGGACGGTCCTCACATGAGCCCACTCGCTCTCACTCTCACTCGAGGGTCCAAGTGTTGCCCAGTATCAGCAGCGGCCACAACAGCAGGAGGTTAGAACCGCTCAGTAATGGATATGACACGGACAGCAGCCAGGACTCCAGAGAGCGTCCCGGAAGTGGAGGAAACAGCCGCAGTAGGCCCAGCCGCCCATGGAAACCCATGCGGGAGGCACTAAATGTGGACAGTGTTCTAAGCAGCAGTGGCGGGAGTTCTTTAAGTCAGGAGCGGAGGCAGCACAGCCCACGGAGAAGACCAAGCAGTCAGTCTCCATCCCGTGACCGAGAGCGGGACAGAGATTATACATGGGGTGGCCGGGAGGAACGCAAACCCAAGAGCCTGATGACCATCTATGAGGATGAGCAGAGGCATGAAACTGGTGGCAGCAGGAGTTCATTGGATTCAGATGGACGGGGCGGCTACAGCGACAAAGACAGGTCAAAGGGATCAGCAACTCTGAAAGTGCGGAACGACAACTGGAAGATCCAAAGAACAGAATCCGGATATGAAAGTAGTGACAGGTTGAGCAATGGCTCGGCAAATCTCGACTCTCCCGTGGTGGAGAACCTTTCCTCGAAGGACCTGCGACCCATACCTGAACTGCATCTAACGAGGTAAAATAACCTGCTACATAGAAACCACAAAATTTGTCACTGCAAAGTTCCACGCAACACAATTCCTGCCAGTGGAAGAATGCTGCTTTGTCATACCGAACTCTCAAAAGTGCTGCCATTTGTGAATGATTAAACATTACACACAAGCTGTTCTAAGAATAGCTAGACCCATTTAACATAAACGCGCACAAAGCAGATGCAGCAGCCTTATTATGCCAGGGCTGTGGTTTGTTGGCTTTGTTGTGCAGGTCTTGTTTGGAGTTAATGATCCCAACTAGCTGACACCTCTTGTACTCAGAGAAGAGAGGCAGCAGATATCTGACTTCCTAAACCGCCTCTGCATTATTAAGTCTGTTTTCTTGAAGGTATTTTGGTAAAAGGCATCCTTTGATTAGTAAATCTTCTTAAAGCTCAGATCTTTCTGTGACTTTCTGTTTGAAGTAGCTTGAAAAGAAAAACAATTTGAAATTCTGCTTTGACTTTTGTTCTTCCTCACTTGTTTCATGAGATTAAGCGAAAACATCTTTATGCATATAACGGCAGATATGATACTTCGCTGAGATGTTTGTTAATTTGCTTTCATCAGAGTCAAAAAAATGATGTAAGACTTTATATCATATTACACCACTGTAAATCATTCATAATAAAATTTATATTTAGCCCAGGGTCATGAAGTTTTATTCATGCTCACAGCAAGGATCCATCTTACTTCTTTAAGTGCTCAGCAAAAAGATCGAGCTGTGGAATTTCTTCTGGCGATCCACCTAGCATGAATAATTGAATTTATTTTGTGTTTCAGGGATCACTACCCTCAGAGAAGAAGTGACGAACTGAAGGCTGACATATTGCACTCTTCATTTTCCACTGGTAAGTAACTCTTTAAAACTTTTCCACAAAACAACCTTATTTGTAGTGATAGATAATAGTTTCAATATTCAGCCTCTAAACCACATTTTCTGTGGGCTTGGCCCTGACATTAAGTATTTTTTTTTTCTCCTGTGTTTCGTAAGGATGTGAAATATTAAGAAATCTCTTGAGTAATTTCCTCTGATTTATTGTTCCCTCGGCAGTGTGAAGGTCACGGCTTGAATGAAGGGATACTGTATGAAAATAAGAGTGCTCTGGTTCCTCACTAACTGCCCTTGACCTTTTTATCCTGGGCATGGCTGCCCACAGAATTAGCTTGGCTCCTGAAAAAAAACAGAGAAAGGGCCCTGCATACCTGTGATTTATGATGATATTGGTGCATGTGTGGTGAATCAGTCGCATGGTGTCTTTGGTTAACAGTCTCCTTATTTTGGAGCTGAAAAGTGTTTGAAGGTATTAAAAGGTCTGACGTTAGAACTATCAGCTACTTTTAACTCCTTTTCACCATGTTTTCCACCCAATTTTGCCACTGCTACACCACTTCCAACCCATTTTCCACTTCTATTTCTACCTACTTTTAGCTCATTTTTGCTGTGTTTTTCAGTTTTTCCACTGTTAAACCATTTTTGCTGTCGTTCACACTTCTCTACGATGTTTTTTTGCCATTTTTAGAACATTGTTTCTACTTATTGTCACTTTTTTAACACATTTCTCCACTGTTTTTTTGCCACTTAATGGCATTTTGGCTACTTCTTACTTTTTTTGCCCATTTTGGCCACTTTAACCCTTTTTTTTGCTGTATTCTTCTCGTTTGTGCCACTTCGACAAATTTTTGCTGATTTTTACCCATTTTTTGCTTTTTTTGCTACTTTTAAAGCTTTCTTTGCTGCTTTCTGTCCATTTTTGCCTTTACTTGGCCATTTTTTTTAATCAATTTCTGCTGTATTTCCACAACTTTACTCCCACTTTTTGCTGTTTTTTGCCACTGTTTGACATTTTTGGTTTAATGGTTACTAATTTATTTAGCATTTAATCCATATTTCCTTTTTTTCCCACTGTTTTTGCCATTTAATGGCCATTTCTGACACTTCTTGCCTTTTTTGCTGCATTCTGCTTATTTTGTTCCACTTTGTCATTTTGAACAGTTTTTGTTAATTTTACCTCTTATTGCTCCTTTTTTCAATTTTTGCCATTTTTAAACCTTTTGCTGGTTTTGGCCCATTCTTGCCTTTTTTTCTCACTTTTTACCCACTTATGCTGCTTCCAGCCCTATTTGCAACTTCTTTTTGCCACTTGAAACTGCTGCTCTGCATTTCCTTTTGCCACTCTAAAGCCATTTTTGCTACTTTTGTCTATTTTCGCAGCTATTCAATTTTTTTTACATTGAAGTTGTTTGAGTTTCTTCTACTTTATTTTCTGGCATCCTGACATTTGTGAACATCATGGGTTAGCTATGAAGTCTGACATGATTTTCTTAACCATCTAGTTCAATGTGTCCATCCACATTTTGACATCACTAATAAAAAGGTAATTCTGTTTTAAAAAATTGGGTTTAAATTTGAAAAAAAAAATGGTTATACTGTGCTACAGCATAAATCAATAAAATCCATGTTGTGTTTCTTTGATGAGAGTGAAGCTCTCCCCTTTCTCCTCCCTCATGTGCGGCCTTGATCATGGGTAAAGTTGGGCTTATGCAACATGCTTGTAAATGCATATTGGCTGCAGGTAATATTGCAAAAGAGGCAGCTATTTAAAGTTTGGGTTGTTTCCATCATTGATTTGAGAAACATTCTGCAGAAAAAAATACATAAAAATCCACCAGTTTTTGTTATATTTTGTCCTTTTCATCCCTAAAATAGAGGTTAAAAGGTGAATAAAAAAAAGAAGCTCTTAAACTTTTAACTGCAGCAAAAAATGTCTTCTATCAGGAAATAATTCAATCTATAGAGTCAGTGAGGAAAAAAAAAAAGAAGGGTTCAAACTGATTCAGCTGCTACCACATTTCTGTAAAAGTAAAATGATGAGCCTTTTATATGAGTCATGTAACAAAGTTGCAATAATGGTTATTTTTAACTCTCAGACAGGATAGAGGGAGATTAGATTACATGAACAGCACTGGGAGGAGTTTGTCCCATGGACACCCGTCAAATTCTTTGTGCTTCATTCTCATAACCTACGAATCACCAGCACGGGGAGACAAATCTTTATAGATAAACAAATGTCTCGAAAAATACCCCGCTAATTCTCTTAACAGAAATAAACAGAATTAATCCTGAGTTAAAAGAGGAGATGAGTGAGTCTGCAGCCACCCAGCTGTGCCTAGCCGGGCAGAAAATGCCACGACTGGACCTGTCAGAAGCTGGTATTCAAACATGAGGCAACTAAAGAGCCATTTCTTATTGTTGCACAGCAGTTATTTCAAGATCCCAAAGAGTTTAAAATACTGGAACAAACAGCTTTTTTAAAGGTACTAATATGTAGAATATCCACACCTATATAGAATATGATTTTAGCTGAATACTTTTATTACCTGCTGAAAGACGCCATAAGAAGGTGAAACAGAGGGGGGAAGTCTTGTGGTTGGCCTGTGAGCATCTGCACAAGCTGAGTGATTCATGTGAAAGAAGCCCTGGCAAAGAGACAAACACTGCTTTAGCAGGCTTGCTTATTCACTTTGTTGTATTATCCCTTCTAATTTACACAAAGCTGTGACATTTATTTGAAGATAAATTATTACTAAGGCTAATCGTTGCCTGAGACGTTGATGATTAATTGCACACCTGCATTTTGTACTCAGGTGGAAGCAAGCATATGGTACTTTGTTTAAAAGCACTCAATGTGAACATGCTTAAATGCCTTAAAGAACATATAACAATCTATGATTCAAACTCTTTTGATTGAAAAAATTAAAATAAAATTAAAATCCACCAGTGCCATCAGTTATGTCTTATTTATTATTCATGAGACTGATAAGCAGCTCTGTTTATTGTTGAATGTGAAACAGTTTATTGTCCCCTTAAATGACCCTTGAGGTCTTTTCTTCAGTAGCTGTTTTCAAGGCAGTCTGTGATATTTATGCCCCACTGTCTGCAAATTGTATTGACAAGCTGCAGTAAATGTGTCCAAAGTCAATTTGGCTGGAGTTCAGCGGCAGCAGTCTGGCATGAGCTGCTGTTTCAGAGAAGCCTGAGCAGATTCCAGCAGTCCATTAAAGTCCAAAATCCTTTCTAAAAGCACACAGATGTGGGAGGGCCAGCGTGAGGACTTCAGCTGACAATTCTCCACCACAGGCATTCATTCTCATTACCGTTCGCTGCATCAAAGAAGTGACCTGAAGTCTTTATCAGGGCCTTTCTGGGTCACCTTTATGACCTTTAGTCCTTGTTGTTAAAAATACCAAAGTGGAAATAGTGGCAGAATGTCCCGTCTGTGCTCGCGTGAAAGGTCAGGGCTGTCAGGAGATGGGTGCACTTCAACCTGGGATCGTGACAGTAAATCGTGCCTTTTCTCAGTTTGTTCTCTCTTTTGCCCCCCCGCGGACCTTAAAGAGTCCATGCAAACACAGTTTTCACATGGCAACATTATCTACAAAGTTATGATTATGTAAACAGAAGCCCTGTGTGTGTGTACACATTTTCTGAACCTTACAAAAGTTGAAAAAGATGTGTAGAAAAAAATGCTCTTAGATGGTGTTGTCATGGAAAAATGCTTGTTACACAAAGTTCAGGGAAAAAAAGAAACATTAGGTGCCTTTATTTATTTACTTACTTTCAGACAGTGGTTATGAAAAATTGGTATAATTTCTCTGCGGTGCAGTTCTTCCCTTAAAAAAAGAACTGAATGTACTTTGGGAGAAAGAGTTTCTTTATGTTTCTCAGATAATACGCTCTTCATTTGTATTTGTTTGCATACACTAGGGGCATCCAGTAACTGCGGCCCATTGTTTATTTTTAATTGGCCCAAAGCAAATTCTAAAAATGAAGTGAATTATGAACTGCTTTAGAATATGAAGAATGGGCTTGACTGTTTTTCTTCTTTTTGACACTAGATGATGCTGCTGTCAATGGTAAACATATTGTCAACAAAAGAAAAAAAAAAAAACAGAACAATATTTCAATTCATAATGCACTAATAGATAAAGACAAAAGGATTGTGGTCTTTTGCAATGTTACCAAGGCCCCATGATGGACCCTAACGACGCCTGTCTATTTGCTATGTTAGCCATTAATGGAATGCAGGCTGTTTTTTCCTAAAAATTTATTCAATAACTACTCATCATCATTTGATTGGCTGTACTTAAAGTACTAACTTTAACCCCCAAAGACCAAGCATGTACCTATGAGGGCATTACATTTTGTCTTCCCTAAACATAGTGATAACTTCTGCTATTAAAATGATTAAGTTGACCCTATAGAGGTTAATTGAACTTTAAATAATTTACTTTAAATGTTGGGAGTATTTTAGGTATGTTAAGGAATTTTGTTGGGAATTTTCAAATATTTTGATGGCATTTTTGGGCATAGGTTTGCATATTTTGGAGAGTTTCATTGGACATTTAGGGGAATTTATTTGTAATTTTTCAGACGTTTTCTTGGAAATTTGGAAAAAAATTGGTATTTGTATTTTTTTCATTTAATAAGGAATAAGGGAAAATTTACTTTAAAATGTAGGGAAAATTTCTTCAAAACGTTGGGAGAATTTGATCTGAATTTTTCTGGCATTTTCACAAATCTTCTGAATATGTTTGGATATTTGGGGGAATTTGGTTGGGAATTTTCATGGAATTTTTGCAGTATGTGTGGTTTTTGGAGAGTTTAATTGTAAGTCTTGGAAGGAAAGTTGCTTTTAAATGTTTTGGCCATCTACATGGGAAATTTGTTTGGATGTTTAGGGAAAATTGGGAATTTATGTAAACAAATTCCCTAAAATTTTAGGGAATTCGTATATTTTTGGGAGTTTGGGAATTTTCAAATATTTGATGGAATTTTTAGGCATAGGTTTGAGTATTTTGAAGAATTTCATTGGGCATTTAAGGGAATTTATTTCTGAATTTTTCTGCATTTTCATGGAAATTTTGAAAAATGTTTTTCTAATTGTTGGAAATTTGATATGAAATTTAGAGGGGGGATTTGCTTTAAAGTTGTCCTGCATTTTCCTGAAAATCTAGTGAATTTGTTTGGATATTTTAGGAAATTTGCTTGGAAATTTTATGTATTTTCACGGAAATTAAGGGGATATGTTTGTCTGTTTTTGGTGAGTTTTGGGGCCATTTACATAGGAAATTTGTTTGGACCTTTAGAGGAATTTTTGAGGAAATCCACTGTATCTCTTTTAAAATGTCAGCTGAGAAGCACTACTTTAACCCCTTAAAGGCTGAAACCCCCCCCCACAAAAAATAGCAAGAAAATTCTCATTTTTTGTAAGCGAAATGTTTATTTAACCTTCAACTATAACAATAAAAGAAAACCTTACATAAACTTGAACATATATATTTTTCTGTATCACATTTGATACATTAGGTTTTTTTTTTAGACTGATTATCCACTTGAGGGCATTTTTATCATATATCAGATTGTACTCAAAAGGATTTTAAGTAATTCATTGATCATATTGATTAGATAGAGGTATCATAAAAGTATGTATCAAATTTGATACAATAGGCTTTAAAGGGTTAAAAGGTGTTGAAGAATTCCACTGAAGTTTTTGGCTGTTTCTTTGACATTTCAGGAATTTGGGTGGCTTTTGCAAAGGAGAATTTCCAAGAAATTTTGAACTTAAAGTGGAAATTTCCAACCATAGCGCTCTCAATGGCGGGCACCTTTTCTTACTGACTGAAACCCCCTACACAGCGCAACGTCTACTGTAAAAACCGGTTGATTGTGTATTTTTTGCAAAACAGGACCTTTGGGAGATCATTTTTGGTAAAAACTACTTCCTGGCATTTTAAAATGACCCTCATTGAAGAAGTTATGACACTAAATACATATACATTATGAGTAAATGCTTCCCTATGAGTTAGCTGTAATGCCAGCGAGTGTAACCCTCTAACTGTTGCCACTTCACAAGCAGGCAACTGATATGCTAACAGTAGCATTAATACCATGGCTTGAGCACAGAAACAAAGCCATTCTCTAGAAGTTTGCGATAAGTTTTGGAGTTCTGGCCTCTGATGCATAAAAAGTAGAGTCTTGACTGTCTTCCGGGGTTCAGATTTCCTCCCCACATAGTTCAGGTCTTAATGAAAAGCTGAACAACGAGTATGCATGTGAGTCTGATTGATGTTGAAGAATTTTAAGTACCCCAGACAGCAGAGAACTACACATCTCAACTTGACAGCTTCTGAAATGAAATGTGTTGAGTTCCTTTTCTCTCTTTTTTTATTTTTTTGTTTTTCTGTCACGTCAACAAAACTTCAAAGGGGGGCTGTCAGGAATTTTTGCATGAACAGTTTCTCCAAACCTAGTTAGGGTTGACTTTCATGGTGTGTGTGGAGGCATATTTTCTGTTTCCTTCGGGAGCTTCAGTCTCTGGCAGTCAGAATAATTGATATTATGTCAGATCATGTGTTTGCTTCTCTCAGTTAACCGTCCTGAATTAGTTTTTAGTGGAAAACAACAGAACACCACTAGGTGTCTTTTTTGAACTTTTGATGGCATTAGAGACACGCCTGTGACCGATTAACAACTGATTATTCCCATGTGCACATACTTTAATTTCCTTTTTCCCATGCATCAACTTGTCCTTACTCTCTCCAGTAGAAAGGGGAATTTCATTACACGCTACTTTGTGCAGTTTAGATCCGACGTTGAAGCGCAGTCTAATCCAAGCAATCACAGTACATGGACAGATTCCCAGGCAAGTGCAGTAGGCCGTGTAAACAGCAGGACACCTTGAGTACATCTGTTTTTGCTGGCGTCTGGAGCTGCAGCAGTGATACCCAAAAAAAGATGTGGACATCTGCCTCAAAATAAACCTGTATATTTTGTTTTTGATTCAATTAATCTAAAAAAAAATGTTTGATTTAGTTATGGTTTGCTGTTTTCTTCTTGAAGTCTTTCTCAGAAAAACTGCACCTGAGCATGAAGACTTCAAGATTTATGCTGGGAATGCTTCATAAACTGCATTTTTTTTTTCTGATACAGATATTGTTACATTTTCTTGCCAACATTGCAGATCAGCGTCATCAAATTGTGAATTGCCGCATGGACTTAGCGGCTTAAAAATGCAATAGTGTAGCGGGAGGGGATCTGGAGTCTGGAGTCTGACCCTGGCGTAATTGCATGCCAGCACAAAGGATTTAGCCACTAATGCTTTGAGAGAGCACACGGGGGAAAAAAGGGGGTATGCTGACACATCACAGATGGTCCTCAACCACTCACTCTCTTCCTTGTCCTGTTAGTCAGCTGTTGTCTGTCTTGGGCCTTGTAAATCACACCCACCATGCTAACTTGGCTAAACTCAACACCGTCTCCACCCAGGGATTGGTTTCTAAACCTGTTTGTTTGGCTGAAATCAGCTTTGATCAATAAATAATAGCAGCATTAATCATCTCATTGGCTTTCAGCATTAATATGTTGAAATATCATTACTTTAGTGACGTTTCACATTCTCTAACTTCTGAATTTGCAGCACTTCATCTAGGGTTCCTCTTTGTTTCATTCGTGCTGTTAGTTCAGTGCTTACTGAGCCTGGATATGAACCTAAATTCCCTCAGAGGGGCCATGTTCTTTGGCAGGATCAGACAGTCAACTTGGTACATGGGGGGCCCGAGGGCTCTCTGCCAGACTAGCTGCTTTGATACTTCCTCTCCCTGCACCAGGCAAAGGGCCTCATAGTGACCCCGGTTAGATAACTTGTCTTTGCTGGGGAGACAAAAAAAATTGTAGCTGTGTTTAAATAGAGATCCATGGCAGATGTTAGCTAGCTCTATTTTTTGACCATCTGCGAGTGATGACAAATATAGTGGACTGAGCCTTTTTTTTGTTGTCATTGTTGTTGGTGTTTAGGTGAACAAGGACAAACGTCTCCAGATCTGCCAGATACACATATCCTCACTGGTCATCCTGTTCACAGGTAAAATAAAAATGTGCAGTTTCTTCTTCACCAGTGCTTTTTTTAAATTGTCAGGTTAGCCAACAGAAACTTCGACTGCTGGCAAATAAAACGAGTGCACAAGCATGAGAGGCTGAAATTTCTCCAGTGTCCACTTGAGGCTAAATGCAAAAATAGACGCATAAAAAAATACATAGAAATTTTAAGTGCCCATTTTTAAGTGCCTTTTTTCCAATCCAATCCAATAAACTTTATTTATATAGCACATTTTAAAAACATTGAAGTTTACCAAAGTGCTGCACAGTAAAATCCCAAAAAAATCACTAACACTGAAGAAGTAAAAACATTAAGAGGAAAGAAATAAAAGCTGGCAAGAACACCATAAAAACCTTTAAAATGAAATAAAAACACATAAAAACATAAAAAAAAAAACAAAACAAAACAAAAAAAAGCAGTCAAAAACACATAAAAACATAAAAGGACAGAGCTCACACAACTCTCATGCTGAATTAGTAACCAAAGAATAAAAATGAGTTTTAAGACTCTATTTTAAAGTTGGTAGGGTGGGGTATGTTTTAATATTAAGTGGCAATTCGTTCCACATTTTGGGAGCCACTGCAGAGAAGGCTCGATCACCTTGGGTTTTTAATCGGGTTTTTGGGACGATGAGGTGAAGCTGATCGGCAGACCTCAAGGACCACGAGGGAGTGTAAACATTTAAGAGGTCAGAAATGTACTGGGATGCTGATCCATTTAAAGATTTAAAAAACAAAAAAAATTTTAGGATGAATCTCAAATGAACGGGAAGCAGTGGAGGGATGCCAGGATCGGAGTTGTGTGTTTATGTTTTTGTGTTAAAGACGAACAGCAGCTTTTTTCGACTGAAATGAAGTCTTTCCAATGACAAAAGTTTGTCTTTGGGCCATTCCTTTATATGTAACAGCTGTGCGACATCTTTTTTGGTTATATTAAAGCTTTGTCTTTTTTAGTATTAGGAGCAAATCTGAAAGACAGGCAGGCACACTGTAGCCTCTGTCGAAAGGAAAGGCTACATTTTAGCTAAATCACATCAAGATCCTTGATCCATCTGACCAATCTGTTTTGATATTGGCTGAAAAAAAGACAATTACCCAATTTGCACAGGATTAGTATTGCCTGTGGACCTCTGATAATTTGTAATTATCGCACGGGATGTCTGGTTTTAATCCTGTATGAATCGATCATGTCTGTAATTTGCGGATCAAGGGCAAGTTATCTACCATATTTCAGCACACAGAGTTCCACAGGTAATTCTAATCCCATGCGAATCGGCATCTCTGTAATTTAGGGTGGTAGTAATGTTTTTTACGGTCCGTGCAGCTTTTCCTGCGCCTTTTTCATATCAAAAAAATTAAGAGGCTTCATGGGACAATGTTATCAAAGTTTAGACAAATGGGTTATTAATGGTGCTTCTCTTTAATTTGATTTCAGTTTATGAGTAAAAATAGCTGTATTTGACTTATTTATTCAAACTCTGCTGTCCAAATGAGTTTTTGCTCTGCTTCCTACAGTTTCTCTTTGAAAGTGTCTTATTTTTTATCAGTATTATTTAGCCATACATTTCATGCATAACACAATGTATGATTTTTAATGTGTCGCTCAGCATTCAGTGGTAGGATGCAACAGCTGATCTACACAAGGAGAGTTTTTGTAACGATCCCAAATGTATAGAGTGCAGAATAACAACAGCAGCATAAACTGGTGAAAAAAACTGTTAAAAGTATCAGGAGACACTTTCTCATACATTAACAGGAGGAATGTTCGACTTTCTCTCTTCCTCTATCTGATCAGCTGCAGATAGGCACAGGTGACTGACCTTGATTTATAATGTGAGGGTAAGAGATATAGACAGCTTGCTACAGATCTAGAATAATTGAAATATATACATAGAGAGGGAAAAACACTTAAGCACATGTTGTCTATCAGAAACTCTGGTTAACTGTACATATAGGATCCGTGACGAAAACGTCACCTGCAGAACACAATGTGCGTGACACTGCATTTTCATTGCTGCAGTCATGCAGCACCCTCATCTTTCCTTCAGAAATGTCTACAAATTTGAGTACATTACAGGCTTCCCTTATCCTGTGCAAATGTACCAGACCAAACACTGATGTCAAATTATTGGAGCAAATTATCAGAGGTCCACAGGTTATTCTAAACCCATGCGAATAGTGCTATGGTCAATTCACACTAGATTAAACACCTGCAGTTATCACAAATGACCAGAGGTCCCAAGGTAATACTAATCCTGTGCGAACAGTACTAAGGTCAGTATCTGTAATGCTTCATGACACCTATTTATTATATTTTACCAGGATTTTGTCACATTTCTGCCACATTTCAACTTTAAATGCTCTAAATTTTTCTAATGTTCTGTTTGTAATAGTAAAGCTCTGTGAATTACATGAATGAACATGCCTTTCCCTGGCTGAAAATTATGGGGAAGAAAGTAAACAAAAATGTTTTGTTATTGCTAAGGAGGGCATGTATATATGAAGCGTCTATAAAAGTATGATATCATGAAGACTGCTGAAGACTAAAAAATCCTACTGTTTCAGATGTCAGCTTATTGGGCGAGAACCAGAGTATAATGTTAATTTTTTTTCTTTGTAACAGAAGGGGAGCCTTCCGATACACTCCTGGGATCCTTGAAAGAAACAACGGCCTGGACAGTGAGCGGGAAGAAAATGTGGATGGCAGCCCAGTAAGCCCCGTGCCCCCCTATTTAGCAAAGACCAGCAGTTCAGAATGGAACAGCTCAGATGACCTCGTCGGACCTTTCTCTGAACAAGAAGAGACCAGCAACGCTGCCTGGAATGACCCTTACTCGCACAACTACCCCCCACCTTTACCTCCCAAGACCTTTGGCAGCAGTCACGCCGACCCATCTGGCATCCACACACAACCGCCCGAGGTGCCAGCACGGCTGAGCCCCCACCATGAACCCAGAAACGGCCTGTCCCCGCTCTCGCACACCACCCTGCGTCGGTGGATCGAGACACCTGCAGAGCAAAGGCTTTCATCAGACGCCAGCTCTAAGTCCGGGTCGTCAGATCAGGACAGGAACGACCTGTCGGCTAGCGAAAGCGACGAGAGGTTACCGAGTCCCAATCCGGGACGTGATGATGGTACGGCCTCCCCTGGTCTCACAGAGAGGGTTCTCCCAACCACTTATTTCTCTGTGGATAACTGTATGACGGACACTTATCGGGCCAAATACCACAAGAGGCCGGCTTTATATATGAAAGCAGAGGACCATACGTCATCAGGGGAGAGTGATGTGGAAGGGAGGGGGCTTCCTTTCCCTGATGTTCAGCCACCAGAGCCTTTGAAAACTAGATCAGAATCAGGTAACCTATGCCGTCATTGTGTAGTTGCTCACTCATCAAGATCATGCTTATCCAAATCTTTTTCAACGGGGCAGCTGGACTTGATTGAGGTTCTTGAAGACGTCTCCTCCAAAAGAGACTAGGGCCAGAAATGATAGCCTCTGTTGACCAGCCAGATACTGATGATCTGGGTGGTTATTCACAGCTGGGTCACCTGAGAGGGTATCCAGGGAGAGGGAGTCAGCAGCCAGCTATCTAGCTGCAAGTTTTCAGGCAAATTATCAAACAGAGCCTCCAAAAAGCCTAGAAATACATCTGTTTAAGGAGCACTTCACAACCTTGCTCCACAAGAACTTTGTGGTGGAAAAACCAGAGTTCAGAGACAGAACTCCTCTCCATGAACCTCAGTCTAGTCCAGTTGCTTGACAAAGATTTTACTCTCCCATCACTGATATTCCCTCTTTTTACATGACTTTTAAGGCATTTTTTAATTGCATTAATGCATCGTTTTTCTTTTGGTTGCAGGCTACTCTACTACTAAAACTACTGCAAAGTGGAACCCAGTTACTCCAAAGGGACTAGACGAGCATGGTTTCCTCTGATTGTACGTAAGGCATCGATATGCTCCAGCCACTGGATGCTTAAAGGAATTGTTCTGCACTATGACTGCTATACAATTTGACTCCATCCTAACTCAGATGTAAATTTGGGCCTAAAACTGGATGCCAAAGAGATTGTTAAAAAGAATGGCAGGTGTCCTTATTGTAACTATAATGCTGTTTTTGGTAAAAGCTTTGAATGATATGTGAATTTGCACAGTAGAGAGCACCAAAAATAAAGGTACTGAGACAGAAACATGCCTAAATATTTCGCTGTAGCTTAAAAGCAAAGGGTTAAGTTTGTCGAGAATGTGTCACAAAAAGCCACTTTACCACAAAAGAGATTATACAACACATACTTCTCTTTCTTCTTCTATTTAACCACTCTCATTTCAGCGTTACAAGGATTCTGCCCCACTTCTCTGTTTTTGACAGTATACCTACCTTTTAAAATTTCTGAAACACATTATGGGTAAGATTTCTGAAAGTGATTCAGCATTATTTGGACACATCTTAAAATGGATCCTAAGGATCTTTGTGAATTTGACACTCCAGGACGCCCACATAGGTTTCTGTTGACCTACAAGCTCTGCTGTATTTGGTTCTCCTTTTGTGAAACTTCAAATAGTGTCTCACCCTCACTGTGGGTGTCCAGGGGCTAAAAGGTTATGGGTAAATAGAATGTTAAATACTTTGTTGGTGGAAAAGTATCACTCCAGGCACATCCCTCTCTCTTCACATCCCATCATGCTTCAATATTTACTGTGTTAAATGTCCCTTCACTGTATTTCTGGTTGATAAATCTTTAGCACTCCTTACAACCATCATGCTAACTTTTCTGTCCTGTTTCTTAAAACCAAACAAAAAAAATCAGTTGTACTTTTGTCATCTAGAGTCAGAAAAGGCTTGGGGGTTATTAATAATATTAACATGTGACTTTAAGTAGTGGACTATTTTATGGTTCATAATGTTTTCTATTAGCAGAAGACTCTAATGCACAGTGCCTTTTGTATTTTTCTATGTCCCAAGATTAAATTGGAGCAATTTGTACAATTATTTGATTTTAAAGAATTTTTTGTAACATTTAATTTTATTTTTATTGATTAACAATTGTTAAATAAACAATTTTATTTAACCATCTCTGTGTACGAAGCTGTGTTTTGTTAAAAAGCACAAAGTCTAACACTAGATAAGACATTTTCTCTTGAACAAAGGTACAGATCACTGTAATATGGTCCTCTGCTGCCATCTGCTGCCTTGTATTAGTAAGGCATGCTCAAGTTCCAAGCACTGGATAAGCTATTTGAGTAGTCGTGTGCCACCTCTTGGTTGTTTTCTGTAAGTCCTAAATTATTTGAGCCTCTGAGGTAAATGATACTATGAAACACTAGGGATTATCTTAAATACTTGAATATTTGACCATCCATTCAGAAGAGCCTCATTGAACCAACAATCTACAAAACACCCGCTTATGGAGCATGGTCCATTCAAATCCAGCTGTATGAGGGTGTTCAGTGTCTGTTTTCTGTAAATAAATGATGACTCATTGCTTATCTTGCTATAAAGATCAACTTAATACGCATAATACTTTTAATTAATGCTGTTGGCATTAATATGTTAATCCAGACTAATTAAGGCCCACAATGAGCGCATTTAATTGCATTTTTTGTTGTTCCTTTCGTGGACTGAGGCTGGAATCAGTGGATCAAGAGCCACCACACACAGATGGGTCCAGGAAGTAGTCTACAAGTGTCACACGCTCAAGCCAATCCTGAAGCCCAAACATTATCAGTGTCTCACCTGGGCTAAGGAGAAAATGAACTAGACCTTTGCTCAGTGGTCCAAAGATCTGTTTTCAGATGAGACTAAATTTTGCATTTCATTTGGAAATCAAGGTCCCAGAGTCTGGAGGAAGATCAGAGTGGAAGTTGCTTGAAGCCCAGTGTTTTCAGTTTCCACAGTCATGGAGAGCCATGTCATCTACTGCTGTTGGGTCCACTGTGTCAACACTGTCAGTCATCTACCAGGAGATTTCAGAGCACTTCATGCCCCCATCTGCTGAGACGTTTCATGATACTGATTTCCTTTTCCAGCAGGACTTGGTACCAGCCCACAGTGTACCCAGAACTACCAGAAACTGATTTGCTGACGATGGTATTACTGTACCTGAACCCCATAGAGAATCTAGGAGGAAATGTCAAGAGGAAGATGAGAGAGAGACAAAATCATTTACTGTAGTTGTTTAATACAAATCCATGGGTGCAGTGTACATAAATGGATTAAGGTTTTTGTAACAAGCTGATGTGGTTTCGCTTTAACTTCAAACAACAAGCCTGCTTTACTGGACATGGTCATGTGTAAAATGGTAATAACAGCACCATAATGCACTTAAAAAGTGAGGAAATGGATGAATCAGGTACTATCATAGACAAATATTGTTATTCTTAGTCTAGAAGAAAAGTAGTTTCATTATGTGGATTAGCTGCCAAAGAGAATGTAAATAAATGAAAGAAAAGACATTTGACTATCAGTCAACTAGAGGCAAAAACTGACCTATCATTTGTCTGTAGAAATCTGTTTTCACTTTGACATCAAATTAACTCATTTTAAACAATAAACTCAGTGGATTAAACATACTCTTAATACAACCATGGGCAGTGAAAAAATGCAGAAGAAAGATTAATTTCTGGATTAAGAAGTTACCAAAGGTTGAGACCATGGCGACACATTTATTAATTCCTTCCAAATTGCATTTTTAAAGCCAATCATAGTAATTCTTCTCTTTTAAAGTCATGAATTTTATATCATTGGAGTTCTATCACAATGCACACGACTTTCAGCACCTTGTTAATGATCCCTTAAATGTCTCCTAATCCATGTGTTATCTGGATGATTCAGAACATTAAATAAATGATGATTCCTTTTTTATCCTCCAGAGGGAAGTAGAGGACTTTGCTTCAAATCATAAAAGACATAAATTCATATGCATTCATAACAGTTTAACCTTAAGGTCATTACATTGATTATTAACATTATTAACTCCATTTTTCATCACTCCTTTTACTAACTTTTACTGTTGTTAGAAAAATAAGAGCAAATCTTTTCTCTTGAGATGTCGCTGATGAATTGTTTATCCTTCATTTAACACCATCTGTAAAAAAGGTGCTCAAAGTTACATAGGCAAAAGGAGATATTTTTAACATAATCTCATTTAGCATGTTTCCCCCATATTTTCCATGGGTGAGAATGACTTGAATACTAAAAACAAATCCTTAAAATGACATGATTATTGGGAAATTGATTAGATTTATACTGGTTAAAAAGGCTAAATTGCTCTTCTGCTACGTGAGGAATAATTTTGGTAATGCATACATTACAATGTTTTCAATAATCCAGCAATATTCTGCCATTCGGCACACCTCTCCACATTGCATGGCATGCCTATCATTGTGGTATCCTTAAAACTTGGCTGCCTTCTTCTGTGTGCGTAGTCTGTGTGTGCTCCACCATCCGTCAGAGTGGGACTCGGCCTGTCAGCGTGCGCTCCTCCTCTGCAGCTGCCGTACTTCATTAGGGGCCATCAGCTGAGCTCAGTGCTCCACTGTCAGAGTCAGACTTCTGTTTTCTCATTTCTCCTCCCTTTGCACTCTCTTTCTCTCTATTTCTACCCCTCTCTCTCACTCACAAACTGTCCCTCAAGCTCACTCACATCCTTCATCCTCATTTGATTTCTCACCCTGTCAACTCACCTCAGCCTTTTCCTTTTTGCTCAAATTTCCCCTGCCCTCACTTGCACTTTCTCCTCTCCCCTTACTCCTTATTTGCAGACTTTCTATCTTTATTCATTTTTTCTTCTTCTTACAGCATCGCTCTTGTGTATGAGAGGCTGCTCACACAGTCCACGTTTCTTTCAGCGAGTTACCATGGTGTTTATTTATGCACTAATGCTGTTAATGCAGGATGTTATTTAATTTAATGAAAATATTTCGGTAATTAGGGGGAAGCAATACAGCACAAGCTGTACTGATAATTATATTAGCCTAATGGGATGCATTTGAATAAACGTATGAGGACAATACATTAATACCTAAGAAATGGCTAATTACTTTGAAGCAAGGCTTGTCCATTATATACAACAAAAATAGTTTGAAATGTTTGGTATTTCATGGTTATGAAGTAAGAAAAAATACACAAATTATGCATTAGACTGAATTCAAAAGAGAAATATGCAATGTCTTTGGGGATTAGACTCCATCGTGATGACTTCATGTACTTGAAGGGGTGTGAGGAAAACTGCAGAAGTAGGACACTCCCCTATAGAATCTGGACTAGATGCTGACGAACTGAATGGAGGTGGCTGGGGTGGAGGAGGGTTGCAGCACCCACGCTGAAACGACTGCAGGAAAAAGAATGACAGATTTCAAATATGACAGATGCGTCATGATTGGCTTATCTGATTAGTTTAGTACTTAGTACGCCTACAATCAGCTGATCACCAGAGCAGGAAGAGAGAAGGAATAATAGAAAGGAGCGATATGGACAAGTGGTGACTAATGAACGAGTAGAAACAGTGTCCCTGTTTGAACTTTTGCAGAGCTCCATATCAACATGCACTAAACACAGTGTAAGTCACGGTCTTTGCTGAAAAATCCCTACATTTTTAGAGCTTATATCTAACATTTTCTGAAAAAAAAAGTAGCATACAAGACACTTCAGAGTGTGATGACTAATAGAAATAAGCATTTTAAATGTCCAGCTTTGCTCTGTATTTTGTCTGGAGTGTAGAAAAAAAAAACTCTCATAAGATACAGTAAAGTCTCTCTTCAATTCTCAGTGTTATACAGGTTAAGCTAATAGTGAGACTCGACGGATCATATTTTCTTTTCTTTGTTTAAATTGAATCCCAAGGCTGAGGTACATTTTCACGTCCGAGTTGTCAGTTTCTTTATAATTTGTCTTAAACAATAAAATAAGTAAACCAGCTGTTTTTTTCCCATCAGATTGACTCCCACTCTCTTCACTCCAGGAACTTAGTGACACCTAGTGGACATTTCAGAAAACTGCATCTTTGCAACTTTGAAACAGTTTCTGTTCAACAGTATCTGTTACAATTTGATTGTTTACTCTTTCTGCTAGAAATGTTTGCTCTCACAGAAGAAAGGTCATTCAGCACCTCATCCTACATTTCTTCTGCTTAAAAAATATACACAGTCTGCATGGGACAAAAAAAAAAACAGCTTCAAATTTGATTCCTATCTCAGTGAGTTAAGAGCATTTGGACAGTTGTGGACAGACCTCCCTCGGTCATAGGTTTACATTCATTGTCAGCCACGCCACTTGCGACAGTGTGATGCATCTCAGAAGACTGATCGCACCATCTACATGCTGATATTTAAGGACTGACCCAACATCATAAATCAACTGTTGAAAAACACAAAAATGAGCCAACTCCCTCTAAACAACCCCCCAAAAATGACACAATACAGGTCAAAGTGTGTAATGTATTTCTTATAATATTTTTATGAAGACATTACACTCTAGCACCACTTAATCAGAACATGGAGTGGTTTATTTGTTTTCTTGATTAAAAAAAAAGAAGATAATCAAACAAAAGGGCTGAAATCTTGTTTCTTGATTTATCTGCAAAATTTTGTTTTTCTTTCAGTCCAGAAAAACGTTTTTTTTTTCCCTTTTTGCCTTTGTTATGTGAATGCACTGTTAAATTAATGGTCTATTTTATTATTATTTGATTTTTTTTTTTTTTTTTTGATTGTACATACAATTCTAAATAAACCTTTCCACCAAACAATACAATCATGAACTGAAAAATTCATGCAGCAGTACAGGTTTATTTCTTAAAATCAATTATTTTTTCGTGTAATAGTAAAGAAGATTTGACTGGTAGATTTGCCATTTAGATGATTTATAATACACTGTATAAGTCAAATAGGCATATCATTAAACCATAGAGCACAATGCATGGCTATGTAGGCTTTAATTTTGAAATATTCACCTTTCCCATTGGGTCACATGATGCCATTTTCTTCAAAGACTTGTATTAAAATAAGAATAGAAAACAAAACAAAAACATCTGAAACAACCATAAAATAAATTAAAATAAAAATTTGGACCCATTTTTCTGTTTTTTCGTGATAGAATAATATAGGAAAAATGGCTCGCTCTTCAATTGTTTCCCCTTTTTTTCTGTAAAAAAAAAAAATAAATAAATAAAAAAAAAAACTTGAAGATAACTTGAACTCTTTTTTTTTCTTCTAACGGAAATAAACATAATACCAAGAGTGTCTCCGGATTTGTGACTTGTTTTAACCAGGAAAGGGAGCTACCTGAAGATACATCGACCCATAGCATCGACCAACGTCTTTGGGGTTGTCAACATTACAAGTTTCTCCGCTGGTAAGTCCATCTTGAGTTTTAGGCTCTGTGTTGCCTGCCCTGGTTTGGTGCCCTAAATGCGATAATTTGTGAATTAAAACTCGGAACAATTTGCTAGGTACTTGTATGCTAACCTATGACTAGCAAAACTCGGCTGACGGTTAGCTAAAATGCAGCCAGTTAGAACCGTTTTTGAACGTCTCTAGACCTTAAGTGCGACAAATCTGTTTTGGCAGTATTTAGGACAACAGTATTAAAGAAAAATTGTAGATAATAAATTCACAACTAGTAAAACTCATTGTCTTTTTTGTTACATCAAACGTCACTGTAGTAACTTTCAAGAATACGTTGATGGAAGTGCTTCGTTGTTCGGCCGCCATAGAACTGAAAACTTGCATGAATTTCATAGAAAGTATCTGTTTTCCCTGACGTTTGTGTGACTGAGCACATGAAAATTCAGCCTTGTTTTCAGGTGAGTTTTGGTTTTTAGGAGCAAGTCGTGTAACCTAATTCGTGAGTTTTTAATCTACTATCATGCAACTCCAAACGATCCTTGTTTGTAGCGCCATGACAGGAATAAGCAGCACAGGTGTTTTAAATAACGTTAATTAGGACGTTGACTGTTTAGGTGAGGTAGTTCCTTGTCCTCTGTGTTATTCATACAACATTATGGTCACATCTCACTGGTACACTAAATTGAACCGAACCTCATTAATTTGTTTCACCTGTGGTTTTTCTGTTGACAAGTCAATGAGTGCTTTGGAAAAGGTCTACAACAGTTTTTAGTTTTCTGAAGGCACTAGTAAAAGTGAACACTGGCAACATTACCAAATCATCTTTTCACCATATTCATCCAAGTGGGCAAGAAAGGTTATGATACTGACAGTATCTGAAGTATCTATGTTAACCTTCTGAGACCTGAGCTTTTGTTTGGTATGTCTTTTTAGTTTCTAACACTGATTTGGGATTATTAGGACCTGATACGTTTAAAAGCTCAGCCTCATCTTTGAATAGGCATTGATTTCAACCAAAAATAATATCCATAATATAACACAAATGTCCCAAGTATACCATAAAAGTACTGCAAAATTTCTTCAGATATTTGAACTTTATCATACAGCCTAAATTTAGATAAAAATTCCATTTAAATTTCAGAAAAAAAAAAACAAAAAAAACCCCCCCTAAAATCTCAAAGCAAATCCCCAGAAATGTACAAATATATTCCCCAAGTTGTCATTCAAATGATGGGAGATTCCCCCAAACATCCTAACAAATTCCCCCCAAAATTACAAATACATTTCCCAAATTCACACAACAATGCTGAAAATTTAAACTATTTTTGCTGCTTTATTTTAATTTTGCAACTTTTTAAAATACTTTTTGACCAATTTTTGCAACTTTTTTTGCAACTTTTTACAACATTTAACCCATTTTTGCTACCCTTTTTCCTACTTTTACCATTATTTGGACATTTTTGCCAATTTTTAAAAATCACTTTTAATCCCTTTTTACCACCTTTTAGCAACTTTAACCCTTTATGCCACTTTTCTGCCACTTGTAACCTATTTTGCCACCTTTTTGACACTTTCAACCCATTTTTGCCACTTTTAACCCATTTTTCCCACCTAATGCCAACCGTTAGCCATTTGTGACTTGGTCACTTGGCCACTTTTGCCCATGTGTTTTTTTTAATCACTTTTAACCAATTTTTGCCACCCTTCAGCCACCTTTTGCCCACTTCTGCCACCCCCAGTTGGCTGGGCCCCAGAAACCTCTCCCCTTTATCCCCCCTTATGTGCCACCTGACTGTTGTATTAGTCTATTTTGTATGGATATGGATATGGTGTGCCTTGAGATTTTGGCTTGACCTTTGGTGTGCCTTGGGCGAAAAAAGTTTAAAACCACTGCACTAAGGTATTAGCTACTGCTAAATTCTTCTGTTATCTGTTATCAGTCCTTGCTCTTTTGTTGCTCCATGTTTTAATGGTAAGTCAGTGTAAGAGGCTGGAATAGTATACAGTTTTACTGTAGGGGGAACAGCATTTTTAAAGTAAAGAATTTTCAGCTTTAAGCTGCAAGTTTATAATTTTTATTGCTGACACATCTGTGGCTGTGAAGGAAAGGGGTTCACTGTGTCACATTAAAGCAAGCAGATTGACAGTGGCTACAGTTCTGACAGATTAATTTTCATGTCAGCTGTTTAAGTTTGTAGAGGATTGGTTTTGAGTTGCTTTCTATGGAAGTTCATATAGAACTTAAAGTTCTTTATTACTTGTTGATCTTTTGTAGTTTAAGCTCAGTTTAAATCCAGGAAACAGTTTTATTCCTTTCCATTTCAGACAGATTTTCTTTAGTTTCCCTGTCATGTCTATATCTCTTCTTCAGGACCCCCCCCCCCGCCCTGTTGCGTACTTTTTTGGACAACCCAAACTCACACATAGACACACACAGACACAGACAGCCTAGGGGTTTCTGTTCTTGTTGTCATCCTGACAAGCAGTAGGAACAGGATTATGGGTAGGGCCCCTCTTACTTGGGGCAGAAGGAAGTGTGAAATCTGATTGCTCTGGAAGATTTGAAAAATAGGATCCTGTGAGGTCGGAGGAATTCTAAATATATGAGCAGCTGAAGATGATGTACAGCGGGAGGGTGTAGTCTGTTCCAGGGATTTTCTAAATGTTCAGACTTGAGAGAGTGCTTTAATAGAGGACAGAGGGATGAAGCAGCAGGGGGCATAGGTGACAATTGGTACCCAGCATCCCCTTTGCAAGTTTTTCTTACAGGCAACGCTACACTGTGTACTTGCTGAAGAATGTTTTTATTACATGGAAATATTTTGATTCAAAACTTGAGAGCTAAACATGAAACATAGTTTTTAGGCTCATGGAAACATTCATATATTGTCCTTGTGTTTCTTTTAAGCAAATCCCCACCCAGAATGCCTCTCTTTATCAAAAACACCCCAACTAATTACTGCAAACTGGTCAACACCTCACATGGCATTACCTCAGTGGATCACTAGGGGGCATTAAAGCATTGTATTTTTGGTTCTGTCCAGCCTCAGGCTGTTTGGCAAAGCCTTCTTGCCAGTTTCCACCACTTCCATTTATGAGCTTCTTCCACTCGCCTGCATGAAACAAAATCACTGTGATGATTGCACAGTGCAAAGAAATGGTTGCACAAGAGTGAGAGGGAAGGGCTGTCTTGTGGGAAAGAAACAGGCAGAATTTTTTTGGCACATGTTGAGACTGGCCAGATAAAGCCCGTCTCATGTCTGGTTGAAAGGGTGCACTGACGGAGGTCAAGGCTTTGGTGCCACATGCTTTGCAGCATCATATGGAAATTTTTGTTGTATGCTTCGCTTGCCTGATTCCTTCCCATCTGTCTCTTCCCTGCCTGTACTTCTCATGTGTTACATTGTTCTGATATTGGCCCTTTCCCCGCATGTTTAATTCAGCCATTCTATGACAACATGATGCTGCTTTTTTGCCTTCTCCTGCATTGTTGTTTCTTTCTCTCCACTTGCTATATGCTTCTAAACTGCAGGAAATCAACAAGAAGTAGGCTATGCTGAGAGCCAGGGTTAGAATAACAGACAAATATATGAAGCAGGAGACCAAATCTGAAATATGTCTTTCACCATAAATGCTTGCTATTAACTTTTTCTGCCTCTGACTTTTGAGTGTTTCTAATTGCAATTTTAGAAATTCTAATCCTTCCTTTAGCTGAGAAAACAGTTTTTTTGTTCCTTCCCTAATCTTCCTGCTTCTCACTGAGGCTGTGCTGATTGCATGTTGGTGCTTCGACCCCAGCAGAGCGTCTTTTAAAAACTGATTGGAAAACTGTTCATATCCTTTCTTTTCTCTTGATGGCTGAACGCACACAGTGAACAGTAAATCGTGAATATTCACACCAAAATGAAGTGCACTGTTATGCCTTAGGTAAGCAGTGTTTCATGTTTGTCTGTGCTCAAGTCCATAGGGTTTCAGGTGGGATATGTTTAGCTTTGATTAGTTGTTCTCACTAAAAGCCCTGTCTGACTTTTGAGGTTATTGTTGGTTGATATAAATTGGTTTGGTTTGATGTCTGTAAATATCTTCTTCTAGTGAAATCAATGTACTATTTAAACCAGTGGTTCCTATCCTTTTGTTCCTAAGAAAGCTTAGCCCCTGCTGGACCCAGCTGGAAAAAAATAAACATCAATTTTGCTTGTTTTCATTGACAAATCTCATCATAATAGGCCTATTTACTTAAAAGATATAAGCTATCAATTATTAGGACGGCATATGAGGGCCACTATAAATAATAAACAAGAATGTATTTTAAAAAAACACTTCCAAATTTTCAAGTTTTAAAAAGTCAGATACATACAAGATAAAAAGTGGATTTTTTTTTACTTTAAAGGCCATAAACATGAACATACATGAACCAAAACTTAGATTTCTTGAGATTTTAGTCGAAAATAGCAGATTCCATGAAAGAAAATCTGACCAGAAAAGGCAGTTTTCCTTTACAATGTTGTAACTTTATGCTTTAAAAACCAAACATTTTTTATTTCAGAATTATGACTTTTAAAGTTAAATTCCTGGGTTGGTTTCTTGTAAATACTTAACTTTGAAATTTCAAGTGTCGAGTTTTTCCTAAAAAATGTTAATATGTAATTGTTTTTAATCAACTGATCCTCTTTATTCTTTCAACTATTTAGTCTGGCCCCAATAAGCCTAATAAAATATCTTAATTTTGACAACATCAGAGCAAACAGGGCTCCATGCCCCCCATGAGATCTTTGGCACCCCCCTCTGGGATGTTCAGACCCCGCTGTTGGGAACCACTGATTTAAACTCTCACCTCCAGTGTCGCTGACATTGACCACAGATTTGTCCACCTTTCTTGTTATTTTATCTTTTTTAAGTCAATGGATAGTATGTGCAAAAGCTACATCTGCTTTCAATGAAAGTGAAAAAATGTAGTCATGTTGATGTTTTCCATCCGTCCGTTCATTTTTTCATTTTTCTGAAACAGTTATCCCATTTGTGGTGGGGTCTCCCAGCTGGACTGATCGCCAGTCAATTGTAGGGCTGACGTGTAGAGACAAACCAACAAACACGCTCACACTCGCACCTAAGGCCAATTTCAAGTCACCAATGAACCTAACAAGCATGTCTTTGTGGTGGGAGGAAGCTGGAGAACCTGGAGAGAACCCATGCATGTACAGGGAGAACATGCATGTGAACTCAGCATGAAAACGTCCTGACCTGGATGTGAACCAGGAACCTTGTTGCTGTGAGACAACAGTGCTAGCTGCTCTGCCGCAGTGCAGCCCATGTTAATGTTTTGTTTACATTTGATTGTTTGCATCAAAAAGTTGAGATGTATTTGAGATATACGGTTAGCAGCAGGCCTAACTTTTCTTAAAAGACTAACGTTGCAGCATCCTCATATGAGGACATTACACTTTGGGTCCCCTGCACCATCTCTCACTTTAGCACTGTTCCTCTCATTCATGGACACTTTGCCATCTTGTGGTCAAAAGCAATTTTAATGAAAATGCTCTACAGACACTCTCAACTCAGAACTGTTCAAGGTACAAAGACCTCTCAAGTTTATGATTGTAACTTGTTTATTTATGCTTGGTAAGGTTTGTAGTTTGATATATCTGTAAATTTGACAAGTTTTTTTTTTAACACTAACAAGCTACAACATCACTAAACAGGAAGCACTGGTATGAGGACACTGGGACTTTTTTGGTGTAAAGATAAGGAAGGCTTGGGCAGACTTGGAAAGAAATCAGCTGTTTACAAGTAAGAGTGAGTATGCATGCTTATATGTGGTACAAATGAGTCTGCATTGATTTTTATTTGTATGGGTTACATTTCCAGAGCAGAATCAAGAGTAGGAAGGTTGAATGAATGCAACAGAAGGAGAAAACTCTGAGGGATCTCATTCAGGAGATTCTTCATGTTTGGCTGTTTCATGTTTCACAGCCATGTTCAAGACATGTTCCTGCAGACAAACTGGACAATCAGGAGATATGAAATATTTTTTTTTTAACTATTTATGTTGTGGCACAGCCTTGTTGGTGTATTTGAATGAAGTTGTAGCTATGTGGGCTGTTTTACCAAGGTAGTGCAATCTGTGGTGCTAAAACAACAAAAAGTGTGAAATTGGTTTAATCCTGCATATTTAGAAATATTCATCACTTGTCTCACAAAAACAAGAATATGTCATTTCAAGAGGAAAATACAATCAAAATTCATGCAAGCCTTTCTGTTGCATTTTTCTGAAATACTTTTTACAAACAAATTTATTTTATATCGTTTTTTTTTTTTTTTTTTTTTACTTCAACACTGCTGTCACGGTTGAACCAGTATTTATGATACATATTGTTTACCGAAATGTTGATTAAAAAGAATGAATCCTTAACTTTGAAACCAGTTCAAATAAATGTGTCTTTTACAAGAGAAATAAAATTACAAATACAGAAATGCCCCCCAAAATACTTTGAATACATGTAATAAAATTTGGAATTACCTTTATAATTATTAGAAAAATATACTCTGCGTGCGGATTAAAAATAAAGGAATTAAGATTATTTCTATAAAATGAACTTTGAGGTTCTGTAGTGACAAATTTGGAAGACAAAAATATTAGGAAACTGAAGGTACAAAGACAGATTTAATTGAAAAATAAATGTAGAGATGTGACCCTTGAGTGTTTATCAATATTAGAGCTGTCAAGAATATTTGAGTTAATTGTGATTAACTAAAGCCCACATTTAGTGCACTTATTTTTGTTGCGATTAATGGAATGCTTTATTGTCCCTTTAAACCACTATATTTAAGGTATGTCAGCGTCTACCTGCATCCACAGTGATGTGAAATAAGTCCCCCACTGCTCCTTAGTATCTAATTTTACTTAAAAAAAAACCTTACAGACAGCTCAGCGGACAAATTAGAATTCATGTGAACCTTTTTAATGCCCTCTTATTACATTTTCAATCCATAATAAGTTCCTTTTTCCATGGTTAAAATCTTCAATCTACCAATCAAAGCAGGTCTGTAAACAGGAAGTCCAGTTACCCCTAGTTTCAGACAGTAGAAAAATAAAAAATGACACATGAAAAACAGCTAAAATGCAAAATATTGAAATTTTAAGATGCAGTAAAAACAGTGCAATTAGCAACAGAAATTCTGACATTGAATTCTTTCAACTTTTGACAGCCTTAATCAATATGCAGTCATTTTCTTTCAGGATATTTCCAACCCTGTTTTTACACCTAATTGGTACAGCTGTCATGGTGTCTTATGTGAAATAGACCCACCCTCCTCATATGAGGACATCAGTTTTTTAAACTACTTCCTGTTGAGATACAATGTTTAGTTATTATACATATCAGGTCCTACTAATCCCAAATAAGTTGGAGATTTTGAAAATGCATAACAAATGAAAGCTCAGGTCCCAGGAGGTTAAATCTGGCTGAATGCAGGGCATCGATGTTTGCTGCTTTGCTTGCCTGATAAAAGACTTTAACTTCTGCAGCTTTTGGGCTGTGTTGAAACTTGTGGAAAAACATCCTGAATTACAGCAGGATTTAAAAGTTATTTAAAATGAAAAGGGCCCATTTGATATTAATGTAGATAACAATAATAGCCTTTTTAGTTGTTTATTGGCAGTTGACAAATAAACTCACTCATTAGTGGGTGGAAACCTTCTCCCCAGTTCTCGCTGTCCGAGATAATGGACTAACCACAGGTTTGTGTAGGAGCTCTCTGGATAGAGGACTCAGTGGCTTGTGCCTGGGAGCAGAAATGGGGCGTAACGTATTGTATCCCTGTACATCTAGAAGCGTTGCCTTTGCTGTCTCCCTGGAAACCATTACTGTGCTGCCACTGGCAGGCGGTCTGTCACGGATTCAGGTGGAAACACAAGCATCTTCGTGTGCCAGGGAAAATGGAAGGCGAAGTAGAATTGGGGGGGTGTTTGCAAATGGCTCTGAAGTCTGCAGGCTTAAAAGTGTTGATAACCGCGGATTAGCTCTGCTTTTTCCCGCAAGCAGCTTTAACTGTGTGGTCTCTTTCTCTTCAACCTTCCTTCTTTTGTCTGTATTTACATACAGTATGCAGAACTGCAAGTGTGCACAACAAAGACATTTTCTTAACTGTGATCTAATTAATTTCGCTCTTTAATTTCCTGTATTGTCTTAAACTGTATGTCCACCATGATTTATTAGACATCATCTTTCTTTCAAGGGTAACATGCCTTAGATTGTTTTATCTTTAAAAGCAGCACAGAAAATGTCTTGTCCAAACATGAATATGAAGCCAACAAGCTAATCTCTCCTTCAGTTATTAAAGTATGACCAATTTTTAAGAAGAAGCTTTGCAGCATGATCAGTTGTTTGATGCCAATGAGGAAAAGCAACCTTATCTTCAAATATTGTTTAAACAGACCATGGATGCTTGTAATGTGTAATCTGTACCATCCACTCCTCATGTATTTGTGTGAACAGTTTTGTTGCAAGCATGACTTGATTGACATTGTGCAAACAGGCACTATTAATGCTCTCAAAGACCTTCAGTATTCAGAGGAAGTTTCTTTCTTTACAAGCGGTAAATAATCAAGCTGATGCTCTTGTGCATTATTTACTCTGTGCTGGGTGTGCACTTTGGCAGTTGCTGACATAAAGAATATACCATGTATTGTGAGGATATTTTCCACAGTGATCGTGATATTATTCTTCCATCCACATGCAGTGATGAAACATGCTGTATTTAATAAAACAAATGTATACAGAGCAACAAGAAGGACGCAGAAATACAAATGAGTTTGATAGAACACAACTTCCCCACTAACAGTGCCATGATTGATTGTGCCTCTGTATTTTGCTCCAGTGCTTTTGGGCGTCAACTGTGCAGTCAGAGCTGTCCCTTTTCAAATGGCCCAGATCCCATTGCTCATCTCAAGTACTTCCAGCAAAGAGAAGATACCCTTGTAATCATGCACATCATAAACAACTTAATTTTCATTAAGCCTCTTTACGCTTTATGGTAAATTTAATTTAGAAGATCCTATGATTAATGTTCTCAGCTGACTATCCTTAAGAGGGGCTGCAGGATAACGTGCTGTTTCCAGCACAGTGAGGGATACACAAAGTAGGAGCCAGGATGGGTGGTAATGCCTGGCATGTAATGGTGCGGGTGAAATTGTTAAGCAGTTGTTTTGATTGATATTTTTGCAATGGTTAAGATTTAGTTGGGATAAATAACAGCATTGCCTTTTAAATTACAGGAGTTCTTTTTTTCACTGTCTTTTTTTATGTTGTGATTGTTTTGAAAATACTTTTATTTAAATCATTGGTTCTCAACTGTTGGGTCAGGATCCAAAAGTGGGTCTTGAATGGGTGCCTGTGAAAATAATGGGGCAAAGTAGCAAGGGTGTACAGAAATGACACGTCATCACAGAATATTACCTAATATTACCTAACAGCGTAACACTAAATATTGTCATTTAGGCTGCAAAGTAGCAGCCGATTTATATGACAGCTGATCTGGCATCGGGATTATTTCACCTGACCTGGGATCAGTAGACTGCGTTAACTATACAGAGCCCAGTGAGGACACAGAGAGGGGTTTATAGTGTTTTTATTCCAGAAAATCATTTAAATCATGGCACGAGATCCCGTCACACCTCTAGTAGTTAGTGCAAATGTGGATATGAGGTGAGGCTTTTACCACAGTGAGCTTTTTAACAGTACTGGATAAACAGTAAAGCAGTAAGAGACAGTGCATGATATTTTAGAGGTACAGTTTACAGTTGAAGCAATGATAAACATGCTTTGCCATACATGTTCTTCACTATAAAAGCCTGTAGCTATTATTTTGCCTGAGTGCCTTTATTGTGAAACCCTCACCAGGAAATGTGTTGTTAGTATAAGCTCATCAGGAGAGAAATGTGTGATGGAACTTCATGGATTCAAAGTTTTCTGGTCATGATAGCTGTAAAGTGAAGATAGTAGAGGACAGCTCTTTATGTGTTTAGCTCATGCCACATGTTCTGTCATGACTCAACATTTTTTTTTTTTTTTTTTTTTTACAAAAAGACATGACAAGAAAAACCCTGGCAAAGGATTTTGCGAGTGTTGACTTAAAGTTACTGCTAGTAATTACTACTAGCAACTAGCAGTCCTCAGCTGTTTAATCATGTATGATATGGAATTGGCACTTCTTGTGTTTTCTGCTTACAGTGCATTGCTCCTTGTCCTCTCGCCCTCATCCTACACTGATAATGTCATGTTCATGTGCTTATTTCATAGGGAAAAGTACAAGTCAATATTCTTTGACATTTGACAAAACTGTGCACTCAAACACGTGCACACACAGCGATGGATCACAACCCCCTGCTGCTGTCATCAAATTAATTCATTTTGAATTTCACAAATATGACCTGTGATTGCTGGTTGTCAGTAGGGGAGGGGGGTTAGGGGGGGTCAGTCAGCAGCTGATACATGAAATGATTGGGAGAGTGCAGCGTGTTCCCATTATCTTGTCCCTTGCATTGTAATTATCACTCCTGCTCTTTCTGCACCACTGCTCCCATCTCTCCTCGCCATTGTAATCGTGATTGACTGGTGCGGCGGCCAAAACAGCGCAGTCTGAAAAGGCATCAGACACACATCTCATAACCGCCCTGCCATTTGATCTTCTCCTCCTCCTTCACACTGACTGCTCCTCCGTCTCTCCATCCCTCTTGTTTTTTCAGGCTGAAGGGAAGTGGCAGCCAGACGATAAGAAAACATGCTTGTAGATGAGTACAGATTCGACACGCCAGAAGAACGTTATGCAGTGTTTTCTTACTTGGTGTGATTGAATATAATTACAGTTTATGTTCAACCCATGCACGAATTGGTAATACATACATTCAGCAGAGCGGCGGGATGCGATTGGTCTTTGAATGTGACATGAATCAAACATAGCTTTACTTGAAGATGTTTGTGTACCATTTTTCACCTTTGTTGATACCCATTTAGACACCCAGACTTGAGTGGAGGTGGATTCCTAGTGCAATTCTGAAACAAGTGGGGAATATATATTCATGATATTGGTGGAAAAACACTGATTGCAAACATTGTGCTTGCTTTGGCAAGCATAACTCTGCTGGTACCACACTGTTATTAGTTATCTCACACAAGAGTAGCCTATACCTTAAACCAGTCAATTTATTAGGGCTTTATTTCTCCCCAGGGGGGCAATTCAAAGAGCAGAAGTCTGACAAAAAATCACAACTGCAGGTATAAGAAATATAAAAGTAAATAATTTAACATATACTAGTAGAGTATCTATATACGCAAATGAACACTATACACTAACAGTTTTAAATACAGGTCTCAGATATTGACAGTAACGACTGTTAACTATAGGAACCAAGCTGTACAATTACAGTATAAATTAAAAGCCAAGGCTGTAGTGCAAAGAGACAAAGATTTCAACTGGAAATAAATATATAAACAGGGTAATATGAAATGGACCAGTACTGAATAAAAAAGGTGGTTATAGTGCAATAAAATAAAATAGAAATAGAAAAAAGATATCAATAAAGATAAAACAGAGGTGTATGAAGTGGGTATGAAAAGGGTAGTGTTGCTAAAACAGTACAAAGTTACAGCAGTGACTGTTGAGTGGTCATCAGAGTGACTCTGTGACTGTTGAGGGATTATTAAAGTACCTCTGTGACTGTTGGGTTGTCCATATGAAGTTGTCTAATATGAGAAGGCTCTCTAAGGTGTGTCTAGAAAAAGTAGGAGGAGGCAGTTGTATTATCAACCATTTCTCTAGTGGAGGTGGGTGGAGTTTGACAATGGGCTGTGAAGAGACAATCAGGCCAATCTTGCCATATTCTTGTGGTCTAATCTCACCTTGAGGAATATCTCATTTTGGATTTAATCAGAGACCTGTAGTGGTGATTGCTTAGAGGACTACTCTACTCACTTCGGTTAAATAATTTACAAAATAGATCTTATATGATTACACTTTCAGTCGTCTGCTCAGTTAAAATTTTGGCCTTAAGTTTTCTTGGTGCTTTGAAATGCCAGACGGAGTCTTGCTCGGCGACAGGTCTGAATGATACACCTTGTCAGAGAGGGAAGTTCATCAGCAGCCACTGAGAGTGCCATCGATTGAGCTGCCCTGAGCCCCGCCAGGTAATGGATTGGATGTATCCCTCTCTGGATAAGGCTTGTGCCAAGACATGTACACAGATGCACACATGAACCCACACACAAACCCATACAGTTGTGCTCCCTTTTATGTGTGTGCATTTTGCACAGTCAAAAACCTACACATTTCAAACGTGTATCTTAAACATTACAGTGTGTTTGTCTGCACAATACACACAGGCTGTCTGCCTGCAAACTTGTGTGACATTCAGCAGACATTTAGACAGTTGGGATCAAAGGCAGTGATGTATTGTCAGCAGCTGCATGGATAGGGAAAAAACAAGACAAGGAGATAGTAGTTTGATAGATATCAGGACATTTGTCAGGCATCTGTCTGCTTATTTTAGGAGTGAGAGATGAGTATCATCAAACCCGTATTTTGAGGAGGAAAAACGGCTCAAAGTTGATGGAAGATGTCTTTGATATGGAGGAGGCATGGCAGCAGCTCAACGTGTTTCTTCTGATTTTCTTGTTTTTGTGGCGAGGCTTTTTCAAACAAATATTTAGCAAATCGTCATCAATAAATCGTTTCGAGAGCCATTTAAGCATTTCAAGTCTCATTATGATGACAAGGGTAAACAGATTGGAAGATTTAAAACACTCGATTAAAGTGGCATTCCACTTGCTTCTCTAAATTTTAAAGAGGCAATGCATCATGAATGTGTCCAACAAAAGATGAGCATAGTTGAAGAGAGAACTAATTAGACTAATCTTTTTGCCAGGAGGTTTACCTATAATGGATATAATCTATGGACTGTAATATGATTCAGAAAACGCTTAGTGGCAATCCATCTTCTCTTATGCCTCAAAGCAATAATGTGTGTTTGTGTGTGTGCAGATCTGAAAGGTCTGAATTCATCCGCCCATTTTTACTACCATCATTAGTGTAGGGATCTGCAGAACACTGGATTTCAGACTCCTTTTCTCCCTACAAGAATAGCAATCTTTGTTAGTGTTATAAAGCTGAACTTTTTGATAATGGCTTTTTCTTATTTATTCAAGCTTAACCTTAAGTGTGGTGAGAACAAATGAGGGAAAATACTGCATTTAAAAAGATTCTAAAGAGACAAAAAAATGAAACAATTCAATGTGCAAGCAATCTTACCTTGAATCTGATAGCAGGTCATGTATGGGGCTGCCTTTGCACTAATGATGCCTGCTACTTTATGTTTTTAAGAGGTAGTTTATTGAAGTTGTGCACAGAAAAAGCCAATAGGTTTAAGCACTTGAGTAGCTTTCTGAGTCAGTAACGGAAAATAAACAGCTCAAAACTCAGGCTAAATGGATCAGTCCTCTCGTTCATGCTGTACGTACAGCGCCTATTAAAACTGTTTATCCACTTTGATGTTTTACCCTTTTATGATTGATTGATTTTATAAATCAATTATAGTCAATGTAATTTGGCTCTTTTGAGTTTAAAAAATAATTGCAACTAAACATCTTCAATGTTAAATGAAAACATGTAAAGTCAAATAAGTGACTGCATAAATATTCACCCCCCTCAAGTCAGTATTTAGTAAATTCACCTTTGGCTGTGATCACAGCACTGAGTCTGTGTGGATAGGTCTCAGTCAAGCCTGCATATCTGGACACTGAAATTTTACTCCACTCTTCTTTGCAAAACTGCTCAAGCTCTGTCAGGTTGGGGGATCAGGATCAAGGACTCAGGCCTGAAGAACACTCTGTAAGTCCAGCCACATATTTTCTGTTGGAGCCAGCCTGAAGTCTGGGTTTGACTCGGCCACTCCAGAGCATTCATCTTGTTGTCTTGAAATGTCTCATTGCTTGGTTGTATGCTGAGGCTTTCCATCTCCCATACTCCTTCAGAGTAGTCAGAGGCCTCTCTCCCTAGTCTCTCTCTTGCATGACAACTAAGCTTGTGAGGATGACCTGATCGAGGCAGATTTACACGTGCCATATTCCTTCCATTTCTTGATGATGATTTTGACTGAACACCTATAGATGTTCAGTGCCTTGATATTTTTTGTATCTAACCCCTTTTCAATAACTTTTTCTCAGAGTTTCTTGTGGTGTTCTTTTGTCTTTTAGGTGTAATGGTAGCCAGAATACTGATTAACCAGGGGGTGGACCTTTCAGACACAGGTGTCTTTATTCTACAATCACTTGAGACACATTCACTGCACTCAGGTGATTAGCTTTCACATTTCACATTCCTGTATTATGAAATAGATTTAGGCCAGTTTTTAATTCTTTTGTTAGTATTCAGTCTTATTGATCATTTAAAATTGAAGTTTTTTTTTTTAATAATGTGGCATTGAAAGTTATAGAAGTATCAGAAGTTGTGTAAACCTTATCTTCCTTGGTTTGTTATTGTTCATCTGTTTCTTTTTCTTGTTTGATGCTCAATATTCATGGTTTAAGAAATAACAATAACGCTGAAAAAAACAACTTAAAAACCCAGATCAAATAAGCTTTAGCCTATGTATTTTTTGTTGAAGGTAAGGAAATTTCAAGTAATGAGTCCATCTGACATAATAACACTATTTAAACACAGACCCAGTGTTGCTTAGGATACAGATGGTTGTGGTCAGAATTGTGGTTTCGAGTTCAAAACCTCAGTGGCCCTTGCTAATGAGTCTGTGTGGCTGAAGCATCTGTCTGGATGTCTTAATGTAGCTCGCCATGTGGAGAATGTCATCTACCGTCTGGCCTCTAGCCCCAGTGAAGTCTCTCTCTCCAGGGTTAACATTATAATTAGTCTACTATCAAGGCATCCTGAGAGGTTCACTTTCTTTTGTGCTGACCATGACCTTTCTCAAGTGCCATTATAGACCTATGAAGACTGTTATTTCCTATGTTATCATTTAAACACAAAAGAAAGCCAAGTATGATTTTGACTTGGGTAGATTTTTTGCTCAAGAAGTCAAGAAACAGCATTTCCAGGCATGATTGAAGTGTTCAAAGTTTGTAAATGCTCTGAAGCTGTCCTGTCACAGCTACAGGTTGTTCGTTAGTGTTTCACAGAAGTAGTCATGCTCATGTCAGTTATCCCAAAGTGTGTTACATATCAAGCCTTTCTCTGTAATTTCAAAGTGCATTATGTAAAGTATTATGCCTGCAATGGATGGTTTTGGTTAAAAAAAAAGATCGATCTTCCATTTCCTGCATGGAGTGAGCGCATGAAAGTTGCAATTACTACGGTTTGAGACTTTCCTGGAGCCAGAGAGCCGGCATACAGATTTTAAACTGTTACAGTAAAGGGCTCTTTGGGAGCCTTTTCACTCTATGGAAATCAGAAAAACTATGAGCAAATACAGGCAACACTGCATAAAAGCTAATGAAGCACCCACGTTCCCGCTGTCGCAAGGTAATGAGTGTACTTAGCTCGAAGGGAAAGGACATCTCCAAAGGGTTTTCAGTGTGTGCCCACTTCCCCAAGTGCTTAATCATGGTGCTTGATTATGAGCAGCCATTAGACGCCTGTGAGTCAGCCGCACTCATACACTGCAAGGAATTATGGTGTGCTTGATTGAATTCAACATTCTTTGCCCCTGGTGTATGAGACCGAGCCAGTAGATGGCAAAAAGCCCCCCCCCACTGTATTGGTGTATCACTTCAGGCAAGCATACAGGCCATGTTTGAAGTGGGACTGTGACTAGATGTATCGCACCTTATAAAACTACAGGAATCTACACAGTCTGACCATTACGTTCAGCCTACTGCTGATCCAATACAGCAGCTGCTACATCTTTGCTCTAAACATCTTCATATGCAAACCCAACCCCAGTTAGGAAAGATATGTGATGTTTTTTTTGTATATTTAGCACCACAACATGTAATTTTTTTAAATATTAGGGCCCACGCCCTCCTTATGGCCTGGAACAAGAGAGTGTTTACTATTATTGTTACAATAAAAGAAAAAATAATAACTGAAAGAGTTGTATTGCTTTTATCTATAGTTAATATAATCTAATTCATCTTGCCTATATTTTTTGGAAATAACAGGCAGGTGCAGCTCTTAGTTATTTTAGCACATTTTAATAGAGGTTAAAAATAGTTTATAATACTAAAAGGCTTGTTATGTTTATGTTTCAGTTAACTTAAACTACGAGCCAGGGTGCAATGAGGACATTGTAATGTCAGTCAGCCAAATTTTTCTTTGGTTCATTTTAGCACAATTTTTATAACATTTTTTAGTGATTAAAAAAAAGAATAACAAAAACTCAATTTTAACAGACCAAAAGCCTTTCATGTATATTTAATTAAGACTGGCTACTCAGTAGCTCAGTGATACTCAATATGTGGCTCTTTTCTGATGACTTGTGGCTCTTTTAAGTCCCTTAGAAAAAGAAAATTTTGACCTCTGATATGATCCATTGCAAGAAACATCAATAAATTTGTTTCCCACACTTATACAGAAGGCTTTAAATGTCTACTTAATTGTCAACCTTTATTTTTTGTCTTTATTTCCATCAAATGTGTGCAAGAAAGAACTGCAAGATAATTTCACTGATTCTAGAGAAAAGTGAAAAAAGATCGTTCTAAACTTGACTGTACTAGTATATGAGGACTTGTATAACTAGTTGGTAGGGCCCGACTGATATGGATTTTTGAGGGCCGATGCCAATGTCAATATTAGAGAATAAAAAATTATAACTGATATATTAATTATTTTAATTTATTTGATAGGGACAATCCAAATTACATAGTGCAACTTAAGCCTGTTAGAAACAAGGAACTGATGTTTCACATAGGGGTGTAAGAACATATCAATACACTGATGTATTGTGATATTTTTGCGGCGCAATACTGTATCGATATTTTTTAAAGTAATAATTTACTTTGTTGGTGCGTAAGTTGATGGTGTAATTTCACCCCCTGACCACTAGTTGGCAACAGGCACCACCAGCTGGCAGCAAGCAGTTGACTCTTCCCTCTTCTCCTCTGCTTAGACAATGAGATCACGCAAGACTTCTGTCTGAGCAAGCTGGTTGCTCATGCCTACCCAGCAGTGCAGCTTCTGCTGCATTCATAGTGGATATGTGGACTTATTTTGGCTTCCAAAACATTAAAGATGGTGCAGGCTTATACAGGAGTCAGGTCATTTGTAAGATGTGCCAGGCCAGAGTGAAATACTTGGACAACACGATGAACCTGAAGCGTCATCATAGTGATAGCTTAGCGGCTAACAGCTAACATAAAAAAAGCCTGCTGAAGCTACCGCTGATTTTTACTCATGCCACTATAAATACCCAGTCAATACTTTGTTTGTTTTTTGTTTTGTTTTGTTTTTTTTGTAAGGGCCTGTGCCATCATAGTGTCGTTAAGAATGGTGGCTTCTGTAATACGATTAAAAAAAACACTGGCCCGTCACGTCATGCCCTCCTCACAACACAGTCCATCAATCCTTAAAGCTGGACATGAGGATCAGTCTTCCTCCACAAGCACCTTGTCATTACGTTGAGACATATTAGCTGATGAACCATGAAATATAAAAGATTCAAGTATATTTACTCTGTATTGATTTATTTTTCCACTTTTCATCTCAAAATCCTGAAAGCATTTTAATTTGTGACAACAAATAGGAAAAATCCTCATCTCATCTTCAAATTGCACAAAAAGAGTTAAAACTCTAGATGATGCAATACCACATATTTATAATAATTATTATCATTTTTAATACATTTTTATTAATAGCTAAATTCTGTTCTGTTATATTCCATATTAATTTAAGATTAAATAGTTATTTATTTCTATAAACGAACATATGTATACACACCCACATAAACATACAAACTTATATATATATTTATGTCAAATTACAAAAATATTGCAATATATCCCTCATAGTGTTGCAATATAGCCCACAATATCAATAGCCGCACCCCTGTATT
This sequence comes from Cheilinus undulatus, assembly GCF_018320785.1. Taxonomy (NCBI): domain Eukaryota; kingdom Metazoa; phylum Chordata; class Actinopteri; order Labriformes; family Labridae; genus Cheilinus; species Cheilinus undulatus. The sequence goes on from NC_054886.1 coordinate 18,443,623, forward strand.
GCGATACGTATCGTATCACCAGATTTTTGCCATTACTCACCCCTAGTTTCACATATAGAGATTATAGCTTTTGCTAGTTTCCATCTCCTGTTCCTAATTAGGCTTTTAGAAAATGAAAGAAGGTAAAAGGAAAGATATTAAGTTTGCAAAGAAATTGCATAAAGACAGGAAGGTATTGGAAGATTTGTTTATTTTTATTACAGAATTTTAAAATTAGTTAATAAAACTATTATCTGCTTCTGATCTCTTGAATATATATACTTAGCATAAAAAGTAAGGAAATGTGTTTTTTTGTAGATTATTTCTATGTTGTAACAATTCTTCTTAGCAATAAATCTTATTCCACTGGAAAGTCTGTTTCCCCTTTAAATGATGCCACATTTGCAAGGAACATGCATTTGTGGGATGAGCAGCAGAACTGAGTATGTGGGTTATGCCCATGAAAAATTTGCCAAATCTTCTCTGCAGATGCCAGACAGCTTATTCTGCTGTTGCTATTGACTCTTGTTTTGAGCTTCTGGTACCCCTAGTTGATTGGCAGCACCTGTGAGCATGGGCCCTGCTACAGTGGTCAGTAGATGTCTGCTCCAAGAATCAGCATGCCGCATTTGACAGATCTGGATAGGGCCCTTGCGATAAGGCAACTTCAAGCTGGTGTTCCGCAAAACCAAGTTGCGGCGTTATTCAGAGTGAGCCCTTGTACCATCTCCTAACTGAAGTCCAAATTCCATATAATGGGGGATGTCAGAGACAGGCTGCAAAGTGGGTGTCCCAAGAAGACAACACCCCAAGAACAGTTTCCTCACCCTGTCAGCCCTTAGGTACCGTTGGTTGTCTTCTACAGACTTGCAGTCAAGGTTTGCAGGGTGATGTGGCCGACGACTCTCTACCCAGATGATCCGGAACAGACTGCACACAGTCAATCTCTGGTCTCATAGGGCTGCCAGGAGGCCTGCCATGACCGCCCTTCAACATCAGGCCCATTTGCGCTGGTGTCGGCGACTTGTGCACTGGAACCTGAACATGTGGAGGAATGTTATGTTCAGCATTGAGTCCAGATTCTGCCTACAGCAGTTGTATCGTAGGGTCACACTGTGGAGAAGACATGGACAGTGCTATGCTGATTGCTGCACTGATAAAGTAACATCTTTTAGTGGAGACAGTGTGATGGTGTGGGGCGGCATCTCCCGCACTGGAAAAACGAGGCTTGTCATCGTTGGAGGAAATCTCAATGCAGAGAGATTTTGAGATGACATTCTGCAACCAGTGGCAATCCCATATCTCCACAGTCTGGAACAGAACTCTATCCTCAAAGATGACAATGCTCGCCCCCACAGAGCGGGGTTTATCAGAGACTACCTCCAGAATTTGGGAGTGGAGAGGATGGAATGGCCTGCCAGCAGTCCTGACCTCAACCCCATTGAACACTTGTAGGATCAACTTGGGCGTGCTGTTCGTGCCAGAGTGACCGACACAACCACGTTGGCTGACTTGTGACAAATGCTGGTTGAAGAATGTGATGCCATCCCACAGCAGTGTGTGACCAGCATAAGGAGGAAGTGCCAGGCTGTTGTGGTTGTGTATGGTTCTTCCATACACAACTGAGGCTCCTGTTTGTTAAATGAATAAACTGTTAAATTGCCAATATGTCTTGTTTCTTGTTTCTGCCTGAGTGAGCATAATAGTACTGTGACATATTACTTCATTACGTTCATAGTGTCATTACTTACTCAACTTATGTTTATAGCTAGTTAATGTTTAGCTAGGTGATCCTAACTTTAGCTTGCTAACATAAACAGATAAGCGTGACCAACAAAATAAGGCATGTTATGACTCATAGTCAGGTTGAACTGAAACAGGAAACAGGAAAGGTGTCAGAGCATATAGATAAATAATGGAACACCGACACCATGTCTAAGTAAAACAAAGTCATATATCCTGCACTTTATTACTGAAAACACAAATGTTAACATCTGCATCTATCTGCCATCTTCTGGCCGTTGAACTTACTACATCAATAAGAGCCTTTAAGTACAGGGAAAATCACCCTGAATAGCTGACAGTACATTTCAATATACAGTTTTATTCAGTTTTATTACATAATAGGTATTTATTGGTTTACGTTAAAGTTACTAAACTTAATTGGATGGAAATTTGTAAATGATATACGTAAAAATGACAAAGGTAGCCATATTGTTTTGTGCACACAGAGCTTTAAGTATGTCTGCCAAGTAGTGGCTAGAATCTCCTTCTGCCTTTTTTAATCCATTAGAACTCTCAGCTCCTCATCCCATCTTGTGATCCCTCTGTCCCTTTCTCCTTTGTCTCTCTCATTGCGCCACTGTGTCACCGGGCACACCTGCTTCATCCAGCTGTCAATTACAGCTCAGAATTACAGACTGGCACGCAATTAGGGTCCGCCTCACGCACTGGCCCACGCTGGTAATGAGTTTCCCCAGTCATTGATCAAAGTCACAATCACACTCAGGCCCAGAGTTTCCCAATTAATTTTCCTTTTTTCCCCCTCTATCCACAGAGCACCTATGATCAGCGGCCTTAAGTGGATCTTATCTCATGGCAGGAGTAAAAAGTTGTTTCCCACAAATATCTGGGCACAGAACAAAACTGCTAACCAAAGACTTTCGTGGAGATGTTCAACAGATGAACAAATAAAATTCTCAATTGTCGACAGGTATTGTGAGAAGTTTTAGGAAAACAAAGGACATTTTTGCCATTGTACTGGTGCAAATGCACATACATTTTACTTCTGGTATTTTTCCTTATCCAAAAAACTCATCAAAGTCCTGGGGCTGTTGCTGCAGATCATTTAATAGAGCTCTCATCTGAGCTGGGGCTGCATGTACATCTACTTCTCATTATGCAAGTGTCAAGACTTGAGTAGTGGGCTTCCTGGCAAATAATGGTGGAATGACATTGCTTGTTTGTTTTCCCTAGATGTGAAATGCACTGAAGCAGGAGGGAAATAGACGACGGGAGGGGTGGAGTGTATACGAGAGTAAAAGAACAAGCTGAGCATGGGTGCACACAGTGTTGAGAGCCGCTACACACAGGTTTCTGTGAATGACAAGCAGACTAGATGGAAACCCCCCAGTCACACTTTCCTGTCTCCATGAAATTGCCTCAGTGATATTGAGACAGTCTTGTTCTTATTCTGCATATTCACCTGAGCAGTTATATTGTTCCCCGTCTCTTCTCTGTCTCAGCTAACTTACTCTAATTAATCTAGCCAGATTTTGTGAGAAAATATAGAAAACGTCAAATGTTTGAGTTTGAAATGAGGACCCCGATCCAGCTAAGATAGCAATCTTGTGGTGACGACAAGGTAATGAATTAATTTTAGTTCATGGCTCAGCAGTGAGGAGAACTAGGTTGAGTAATGAGAAAGGGAAGCTGTGATAATGGAAATCTAAATGATTAAAGTGTGTGTTTGCATGAGGTGGGGAGGGGATAGTGTGGCAGAGACTAGCAAAAGGGTTAGGGTACTGGGTAGCATGCAACATTTGAAGCAGAAGCAATTCTGTGATAGAACTTGTAAATGGGCCTTTTTTGCTATCCATACAATTGGTATATTTTGCTTTCAAAAGGCAATATATATTTCTGGTTGGAAAGCAGCAGTGCTATTTAGACTAAGCAGATGGAAATGGCATGCTTAAATTGTATGAGGTGTTGGTTTTATTGGTGTAGAAAAGAAGAAATGTAAAAGAACAAAGCTTGTCTAATCTGAAAACAGACTTCTTCTAAGTTATGTCAAGTAAATTAAAATGATAACGTATATATTCACGCTGTCAAGTAAGTATTAAGTAGAAGCATCTTTGGCTGCAATCACAGCACTCAGACTATGTGGATAGGTCTTAATCAGGCTTGCACATGTGGACACTGCAGTTTTAATCCTTGAGGTCTGGACTTTGACTCAACCACTCCAGAACATTCACCTTTTGGTCTTTAAACCATTTCTGTATAGCTTTCACTGTATGCTTTGGGTTAATGTCTTGCTGGAAAATAAATCCGCCAAAGCTGTAGTTCTCTTGCAGACTGAATAAGATTGTCCTGCAGGATTTGCCTTTATTTTGCTTCATTTTACTCTCTACCTTTACAAGCCTTCCAGGGCTAACTGCTGAGAACCATCTCCACAGCATGATGCTGCCACCACCATGCATTCACAGTGGGGATGGTGTGTTTGTAGTGATGTACAATGTTTGGTGTCTGCCAAACCTGGCATCTTGTCTGATGGCCAAAAAGCACCATTTTGATCTCATCAGACCAAAGAACTTTCTTCCACTTGACCATGGAGTCTCCCACATGCTTTTAGGCAATCTCTAGTCCAGATTTTATGAGTTTTCTTCAGCAGCAGCTTTCTCTTTCCCACCCTCCCATAAAGCTTTGACTGGTGGAGAACCCGTGGCACACCTGTTGTATGCAGAGGCTCTCCAATCTCCCATACTCCTTCAGAGTAGTCATCCGTGTCTTGGTGGCCTCTCTCACTTGTCACCCTTTTGCATGATCACTAAGCTTGTGTGGACGGCCTGATCTAGGCAGATTTACACATGCAACATACTACTTCTATTTCTTGATGATGGATTTAACTGAACACCTGGGGATGTTCAGTGCCTTGGAAATGTTTTTGTATCCAATCCCCGATTTCTACTGTTCAGTAACCTTTTCTCAAAGTCGCTTGGAGTGTTTTTTTGTCTTTGTGGTGTAATGGGAGCCAGGATTACTGACTAACCAGTGACTAGACCTTCCAGATTTGAGTGATTGTTTACAATCCTTTGAGACACATGGACTTCACTCAGGTGATCCCCATTTCACTGATTGTGAGACTACTAGCAAAAATCAGCTGGACCTCTGTTGAATCAGATCAGCCACTTTAAAGGGGATGAACAGAGATCTTTTTTCACTTTGTCATTAAAGAGGTCTTTTTGATTTTTTTCATCAAGAAGCCAAATTTTATTGAGCATGATGGATTTATAAAATTAATTAAAAGGTAAAACATCCAAGGGGGTGCTAATACTTTTTATTGGCACTGTATGCAGAATGAACACACCACGACAGTCTGCCAAAGCCACATGAACACACACTGTGCCATTCAACCCTTCACTGGACTCATTGGACTGCAGACATGATTCATGTCATGCTGGCCTATTATGATCTACGATCCAGGTTTACAGCCTTTTTGTAGAGTACTTAATTGATCATAACACTATGTGAGTCTGACAAGGATAAGGTATACACATCACCATTGGTGTTGTCTGTAAGTTGGCAGGTGAAGAGATTTAGTGCACATGCTCATTAAAAAGAAGACTTCAGATAGCATTTACTTCTAAAGTGTAATTCATCACTTAGGTCCCTAAGTAATACGTCCTTGGAACAAAGTGAGTAATGTCTTATTAAATTGAATGGTTTCAGTGGCACTTCTCTAACTGTGAATGACCTCACTCAACATCCGCTTGCTCCTTCTCTCTTGCTGTGATGTATACAGTAACACTTACACACACATTCAGCACCTCTGTGGAGGTGTAGACTCAGAGTTGATATTTCCCTAATGGAAAAGCTCATTGCAAAAAAATAACTGTAAAACCAGCCAGCGCTCTGTCAAACTATTTTACAGTGTCAGCACAAATGCTGCAGTCTCTCTTCACTCTGCAATGAAATTTACGGCCATTGATGACTGATTGCATTTCTCCCCCTCACAGTACTCCGAGCCTTTTGAAAGTAACCCAGCAGCACATTAATTTCTCCAAAGTCATCATTTCAAGTGCACTGACTTGCTGGGAAAATAAAACCTTGGATGAAGAGAGGGCATAATTGTAGTAGTTCTTATCAGTACTGGCAATAAAACTGTCCCTAAGTAATCCATCAAACATTTAGAAAAAGCTGGGACAGTTTGAGCAGGTGTTCGCTTCAATTTCTGTGTAACTACACGTGTGACGTCTACATCTAACTTCTTTTGTCGTTATTGATTTAACCAATGTCATCTTATATTAAAGACAGGGCTGTGTCATTATGCTCAGACGACTCAGAACAATCTCAGTGCTTCGGAGTATTTTCAAGAACATCAATATGCAGCATGCATTTAGTGAAAGCACTGAGGTAGACACAGTGGCTCAAAGTGTGTCTCTAATTGAAGGTCTAATGTCTCATCTTGTGCACGTCTCTTCCATTTCTTTTCTTTCCATTCCTGGTGAAGGCAAGGAACGCTCAAGCAGAGATGGACAAAAAGCTTTATGAAAAGACACTGATTAACCTGTCATGTTCCCGACAGGTATCCATTAGGCTCTTTAATCAAAGTCTATATGGCATGAAATTGACATTTTCAACCCGCCATAATGCCGTACGAGACGCATTGAACTGAACAGATTTGTCAGTGCGCTCGTAGTCATTCCAACCTGTACTTTGATTCGCTGTCTTCACGCCTCAAAGCTTCTGACAGATCCATTGTTTTCTCTTTTCACTCTGAAAATACACATTTCTCATTCTGAACATGTTGAAGAATCTTTAAGGGCAAGACACGTCATCAAGTCCATGGATGGTGCCAACTGGTAGTCTGGTTGTAAACATTTGCTCAGTTCAATCAGGACTACTTTGTCGAGAAACACACATGATTTGCGACTATAAATATTTCTTTATTAGCAGTTATTAAATGGCAGTTATTGCTGTCATGTATGTTTGGCGGTGTGGCTGTTCTTTGTTGAAAGCATTAAGCAGGAACAGCACAGGTTCTTTCACTTTCTATGCGGATAAGGAAAGCATAAGGCAGGGAGAGAAAAAAACAAAAAACCCACAGCAGAGCAGGCATCAGTGAAAACAGAATGACATTGATTTAGTCAGATACAGAATGAAGGAGAAGCTGGGGGGGAGGAGGGTTGAAAGGGCACAGGGCACATCCTGGTTTTGCTAAGATGCATCCGTCCCACCAGAGAAGTACATGAGGAAATGTGGCCAAGGAGAAATATAAAATATGTTATAAGATATTGGAGGGCCTTTCCCCCACGATGTCACTTCAAGCCATGTTTGTTTGTTGTGATGGCATCAGCTTTTATAGCTGTTTGTTTCTGCAAAAATACACTCTGTATCAATCCTGAGAAGATACACATAATAGCGATGTTTTGTCTCTGTCTGTACAGGTGTATTACAAACACCTGCACATGACAGAGAACCTGCTGGCTGATTCTTATGTGCTCTCTGATATGACCTAACCTTGCATAGCAGATGGGTACTCCCGTTTCCACGTTTCTCAATAGCAAATCCATCTTGCAAAGCGGAACTGTTTGGGCCCGGTTAGAGGGTGACAGGACCAATCAGCGTTGAGGGGCAGTGCTTTCTGGCATGGTGGAGTCGTGACGTGACGCAAGCAGCAACAAGAGGCAGGTGCAATTATGGTGGAAGACATTAGCGTGGATGCTGCTAAAGCGCCAGTTTTATCAGAAATTGATGACATTGCTTCATTAAAGGTGCAGTGTGTAGAGGTTGGCAGCATTTCACCGAACAGAAACGGTGTAAATGGGATATAATGTTTATGTATTTATGTGAAGTATGTTAAAATAAATGTTCAATCATCCCCTTAAAACTTTTGTTTTCTTTTTACAAAATTAGAAAAAAGCGTTTTAAATTTACATTACTGTGGGTCACGCTCACCGAGGCTGACATAACGAACCCCCATGTTGTCTACGGCAACATTTTGGGGACAGATAGAGCGTAACGCGATTTTTAAATACGAACCTGCCCACCGGTCCTGAAATCTACCTGGAAGGCAGGCGGAGAAGAAGGCTGACCTCTAATTTATAAAAATAATGGTTACAAAAATGAATGAATAAACCCTCACCTCGTCACTGCTGTAAATGATGTCCGGCTCACGATCCTTTTCGGTCTTCACAGGCTCTCGTCGCTTAGTGATATGATGTTTTGGTAACAGATGGGCTCATGCTAAAATCTGAACTCTAGATGTCGCTAAAATTCCAATTTCTATACACTGCACATTTAAAGGGAGAGCAAAGAACAGCAGTGAGTTGTTTTCTTTTTAAAAATGTCAGAAGTCATGTACTGACATGTCTACAGTTGCCATGGTTCACGTTATGCAGTTCCCTATGGAGTTTAGTCCTTGGTAGGGGCACAGCTCGATAGCGGCTACATCACGTGTGTTGTTGCTCTGATTGGCCCATAAAGATGTGACAGACAGAACATTCATTTAATCACACTCCAAGTTTTTTTTCAAAGGCTCTGCCCTTTCCCAAATGCTATATATGAGTGGTTTTCCAGATGGATGTGTGAAACAATCCATCTCATGTGCCAGGATAGATATGAACCATCTACCTATAAAATGATCAATTTTATGACTTGCATTTGTTTTTACTAATAATCTTATTAGCTCTGTTTGGTTGTTAAAACTCATGTTAAAGACCTTTTTATAAGCTCATCACATCCTGACTCATTAGATGGTTTCCAAACTTTCCGAATCTATTTAGCTTCTTTTTTAAGGTCTGTCTTTTCTCTGCTGATAAACTCTGGTGATGTTGTGAAGTTTTCACTGAAGTCTGATCCACTGTAGTATCAACTCAGTGACTGAGACCCATCAAGAGAGTCAGCCCTGGGTATGAAATTTACTTTTTGACTCAACGGCCAAGGTGGCAGGTACAGAAGATGAGCAAAATCTACTAACCAAGCATATCTTTCACTGGCTGACATAATAAATAGCATTTTTGTAACATGTGGACATCTATGACTACTCTGAAGGAGTTACAAGCTTCAGCAACTCAGACGAGAGAGACTCAGCTGTTGTCTGGGTCCATTCAAAGCTTTACGGGAGAGTGGCAAAGAGAACTCCACTGTTAAATAAAACTCATTAAATCTTGACTGAAGATTGCAAAAAGGCATGTGGGAGACTCCATAATCAAGTGGAAGAAAGTTTTTGTTCTGATGAGAACCAAAATGGTGCCTTTTGGCCTCAGACAAGACACCAATATAAACACACCATCCTCACTGTGAAGCAAGGTGGTGGCAGCATCATGCTGTGGGGATGCTTCTCTGCAGTCAACCATAAAAAGGCTTGTAAAGGTAGAGAGTGAAATGAATGTGGAAAAATATAGGGAAATCCTGGAGGACAATCTTATTCAGTCTGCAAGAGAACTACAGCTCGGGAAGATTTATTTGTAACCCAAAGCATACAGTGAAAGCTACACAGAGTTTGCTGCTATCCAAGAGTGGAGCCAAAGGACTTCCTCCTGAAGTTAGCTGTTTGAGTCACACGTTCAATACTGTCCACAGTCCTTGCCTTTTCTTTTACTACCACCTCTCCTGCCTCACTTCTCTCCCCTGCGATGACTGTGTCCTCAAGTCAGAGAGAGAGAGGGAGAGCACGGTTGTTTTGATGTAGGATTTGATAGATTTGTTTGCTACTGCATTCATTTGCTCTGTATCAGGGAGCTGACGGGCCGTAAAATGAAAATTTGCCTTAGATTTTCAGCATGACTGTTTGGGGGCAAATGTGAGAGAACTCCCCTTGCATTTCAGATATGTATTTTTCTATATCTTAAAAGTGGATGCATGCATGCAGTACATTGCAATTAATAATAGGGATTATAAAGACTGAGGGTTGGTACTGACCGGAAAGATTTTCATACCTGTTAAAAGCATTTTTCTCCCTAGCAGTAAGCCCAGAGCATGGATAATACCTCAGGGGTTGTGATACTGCGATGGGAAACTCTCGCAGTTTCACTTATTTTGTTGCTCTTGTAAAGGAAGCTCATGATTAAAAAGTGACAGTTATGGATAGAGTCCTGCTTTCAGGTAATTAGATTAAATTAAAATGCATGTGTGTCTCGCTATGCCCACACTCTCTAATTAAAATGAATGTGAGGCAAACAACAGGAAGCTTTTTCCTGTTAGAAAACAAGTTAAAGGCGAGAAAGTCAAACAGGGCACTCACATTTTGCAAGGCTATATGAGGAAAGAGTTACGGTGATGTGTGTTTTTTCTTGAGCTGTGCATTAATGATGCTAGGCTGGAACCACAGGCTGCCCATCAGGTTAAAGCAAAACACTGATTTAATTTTGTGGTAACTTACCACCTTCTTAACTTGTTTATTATTATCAACACTGGAAATGGCCTTGATCATGAGCAGCCACCAAGGTGCTTCCTTTTTGTTCATGTGCTGTTGAAGCGTGAGATGAAACCGAAGCAGGCCCCGGTCCCGCCACGAGGAAGGTGCTTGTGGAGAGCACGACACCCCATTGCTCTTTCCCCCTGTGTGCCCAGCCGATGTCACAGAGCGCGTGGGATGATGGAGCACTCTCATTCCGAGTTGAGAGAGCGCTGAAGGTGAGAGTCGGCCAGAGACCCAGTTCTTTAATCCTAGCCGGCTTCTGCCACCTTGTTCAGCAAGATAAATGGACTTTTGACCAGCAGTCAGATCACACACTGGCCCAGCTTTGATAAACAAATGCTTGTTTGTGCTTTCCCATCTCTGTGGACCGTCATGTGGCCCGTGGCCCAAGTCTCAACCAGTTAGGTATATTAACTTAATTTGTATGCTGGATCCGAGGTCAAACCTTGAGTAGCAAAACACTTCTTTAATGCAGAGCCATGCTTTAAAGTTGTTCTCCCTTTAGGAATAATGTTTTCTAAAGCAGCTAACAAGCTTATTGGCGTATGAAGTTGAGGGAATTTAGAGGGTTGTCAAGAAACAAATCTGTTCTTCATGACGAGACATGTGCAAACAGGCTTGTGTGCCACTGTTGGTGTTTTCTTCATGACCAGGTGGGCTTCAGTCAGGCAAACCATGGGGGGCTATTAGAAAGGATGTCCCACACCTGGGTCCACAAGTGAGATGGGAGCTTGTGAACATCTCATCTGACATATCCTGCAAGAGTGCTCTTACACTCTATTTGAGGTATTTATTAGAGGGAAAACCTCCAGGAGTCATTTTTCCCATTCATGTCAAGTGGGAGTCATGTTTGCAATGAGCTGAGACATTGTGCACTCTAAAAAATATATCCTGGCTCTACTTTAAAAAATAAGGCATATATTTGCATGCACCTTTTAAGTACTTATAGTAACTACTGCAGTAGTTATTGAGTAATTCCTGCAAAGCTATTATTTTTGGACTGACTCAATTAGTGGAGTACAAGCAGCATGATTTCTTTCTACAAGTTGAGTTGAACCAACTCAGTTCTAATTAGGTGAGAATTTATTTCATTTAAGTTATCTAGCTTCTTTATTTTATGTGTATACCACTAAATAAAATGTAAGGTATTTTTTGCAGTGAGTTTTGGCAACATAATTCACTGAAGTCAGAATAAAGAACACAGGGAAAATTTATGGTCGAACTGTGGTCGACATTACGGCACTTCCAGAGACAACAATCTTCACCAGGTCATCAGTATCCTCACTTCATCCTAGAATGAATCATTTAAAGTCATGTTATTTTCCTTAAGTCGTAATATTTTAACTAAAGTATAATGAGTATGCTGTTTCTAAACTACGGTGTCTACTTTGAATTTACTGCCCCCAAATGTTCTTTAATAAAGAGATCTTCCTTCCCTCTGAGATACACCACCAGACTACAGATAGGCACCTGAACCAAAAGAAGGCAAAACATAAAAGCACCTTAGGGAAGAGGGGACTGAAAGATTAGCATAACATAATTTTATTCTTTGTACAGGCTAACCAAAATTGAATGAAAATTGCTGTTGGAATAAAACCAAAAGAACTTAATTAAACTGTGCTTTCAAAAACAAAGTTAAAAAATACTACAAATTAGATTAAAGCAAAAAATAGTCAGATTCTTCAGTCAAGTATTAAACTAATACCTCAAAATATTTTACAGACAAAAATAATTTAAATGTCATGCCTTCTCAATTTAAGACTATCTTAACCTTTGTCTGAGGTTGAACTGCTAAAGAATACCAAAGGACTGATACATGCAGCTGTAGGTGACTGAACTTCACTCAACCCAATGCTAACTGAGAGATCCATAACTTAACTGATCACTCATGTCTGCAGTGTTACAACCGGAGAAGTCCAAGTTTCAGACTGATTTAGGGCATCCATCTGCCACCAGGAAAACAATAAACAAACTAACAAACAAAAAACTTAACTGAAGACTGTTAACTAGCTTAAAATGCAGCTCTATGCTGAATTAGTGTTACCTTAGGACAGGATAAGTTACCTGAGTTTATCTTTAAATGTTAAGTGGACACAAAAAAAGATAAGCTATTAAGCTGAGTCAATGCCCTTACATTTTGAGTTTGATATACTCTCAAACATAAGTTGTAAACTGACTAAAATAAGAACGAATAACAAATGTAATTTTTTTTACACTGAAAAACATTTTTTAGTCTGTTTTACTAACAGCATTAATGATTTTTAAGAGCAATGTAGACAAAAAGTAGATAAAGCCCCCGAAGTGCAAAAAAAATAATAAATGATAATCTAATACTTCACAATTTAAGTCCTTTTCCTGTGTTAATTTTTTAGACAACAAGAAATAGAAAAATTAAAAGCCTTTGCAAAAGAACAAAAAATAACAGATAAATTGTTTCAAGCAAAAATATGTTTTAGCCTGGACAAGAACAAAAACTGTGCAAAAAGTTACAGCAAAGTACTGCAGTGTTTGATGGAGAAAAAAATGATTTGAATTTGTAGAAGCTCTTGTAGGTAATATTTCGAGTAAAAACAGGTCTGTTGATAGTCTGACATTGATAGGGTGTTTGCAAGATGTGTAAGAATGCTGACTGGACATGATCAGAAATATCAAATGCAATATGCAAGGATACAGGCAGATTTGCATGAGGTAGATGAAATAATTTAAGATAGTTGATTAGTGCAAGTGTGGATCTAAAGTGAGGCATTTTTACCACAGTGAGCCTTCTTACAGTATGTGAGATACAGGAAAGCAATAAGAGAATATTCTGCAGTGCAGGATATTTTAAATAAAGCATTAAGGCTAAGGTGCTTGTTAAATGAAAGTTCTTTTTTCTGGTACTTAATGACTGTAAAGTGGTCATCAGAGTAACTCTGTGACTGTTCAGGCAGTGTTGACTCTGGACTTGATAAAGCACAGTTGATTGCACCAGAAGATGACATGACACCCCAAACCATCAATGACTGTGAAAACTGAACACACTTGACTTCAAGCACCTTGGATTCTGGGCCTCTCCAATCTTCCTCCAGACTCCAGGACTTTACTCTCCAAATTAAATTCAAAAATTACTTAAATCTGAAAACAGGACTTTGGACCACTGTGCAATGGTCCAAGTCTTTTTGACGCTGATAATGTCTGTGGTTCAGGATTGGCTTGACACCAAGAACAGGACACTTGTAGCCTATTTCCTGGACCCAACTCCAGCCTTAGTCGACTATTTGTGAAGCTCCCCTAAGTTTTTGAATCTGCTGTGTCTGACAGTCCTCTGAAGGCTGAGCTCATCTCTCTTGCTTATGCACCTTCAGTCAGCTTTCCATAACTATGCTTGATTCACCACTCTGAGAACAGCCTGCCCTTTCAGCCATGACCTTCTGTGGCTTACCCTCCTCCTGGACGGTGTCAGTGATTGTCTTCTGGACATTTGTCAAGTCAGAGGTCTTTCCTATGACTGGGGTTGTGTAAACCTAACCATTTTTCATTTATCTGCTTGCAACATCTGGAGACCAGTTGTTGGAAATTTGACAGATACATTTTCAGGAAACACTATCAGCCAGCTTGATTTGAGCTGTGACAGCTCACTTCACACCGCTGCAACTGTCCCCTGCAGTGCTCTAAATTTTTATCATATTGTAGCAAATCTTTGGTCTGAGCAATGTTTGACAGGTGACTTTAGAGATGTAATTCAAGTGCTATGTTCAGGTCATACCTCACATATAAAGGCTATGGTCCTGAAAGTAGGTGGCTTGTGTTTACATACATCCTGTCCTGCATCTCATTCCCCACTCTTGTCTCTGCACTGTCCTGTCTCTGAAATAAAGGCATCAAAGCCCAGAAATAATCTTTCAAAAAGAGATGTAATTTAGCTTAATTTAAACAGCCAGAGATGCAGAGGGAAAAGGCAAACTTATTAGCTACACAAAAGAATGAATAAAAGAAAGCGCCTGAAATCACTGTTTGTTCTGTGTGTTTTGCAGAATGCTGTGATTAATACATTTGCTTATAGCATGGCAACAACTACCTGCATTAAAGTCAAGCAGCTCTTACACCCACTCCCCCATCGGCTCCTTGTACGTACTGAACACTGATCAGTTTAACAGGGGAGTCAACACAGTTCATAATCATTCCCACTATGTCCATAAATGTGATTGAGTTAATACAAAGCTATTTACTGTGGTAAATGAGGGGTTATGTCCACAATGAGCTTTTAATTGAATTAAATGTATGGAGAGGGGGTAGTCATATAGATTGCTTACATAAGGTAAGGAGTTCAGGAGTTATATTAATGCCTACTTCATCTTTGAAAATGGGATTTTTACATTGAAAAAGTGTAGGTATACTATAGACAACTGCATATGAAAATCTACATCTACACCTCAGGCTACATGCTTGTTGTGTGACTGAAATGCAAAGTGTTCCTCTGCCAGTGTAAATCATTGATCAGTCAATACTAAGAATGGCTTTCTAGTTTCAACAGTTTTGCTGTTGAAAACCCACTCAATAGGATGTCATTTTAATGTTAGTGCTTCAACCCCCAGCTCCTCCAGTCAACATGTTTAAGAGCCATGACACTGATCCTCAAACTGCTTCTGAAGGCACAGTCAACTGTGTGTGAATTTATGTGAATGGGATTAGGGCAGCACTGCTAGGCAGATTGGCACTTTATGTAGCAGCCTTTGTCATCAACGTGTGTGCTGTATGCTTTGTAAATGGATGAATGTGACATGTAGTTTAAGGACTTCAGAATCAGAATCACCTTTATAAGCCAAGCATGCTTATGTAGCAAGGAATTTGACTTCAGTTAGTATTTAATATTAGATACAAAAAAAATAAAAATAAAAGAACGCTGGGAAAAAAAAAAAAGATTTATATATACAAACTATTGTAGGTATTATTTCTAGTATATGCAAGTCCATGAGCATTGATAGTATGGTTGTAAGATGTGTAAAGGTTCCAAGAATGCTGACTAGACATGATGCAGGCAGATTTACATGAATGTGATAAAATAATTAAAGATAATTAGTGCAAATGTGCATTAGAGGTGAGGCATTTCACCACAGAACAATCTTTCAGCATTTTAGTGACAGCAAAATAGATAAAATTAGTAACTAGAATAGTAAGTAGACTATTCAGTGCAAATATGCATATAAAGAAAGGCATTTCAACACAAAGAGTCTTCCTGCAGCAGTTGAGTTACAGTGAATAGATTAAGTTATTAGTGGGATAAGTAAATATGTACAGTGCTTAACAAATTTATTAGACCACCTGTCATATTTGTCTCAAAGACCATCCAGCATCATGAAGTGCTTTAATGCGGACTCTTTGATTTTCAGTGGGCTCTCCATGTTTTACCATTTTGAACAGGAATGAGGAATTTCAAACTGAATTCACCCAAATTTGAGCCAGCTCACTGGGCTTCTCTGAGAAGTCAGAAATGAATCAAGCATAACATTCAACCACTAAAACTCAATTTTCTGTTCAGGAATACAAGTAAATAACTATAATTTGACATATTAATCAAGAAATAATAATGTGCTTTACTATTTTTTCCTTTTTTTTTGTAAATCAGTAAATTTGAAAATTCATGGATAACAATAATAATTATATTTTAGCATTAAAAATATTATTTTGGTTAAAGAGCTTCTACATATTGGTGTATTAACCATTGCAGAAACATAAAAAATGATTTTGGTGATTACCAATGCTGTTAATTTAGAGCAGCTGTGGCATAAACCTTACTTTGGTTAGGGTTAGGGTGGTCTAATAAATTTGTTAAGCACTGTATATGAGGGCAGGCATTTCACAGCAGTGATTTAATGACATGGAATAGATTAGCTAGATGTACTACAAAAGCACTATGTATTTCATTCTTGTTTATGTATGTATTTGTTCATGAATTACTTGTTCTGTGGAGTCATGCCCTAGTGTGATTTTTAAACATCTGCTTCTGGTGTTGCACAAAATTTTGCTTCAAACAGTCTGGTGCTAGAATTTCCTTAATTTTAAGATTTAAAAAAATATTATCTGGATCCGTACAAGCTGGGCGTTATTGCTGGGCATTAATTGAGTTTCAATTACGATTTTGGCTTCCCATGATTATTCAAACAAGATCATAGAGGCTTAACAATTACTGTGGCAAATGCATTAAAGCTCGTATTTTGAAATGCATAGTTAACAGACCATAAGCATCGCAAGTGCCCTCGGCATTGTGCCTGCATGCGTTAAATAATCATTTTTCTGGTGAACAGTAAATTAAGCAGTTTGATTTACATGTCATGAGCGACAACCTGAGCCTAGCTCAATCTGAAACCACTGAACTAGCATTCAAGCTCCATGAGCTACAGACAGTTGAGAACTAGCGTTGCCGAAGCAGATTCACTGTCTGCATCCAGCTTGTCAGTGCGTTCCTGGCAAGAAAGAAAACTACAACACACTTCAGGAATGCATTTAAAACCCAATATCAAAGAAGTTGGGGTGTTGTGTAAAATAGGGGTGTGACGAGACGCTTATCTCACGAGACGAGACAAGATTTGAGCCCACGAGACGAGATTTTAAACTTTTTTAACTTTGGAAAAAAATATATGAGTTGAGAATATGTCCTTTAAACGGCTGAAAGTCATAATTGCGAAGCATTCAGATCTATTAAGAAATGTTTAAACTAAGTGCTCTTGTACTGAATAGGCTATCAATGCTTACACACAGTTTCTCTTGTCTAAATCTGACTCAAACTGCATTTTAATGCTCTTCAAATCAAACTTTTCATTTTAATATCCCACCACATCTTTATTTTACTACACTATGCACCCATTGCTACAATTATAATAATAATAAAAGCATTTTGATTGTTTTGAAAGTAAGTCAAAAACTATTTACAGCAGACTAAAATATAAAGAGCTGCATCACTAAAATCAAAGAATTTCTCATCCTCTTTGAGTATATCCATTTTAAAAACACAATAAATCCTTTGAAGTAATTTAGATAAATAGATTATTTTATTGTTTTGTGGTCTATTCTTTCTCATACGATGCACAGATAAGTGTGTGATAATGTGCGTGTGTTGGTGAGCAAGTGTGTGTCTGCTCTGTCTGCTATCGGACAACAAACGCGTTTAACACAAGCAGCAACCTCCGGTCCTGAAAAATGAAGGCAATGTGGGAGTGCAAAAAATTGCAATACTGCAAGTGTCCACTTGAGGCTGACTGCAGGAACACCGGAAGTCCCGTCTGGACACATGTTAAACAGCCAGTTATTACGCAAGAAATAAACTGGTTACAGCCTGGTTCAAAATACCAAACATGTCTCATTAGCTAGTGTCCTATTGTGCTCTCACTGCATGGGGGGTTGAGTTTTTTTGTACCACAATCGTTTGGATTATATTTAGGATAAACCTCACTTCACGCTGATTGGCGCGTCTCATTCGATTGACAGATAGCTTGACAGGCAGAGGCTACGTTTCTGTCAGCCAGACTGCTAGCTAGCTAGCTGACAGGAAGACGCCCTTAGTGGGCGGGCTGTTAGTTTGCTCCAAAGTTGGGTTGAGACTGCGATTTCAATATGGAAGCCTCTACAGATTGGCCTCAAGAGCTGTTTGAGTCTGCCGATTGTAAGCAGAAGAAGCAGCGACTTAATCAAGTTACCAAGTCACAGATACTGGCACTGTGAGCTAGTCTGTGTGCATACATGGACTCGCAGAGACTGCACAGGTTTCCAGCAGCAGCATTCAATCATTTCACATCCTTATGACAAACTTATTATGCATTTGCGGATCATGTACGGCCCCGAGTAGCGCACGCAGAGGAGGGGGTGGGGTTGGAGTGGGATCTGAATGGGTCATGGATCAGCTCCGTACATTAGCTGTCATACCAATCATTTTTTTTAAGTCTCCGGGCATCTTTGTGCTCTTTCATAACTTCCAGTTTGGTATTGTTTTCTGTCAGGAGAGCTGCTGCTCCTGGTGTTTGGGGGATATTGACCTCTTGGCACGAGATTTTGTCACACCCTAGTGTAAAATGTAAAAAAAAAAAATACAAAAGATTGTAATTATATGCAGATCTCAAAAACCCATTTTTCGTTACAACAGAACACAGACAACATATCTGATGTTGAAACTAGGACATTTTTCCATTTCATGTAAACCATTAGCCCATTTTAAATTTGAAGATAACAGCACATCTCAAAAATAGGGATTGGGCAACAACAGGCTGGAAAAGTAAGTGGTACTAATGAAAAACAGCTAGATGAGCATTTTTAATCTAATTAGGTTAAGTGGCAACAGGTCAGTACAGTTTAGTGAATATTTTAGAGAGGCAGAGTCTCCTGGAAGTAGACTTGGCCAACAATAATCCACAACACACTGTACCTTGAAATTGTGGAACAATGTCAGAAAAATGTTCCTCAACATAAAATTGAAAGACTTTGAATATCCCACCATCTACAGTTCATGAAATTATCATAAATATTCAGGGACTCTGGGGAAACTTCTCTGCACAAGGGACAAACTGAAGGTCAGTATGAAGTGCTCGTGATCTTCGGGCCCTCTGACAGCACTGCATTAAAAACAGACATGATGCTAGACTGGAGATCATTCCATGGGATCAGAACTCCCAGAAGTCATTGCCTGTTAACACAGTTGACCGTGCCATCTTCAAATTCAAGTTAAAACTGTATCATTCAAAGAAGAAGCTGCAACACTATCCAGAAATGCTGCTGTCTTCTCTGGGCCAAAGCTCTTTAAAATGGACTGAGGCAAAATGGAAAACTGTTCTGTGGTCAGATGAATCAGAATTTGAAATTCTTTTTGGAAACCAAGGATGCTGTGTACAGACTTAAAGGAGCAAGACCATCCAGCTTGTTATCTCTGACGGTATGGAGTTGCATTAGTGTCTGTGATGTGGGCAGCTTGCACATCTGGAAAGGCACGAACAGTCCCATCCAGACAACGTCTCTCTCAGGGAAGGCCTTGTATATTTCAGCAAGGTAATGCTAAACCACATACCACATTCATCACAACAGCATAGCTTTGCAGTAGAAGAGTCTGGGCGCTGAACTGGCCTGCCCACAGTCCAGACCTTCGAGCAATAGAAAACAATTAGCGCATCATGAAAACCAACAATTCAGCAAAGAAGACCAAGGGGATGCTATACAATGGTAAACATAGCTCTGTACCTACTATTTTGAGAAGTGCTGCAGCCATCAAATTCAAAATAAGCTGATGTTTTTCATGAAATGGTAAAATTTCTCAATTTCAAAATCTGTTATGTATGTTCTGTTGTAAATAAAATAAAGGTTAATGAGATTTTAAATCATTGCATTTTTTTTTTTTTTTTTTTTTTTTTTTTTTTACATTTTACACAGTGCCCCAACTTTTTTGGAACTGGGGTTGTAAGGTCACGGTTAGTATAACAAAAAAGCAAAATGCACTCTGACATTTTGCAAGGTGGTATATACGGGATTTCAGTCTCAGTGTGTGAGACCTCAGTGATTTTGGAAGATCTTTTTTTAAGCTTACAGGAAGTTGATGTTTCTTCACAAAGCATTCCATTAAACATGTTGAAAATATCTCAGTTCTCTAAACAGCGGGTTATACAGTACATTCTCTTCAGGTTCTTGACGCCAACAGCGCAATGAAAGATCTCATCATAGGGTCTCAGATTGATCTACTGTTGAGAAATGAACTGTTGACACTGGCTGTGAAATTTGACTTGCTCAGTAGTACCATTGGTTTAGACCATACACAACCAGCAGAGATACATCTATCCTTCCATCCATCCTTTGTATCTCTCTCCCTCTCCTCCTCTGCGTTGTCTTCCCTCCTGGCTTGTAGCATAAATGGATTTTCATGCATCATCTGAGCGGGTGTATTGGAGTTGATGGAGTGAGGAGGATGACATGGATTCCAGTCACATAGCTCCTGTCCTGTACCTCCTGCCAATACTATCTCCTTCCCTCCACTCATCTCCCCTTTTTCTGATCCTTTCAGTAACCCCTCCGTGTTTGGACTGCTCCCATCCTATATGAACCCTGTGATGCGGTAAAACATGTCTGAGGAGTGGCTCTGAACTGGGAATATGAAACACTGAACAGAAATATAAGATGTCACATTCAGAAGAATTTGGTATTTAGATGGACACAAAGCACATTACTTGTTCATGTATAACCTATCATAAAATGCTTCTCCTCTTTACTGCTTGTTTTAAATTATGTATTATTTGTATTCTCAAGGCACTGAAGTCCGACTGCTTACAAGAGAAAATGTAGAATTATTCATGCACCTTTCCAAAACATGAGAAAAAAAACTCTGCAATCACACAGGATGCTTTAAAGTGCACACAGACATATAAATAAATAGTAACAACCTTTGTCATTGCATGCTGCCATGCTGTCGCCCACTGTCCCCTTGTCTAAATGTTATTAATTTTAATTAGTTGTTAGTTTAAACTTTGGCTGTATTTAGAAAAGACTTTCTTTTAAACTGAGTTCCTCCAGCTGAAAGCCCCCCTCCCCCGTGCCATCAGAATGAATGAGAACTGATATTGTTCCCTTTACCGCAAGTCAGCTTCCCATTTGATTGCTTATCTCTTTTATTAGCTTGATGCTATTACTGGCATGGCTTCTTGGCTTTCATTATCCATTTTTATGCTGCAATATTCTCTTGGAAATGTTATCGTAGGCAAGTTCATCTTGTCGCATTGTTTATGTGTGATTGATTTGTGGGTTGCTGAGCTTGCCCTCCACCCCATGCTTGGTGCCGACTTGGCGGGTCGACAAGGTTACTTATTCACAGATGATAGACATCTTTATTAGGAGAGGAGAATGCTTTTAAACCTTAAGCACAGGCATTTATCTGAAGCATGGCGTCTTACGGCCTAACACCCGACATGCCCAAACTCATCCATCACGGGTCGGACGACGGGCCAAGTTGAGCCCGTGTGCCCTCTCCATCAGGCTGAAGGACAGAGCATGGCTGGAGACAACAGCAAGAGAGTGACAAGAGCAAGAGGTGTTAGCCATGACAGAAAATTAGTAGAAATATCACTCTGCCTTTGTTCTGATCAACTACTTTCAGTTCAGCTAATCAGTCAATTTTTATTGAAATGAGATTAAATTACAACTCCATTTCTACTGTGGCTGTTCACAGAGCTTCTACCCCATAGTTTTTGTAATAATATTTCCAATAATATATCACGGTATTTTTTTGCCCTTTGCAGTAATGGTATTTTATCACAGTAATACAAAATTAAAAAGAGATCATTTATTTAAATGCTTATTCAGGGTCTACAACCCTCTTTTCCTCCTTAAACATTTTTTTTTTTTTTTTTTGCGAATTCACAAATATGACTTTAATTGTGAAGGAATTGTAGGCAGTATTATATTTAGCATTGATTTAACTTCACTGAAGCAGCAGTACCAGCAATTTATATACTTAAAGAGTCTACAGCTACTTTTTGGACTTTATCATCCTAGCCCACTTTGAATCAGAATGGCGCTTACATAGCTCTATTAGCTGCGTAGCTAATGGAGCTATGTAGCCAACAAGGCTAAAGCTAAGCTCACAAAGCAGCCTTGTAAGATGTATCCATGTTATCTGCATAGCTAAGTTAGCTTTATCTACGTTTATTAAAGTGCACATAGCTAAAAGTTACTTAGCTGTGGAGACAAATGGAGCAAAAGCTAAGCGCAAAAAGCAGCTATGTAATCTACATGGCTACATTACCTGCTTCGCTAAATTAGCTTTAGCTAAATTTGCTAAAACTGACTTAGCTTTGGATAATGGAGCTATGTAGCTCACGTTGCTAAATCTATTCTCAATAAGCAGGCATATAAGCTACAAAGGTATGTTTTTCACAAAGCTACGATAGCTTTAGATATGTTTGCTAAATCTCATCTTGCTAAATTTAACTTAGCTATAGATTATGGAGCTATGTAGCTATTATAGCTAAAGCTAAGCTCAAAAGTAGCTATGGAAGCTATGTAGGTATGTTGTCTGCGTAGCCAAGTTAGCTTTAGCCATGTTTGCTAAAGCTTATGTTGTGAAAGCTAACTTATCTACTGTGGCTACAGCCACTGTTCAGGTAAGTACTTCTAAAACGGGTCTCTATCTTAGACTGTCATGTTTGTAATGTGGTTATTTTACAAAAGTAACTGCTAGACTTAAAAAATTAAAAAAATCTTAAGCTGGGAATATGTTGTGCAGGTAATTATGGTATTTTCTTTCTGATACATACAGTGTCTCAGATGAATGGTCTGTGAGAGTGGCCGTCACAAATGTACGTTCTGCAGCCACACAGCTCTCAAAGTTTTTGCCACACAGTGGATTTTAGTCATTCAAGGTTTACATGTGTTTTGTTGCACACGAAGCATTAGAGGCCACTGTTAGTGAAAGAGTGATATGTGACAGACAAGAGCTTAGTCCGAGCCTAGTCATCCTCATGTTTCGCTCTAAAACCCCTACTGTGTTACAAGTTATAGGGCATATTGCCCAGCCCAAGCATCAAGCAGGGAGAATTTGATTTCTATCAGAATTTAGACTCTGCTTGAGAACATCATTTGAGGGACTCTGAGCAGTGAGCGAACAGTATATTTTTGGCCAAACATCCTCTAATCTTAATAACATTGATGACATTTTTCGTATTTTAATGTATCAAGCGAAACTAGATGGCTTTGAAAATACTCATTATAGATTCTATGGGAAAAAGAGCCAGCTTTGTTTACCCAGCGGCCCTAGTTCAAGTCTTTATGAACATCTAAGCTTGTTTAATGAAGTTTTCACCCAGTCATGATGGCAAATGTCATTAATGTTTGCACAGATGATGTCTTAGAGTACTCACATTAAAAGTGTGTACGCTTCTTTTTTCTTTGAGACCTTTTATTCTCTCCTCCCGCTGTGTGTAATGGCACTTTGCATCAACGCTTGATGACAAGGAGATTTAATTTATCTTTTGCCATTTAGTCTTCTCAAATGTGTTTCTACACTGCCAAGGCTGTCGTTATCACAACGATACTTCTCCAGTCAGACAGAGGTGTCCACACAAACAGACACGCAGACGCAGACAGACAGACGGGGTATGTGGTTGTAGGGAAAGCTTGCTCAGCAAAGCATAGACTTTGAGGCTCTGTCTCATCCCTCAGCTCTGTAATCCTGTTGTTACTGCAGCGGCTCCATAAAGCTCAAACAAACCCTAACAAGCTCATAACTTGGATAAATATTATTAGTTAGGGAAGGTAGCTTACAGCTGGGAATAGCATGTTTTGTATGCAGTATTAAAATACTCTGGGGGGTCTTCTTTTCCATTATTTAGCATGTGATGGCTTTTAACCTTACTGACCAAGAAGTGAATCAGTGTAATGTAATATGCTCCAAATGAGGGCTATTCTAGGCTTGTTCAAACCTTCAGCATTTAACATGGCAGTTCCCTTCATCTTTATTGGGCAGCTAAATGGTCTTTTCCCAAAGCTTTAATTATTCATAGATATTAAAGTTTAAATCCACTTACTCTTGGGTGTGCAGGCGTTTGAAATAAAGGTCATCAACATTAGATAAATTCAGTTCAACTGTTTAGAGATATTATAGCTAGCTTATAGCTCTTTTAAGCCGTGTATTTTCAAATAATTATTACGGGTGGCAATAGGAAAGGTTGGTTTAGTATGCCTGTTGTATTTTAAAGGAAATCTGTTAAAAAGAAAGAATAGTCTTAAATGTATCAAATTTAATTTATGGGAAAATGTGTTATTTTTAGGGCTTGAGTTTACATTTATTTTGATAATCAATTAAAGAGCCAATAATCCTCCCCCACCAGAGAAATCTACGTTACCTTTTCTTGTCCCTTTATTAAAAAGACAGAACACCTTTTTACCTTTTTATTTATTACATGGCTCAATCATGGTAAATTAAAATTTGTCTATTATGACAACAGAAACCTCTTTAATGTCAAAGTAAAAACAGATTTCTACAAATTAATATCAATTAAATAAAATTATGTAAGGTGATAACCTTGCATAGCAGATGAATACACCTGTTTCTGGGTTTTTCACTGGCAAATCCATTTTGCAAAGCTTCCATCTGAACTGTTTGGGCCCGGTTAGAAAGTGACGAGACCAATCAGCGTCGGGGGGCAGTACTTTAAGGTGCGGCAGAGTCGTGATGTAAGATAGCAGCAACAAGAGGCTGGTGCAGTTATGCTGGAAGACATTAGCATGGTTGCTGCTAAAGGGGCAGTTTTATCAGAACTTGACAACATTACTTTGTTAAAAGAAGAACAGATAACAGCAGTGAGTAGTTTTCTTTTCAAAAACAACAAAAGTCGAGTACTGACATGTCTACAGTCGCCACGATTACCGTTATGCAGCTTTTTTGGAGTTTACTCTTTTGGTAGGGGCGCAGGTGCAGCTCGGTAGCGGCTGCGTCACGTGTTTTGTTGCTCTGATTGGCCTGTAAAGATGTGACAGAACGTTCATCCAATCACCCTCCAAGTTTTTTTTCTCAAAGGCTCTGCCCTTTCCCAAATGCTGTGTATGAGTGGTTTTCCAGATGGATGTGTGTCTTCCATCTATCTGGCGTGCCAGGTTAGTAAGGTGAAATAAGGGCAGAAATATTCACTCCCTTCAAGTCAGTATTTAGGAGATGCGCCTTTGGCTCTAATCACAGTGCTGAGTCTGTTTGGATAGGTCTCAGTAAGGCTTGCACAAAAGATCCTGTCATTTTGAAGAGCCCTTTTCAAGTCCAGCTACAAATTCTCTATTGGACTGAGGTACGGCTCAGACTTGGCCTCTCCAGAGCTCTCACCTTGTTGTCTTTAAACCATTTCTGCATGGCTTTCTCTGTGTGCTTTGGGTCATTGCCTTGCTGAAAAATCCATCTTCTCCCAAGCTGTAGTTCTCTTGCAGACTGATTAAGATTGTTCTCTGGGATTTTCCTATATTTATTGCTACATTCATTTTACCCTCCACCTTTACAAGCCTTCCAGGGCTAACTGCTGAGAAGCATCCCCACAGCATGATGCTGCCACCGCTGTGCTTCACAGTGGGGATGGTGTGTTTGTGGTGATGTGCAGTGTTTTTTTCAACAGTGGCTTACTCTTTGCTACTCTCCCAGAAGCCTTTGGCTAGTGAAGAACCCAGGCAACAGTTGTTGTATGCAGAGTCCCTCTTATCTCAGCTGCTGAAGCTTGTATCTCCTTCAGAGTAGGTGTCTTTCTGTCCTCTCTCACTAGTCTCCTTTTTACAAATAGATTATTCAAGCTTAGTTGCCATTTTACATTCAGGCCCCTGCTTCCCCTATGATGACTGCTTACACAGGCTTAACCGATCTTTATTTAAAGTTTAATCAGCATTAGAGAAGCATTAGCCTCTTTGACATTTAACAGAATGGGAGCTTGATTAGCTTTTCTTGATGGTAATAATTGGCCATTGTTGATTAGATGCAGTCCAACAATTTTTGTGGGAAGATTAGACAGTAGATGCAAGACCTTTTTCCCTATGCCTCTTCCATAGATACTCAGAGATGAAAAAGTTAAAAACCCTTTTTTAGCAATGCAACATCCCTTTTTTTTGTTTTTTTTTAAATGTTTTTTATTTTTTACGAGATAATTAAATACTTGAGTGTATTTTAAGAGGGAGACTACACCACTGATAAAGGAGTGTCTTCAGATATTTTGTATTTAATTTTCATTCATGACTCTTTTTTTTGATATACTATACATTTAACAATTAGTACAATTCATACTATGTGTACACTGAATTGCATTGACCTGTCTTCATTATTATGGAAAGTTTAGGGCCCAAGGAGTTACAAAGCAACCACAAAGATCAGCATAATGATAGTGCTCTTTACCTCATTACATTCAGTATCACAAGTTCTTTTCTCCCTGTAACCTCAAACTGGCACCAACGCCTAACCCTCCTCAGTAGTGTTTAAAAGCTCTCTGGTCTGAATAACTCACAGCTTTCCCACCAGTGAAAAAAAACTGACACAGAGGGGAGGGGTTGCCACACACTAGAAGTTTTTTATCCAAACTTGAAGCCACATGAGATTTGGTAATGTTACCAACTGTATGTTTTACAGCCTACTAACATAAACACATTTTTACCTTCATCCTCCTAGAGCTGAACTTTGATGCCACAAGACTTTTGACTTGCCAGAAGTGTGAAAGGAACATTAATGGGCTGACCGCTGCTTACTCCTGGATCT
Organism: Cheilinus undulatus; assembly: GCF_018320785.1. NCBI lineage: Eukaryota > Metazoa > Chordata > Actinopteri > Labriformes > Labridae > Cheilinus > Cheilinus undulatus. The sequence continues at coordinate 18,469,965 of NC_054886.1, forward strand.
GTTGGAGATCAGACTGTAATCACACCAAGTAAGAGGCTGTGATTCTTCTATATGTCATCCCAAAAAACAAATACACAATTAATACACACGATCAGTTGACTAAAAAAAACAAAAAATCTTCAAACGTGCAATATATAACAAAAAAATAATCATCCTAAACCAGCAAATTTCACTTTAGTTAAACAATGTTGCCCCCTGTCCATGCTTGTCTTGCTTTGATTTATGTATTTTTAAATGGTTTAAATACTACCCCTCTATAGACTGTTTTTGTTTACATTTTTATTTGGGGGAGATCATGTTCATCACGTCACTAGTTTTGCAATGAACTCTGTGAAAGTCCCACCGGAATGTGTACAGTCATGGAAACTTACTGAAAGTGCATAATTTGTCATTTAGTCGTCCACACCAGAGATCTTAATGATTTGACAGTGGATAGAACCAAGCACTCCCTAGAAACGCCCTCCAAGTCCATGCTTCTGTTAGTGTAGAGTCTGGGATTCAGCCAATAAACTTTCAGTGCACGCTAAAGCAAACATTTGCATCTCACACTTTGGTTCAATATTCCTGAGTGTGTTGGGTTGGCCTTACTGCTGGCCTACACTGATCTATCACTACAGTGAGAAATTGTCAATATTGTCGCAGCCTTGGAGCAGATTCACTTATTAGCTGCAGTATGACATTCACATGGTGCTCCATGTGAGTGCAGTCCAAAGATGGCTCAGAAATCTTTGCAGCGTTTGATTAGTGAAAACCGTGATTGACTTTTCATGGTGTGATCGATGAGAGCCCTCACTGCTGATGGTTCAAAATGGCACGCCTTCAGTATTGATAAGCACTCATTTGGGGGGGAAAAAAGTCTACTTGTTGGATTGCTGGCAGCATCTGCGACTCCCAGGTAATGGAACTGTCATTCTTCCTCTTTGAGATAAAAATCGCCTACCCCCCCTTTCCTCTTTCCTTTCTGCCATCTTCTGCCATATTAAAAGGGTTATAAATTCTGCAAGGTGGCGAAACCATTACTGAAATATCTTTAATGTCTCTTTTTTAATGCTGCTGTGGACTAAAATAGACAACTGCCTGCATAACACCCCCAAAAAAGAAGGAATTCATTTGCATGACAATACCAGAATCTAACTCTTCTCTAGCGTAATCAGCCCGTGTCTGTTTTTATGCTTCATGGTTTCTTGTGCTGCATCCAAATAAAAAAGCCCACTCACAATGGCACAAGCATCCATATCTAGCAGAGGACTCATTTTATTTTTAGCATGCATGGCATTAATTATGGAGAACAGGTGGACATTTACACGAGTGCTTCTGCAGCTTATTCTCTTTCATAGAAAATATACAAGTAAATATGCCCAATTTAAATGAACATTGTTATTAGATAGGACTGTCACAGTACTTCTTTTTTGATCCTACATGTAATAATGTAATACCTGTTAATCTAAGATGTTGATACTAGGGGTGTAGTTGTATTTGTATTTGTTAGTTCAGGGGTCAAGCTTTGGTGCATGTAGTCAAGAGTCAGGACAGCTCACAGTGTTGGGTGGGCCCCTGAAAAACCCACCAAGTAGGCCCTACCCAGTTGTGATTTATTGATATTATCAATGCATGTGTGTTGGATCAGTAGCACTGGTACTAGCATCCTGGCTAACATTCACTTTATTTTGGAACTATCACTGGATTCTGATATTCAATTTACTTGTACATACCACTTTAAAACCCCTTTTCATCACAGTTTCAACCCATTTTTGCCTCTGTTATTACATTATTATCAATTTTTTCGTCTCTTCTAACCCATTTTGCAACTTTTAGCCCATTTTTGCCACATTTTACCTGTTTTGCAGTTTTTTGCATGTATTTGTCTCTGTAAGATAATGTTGCCAACATATTTTTGTGCTTTAAACTACTTATCGCCATGCTTTGTGCCTTATAACTGCCTCTTCTTGCCTTTCTTAGCCCATTTTTGCCATTGTTTGCTCATTTGTATCTCTTTTTACTCATAAAAAGGTGGCACTTTTAACCACTTTTCACCATTTTCCCACTACTATTCAGCCTTTTGGCATTTTTGCATTTTTAACCTTTCTTTTTTTTTTTTTTTTTTAACCAAGACCCATTATTGTATCTTTTAACCCCTTTTTGCTCTTTTTTGCTGAGCCATTTTTCCTGCTGTCCCATTTTGTCACTTTTATCTCTTTTTTGTCTCTTTTATACCTATTTTGACCACCTTAAGCCTTTTTGCCACTTTTGTCCAATTTTTACCACTATATAACTTCTTTTCACCATTTTTCCACCACGTCTTGCCACTCTTTGTCCATTTCTGCTGCTTCTATCCCATTTTTTTGCCACTTCAATCCAATTTTATGCCACTCTGTAACAACCTTTCACCACTTTTAGCCTATTTTTGCCACCTGCAACCCATTTTTGCAAGTTTTCAGTTTTTTTTTGCCTCTATTCACAATTATTAAATTCATTTTCCATGAAAGTTATGCCAGTTTCTTCTACCTTATTCTCTGGCATCCTGGCGTACACATCAGTCTTAGCTGAAGTCTGACTGTTCAGTGTGCTGATCCACTTTGTTAACATGACTGGGAATAAAGGCACCATGATTTTGCTGACCTACATGGGCCCCCCATTTTGCTAGGCCCCAGAAAGCTTTCCTCTTCATCCCCCTGCATGTAGTCAGATATGTCTTAAGAGAGAAAAAAGGTGGTCACATATGGCGGTATTCAGATGCCAGTCTAGGTGGCGAACTGTTTGTTAACCACTGTTAAACAACTAATGCAGAAGAGGAAGAAGCAGGCATAACAAAACACAAACAGAAGGAAAGTTTCATGCAGTAAGAGCTACAAGGAGCTACAAAGCTATTAGACCTGCTGCCCTTTTTATGCCTTACCTCTAAAAAACCCTTAAAAAAAAAAATAACATGCACAAGTCGAGATTTTGCATATTAAAAACATGGCTGATATACTTGTGGAGTGAGTCGTTTCTCTATATGTTGAAAGTAGTGCCTCTGGTATGGAGATGATAGGGGAATTCTTAATCCTCATTATAACATTGCATCTAATTGGTTTTAAAAGGTCAGAAGTTTACCTGCCTTGACTCCCCAGTGTTATTACTGTGACATTTCAATGGCCCACTGTATTTCTGTGTACATTTTTTCTATTTGGAGATCAGCTTACATATGTAGGCAGTACACTGACAGTTCGAACACGTGACCGAGAGATGGAGGGGGAAGAAAGAGACGGAAAGTAGAAAGGGAAACAGAGTAGGAGTTAGGAAGAGAAAACTCCTGAGATTCTGTCACTGCTGTGTACTCTGGGATGACTGCCAGGTGCACGGTTGATAGAGAGGGAGAAAGAGAATATGAAAGTGGGAAAATGACTGAATATTGATAGCATTAGAGAGGAGCATATGGTCATGGCGTCCACATGAAGCGAGCAGTGGAGTAAAAGTGTGTGCTTATGATTTCAGTTATCATGTATGTGACAGCACGCTGTGTTTGATACTGTCTGCACTTACAGCATTTAATGTCTCATTACATACGAGTAATAAGGGTCCAAGGATTTTTTTGATGCTTAAAGCTGCTAGCTGCTAATTAATTTTGCATAACTTAAATGATTCTAATCTATTAACATCACATTCAGTATTTTGGGTGAGGTGACCTTCTTGCACTTGTCAGTGTTCTCCATATTCCAGTGGGTGTTTGTTGGAGCAGTTTTCATCAATCAGGTTGTTATCTGATTTGGCACCTGGCTCGATCAGTTGGTACAACATGCTGCCGACATCCCTGATAAATAAACCTGGAAGAACTATCCATCCCATCTGCCCCTGCATATGTCATCTTATGTAACTCACTGGGATGGGAGCTCACACCTTACCGAGTCAGAATCAGCACATGCTTGGCTGCCAGCTGGTTGTAATACACTCATTCAAGGTCTAATATGTGACTGCTTTTTATTATAAGAGTGACAATTAATCTGAGATTTCACTGAATTGAGCTGATGGAATTTAAATTAATTTTGTAAGCTTAGAAGATACTTGATTTTATAAGCCTGATTTCCCTTGCTCTTTACCACGTTTAGCATTTTCTCTTACAGAGTAGATGTGTTTTTAATTCAAATCTTCAGTGGGTAATATCAGTTAAATAAAATATTTGATGTAAAATAAGTGACTGCATAAATTTTCACCCCTTTCAAGTCAGTATTTAGGTCCAATCCCAATACTCCCCTTAACCCTCAATCTTAACCCTCAATCTTAACCCTCAATCTCAAAATGTGTGATCCCGTGAAGTGTGAGGGCTGTCCCAATACTCCCAAGAGTTGAGCTTATGGGGTGAGATTGAGGGTGTTATCTCCCTCAGTTTTGAGCTGTTCCTGGACTTCCCTTGGGATTGAGGGTTATCATTCAAAGAAAGATGGCATCGAATGTGGGGAAGAAGTCGAGCTATAAATGTAAATTTCTGTGTTAATAGAGATCTAGAAATTACGAAAACCACTCCAATATCTTAGTTTAATGTTGTTTTATAGATTAGTTGCCTTTTTTGTAGCGTAACATTTACTTTATTTTTACAATCGTAAGTTGGTAACCGGTAACTGTGCCGTCGTGGACAAGCCTACGAGGGTGTCCGGAATTTCAATTCCCTGTCCGGGCAAGCTGGGTGCTTATTTGTCCTCCTTTGGAGAATGTAACGCAGCATATTGTCCATTGCTTTCTTTCTCTGCACATCAGTTAAGTGTTTGTATGTTAAATATGATCCTGATAATGTATATACAGTGTTGACCAAACATAAACTTTACCTGGCCGTCACATGTTATATTTTTGGAAATTGGTGCCATCCATGACCAATAAAGTGTGTGCACTGTCAGCTCCCTATGCCTCTCTCTCGCTCTCTCTCCGCTGCATAGAAACTTTCATTACGTCTGTCCAGTAAATTCACCCGTTATTCTGCGACCTCTCTGTCAAACGTCAACTTCTATCATTGTTTAGTTTGTAAATTTATGATAAAACTCTGTGAAGTCAATGCGCTGGTTCTGATCAGGAATTAATTGACGGTGTCAAACTTCCTCGTGCAGATCAACTGTTTTAAAAATCAGATCGCAGGTGAAAATAAATAAAGACAATGTAGCCTATATTTTAAGGTGATTTAACAATAGATGATAACACTGAAGCAGAAACATAGAGAGGAAGGGGCAGAAGTAAAACGGATGAGCTGCTGTGTGTGAGGGAAGGGGAGATGTGCAGGGGTGTGTGAGGGGGTGTAAGGGGTGCCAGATCAGCTGGTTTATATTATTTTTTATTTTGAGGAGACCCATAGGTCACCCATAGTGACCACTTTTGTTACACAGATGGAAATTAAAAATATCTGTATTATTGCAACAAGGAATATAATCATTAAAATCAATGATAATTTTACTAACCAAGAACTGTGTTTATTATATGCTAGTAACTCAGGTTAAAAAGACTTTCTATTTCTCATTATTGTAGTAATATACCCTTAAGTTATTTTAAATACTTTAGAGTATTGTTCAGTGAGTGTGTTTGGGTGATAGTGGGGGTCCTCATATCAGAGTCTGCTTAGGCTTTTGGCCAGGGGCGGTCCTGGGTCAAATTGTCCTTCAGTGAGTAGAGTATCTCAGGATCATTGTATCATGATACCATCAGTATCATGGACAAAATTGTATAGTAGTGGGGAATGCACTAGAGTCCTATTTGTTTTGATTATTCTTGCTTCACTAAGTGCTGCAAAGTGTCCTCCTTTTTGGTGCTGTGGAAATGGCCACCCTAGTGACAACTGGTGTTTGGCGTTAGCTAATGGCTATGTTATACTGTGACTTTCAGCTGAATATGCCCATGGTTGTGGTGTTTATATATGTTATTTGGTTGAATATTAACATGTTCTTTTTCTTCGTCCTCTTCTTCCTTTGAATCACCAGACTACACTGTTTTGGCACATTACTGCCCTCTACAGTTTGTAATCGTGACTGCTATTAAGGGTCGTCCCATTTCTAAGTCATGAGATGGCCCTTACACTTGGTTTTGAGGGGTAAATTAAGACTGAGGGTTGAGCTTGAGGGTAAGATTGAGGGTTAAGGGGAGAAATGGGATTGGGCCTTCGTTTGCCTTTTGGCTTGCACTGAGTCTGTGTGGATCCGTCTCAATCAGGCTTGTGCATCTGAACACTGCAATTTTACTCCATTCTTCTTTGCAAACTGCTCAAGCTCTGTTTTTTAATTGTGATTAATCTCAGGATTTCTGTAGTCAGTCATGGTTAATCAAACCCTTTTTAATCACATTCTAAAACTCCACTGTTTTGCATTTAAAATTGATTTTGGGTCATTTTTGGATTTTTCTTCTGTCTTTAACTAAGACTAATTGACTTATACTTTGGATATGGACCTGCTTTTAGAGGTAGGTTTATGACTAACTTGAATTTAACCACAGAAAAAGGAACTTGTTATTGATTGAAATGAAATAAGAGAACTGTAAAATGGTAACTGTTGGGTTTGATCTTGACAGCCCTGCTTTAAAGGGATATTTGGGATTTTTAAAGTTGGGTTGGATGAGGTACTTGGCGGTAGTAATGGCATTAGCCACTAGCCACAAGCTGCATCGTAAATTAGTGCCTGACACAGAGGGGTTTTTGGGGAGAATTTAAGTGCTTTGTATGTTCTTGACACAGCGTACATGCAAGCCAACATATTTTCTTGGCCCATTTTTACATAAAACTCATTAAACTACATGGATAAAATGTTCCCATTTACACATGCTTTTTGGTGAACTCTAGTCCAGATTTAATCTAAGTTTTCTTCAACAGTGGCTTTCCCTTTGTCACTCTCCTGTAAAACTTTGACAGTTAAAGAACCAGAGCAACAGTTCCTGTAAGCGGGGTCTCTGTCCTCTCAGCTGCTGAAGCTTGTAACTCTTTTAGAGTAGTCACAGGCGTCTTGGTGGCCTTTCGCACCAGTCTGCTTTTTGCACGGTCACTCTTTTCTCTGAGTTGCTTGAAGTCTTCCTTTGTCTTTATGGTGTAATGGTAGCCAGGAATACTGACGAGTGACTGGACCTACAGGTGTCTTTTTGCTATAAACACTTGAGGCACAGTCGCTGCACTCAGGAGATCCCCATTTCACTAATTGTGGACTACTAACACCTTCTTTGAATCAGGTCAGTCACTTTAAAGGGGTTGAATATTTATGCAGCCACTTATTTTACCTTACATATACAAAAAGGTGAAACATCCAGGGGTGAATATTTTTTATAGGCACTGTATATCACAAAGAGAAAATATGTTGCAATGTTATTTAAAGGTATTGTTTATCCTTTGGCAGAACCTAAGGTGCCTTTTAAAATCATTTAGTATTTTGAATGCAATGTTTCTTGTAATAGCTGCAATAAAGTAAAAGTGGTTCACACTGGGAGTCTAAAGCACTGACATTAAAGCGTAAGAGCTTGAATGTAAAAAAACTTAATAATACCTGTTAACAAACTTTAAAACGTTCATCGTATTTACATTTTGATTGTAAAGTGTCGTGTGCAAATATCCTCCCATCCTGGATTCTATTTAATGTCTGCTGACACGGCATGCCTTACAGGTAAATTCAAATAGCCGTTTTCTATGCTCATGCACTGCTTTTCAATTATATCCCCATTTCCCACTTCACCTCAGGGGATGGGGAGGACTCCATTATGTGTCCTCTCACACAAAGAAACTTCCATTTTCCTTGAGACTTTCAATACGTCTTTAGCTATGATGGCCTACACCTCCTTATTTCTCTTCTTTATGGAAAATGGGGATGATAAAAGTGCAGAGGCAATCCTCTCCCTTTTCATTATTTATTTTCCCAATATGTGCTCATTACTTATTATCTTCAGCACTGGCAGTTATTATAATATATGTTTTTGAATAAACAAGAGATAACTGAAATCCCCCATCTCTTTCGGCAACCTTGGCCCAGACCTGGGGCTTTAGATAATGAATGCAATTAAGGGCTCGCTGCATTAAACCTGCTGGTAAACAGTGGCTTTAGAGCTGCACAATATTAGTCTTATTGTCTGTTTTTAGGGCAGAAAGGGAGAGACAGGAGACTGTGTGCATGATGGAAAAGGCTTTCTGACATTAGATGCAGCTGGTTTTAAGGACCAATTATCACTAAAATTTCAAATATATTGAGTAAATAAATGTTTTTAATGGAGGAAACCTTTCATGAGTTTTCTTGATGAGTGGTTCATAATTGATTTATTACTTAAATTACAGAACTAACCATTTTGAAGATTCCTACAAAAAAAAATGGATTTAAATATTGCAAATCTGCTTGACATTATGTGGTGAAAGCCAATTAGCAGTCACTTCCTGAAATGCATTAGAAATGGACAAAACTTCAAAACCATGCAACTAGAGACCTGAAAACTCGACTCTTGCATGTTTGCAAATCTGTGTCTTCTTTCCCCTTATTATGAGAAAATCCCATTAAAATCTTTTTCTTTATTTTGCATTAATGCTGCTGAAGTGAGTACAAGGATGGCTGTTGAAACTTAGCTACATTCTTAGGAAGTGAATCTCCCATATATTCTAGATTCAGTATTGCAAAATGAAATATTTCAAGACTTTCTTTGTTTTAATCTTGATGATAATGGCTTACAGCTGACAAAAATACAAAATTGCACAAATTACTGCATCTATGCAATGTGGCACTGCTGAAGTGTTACGAAGCCCAGTTTGCTCCCAGGTCTGTATTGTTGAGCCTGGTGTCTCTCATCTCCCTCTTGAAATCACCCCAGAGATTCTCTGTGGGGTTCAGGTCAGGCCAGTTGGCTGGCTAATGAAACACAGTAATACCACAGTCAGCAAACCAGTTTCTGGTAGTTTTGGCTTCACTGTGGGCAGATGCAAAATCCTGCTGGGAAAGGAAATCTCCATAAAGCTTGGCACATGGCACCCCAAACCATCACTGACTGTGGAAACTGAAAACATCGGACTTCAAGCATCTTGGATTCTATTCCTCATCTTCCTCCAGACCCTGGGACCCCGACTTCCAAATAAAGTTCCAAATTTAGTTTCATTTAAAAAACAGGACTTTGCACCACTGAGCAACAGTGCAGTTCTATTTCTCCTTAGCCCAAGTGAGAAGCTCATGACGTTTCGCCACCAACACATGTACATTTCCTGGACCCATCTGTGTGTGGTGGCTCTTTATCCACTGACTCCAGCCTAAGTTCACTCCTCATGAAGCTCCCTTTAAGTTCTTGAATGTGCTTTGTTTGACAATCCTCTGAAGGCTGAGCTCATCCCTGTTTCTTGTACCCTTGATACAGTCTCTGAGAACAGCCTGGCCTTTCAGCAGTGACCTTCTGTGGCTTACCCTCCTTGTAGGCGTCAATGTTTATCCTCCAGACAATAGTCGGGTCAGCAGTCCTTCCTATGATTGGGGTTGTGTGAACTAAACTATAGTGAGTGAATGAAGGATCAGGGAACCTTTGCAAGTTGGACTTTTTTTCAGAATATTCTAATATTTTGAGGAAGTGTATTTTTTATTTTTGTGAGCTGAAAGCCATAATCATCAAGATTAAAACAAAGAAAATCTTGAAATATTTTACTTTGCATGATATGAATCTAGAATATATGGGAATTTAAGTCTCTAATATAAGTCAAGGAAAAATGAACTTTACTTGACTATTTTTTTAGATGCACATGGACAAAGAAATGACAGTGTTTAAGATAAAAAGCACACAGTAAAGAAAATCTTATCTGTAAATTGCTAGAAGTACAAAGAAATTCAAGTTTGTTCCTCCTGTAGCTTCTATCAGACGTCAAAAAGTAAATGACTACTTATTAAAACCCAAACAGAGTTTGGATTTCCCTAATATCAGGGAAACAGAAGAATCTAAAGTACACAAGTTTGGCATGAATTATGTGTTAACTTCTTCTTCTGCCTCCATCAACTTGATATTTGCATTTGTTCTCAGGTCAGGCACTGTTCATTGGTTTGCAAACATGTTTTAAAACGCTTCCTATCAAATTTTCATGTGGACCGTACTGAACTGTCAAGTGTGAAAGCCCCTAAAGGTATGTATGCTGTCTCCAAAGCTGTGCAGCCACTGAAGGTGCTCAACAAATCTTACTATATGACATGCCTCCTGCCTTCTTGACAGCAAATAACTTTGCTAGTATGTGAAAATTTTCAGAAGAAGACAAATAACACGCCAGTTAAAGCCTGAGGCTAGACAGACTGAGCTAAACCATCATAGTCGGAGAGCAGCAGGAAAGCAAAGTTTGTGTTTTTTTCCCCTCTGAGATTGCAGTGCAGCTTTAGAAAGGTGCGTGAAGTTGATATGGTTGACATGTGACTGTAGTGACACACAGCAAGGCTATTTTATCTGCCATGGAGAGAAGCAGTCCTGTGGCATTTTTCTAATCTGCTTTCATTTTCTAATTTCCTGAGTGTACCAACAAGGTCTCCAGAGAGTGAGTACTTGTCAATCATTGCAGGTGGAAAATATCGAGATTCACAGCGTCCAGCAGTAATGCTTTAATGTACTGCCATGCACAATAGATATAGAGTTGTACTCGCTTGTTGAACCTATGGCAACAATTTTTTTTCTGGCTGTATCCTCTTTCAAAATCCATTACCTCTTCATTCCTACATTTCTCCTAGCCTTGCCTGATGATTCACACCAGAAGATATCCCCTGAAGAGTGAAATGGTAAGCGATTAATGTTTGTTATTGGCAGAAACAAACTTGCACTATAAAGTTATGTGGTGAGTAAGTATTGCAGGACAAGTGGTTTTTATGTTGCTTCTTGGAAAAACATCAACATTTTGGTCACCTTCGCCTCTGGGTAGTTAAACTGAGTTGAAAAGAGCCCGCTCTGTGTGATAAGATAGATGCACATTTTGATGATGATGATGAGAGCCCTACATGAACTGTCTATGGTGCTGCAAGCTTTTGGTTGACACTGATTCAGAAAAAGATTAATTAAAATGATCGGTTGTGTAGTCTAGGATATACACAAGTGTACAACTTTTACCAACTTATTTTACATTCTGCATAGCCTGTACCCTCTTCTAAATTCCCTCTGATGCACATCATTGGGCTTTATAATATATTTAGCTTTTAAATAATGCTCAGCTGAGAGATTGGTTACACCAGGGTAGCAACTGGTCTTCCTGGGGCCCCTTATCAATCAACATTACACAAGAAGATATTCAAAAGAAAAAAGACATTTGAGTCCCCATACAGTCCTCCTCAACAACAAGCAAAACCCCACAACCCACCCCAGTGTCAGTGGTATTTCCCCAAACACCACTGACTACAGTAGATTCCATATAAAGAAGAGTGGAAAACGTGAAACACATTTTGATACATACAACAGGCAGCACTTTTTTTCCATTCAAACATAAGTCTTGAGAATGGCTATTGCTGTTATAAAACTATAACAGTTACAGAAGCATGACTATCAGCAGAAAATTTCCTGCATTTAGATTCTGGGCTTTGACTCGGCCACCCCAGAACTTTCACCTTGTGGTCTTGAAACCATTTCTGTGTAGCTTTCACTGTATGCTTTGGGTCATTGTCTTGCTGGAAAATAAACCCTCAAAGATTATCCTCCAAGATTTTTCATATACTTTTCCACATTCAGCTGGTAAAAAGCATCCCTGCAGCATGATGCTGCCACTACCGTGCTTCACAGTGGGGTTGGTGTGTTTGTGATGGGGTGCGCTCCATTTGACCACTTGCATTCCATGAGCCTTTTGGCAAATATTAATCAATATTTTATGAGTTTTCTCACTAGTCTCCTTTTTACTCATAGATGAGGCAGCCTGACCTCGGCAGATTCACATGTGCCATATTCCTTTCATTTTTTGATTAAGGATTTAACTGAACTCGAGGGGATGTTCAGTCCCTTGGATATTTATGTATTCATCCCCTGTCTTATACTTTCAATAACATTTTCTCTGAGTTGCTTGGAGTGTTCTTTTCTCCTTATGGTTTAATGGGAGCCAGGAATACTGATTCACCAGTGACTGGACATTCTAGACACAGGTGTCTTTATACTACAATCCCCATTTCATGAATAATGAGATTACGAGCACCAGTTGGCCGAATCAGTCAATGCAATCACTTAATTTACCTTACATTATTTAATTTAATTGACATTTCTTTTTAGAAATCTTTTTTCACTTTGACATTAACAAGGTTTTTTTTTTCTCTTTTTTTTTCTTTTGACAAAAAAGCAAAATTATACTGACCATGATTGATTTATTAAATCAAGGTATAACATCCAAGGGCACTATATCTGTCATAAAACACATCTCCTAATGGTATATAGACACAGCTTTCCCATTCTAGTTAAACTTCTACTAATATGAGGAGACCAGTTTAGCAGTTCATCGAGGTCGACACAAAGAGCTTTCACTTTGTGAACCTGCTCCAAATCACAACCCTCATTATTCAGAGAGAGAGGCAGCTAGTGTTTATAAAGCATAAGAACCAAAGGTTATGCACTTTGTTTTGGCTGTGTTTAAGAACAGATTGTTATTGATCACCCAGTTTGATACACATTGCAGATGGCTTTGTAATGATACAGGTGATTAGTCTATGTTGTTGGCTGCTGTATATATTGTGGAATCATCCAGGTACATCATTATTCTTTATTTTCTTTTTTAAAGAAGCAGGGTTTGTGTTCAAACAGAACGTCGGTGGCCCTTAAGTTTAGACAGTATAAAAATCTAAAATGCAACAAAATGTTTTGAATGTCAACTTCTGGAATTTCAAAAGGGTAAAGGTTAGTAGTAACCTTGCAAAGCAGATGGATACACCTGTTTCTATGTTTCTCACTGGCAAATCCATCTTGCAAAGCTCCCGTCTGAACAGTTTGGGCCCGGTTAGAAAGTGACAGGACCAATCAGCATCGAGGGGCAGTACTTTTGGGCGTGACGGAGTTGTGACGTAAGCGAGCAGCAACAAGAGACTGGTGCAATTATGGCAGAAGACATTAGCATGGATGCTGCTAAAGCGCCAGTTTTATCAGAACTTGACGACTTTTTTTGTTAAAAGAAGAACAAGAACAGCATTTAGTTCTCTTTTCAAAAAAGGCAAAAGTCATGTACTAACAAGTCTACAGTCGCCATGGTTCGCGTTATGCAGTTCTTTACGGTGTTTACTCCTTCGGTAGGGGCGCAGCTTGGTAGCAGCTGCGTTAGGGCTGAAATGATTCCTCGAATTATCCGGGTGATTTGATTAAAAAAAATTCCTTGAGACAAATTATCAGCCTCGAGGCTTTGCCTAAATCAGTCCTGTATCCATATATGTCCCTGCTGTAATCTTGGTCATTGAGCTGTGAGCTGCACGGACTGCTGTGTTTCGCACGGACGGCTATTTGTGTGGCACAATGCACTTGTTTTCTCTGTTACTATAACATAACACGCATGATGTGAGGCTTGAAAATGACGAGGGAAGAGAAATTGATGCATTGATGTTTACTGGCACGTGTCTTGCGTTTTTACACATCCACTGGCCATGGCTTCATGGCAAATATGGCACTATGCCTGCACCGGTGAACCTACCCTGATCTCTGAGTTTACGCACTGCCTGCATGACTTGCTGCTGTGAGACAGTGCTCAGTTTGTGTCTGCAGACGTCAGGGCATTTCATAAACTTCTCTGATTGACCCGACAGTTTCACAGAAGACAGTCAGGCTTAACAATTCAAGTCCTGTTTTAGTGTCCTTTTACTTTAATGGCAAATTGGAAAATAAATACAAACTACAATAGAAGAAATGAAGTGTTAGCACCTAACATTTCCTGAGAGTGGATCCCTACAACCCCAAAAATGGAATAATCTAATGTAATTGTTTAACTTCCTTTCCCTGTAACTTTAAGAAATGTAAACTGTGATCAGAACTTCATTGCACTTTGTAAAATATATTTTCTGTAGAGAACCTGTTAATGCCAATTTTTAATATAGAAGTAGTTCATTTAACGGGCCAAACTTCTTTTCTCATTTGTCTAGTATTACTTCTCTTGAAAAAGCAAAAGTGACTGATTTAAAAAAATGTGATATTTCTTTTTAGAGTACTCGACTACAAAAAGAATCTAATACTGCAGCCCTAGCTACGTCACATGTTTTGTTGCTCTGATTGGCCCGCAAAGATGTGAGAGGCAGAAGATTCATCCAATCACCCTCCAAGTTTTTTTTCAAAGGCTCTGCCCTTTCCCAGTCTCTGTGTATGAGTGGTTTTCCAGATGGATGTGTGAAACTAATTCATTTGGCATGTCAGGTTAGGTTAATAGTGATTAAATACAGAAACTCTAAGATTAATCAGGATTGAAAATTTAAAAACAACTTATTGTGAAGACACAGCTACCACATATAAAGTAAGTCAGTGACACAACTGGAGCTTGTGCCTCAGTATGCCAAAAATGAAACAAAACTTGAAACCAAATCAATAAGTGACCAGTGGAGGTGGACAGAGCAACCTTTCCCAGATTAGTTCCTTACAGTGGGCATTCACCGCTAAGTAAAGAAGGTCACCCGCCTGTCCTGTTGGAGAGTAAATAGAAACTAATGGTTGTCTCCCTGAGTCACAAGCATGGTGTTTTTAAACATATACATATAGTTTGATTGAATTGAATTTAAATAAGTGAAGTAAATCTTTCAACATCTCATGATTCAATTTGATTTGATTCTGCATAAACATTCACCCCCTTCAAGACAGTATTTAGATAAACCTTTTCACAGTCAATCACAGCACTGAGTCTGTGTGGATAGGACTCAGTCGGGCTTGTACATCCAGACACTGCAGTTTTACTCCATTCTTCATTGCAATACTGCTCAAGCTCTGTCAGGTTGCTCAGGGGTTTGGTGTCCACAAGTTTTCCATTGGATGGAGGTCTTGGCTCTGACTCAACCACTCCAGAACATTCCCCTTGTTGTCTTTAAACCATTTCTATGTAGCTTTCGCTGTAAACTTTGGGCCATTGACTGAAAAACATTGTCCTCAAGGATTTTCCTATATGTTGCTGCATTCATTATACCTCTACATTTACAAGCCTTCTGTGGCCGGCTGTAGAGAAGCATCCTCACAACATGAAGCTGCCACCACTGTGCTTCACAGTGGGGATGTTGTTTGTGGCAATGTGCAGAGTTTGGCATCTACCAAACATAGCATCTTGTCTGATGTCCAAAAAGGACCATTTTGGTCTCATCAGTCCAAAGAACTTTCTTCCATTTGACCATGAAGTCTTGCATGTCTTTCAATGAACTCTAGTAGAGATTTAATCAGAGTTTTCTTCAGCAGTAGCTTTCTCTTTGCCACTAAAGCTTTGACTCGCGATGAACTTGGGCAACAGTTGTTGTATGCAGAGTCTCTCTCATCTCAGCTGCTAAAGCTTATAACTCCTTAAGAGTAGTCAAAGGTGTCTTGGTGGCTTCTCTCACTATTCTCCTTCTTGCAAGGTTACTGAGTTTGTGAGGACGTCCTGATCTAGGCAGATTTACACGTGTCATACTCTTTCCATTCCTTGATTGATACTACAGTCACGTGAGACACATTCACTGCACTCAGGCAATCCTCATTTCACTAATTGTGGACTACTAACACCAGTTGGCTGGACCTCTGTTGAATCAGGTCAGTCACTTTACTTGTTTCACCTTTTTTGTCTAATTTATTTTTCTATGTAGAAATCTGAATTCACTTGGACATTAAAGAGGGTTTTTTTCTAATTTGTCAGAAAGGCCAAATTATATTGGCGATAATGGATTTTAAAAAAACAATAAAAGGGTAAAACCTTTTTTTAGTTCATATAGGCACTGTATTTCCATCAATGTGATCACACAACACAATTTAGAGATTGTCTAAATTAGGAGAGAAGTAAAAACTATAAGCAGAAAAATCAGACATGGCTACAACCTTGGGCTCAAAATCTTAGGAAAGGAATTGCATTTCATATGTAGATATGGAGGCACTTTTCATTTAAATAGAAAATAAAGGAAAACTTAATGAAAAGAATCTGTGCTGAAATTGCAAATTCAGATTCTGTATGGAGGCTAATGCCCATGGTTGTCATAGGTCTGAAAATGTTGCATATAAATACAGCTCTTTTCCGAAAATACTGAAAAGTAAATGCTCTGAAATGATATGCATGCAGGTATGCGTAAGCCTATTTGCCGAAGGACAGGCAGAGGAAGATCCGCAGGTGGGCTAAATAAAAGCCATATTATTGGCCACCAAAAAACAATCAAATTAAAGCAAATGACACCTTTTCAGAAAGCCGGCGAGGGGTCTGTCAGCCTGATGGAATCTTCATTTCTCTGGACCATTTGGCAGCGCGTTGCACCCCTCTTTCCCCCGTTCTGCCTTAATGGCCACGCTGACAGTGACATGATATTCCACATAAAGGGAGCCGAGAGGAGCGAGACGGGGTGCAAAACTTCCATTAACATGATCAGAAGTTGTGTTGCTTCAAGGCCTTGTCATGGCTGCCCATTATCGTGCTGTCTGTTTATACTGAGTCTGAGTGTTGCTAATGGTGTTACTGGGATTCGGTGTTTAAGTGCCTGCTGCCTTTTCAGGTGAAAAGTGCCCATTTTGAGTTTAAAAAATTGTTGTGCTCCGACTTTTCAGGCCAAAGGCACTGCCCCGTATACCATGCAACCTTTCAGTAACCACTAGACTAGATAACTGCAGATGTCTTTGGTGTTCTTAATCAATTTTGAGAAAAAAGGGCCCACAAATTTGATCCTTTCTTTACTTTTCAGCTTGAATGTTGTAACTCCTCAATTCTCTCCTGGTGTTGGTGCCTGAAATGCATCACAGGGGTATACATTTCCGCTTCATACATTGTGCCACTTGTTTGCGTAAAAACATGCAAGTTTGTGTGTATCCATGTGTACTAGGTGCTCTCACAACAACCCCCGGCTCCTCCCCTCAGCCTCGTTCCGTCGGCACAACTTGAGCAGGCTAATTATAGCCGTCAATCACCGCTGTCTCCCCACAGTTTTTACCCAGCAGCCCCTTTGTGCCCTTGCCCGCCGCCGCCCACGCTGCTTAGAGCCAGATTAGCTACAGCCAGGCGCAACGAGTTGAGCTGCATGCAAGAGAAAGAAAAGAGGAGATTCAATAGCTGTTGATGGGCTCACAGCTTGTTCTGATAGAGATCGTCGTCTCAGCCCAATTTAGAGCACTTCTGATCTGTAGTCAGTGGTGCAATAAAACTTGCCTTTACTGATGATTTACTGATTATTTGAGAAACATTATTTTTCCTCACTGTTATCTGGCTGTCATTTTTATTTGATTCTTGTTAGTGATTGCTATGTTTAAAATGGAAGTTTAAAACTACAAGAACATTTATGAAATGCTTTGTGCAACCCTTCTAACAGAATCAGCCTCTTATTGGCCTGTGCAGGTATGAGACTATATGCCTGCTGCAATGGCATCTTCTCCCTCTTACCCCAGCTCTTCTTCTGGATATTATTACATTTTCTACACATAGGGGGCAGTGTTGTCTTTCCTTCTCTCTGGAAACATTACTGTTGCAGCAACAGAAAGATGTAGCTGCATTTCCTTCCCTTAGTATCCCATTTTGCCTCCTCTCTCTTTTGGAGAAAGTTTTCCCTCAGTGTTTTAGGATTTAGGAGGAAAGGTACCTTACCCAAATTAAATTAAAAATGCATGAATACTGTGTTAAATATGTACCATTTCCTTATTGCTATCATATAGTTAAAAAGCATTGCACACAAGCTAAGATAAGAGATTTAACACTAGCTTTTTATAATCAAGGTTAGCATTGTGTTTTGTTCAGGGACACAACAAACACATTTAAAAACTTGCAAAACTAAGTTCTATGCATCCAAAGAAAAACTAATTTCGGTTTGGGGAATAAGGGATTGGCATAATTACACAGAACTGTCTACAAATTCTGAAAACACAATTGCATCAGAGCGTGTGTGGCGTTTGAGCAATGAATTGCCTTAGTCCTGACTTGCCCTGGAGGGAGCAGAGAAGGTCCAAGAACTGTCTCTTCATCTTTAATCATAGCCACAACCATTATGGCTGCTGGAACAGAACTGATCTGAAAACAGCAGCTTGCTATCTGCACCCTGCAGTGGCTCCACTGTGGATACCAATACATGATAAACACCTTTCACTATCAGAGCCCAGCGCAGTACACAGAGTCCAAGAAAGTTGGTTTCAGAAATGGCAAGAGTAAACTTGTTGGACTGATTCTCAAACTGAGATTTGCAGGATATTTGGATGTGAAAATTAAAGGCAGAGATATTGTTCTGCACTTAACAATTTGATTGTAAAACATGCTGCTCTATAAAAGTTATGATATGTCAAATTTTTACCCTGGAATTTCTTCATAATTCAAAAAACAAAGTTAAAAAAAAACTCCTCTTATGCTGCATTATTTTTAGTTTATTACTTACATTATGTCAAATATTTTTAATAGGTTGACAAATTTCTCTTTCATGTTTTGTGCTGCTTACTTGTAATGGACCACAAATACTCTGTTTTCAGCTGCATGTTCCATGTTTCCAAGCTCTGCCCATCTCTGCCAACATCCCCGACTTAATTCTTGCTTAAAGTTGTGGATATTTCAACAAAAACTACACTTGATGTTGTGTGTTTGCTAAAGAGTAAACCACCGTTTTTGTTCAATGGATGCATTTCAGCCAGTGCAAGACAGAATGACTGAAAGAAGTAGATTGCAGGTTCAAGCTGTCGAAATAAGATTTTCCAGGAGGATGTCTGGACTCAGCCTTAGATATAGGGTGAGGAGCTTGGACATCTGGAGAGATCTTAAAGTAGAACCGCTGCTCCTTCACCTTGAAAAGAGCCAGTTGAGGTAATTCAGGCATCTGATCAGGGTGCCTCCTGGTTGCGTCCCGAGGATGGTCTTCCGGGTGCATCCAACTGGGAGGAGGCGGCAGCGTCTAAAGCCCTTGGGACTATAGATGCATGATATTGGATTATTGCTGGTATCTGATATGTCAATTTTTACACATTAATTTCAGCTAAAACCGTATTGATGCGATATTTAAACGTAGTTTAGATGTAAATCTTCTGTCCTTTAAACACCTTTTTAAGTTTTGGGATGAACAAATAAACTATTTTCAGTCATTAAAACACACTTAAAAGTCTAAGAAATTATGATGAATAAAAAACAAAATACTTCAGCTGACTTAGGTCTGTTGGTCCAGCCCAAAACTTCACTCCCTTATTGTCAGACAGTTGATATTTACAGTTGATTTTGGCAGATTTTTAGAGCCAGAATATCAGTTGTAAATATTGGCAGAATTGTCATATCTGCTGATACCAATAATTCACTTTATAAGCTAATATCTGCTTATACAGATATCATACTGATAATATTGTGTTGCATTGCTTGTGTTTCCACAGACACCCATCTGTTTTTGATGGCCTGCTTTGGGTTGCACCAGCTGTTTGCAAGTTCAAACGTAGTCTTGTTCGAATGTAACTTCTTACTTACAACAGAACTGAGGATTTTACTGGCTATTTGGTGTGGGCAGTGCCTTCTGAAGTTTTTCCCAATGGATGCCTCAGATGCCTATGCCAGATCTTTTGGCCAAGCAAAAGATAGGACACCTTAAAATGGACACCGCCAGGCAAAAGAAAACCTGGAAGGTGCAACATAGGAGATGGAGAGGAGTAAGTAAGTGCTTTCTCCCTTGGTTAAGAAATGCTTTTCACTGATTGGTTAAATTAAGTGAAAACCTACATATGTAAGACGATATTTTGATCAGTTTAGATGTAAAAGGTCTACTAGTTAATATGAACCTTACACCTCTGGGGTACAGCCAAACAATGGATTGGTGTAGGGGTGACCCAGAATAGTCGGCGATTCGACGATTTGATTCAGAGGAGTCTGATTCGACTATGAACCTTATAGTCGAATGTTGTTATGTAACGAAGATCATACCATTCTGACTACATGGGGGTGCCCACGGTTGCTAAGCCTGAGTTTCTGTTAGTCGGCATTTGCTGGTCATTGGCTTGTAAAAAGGGCGGAAGTCCTGCAGATAAAAATATAACTGGTCAAAATGTCTAGCAGAAAACATGCAAATGACAGATAAGTAAATACTGAATACTTTCATATTATATTTGGTGTAACCTAAAAGATATGTTGTGAGAATGCTTAAATGTAAACTAAAAGTAGCCTAATCTTACTACATCTACTGTCCTGCAGTGCTGGGGTTGTTTATCTCCTCAGATGGCAAGCACATGTCTAATTATGTATACATGATGATGTCAAAGCAAATCTATCTCTCTGCGCATGCTCAGTACTGCTGGGGACCATGCAGGGAAAGTTTGACCAGAGCTTTCTCGTAAAGCAGAATTTTAATCTAAGTGAGGTTTTCCTGGTTAACCAAAGGCTTAATATCATCAGTGGTAGGGAGGGATTTTGAGTTAGTCATCGCTGCGAGTAATGAAGAGGCTGCAACACAGGGAACTGTATAGCTGAGCGTTGTAAACACCGTAAACCAGGCGTATATTGTGTAATTGACAGCGTGTGTAAGGAAAAGCGTGCAGCTTTCATTTTGATACTTTAAATCACTTACACAAAGAAAAATAAGAGAAAGTCTATGTGCAGTCATTTCTAGGGTCTAATCATGTGTACATGTCTACCAGTCTGTAATAACAGGGTAATAATTACTCAGGTTTACTGTTGGCTTGGTTTCTACTGTCTTGGTTTTGGGTTAGGTCTGGAAATAAAAATGTGTCCTCAGACCCATTTAGCGCAGACTTGTATGTATCAATGTACCACAGATTTATGCGTTTTGCTGCTGTTAATCTTGAGGACTGCCAGTCATTTTGACCAGGGACAAAAAAGTCTAGCAGAAACGCTGTTTGACTATTAGTTGACTAAAGGCAAAATCTGACGAATCAGATTCGACTATGAAAATCCTTAGTCGAAGACACCTCTAGATTGGTGTGATCTTAACACCATAACTTAAGATAGAACTAATGCATAGCTGGTGCAGCAGGCTACTGGGGTGTAGGTCGGAGAAGTTGGACAGTTCAGGCTGGGTATTTTAAAGCTGAGCAGTGCATCATCTTAGATGAGAGCCCCCCTGATGGCTGAATTTGCATACTGTACGTTTAACCTGTCTGTCTAATAGTTTGTGAATTTGTCCTTTAATCCAAATATTCTGCAGGGGTTTGATTTAGAAGAAATTCATGATAAATAAACTAAGCAAATTGAGCTGGGTATACAAAAGCCCCTCAATTATTGGCCCAAAATATACCCCAAGCCATTTCTAAATGCGTTCTCTCCATGACCATTCACATTTATATTCAGCCTGCGAGAAGGCAGCTCTTAAGTGTGATTGGTTCTTCACCGAGGAGACCATTTTACTATTCTGACTGGTCGAGCTCACAGCAGGCTCAGGACCTTGCACAAATGAATAGAGGCAAATGTCAGTGATGTGTTGCTTACCTGCTGGGCAAACAACTTCTACCATCAGCAATTCCACTTGGCTTCACTTGTACCCACTGTGAAATTAACTACGCATTCAATTTCTATCAGAGAAGAGAATGATCCCCGCTGTCCGAGTGGTTCAAGAGCAGGGAACCTACAAAGGTGTGTAGAAAAACTTGATTTACTCCTGTCAAGAATATTAATTCACTGGTTTATGAGCGTGAGCGCCAGAGTCAACGACTACAAAAGCAGTTCATGCACAGTTCTGATTGTTTGTAATATCGCATCCTCTCAATGAAAATTTGTCTGAAATTTCATCTTGTGCATATACCTGTTTTGAAGTCCCCTGATCTTAAAGATGTCTTCCCACAGCAGATATTTTACCCAACAACTGAAATTGATGAGGTGCACAACAGCTGCAGAAAACAGATGACAAGAGTGGTTCATA
The DNA here is from genome assembly GCF_018320785.1 of Cheilinus undulatus. NCBI lineage: Eukaryota > Metazoa > Chordata > Actinopteri > Labriformes > Labridae > Cheilinus > Cheilinus undulatus. Next base: position 18,491,858 of record NC_054886.1, read on the forward strand.
TTTAACAAGAGACATGTGACTCTTCTCATACATAACAGTAGATTTCATTTCTTGATGATGGATTTAACTGAACTCAAGGGATATTCAGTGCCGTAGAATATTTTTTGTTTCCATCCCCTACTCTTAAACCTTCCAGTAACCTTGTCTATGTGTTGCTGGGAGTGTTCTTTGGCCTTCATGGTGTAATGGTAGCCAGGAAAACTGATTAACCAGGGACTGGACCTTCCAGACAGAGGTGTCTACTATAAACACTTGAGACATTCACTGCACTCAGGTGATCCTTTTGTCACTCTTTTGAATTAGGTCATTCACTCTTGGGGTGAATATATATGCAGTCACTTATTTTACATTACATATTTTTATGTAATTGAAATTATTTTGTAGAAATCTGTTTTAGGGCTGAGCAATTAAACAAAAATTAGATGAAATCGCAATATGGCCTGTTAAAATTTCGCAGAATTTTGCAGAATTTCATTGTACTAGTGTATAATGACAATAAAAGTTCATTCATTCAAGTTGCAGTATTTCTTTAACCTGAGATTTGAGTCAAAATAATAGTTTTTTTTTGTTTGTTTTGCAGTAGGGATGTTATGCATATCATGCAGTCATTCAAGACCCATTTTTTAGAATAGTCTATAAAAAAATCCTCATTTCTTCATTTTGCACATTTTTCTGCTTAAATATGAGGATGACATAAACATTACCATTCCCTTCGATACAATGATTCATATTCAATTTGCAATATGAGTCAAAATCATTAAAATTAGATACTGTTTCAAAATTCTTCAGCCCTTGTTGAGTCTAATATTGTGTTGGTTATAATGTATAATGATTTATTGTTTGTGTTTGTTGGAAAATACATAAGGTGAGGAACTTAAGTAGTAACTGCATATCAAATCACAATTGCAGTATTGGGGGGAAAAAATGCAATTAGATGATTTTCCAAAATAATTCAGCCCTAATCTGTTTTCACTTTGACATTTAAGAGTTTTTTTGTTTTTGGCAAAAAGTCAAATTATATTGACCATGATTGATTTATTAAATCAATTAAAGGGCAAAATATCCAAGAGGGTGAATACTTTCTATAAGCGCTGTACCTCGATGTTGCCTAGTTGTGTGACTTCTGTGACATTTTCACAGATTGACAGTCTTCTGCTGGAGCCAAGGTTTAGTCCCTGAAGTGAAATGGTGGTTTTACCCTGAAGAACATAAAGAAGCTCAGCCATGGGCTGTGTACTGTTGCAAAAAGTGCCATTTTTCTGTATGTTTGTTTTTCAGCTTTTCTTACATCTTTCTCTGCCTTTGTCTGTTTTTTTTTTCCTCTCCGTCCCTCTTGTAGGCTCTAGTGAACACAAACAGCTTTTGCCAAGGGATTTGTGGATGTGTATGAATCGAGACTGAGACTTGGGAGCACTGGGCGTGCCTTTTGTTAATAGAATACGCATGGCTGGGTCTCCCTGGGGCTGTTAGCGATGAGAGGAGAATGAAAATGTTAATGTTTGTGGAGCTGTTGCGGATTCTCAAAGACCTCTTACGTTTAGTTATGTGCTACACAAAAGTGCATAGGAGGAAGACTGAAACTCACATTTCATCACACAAAGAGTTAATTAAGCCACAAATGGAGTGATATCACCACCTGTTTGACCTGCGCTCTTTAAAGACTATTTGTGATTTCAGTTGTGATTTGCATATGTAGTGTTTCTTATGTAGGGTTAGGTATGATTACATCTGTTCCATCGTATCACTCGTAAGTGCAGAAGCCTCTTCTCCGTGATGCTATTTCACACTCAGTTACACACAGATATGGACCTGAGCAGCTTCAACGGTGCAGTTGAGACAGTCTTTTATAAAAGTTATCATAGGTGGTCTGCCATTGTTTTCCTCTCTTTGGTAAGCTTGCATGGACGTCTGCAGCCTTCATTTACTTTTTGTTAACCGTGTAATAAACCTTATCTAAAGTGGTCTGGGCAGACATGCAAACAGTGCTGGATTCCACAATATTTATGAATGCTGTAAATAAACACGTAGCATCCGGAAGTATTAACTTTGGCCACCATGGTTGGGTTGTGTGGTAAACAGTGGCCTCTGTTAAATGACCGTGTCAAGCTGCCAAAAAGCCCACAAATCAGCACAAAGGCAAAAATGACTCTGGGACTCACTGAAGCTGCTTCACTGTTGTCTTTTTTTCTGGCAGAGTTGATTTTGCATTTGCTTTCGTTTATTTTCTTCACTCGGGAAAGTCAGGAGACCCTCAAGGGGCCACACTGTGATGTGATTTAGTTTGTAGAAAGTGGAGGTCCTTGTTTGCTTCCTCGGGGAGACGCTAACCACTGAATTATCTCTGTAGTTTTGCTGAGTGGAACAAAAAGACAAACAAAGTGAGAGACTTGTTGTTGAGGAATATTGTGCTCTGAGGTTAGCCACATGTGTCCTTTCCATAGGGCACGCTGCCTTCACAGGATCCTGCTGGTGAATAATCCCAGGCCTAAATTGGAGTCAAAATGTCAAGGTTTCAACCACAGTGCTGTTGAGTGAATCTACTGCGTGAATCATCTTCTCCAGTACAAAACTAAAGAAACAACAAACTTATATTTGGAATCAGACTGCTGTATGTCTACTGATCTGTTTCATACTTTATAGTTAAACTTAGTTTCTTTAATTTATACAAAGTAGAAAGAAGTGTTGTGTGGTTTCTCTAAACTCTCCCTTTTTCCTCAAGCTAGTGTCAGAGGCAGTTCATATTGGCGCGGCAGAAATGGGATAAAGAATTTCAGCAAATATCCATTCTGACAGTCCATAGATCAGAGAGGGAGGGAGCACTTCAATGCGTGTTCACCAGAGTGAGCGGCAGTGTCACAAAGGACGTTTTCCATGCTCCCTCCTCTTTTCACCTCAATTTATTATTGTCGGACAGGCTTTTCTATCAGCAAGTGTCCTGAAATGCAGCAGTGGAGCTTTGTAGACATTTGTAGATGTTGCAGTTTGGTTTGTTGCCCCAACAATCTGCCTTTCCTTCATTTGATGTAAAACAGTATAAAACGATATTCATCACTGTTGAATGGTTGTGCACTTTAGCTAAAACTCAATCACAGTATTTATGACATACAAAGCTAATTTCTCTCTGACAGAGTGCCTGACTGCAAATACAGTCTAACATAAAAGCTGACATCTCTTACAGTCACCTCATGGCAGTTTCTTTTTCACTCACATTAAGGCCTTTAGTTTCCAAATCTGTTGACATTTTACAGCTTTCAGTTTCTAAAATGATATGTCCATTTACTTGTTGATGAATTTACGTGTACTTCACTTTCTTTTCCTATCAGGAAAGTGTTTTAAATGTGCATGTCAAAGTGAAGACACAGTAAGAGGATAGCAAATGATACACTCACTTTGTAAATTATGCATTTCGTTAATGCTGCTAGCATTAGCACATTGTCTTGCTGCTGTCTTGTGCATTTTTACCTTTATTTTTTAAACAGTTTTTTATATGTAGCCTTACATTTTATCATTTTGCAAAGCAGATTTACCAGCCTCCAACCCTCTCATCAGGAGCATCCATCTCTAAAAGCTCCAATCCACAACACGCCAAACTGAGCACTGTTTGGACCAATCAGACGGTAGCTACAGGTGGGGTTTAGTTGTTCTCAAAGCCGTTTGCAAAGGCTGCTCAAAGTGCGATGATGAGCTTGGCTATAGCTCTTGTATAGTGTCAGCTTTATCTGAACTGGACCATGTTCCTCATGATAAAAATAATAAAAATAACTCTAAATGCTTTATATAATTGGAAAGGTGTTTTGGCTCTTCTGCCGAGCTGCTTCAGCATGAGTTAGCGATTGTTATCGGTGGGGTTTGCCAATGTATCCAAGGGCTGTTGCAGTGGTAGCTGTTAGCTTGGATTTAGCCATAGGAGAGCAGCAGTTTAATCAGAACTAAACCACATTTCTGTTTAAAACAATAGCAAAGAGCTAAAAGCTTTTCTTGGCAGAGAAGATGTTTTTGTACATTTCCCAACCAGAAAGCTCTGCCATTAAAAATATACAGATGCAGAAGCCTATCAACTCAAGAGAGGTGCATGCGCATAACGTCATTTTGTCTTGTCGCTCTGATTGGTCCGTCATGAATGTGACAGAACATTCCTCCAGTCACCTTCTGAGAAATTTTTGAAAAGTCCTGCACTTTCCAAATGTTTCCTATGGGAGTTTTCCCACAACCACAAATGTGAAATACATCCACGAAACATTCGATCTGGTGTGTCAAGTTCTTTTTAAGGCTCTGTCTGACATTTTTGTCAAACTTGAGTTTCTTATTATATGTGGACCTACAAGCATTATTCAAAGTGTTTTTAGTGTTATGATTTTGTGTTTATTTTATTTAAAAAACAAATAAGTTTTATCTGCAAAGTCACAGTTAAACTTGGTTCTGTAAGGTTCTATCTGTGAGCCAATCAGCAGTTGACGTAAAAATCAAAGAACCAGTAACCTTCTGTTTCTTTATGATGTCACTGCTCAGTGAAGGCAGGAAATAAGGAAGAGCAAACAAAGAAGCAAACAAGTATGCAAAGCATAGGATTGATAATTATGATCATATAAACGACCCTGGAAAGAACATTTTCTTCGAGAAACAGGTTTGGAAAGTTTTCGTTTGTTTCTCAGGATCCTTCTATAAGAACTCCCGTCAGTAAAGATTCAGTCTTTCTTTCTCTTCATTTGTAGGCCAACTTGTAGAAGTATTTTTCTTGTTTAAAGAAAGCACTTTGAGTCTGCAGGCAGTGGAACAGTTGAACAATGAGCTGCCAGATATATCTGACCTGCTGACCACATGCACCGTGATAGCTTCCAAACCTCAGGCCATGCTTGCCAAGCAACCCACACGAACAACTCAACTTCTCTGTAATGACTAGACAGACCTGTTTTTTTTATCATACATGCAAGCAGTTCCCACGATCCACATCAAACATTCATAATTACATTAACATTGTGTGTGTGGGGGGGTACTTTCATTTGGTCACAATGCTTTACTTCCAGCGGTCTCATGTGTCCATCATTGTAGTCAATACTGAGCGCTGTGTTTTGACAAGAAATGCCTTGACCCATGATGTGTGCTCTTTGGACAGGTTTTTTTTTCTCTACTGTTGAGCTGCAGGAGATGGTGAATCTCTCCATAGCTGATGGCTGAGACAAGGTGGTATCAGATAGCCTGACCACTGCAGGTGATCAATATGGGATGGTGCTGTGTGATAAGTAATGGCTGTCATGGGGCACTCATTCAAGAAAATGAAAGCCCATCCTCCAAGTCCAAAACAACAGAATTCAATCATTTCTCTGCCCTGAGCAAACACCCGCACTGGTTTAAAGAGAAATAACATCAAAAGGGATTACAAAAAAGTTTGAAACGATGAGCTTGCAATCTAAATTCTCCTTTCAAGAAGCAGATAAAAGGTCATTCTCAAAGATTTTTTCAAGGCAAACCATCGCACTCTACCCAAACTTGTTTTTTTTTTTTTTTTTTTTTTTTTTTTAAATCAAAACACAGTCAGCTGAAAGCCAGCCTGTCAAAAGTTAGACGTCTGAAAGCTGCTAAAGCTTCCATTGGAACTGTGTATTTACAACCCCTGAAACATACTCAGTATAAGATGATATTTTGGTGCTTTCACAGCCATGAAAATTTGCTGCAATCCTCCAGAGGGCTTCATCACTTTTAGGTGATGAAGTAAATCATCATGTTCCCTCTTCCTTAAGCTAACTCACCAAAGTAAATGTTTTCCTCATGTAGTGCCTCAAACAATAAATCAGTACGGGTGGGCTGATGTTCCTTGGCCTCTCTTTTCTCTCACTCAAGCTCTCATATATTCACACACACACACAGCACACAGAGACAGTAATCCTCTTAAACTGCTTTTTAAGCAACCATTTGTCATCCGGCTGTTGCATCTTGGGAAAATTGCAGCCCTACAGGAGGAGGAGGATGTGGAGAATACTGACTGATATATAGCAGGCTCAGTCACGTCGCCACCTTTTTGTAAATGGCCACTTTTCAGCGTCATTAAAGAGAATCCAATAGACCAGGACTCTTAATGGCAGCAACTGTCTCCACACACATCTCTCTTCTTAATTGTCACTGTTTGTGCACTGGAATCTGTTAAAGTTATTGATATATCTGGAGGGGTGAGGTGTACCTAACCCAGAATATAATCATCCTCATCATTATTCTGTATTTATGAGGCACAAGCATAGGCCCACTGGAGGGATTAACATGGATAGCCAAAATAAATGTCTGTAATACCAGCTGTGCCTGTTTGACCTTGATGACTGCAAGTTCAGACTAAGGATATTTTTTTTTCACTGCACATGACAATACAACATGTGCATGTTCCATATCACTAGAGTTAAAAACCAATGCTTTAATGATTATTTAAAAAAAAAAAAAAAACCCTTTTAGTGGTGGGTGGGGTGAACTGAGCAATGATGAATCAATGGGTGGCATGAAGTTTTTATAGGCACACACCGGTAAAAGCACTGATTTGAAAGTACATCTACTATATGTTGATGAATGAAAAATGATGAAAAAGAGTAAAGGTGCATCTAAAAAACTTCCATATAAGTAAAACTTCCAGCTATTCTAGAAATCAAACATACTAGTGAAGATTGTTAAAAGAATTAAGTTGTGTGAACTTAAAAATAGAAAATAGCTATTTAAGCTCTACTTTTCTGAGCTGACTGAACACAGTTTTAGTTCTGAGTTATTAGTACTCAATTAATTGAGGTTTTTCTTGTCATTGTAATCAAATTAATTGAACATCATTCCCTTATCTGCTTTTCCCAGAATGCCATCATGCATGAGACACTTCTGCACCATGAGTAAAGTTACCCACTCAGTAAGAGAAGTAACTGAGCTCTGTGGACGAGCTCTTTCTGGGCTAAAGTGCACCTTTCTGTGTTTCACTATGAAACTAAACAGTTTGATGTAGTTTAAAAATTGAGTTGTCGTAACATTAGAATCAAAAACAGCTATTTCTATTTTTCTGAATTGATAGGATGCATTTTTTTAGATTTACAGTACTTAATTGTGCAATATCTTTTTAGAATTGCGCTCAAATTATTCTGCTATTGTTCTTTATTCTGCAGAGTTTTCCCAGAATGCCTTTGGGCATTAGACCTTTTTGTATCATAAGTGAAGTTACTAACTCAGTTAGAGAAGGCCCATCTGCAGGGCCCAACCATGATATATATTGGATGGTAAAAAAAATATGATGGAAGTGTTTTTTCTGGTTGTTCTGTTGTCGCTTGGGTTGGCCTACCGTGAGTAACATAAATGTTGATGTGATAGAAATAAGGGAAAATTGCACTGGATAGACTGGATAGAATGTAAAAAAAATAGCATAGAGTCTCTGTATTAGCTTTAACATCAAACAACAGACGAGCTTGAGACAAAAAATGCAATCATTTTTGCACCATAAACTGACATTTAGCCTATATCAGTGAAATGAGATTGGTTAAAGTTGTACCTTCTTATACTTTGCATCCCTGCCTCTGCAGCAAGTCATGTTGAATCTATGATGTGCAAATTCAGATTCAGGTTCTCTTTACTGTCCCTTGAAGGGGAATTAGTTTTGCAGCAAGAGCACACAAAATACAAGCTATACAAAGACAACATCAGCAAATAAGAACCAGTTAAAAGCCTCAAAGTCAAACAATGAAAATAACACAGTATAAGTACACATACACAAAACCACTACTAAAAGATCAGTCCAAAGCTCATACCAAAAATGGAAAATTACTACCTAGTGATGCAAAAGTGCAATGGGAAGACGTGCAAATGAGCAATAATAGTGCAAGAAGAACAAGAAATACCTGAAGGCTAATTATTGTTAAGTAAACAAATTGCACTGGGGATAAATGAGACCTATAGTCTTTTAGTCTTCCTCATAGGAGCCCTAAAATGACGGCCCTAGGGCAGAACCTCACACTTGCTCTGTAGTGGATGATTAGGACGGTCCAGAATAGCATTAGCTCTCCTCAGGACCTGTCTGTTATAGATGGACTTTACCCTGGCCTGCTGTGTCACGTCAGCACTCACTGTGAATCAGGCGGTGTTTGATGAATGTTGGATAGATCCAAGTAATCATAGTGTTCGTGTTCGTTGTAAACGTTGTGAATAGGGGGATGCATTGTTCAGACAGGTGCTTACAGGTTTGTTTTTGGGCTTATCAAAGTATCATTGTGTTGATTATCCATTCAGTCTTCAAGTGAAGATTGATATGTTTTCAGCATTAGCCCTGTGATGCAGTATAACTGTATTAGTGGTATTTAAATAAGCATTTAGTGTATTAACTAGCCTGATCTTGGTATGTTGACTTTCATAAGAGGGGGTTCACTCAGGCAAAGCTGTCAATGTTTTTAATTCTGCAGCCTGGCAACAAAGCTTCATGTTAGCTCTGAAGCAAAGCAATTAAGCTCATTACTGTCTCTGCATTCTGCTTGCCAACACAGAAAGTACAGAAAGTGCCACAAAGCTGTGTCATTTTATGAGCTCATTTTCTCACTTTGTTCCAAAGTTAGAACCCAGTTTGGCAGTGTCAGCGAAATACATCCATAAACTGACCATTTCAAGACTTTGCTTCTTTTAAGATACCACTGAAGCTCATAGGTAGAGCTCTGCTCATTGGGGTCCTGTAAACATTATGCTCAGGTTCAGATTTTCACTATTTATTGAATAGCTGTGGGCTTGTGTCTGGTTCTGCTTAGGGTTTTTAGTTTATATAGTTGTTTTCTACTCTTCAGGAATGCATTTTTCCTTTTGGTTGTAGAGAAAACAGACTATATTTGTTCTGTCCTGTAAACCACCCAGAAATAAAAGAAATAAGAATTCTTAGCATGGCTAGCAGCATTTTCAGCCTCTTATTCACCATATTCTAACTGCAGTGATTTTCCACTGATGTCTCAATCAGAGTGAGGATTTCAAATGCTGGTGTTTTTTTTTTCTCATACTGCACTGTTTCAGTTTGCAATAGGTAGTTTGTATTCTTGCTATATTTCTGCTTCCAAGTGAATCAGCAAGTGATAGGACATGCAGAAGTCTGGTGGGATATGAGGCCAAATTTGGAGCTGACTCTCCAAAGTGACTGTTACAGTCCATCCATCTATCCATCAATATTCAGGCTAAGCAAGTCCACCCAGACATTCCTCTCCCCAGCAACATTTTCCAGCTCTTCCTGGGGGAATCCAAGGCGTCCCCAGGCCCAAAGAGACATATCATCCCTTCAGCGAGTCCTGGGTCTACCTTCTGATCTCCTTCCAGTTGGACGCACCAGGAATACCACCACAGGGAACCATCCAGGAGGCATTCTGATCAGATCCCTGAACCATCTCGACAGGTGCCTTTTGAGATGAAGGAGCAGCGGCTCTACTTCGAGATCCCTTTTGATGTCCAAGCTTCTCAGGCTCTATGGCTGAAGCTCAGACACCCTCCTCATTTCGACCGCTTGAACCAGCGATCTCATTCTTTCTGTCCATAGGTGAGGGTTGGAACGAAGATCGACTGGTAATTTAAGAGTTTTGCCTTCCGGCTCAGTTCCTTGTTCACCATGATGGTACGGTACAATGTCTGCAATACTGCCGCTGCTTCACCAAACCACCTGTTGATCTCCTGGTTCATTCTACTCTCTCATGAAAAAGACCCTGAGATACCTGAACTCCTTCACTATGGCCACAGACACCCTTCCCACCCAGCAATCCACCATCTTCCGGCAGAGAACCATGGCCTCAGAGTTGGAGGTACTGACCCTCATCCTGACCACTTTGCAATCAGCCACAAACTGCCCCAGTGCATGCTGGAGGTCCCCATATGAAGAAGCCAACAGAACCACATCATCTGCGAAAAGCAGAGATGGAATTCTGAGGTCAACCAAGTGAAAGCTACCTACCCCTGGCTGCCCCTTGAGATCCTGCCAAAAGCTACTGTTTTGAATGGCTAATGTTAGCATAATTCACTTCTTAGGTGCAAATGGTCTGTGAAGTGATATTATAGAAAAGTCTACATTCTTAATGTTTGCAAGGAATACAATGTCTGATTTATTTCTGTGGCACCTTTAAGGTTGACTAAAGTGGTTTAAAAAGGTAAAATATGAACATAAGTACAAGATTAGCCAGTTAAATGGTTTAATTCTGTTGCCTTGGAAGTCAGCCAGAATTTAGAATCTGTTGAACTTATTCTTTATATATTTTTTATCGGTGTAAGCAAACAATCCTGGCCAGATACTCTGTCTAAAATGTAACACAGGCACCCACAGTACCGCTAGCTGTTGAATTACTACTGCTTTGCCATCACAATGCTCTTTAGTCTGATGTAAACAATTGCTATAGCACCTCTCACAGTGCTAGAATTAATGTTAACCATATACTAAAAACAACTTCATAATTTTATGGTGTGAATCTAATTTACCGGTACAGTATAAAGGTGGTTTATATAATGTGTTTACTTGACTTTAGACTTGTCTTTAGAATGCAATAATAGCCTAATTTGTGGTAATTGGATGTTAGATTAACTGCCTTTGAGCATTCCTACATCAAACATTATGAAATAATTTTCAAAAAACCAACAGTGAAATCTATTTGGATAAAATACTTAAGAAACCAATAGTTAATATATAGGTAGAAATAGAATAACTAGAATAACATAAAAAAAAAAACTTTTTTGGTGATTAAATTTAGGAAGTGAATCTTCCATATATTCGAGATTCATCATTACGAAGTGAAATATTTCAGGACTTCATCATATTTCACTCTGTATGAGAATAATCTAGAGTATATGGAAATTTCATTTGCTGAAGTTAATCATAGGAAAAAACACTTTTTCGTGATACTTTATTCTTTTGAGATGTACCTGTGATCGTGAGTTGCATTGCGATTACAACAGCCTCATCTCAAAAGGAAGGCCCAAGAGAAGAGATGCATTTTTAACAATGAATGAAGACATTCAAGAGTGGGAGAGTATCTTATTTGAAATGGTGAACTGCTCCACAGTTTAGAAGCCGATACTGCAAAGGCTTGCCCCAGGTTGTAAGTCTTGTTTTGACACATTCAGGGGGGTATTCCATTAAAGCAAGCTGGTCTGCCATCCAGCTGGTACACCTTAGTGCTTCAGCTGGTGTGTGAACATGGAGTAGTTCAGTTAAGTAAAGTAGTATCAGCCCATTAAGTGCTATAAAAGTCAACAATGAAATTTTAAAATCAATCCTGTAATGGACGGGAAACCAGTGAAGAGTGTGCAGCACAGGGGTAATGTGGTGCCTCTTCTTCCCTCCAGCCAGGCTGCATTTTGAACCAGCTGCAGGCACTGGCTGGATCACTGGCTGGACCACTTTCAAGGTTTTACAATAAAAGGAAGAACAATAATGAAGTTGAGATGCATGGATCACCCTCTTGAGAATTTTAGGAAGGAGATCTGCTTTTACTTCAGCAATTAGTCTCAACTGCAAAAGCTACACTGAGAACAGATGAAATCTGCTGCAATTTAGAAAAACATAAACACATAGGGGGAGAGCGACTAAAGAATAGTGGCTTTTTGCATGGTTTTAAGCTCCAAAAATAAGATTGCATCAGATCCACAGAGCACATGCACATTGACTCAGTGCTGTGATTGCAGCCAAAGGTGCATCTACTAATTTTGTGTTTTTTTTTATGTAATTGGTGTCATTTTCCTTAATATCTAAGCAGATTTATAGATTACAGCAGCATCAGTGATAATAATATTCGTGTTAAGAGTAGGGCACTAGAAGTCTTTTAAAAACTTCTGTCATGTTTATGTGGTAAGACTTTTTGGATTATGACTAACAGATTAAAGTCTGGACTCATGAAAACCATTGGAAGCAGTTGTATTCAAACTTGAGGGTATAAGAGGTGGTCTTTGTTGAACAAGTTCCCATATAGCATCTCTTGCCATGGCGGTAAAATGGACATGCCTTGATATTACCCTTTATTTCCATTCCCACCATCCTGGCCAGCCCATCCAGTGACATACTACAGAAAAATAAGTGTTTTACCATCCATCTCGTGTGAGATGTTTGGAAGCAGTGCAGAGCTCATGTGAGTAAACCAGATCATTATGTCATAGAAAAGCTCAATTTCACCCAAAAACCACTCATTGAAACTTTGAACCCAACCACTCTGGAAGCTGTGATTCACTCCTTCCTTCTTCTAGCTGTAGCTTTTGTAACTCCAGTCACGAAACAATAAACATCTCTGTCAAAAATTGGCTTGTTGGGTTACAAAATGCAAACAAGCACAGTTTAATGTCTCATTTGGATGTTTCCAACAGCAGAGACACATTACAGTTTTGGATCGTAATACAGTAAACATTTGTAAATGGTTTGAAAATGAAATCCATAGATTTATTGTGTAGATATTGGTGTGTGGCATTTTAGGAAGCTGTGCTGAACGAGGGAGAGGAAGCTGTAGAGAGGCTAAAACAGTACCTGAGAGCTAGAATGTGGCAGGAAGTGAGGTGGACGGACAAAAATGGTCAACAAACCCTCAGTTGCCTCTTCACCTGACACACTGTCAAGATGCAGACAGCATGGAGGAGGCGGCGGATGGAGGGGTGGAGGGATAGAGGTCTGAGGGAAGGAAAGGAAGCCCGGGCCAGGCCCTGATAACGGAGAGCTGTCGGGGCTCAGGAGAGGAGTGGGAGACATTAGCCAAATCCGGACGGATCACAAGCCTCTGGATGCAATCCAGTTTTGCGGGGCTGCGATAAGGAGGCTGATTATGTGTCACCCATCAATTCGCCCGCCTCCCGCCGCTGTCTCCCCAGCCATAAATCCACTCATGACAAGCTCTGCTCCTCGGCAATCACCCCTCTCTACTTCCTCCCTCTGCTCACTTCTGTCTGCACTTTCCTTGCAGTGGTTTGCTGCAGAGAGAAAGTGAAGAAGCGGATTAAGCAAGTCTGGAAGTGACTGGGTCACAAGTAATAGAGATTTAATTGATAGATCCTTTCTTAGACAGTCAATCTTTTTGATAGGCCTCGTGCAGTGTTAGGATGTGTCGATAATGATTAATGCAAGACATCTTAGAGTAAAGCAATTAATAAAAACGCCAGGATCAGGAAAGTCACTTTCAAAGTCTAATCAGGGGCAAATTATGGATTACCAGAGGAAAGTAAATCTCCACATCCAGATACAGCATCTTTGTATTGATAAATCTTTAAACTATCATGGGAAATATGTGCAACTTATACTTGCCATTTTGTAAAATGTGCTTGTGTTTGTACTACACTAAATACCATGAACTCTATTGGATTACCAACTCTATCAGATAGATCTGTAATTCCCAAAAACTGATTAGAAATGTTGATGGATCTTGATGTTGTCATGCATATTTTTCAGCTTTCACTGTAAGCTGTTAATTATATAGATAAGAATTCAGTTGTGACTTGTGTTGCATGCTATTGCATACAACCTCTCGCAGAGATTTCAGAGCCAACATAATATTTTCTTCCACGCGCTCACAAAGTTTTCCTTAAATAGTCACTTCAAAGTGGCATCCGCAAATTATGACCAGTTAAATGCTTTTAGCACTTATTAATTGCATTAGGAAACCAAATTGGGCAGCCGAGGTTTGATTTATTACTCGGCTAACTAGTTTTGTCACTCGGGGAATATGCAGATGGGGGCGGATGCGAGGGTGTGAACAGAGAGAAAGATGGAGAGAGACAGCATGGCCAAACTTGACATGACCCCTTTCAGAAGCATCCTTTAGACCTGCATCTAAAGTAACAGAGTCTTCTTTGACCCCCTCAGGGTGAAGATGAATGCACAGAGCAGATGAATAAGGATGGACCAATGTAAACTTACACATTGGCACTTATGATAGTCTTCCCTTGAATTTTAACTTTAGTGCTTTAGTCTTGACAGTTTTCCACATAGAATATCACCCAATATGTACTGTTAATTGGCATTTTTTGTCCAATAATTCTAATCTTATTACAAAAAGTAAGGACATTTGTGTTTGGTAGATTTTTTCTTTGCTGAAACAGTGCTTCTTGGCAATAAATCTCATACCGCTGGAAAGCCTGTATTTCCCTTTTAAATGGTGTCACATTTGTAAAGAGCATGCATTTGTGGGATGAGCAGCAGAGCTGAGTATGTGGGTTGCACCCATGAAAATTTGCCAAATCTTCTCTGCCAATGGCAAACAGCTTATTCAGCCATTAAATCTTTTTTGGTGGATTTGATGATCGAAGTCTGAAGAAACAAGATATTTTGGCAGTTATACAGTTTAGCCTCAGTAGCATGTGAAAGAACCATTCATCGTCACAACAGCCTGGTCACAAATGTCAGTGGCATCCCATTCTTCAACCAGCATTAGTCGCAACTCAGCCAATGTAGTTGAGTCAGTCACTTTGCACTAAGAGCATCCCAAGTGGATCTCACAAGTGTTCTCACAAGTGGCAAAGAGGTCAGGACTGCTAGAAGGCCATTCCATCCTCTCCACTCATTGAGATTGCCTCCAATGATGACAAGCCTCATTTTTCCAGTGCGGGAGATGCCACCCCACACCATCACACTGCCTCCCCCAAAATATGTCACTCTATCAGTGCAGATATCTGCACAGTTGTCTTCACGTCTTCTCCACACTTTGACCCTACCCAACTGCCGTAGGCAGAATCTGGACTCATCTCTGAACATACTAATCCTTTACATGTTCAGGTTCCAGTGCACGTGTTGCCGACACCCGTGCAAACAGCCTGACAGTGAAGGGCAGTCATGGCAGGTCTCCTGACAGCCATATGAGATCAGAGATTGGCTGCAGGCAGTCTGTTCTGGATTGTCTGGGTGAAGAGCCATTGGCTGTATTGTCCTGCAAACCTTGACTGTAAATCTGTAGAGAAAAGCCTACAAAGTGCTGACAGACAGAGGCAATGGTCTTCTTGGGACGCCCACTTTGCGGCCTATCCCCAGTTATATATTGGCCTTCTTTTTTGTGTGCTAAGTTTAGTTTATTTTCCTAAAAATTTGCAGTAGGCTTATCATAATGAAAGCCCCTTTAAATCAAGAGCATTTCCTATCCTAAAAGTACTGATGGCATTGTGACAAACAATTTCATTATTAACATTTAATCAAACAGCCTTTTCCTTCATTATGCGATTGTAACCTTGTGGACTTATTTAAATACTAACTGACTTTACTTGGATTACCCACTGTTGCCTTTGAATGACAAATTTTCACTCTTGTATGTGTTTTAAAAATGGTATCACTGATCCAACCAGCTGTCTTTTAACAAGCAAAATTGAGGAAGTTATCATTAAACTGTTTAATTCCTTGCCTTTGTGTGAGCTTATTTTTAGAAAATTACAGATAAAAATGTAATAAAAAGACACGCTGGAAAAACACATCCTCCAGTTTAATGAGGTAGTACCTTTGAGCACAGAAGTTTTCCTGTATTGTTTTCTCTTTCAGATAATATTGCTGGTCTTATCATCAGTGAAATTGTTGCAGTATATCCTTTTTGTGTTTTTTTTTCTCAGGCAAATTTGTGCATCATGGGTTATTTTTCTTCAACCTGATTTAATGTAATTGCTTTCCAAGAAGGTAAGTTAATTTTTGTCTTTGCTGAGGCTACATGAAATTAAAGTTAGGAAATGTGAGAAAACAGGTTTCTTCAGGCTCTGCAACTTCCTTTGCAAAATGATAAGGGTTTAATGCAAGACACAGATAAGAATAACACCATGTTAATCACTCCTTTCCAGAAATAATGTGTTGTCAGAGACAGATCATACCATTAGACACTGTTGTTGTCCCCAAAAATTTTAATTTGTATTTATTTTTGGGCTTTATGCCTTTTTTAAATAGGACAGAGGATAGACTAGATAGAGTTGGCCCTGGAAGGCTTGTAGAGAAGGGTAAAATGAAAAGTATGGGAAAATCCTGGAGGACAATCTTATTCCACATGAAAGAGAACTACAGCTTGGGAGAGAATTTATTTTCCAGTAAGACAGCGACCCAGAGCATACAGTAAAAGCTACACAGAAATGGTTTAAAGACAGCAAGGTGAATGTTCTGGAGTGGCCAAGTCAAATTAGGTTGGAGATTGGTCGATGGTTGTCAGTTACTGACCAGATTATTTTTTTCCAATAGTTGAGCCACCAAAGCAGTCTTAAGAAAAGTGAAGAAAGCAGCAGGATGTATAAAGACATTTACATAAGCAGAAGGTCACATAACAGGTAGTGAGAGATAACAGTGAAAAACCCAAGGACATAATACAGACTGGGCTTTTACATTTTTCATATTAACTCCTAGAACAGATTCTCACATTTTTGTCCAGTTTTTCTTGATAAATGGCTGTTGAGCTCTGCCCACACCCGTTTCTCTCTTCAACTGATGCCTCATGCGCAGCCCCCAGTCACTGCTGCCCCGTCTAATAACTCTTCCCATGTTTAAGCAAAGCGAGTGCCTAATAGACTGCTCTCAAATCACACATCGGGGGACGCTGCAGTGAGCTGAATGTCACACTGCATTTATCTCCTTCTTGCCCCCCGACCAACCCATCTACGCTGGGACCATTATTTAACCTAAGAGAGGTCAAATCCTCCCTGTAAGGCTTTAACAGAGCATGAATTAAGCTAAATAGTGTATCCATCCATTAAAGTAGCCATTGGCTGCTTCAGAAGCTCTTGGAGCACTACCATCCTGCATTGCTTTATGGGACTCACAGACCAAATGGCCTGATGGCGGGTGTGCCCGACGGCATGTGACTCCCTCACCTGCAGGAGGAGGGGGGTTGAAGGGCAAGAGGAGGATAGGGGGCTGGAATGTTGCTGGGTCAGCACTTGGCATGCTGCAGGGGGAGTAATGAGCCTTAGAGAGAGATCTTCCCCTCCCTCTGCAGCCTGTGCCTCATTTTGGATTTGGGAGAGTTCATCCACTTCTGCCGTATGTCTTAATCTCTCTCTTTCACACACTCTTTATTTTTCTGTATTTCACTTTCTGGTCGTATGAATTATTTTCATCAGAGTTCTCATACTTCTTTTGGCATATTGCGCCGACCCTGTACATTAAACAACCTGACATTGCTAAAAAATACTACAAAGATAAGACTGGGGCATTTAAATCTATCCATCACATTTTTAGAATCCAAATCATCTTTATTGGCCAAATATGCTTACACAACAAAGAATTTGACTCCGGTTAGCATTGCTATCAATGTATAGGAATTGGACATGAAATAAAGAAATGAAATGAAAACATATTAAGCATAAATATTTAAATATGTACAAGCTTAAGAGGTATTATTTGTAATATACAAGTCCATGCGTATTGATAGTATGGTTGCAAGATGAGCAAAGAGTGCAATGGTGCTAAAGAGACGTATAAAACATGTAAGGATGAAGGCAGATTTAAATGACATAGATAAGATAATTTAATATAGTTGATTCATTCATGTGCATATGAAGGCATTTTACCACAGTATGCTTTTCAGCAGTGAATAGTATAATTATTCTCAACATTTGAGTATGGTAAATAGATTAGATTAATTATAAATACACTAAGTAGACTCACTAGTGCAAATATCAGGTGAGACATTTTACCACAGAGAGCCTTCTTACAGTTTATAGATTAATAACTAGCAGCATTTGAGTACTGATAATAGATTCAATTAGTAATAAGTACAGTAAGTAGATTATTTAGTGCAAGTATGCATTTGAGGTAAAGCATTTTACCACAGAGAGCCTTCTGTAACTTATGAGTTACAATGAAAAAGATTAATTGCAGCATTTAATAATAAGTTTGCTAATAAGTATGGTAAGTACATTAGTTAATGAAAATGTGCACATCAAGTGAAGTATTTTACCACAGTGAGCTTTTGTCTATCATTTGAGTTACATGAAATAGATTAATTACTTGCAGCATGTGAGTACAGTTGGTAGATTAAATTAGTAATTAGTAGGCTTAGTAGATTATTCAGTGTAAATATGCATATCAGGTGAGACATTTTACCACAGAGAGTCTTCTTTCAGCATTTGATTCACAGTTAGTAGATTAATTACTTGTAGCACTGGAGTACGGTAAAGTCACGGTAAATAGGTAAATTAAGTAATTTGTAGGGTAAGTAGATTAATTAGTGCACATATGCATATGAAATTAGGCATTTTACCGCAGATAGCCTTCTTACAGCATTTGAGTTAGACTATAATAATTACTTACAGCATTTGAGTATGGTAAATAGAATAAATAAGTAATTATTATGTCATTAGATTTAGTAGTGTAAATATGAATATGACGTGGGGCATTTTACCACAGAGAACCTTCTTACAGCATTTGAGTCAGTAAATAGAAAGTAAAGAGATCAATTACTTACATTTAAGTTTGGTAAAAGGATTAAATCAGTTGTGAGTGCAGCAAGTAGATGAATTAATGAATGTAATACTGTGGGTTGAGGCATTGTTCCACAGAGAACAATTGAACAATGAATTGAAAAGATCAGTTACTTGCAGACTTAAGAGAACAGGCAATTTTGGGCAATAGACTGGAAAAAATCTGTTGCTTTATATTTCAGCCTCATTTGTAAAGATGCGCTGTGGCAATGAGCTTAAAGAGTGCATTAAAAAAGGATGTCATTTTTATGACACGACTAAACACAGTGATTTGAGCAGCAAAGACAAACCAGAGGCAAGTTTCTTTTTGTATCCTGATTACAGAGTTCAAGAAACCAGCAGGAGTTGACGTCAGAAGCAGCCTGAGAAACCAGAGTCTGTATCTCATTGTTCCTCAACATCACACTGAATTTCATTGTTAAAAATTCAACAGGCTTCTAGCATAATCTATGTAGAACATTCTTCTGCATTTTGGCTTTGCAGCGAAAGAATTATGCTGCAGGCTAGCTGTTTGCAGCCAACTGGACAGCTAAATTTGGATTTACCCAACAATGGAACCAGGATCCACAGCTGTGTGACCATATTGCATAGAAGACACAGCAAGACATGGCTTATTTCATATTCCCCCAACCATCTGTGATGTATAAATACAGCTCTGGTATTCTGACACTCAAATAACCAAAGATAGTTTGTAAAGACAAACTGATCAAACATTGGGGTTGATGACCTTGAAAACTGTGCAGGTCTGATCCCATGTGGGGCGTTCAAATTGATTCACTGTTAATTTGCCTTCTGTTGAGTTTCTACATAGCACTTCAAAACTTAGCTTCATTGGTGTATGTATATTCAAGCAATACTGCATTGTGTGCTGCAAAAAATCTGTGAAAGATTATCAGAGTTTGGTTGGAGCAACTTTCTCGTTCTTTATTTTGGGACGTGTGCCGTCCAAACTACTCTCTTAGTTTAGTCTGCCATGAGCTTCTTTAACACTAACAACCTAAAAGAAATAAATGTTTAGCCCTGCTTTGTTGGATTACAAGCCGTAACTGAGCCAGTGACACTAAGGCATCATCCATTTAGACCTGCCAGGGTAAGCCGTCACAATGGATCTTGGCTCTGTCACCCAAAAGCCCAAAAGCTCAAACCAGATTATGTCCCTCCAATCAGGACTTCTACCACAAGCAAGACTTAAAAACAAGCCTTCCAGAACAGCCTGCATGATGTCTTCCAACCTGATGTGATTTCAGGCATTTAACTCTGGTTCATCTTTGTCCCTCTGCTGTGATGGATTTTTATGAGGGTCCTTTGCAAGGATATTATTTCATATATATCTCTGCCAGTGACCTATGAAGGTCCAGCTTGACTTAACAATGATCTACGCATGATTTGCTTCACGTGCAAGTAGCAAAAGGCGTAGTTATAGAGGTGTACATGAATCAATAACATCACCAGGGAAATCAATCATAAATGGTGGCTGAACAGAGAGGAATGTATAGATTTATTGATTGCTTTGCAACAGCACTGTTCTTTAAATGCACAGAAAAAGGACCTGCTAAGATGCTCTGTGTCAATGCTGCAGCCTGAATTTAAAAAAGGAATAAAAAATGGAGTAAATGCCTTATTGGCATATGTGCGTTAGCTTTCCCAAATGCATTTTTTGGCTTTGCATCTCCTCAACAAAAGAGTGAGATCTGGCATCCTTCCATCCAGCAAATGGCCCTATTATTTTTGCTCTGCACCCTCCGGTTACTCTGAATAAGCAGAATTTATCTATGTCAAACAGCTTCCACTGTGTTTTTCTCTTTTTTACCTTCTCGCTTGTTGTGGCTTTACCACCACTGCCACCCACGTAAACAGACCTCATCAGCCCCACTTCTTTAAAACTTTACTCTTGTTCAATATCTGCCTTGACTCTGCAGTTAGGATTTTGTTGACCTCAATTGTAAAGGTTTAATCTCGATAAAGCTCTTGTTAAGAATCTTCTCTTTTAATACATATTCATATGGCCCAGCAGGGCAATGTCTTCTTTGTTCCATGCACATGGCATTGTTTTTTTTTAGCTTGGTAGAGATGGCTTAGCTTTAACAAGAAATAACTGGGATATTCTTTCAAAGTTGGGGCCCACCCACAGCCACGCACTGTGAGGTTTATGTGTGGGATGTTTACTTAACACAGAAACAGTTTCTTTCCCCAGGCTGTCATTGTTAGAAAGCTTAACAGTCACAGACTTG
The DNA here is from genome assembly GCF_018320785.1 of Cheilinus undulatus. Lineage (NCBI taxonomy): Eukaryota > Metazoa > Chordata > Actinopteri > Labriformes > Labridae > Cheilinus > Cheilinus undulatus. The sequence goes on from NC_054886.1 coordinate 18,512,461, forward strand.
CCCTGATGAACACTGAACTGTAAAAGTTACTCTGATGAACACTCATCAGTCACAGAGTCACCCTGATGACCACTCAACAGTCACAGAGTTACTCTGATGACCACTCAACAGTCACAAAGTTACTCAACAGTCACAAAGTTACTCTGATAACCACTCAACAGTCACAGAGTTACCCTGATGACCACTCAACAGACACAGTGTCACTCTAATGACAGTCGACAGTCACAGATCTATTCTGATCACCACTTAACCGTGAATAATGCAAAGGCAAACTTTATTGCACCACATATAAATGTTGTTATATTGCTTTCTCATTATGATAAAAAATCACCTGCATTAAAACTTATTCAAGTAATACTGACAGCACATATCTGAACATTAACAGCATGATTTTTAACACATATAATTAGGTAAGTCTGTAGATATTGTGTGCACACAGTTTTCAAGTGACAGCTTACTGAGATAGAAGGCCAATTTCAGCCTCATATTTAAAGTTGTTAAAAATATGTGACTCATCATGTAGCATATGCAGCATGCAAACTCTGTGTTTTAGCAACCCACATTGGAAATAAGGCATTCTCTGAGCTTGTGATTTTGAAGTGAGACTGTGTTACCTCCAACGATCCAAAGGAAATGTGCAAGAAGTCTATTTTTGAATTACAACAGCATCACAACCATCTGTACCCCAGATGAATGAGGTTTTTGTAGAAGAAACACTTTGCAGTTCTTTGCAGAAGAAGTTGTATACACCATTGCTTAGATTACAGAGGCAGCACACAAACTCTTCCTGGTTGTTGTCATAAGAAAGCTACCTCAAGTTAAATTTGGCAGTGTTTTGGTTTCAAAGAAAGCAGTGCCAAAGGGAACTTAGTCTAGTTGTGGCAGTCTGACAATACATCACCTTTCCCCCTCTGTGTTTGACTTAACAGCATCTATCCAGAGACTGACCACAAAGAGCTAGATTGCGTGTGATTGCAAGATATTGCTTTGCTTTTTATATGCTTTGTTAGTGAGTTCATGGCTTGGGTTATTTCAATTGTAAGCCACACTGTGCCTGTGACAGGGCAGAGGTAGAGCGAATGTCTAAGTGATATAAACATTATCTGAGTGATGTTCACTTGAATCTTTTATTTCTTAGACAAGGGAAGTGTTCCCCTTTGCTTTTTGGCTGCATGTTTAACCATTATGAAGACAAGCAGAACCACCCAGTGAGGCTAACCACCATCCAAAACTATAATGCAGCTCTGAGTCACTCATTCATCCTCCCACAAAGTTCAGAGGAGGTGAGTACAAGAAAGGCCAGATGACTGAGTCAGGTCATGCACTCACCAAGAAACCCCTAAAAGTAAAAATAAGTCCATGCTCTTCTTCCCTCTGTATATCAAACTGTCAGCTCTGTTTAAATGTGTGTACAAATAAACACAGAGCAAAGGCTGGGCACTTCTTACTCTCATCAATCACATATGAAAAATCGTAATATCAATTAAAAAAAAATATAAAAGATAAAATAAGTGACTGTATAAATGTTCGCCTCCTTTAAAGAGACTGACCTTATTTATCAGAGGTCCGGCCAGTTGGTGCTAGTAGTCTCACAATTAGTGAAGTGGGGGTCACCTGAGTTCTGTGATTGCAGTATAAAGACACCTGTGTTCTCGAAGGTCCAGGGAGCATTCTTGGCTACCATTAAACCATGAAGACAAAAGAACACTCAACTCAATCAACTCAGAGAAAAGGGTATTGAAAAGTGTAAGTCAGGGGATGGATACAAAAACATGTCCAAGGTACTGACCATCCCCAGAGTTCAGTTAAATTCATCATCAAACACACAGTGTTATTATCATTCAAATTACACACAATTCATGAACAGCAGCCATTATGTCAGATCTGTCAACCAGAAGTTGATGGCGCTGATTACAGCTTAGATTTCACCCACTAATACCCAGCAGTACACAGAAGTATAGATAGCATTTACTGAGTGTGACAGCCCACTCAGTTGCCATGATGTATGCCTTTTCTTTCCTCCAGAGACGTTCTCCAAGGAATGAATCCTCTTTCAGAAAACATATAGTTCTTCTGCAGGATTGATAGCCAATACCACAGTCTCAGGCATGTTCCCAGGACTCCACTCTAACTTTAGGTGGTTTCTGGTTTTCAGTGAGAGAGTTGAGTGAGGTTTTTTTGCTACTTTCTCTGACAAACGGACAATTTGTGACCTTTGGAGTAGTCCATAAATAAAGTGAGCATTCCCCACTTTCTCCTTTTTCTCAGACTCTATGCTTGTGTGATATTATTTGAACATACTTGCCACAGGACAGGGTGTTCCACATGGCTGTAAATGCCATAATGAATAGGTTATGTTTACATTGGATTTTTCTTAAATTCTTAAAGATGCTTTTCATTGGTTCCTTTCAGCTGTGGCTTTATGCTAAATCTGCAAATGATTCTTGAGCGTATTTGTTACTGGCTTTTTGGTTTGGAAGAAGGATTCAGGAATATCATTCATCAGGAGACATACTTAGTCTTATATAAAACAGTCAGTAGTAAATGGGGATGAATTTTTAGCTATAGGTTTAGATTAAGACGGTGATCCTTTCATAATACCACAGTAAACAGCCTCAGTTTACATTGTTCTGGAAAAAAAACAAAAAAAACAAAGCAGAAATAAAACAATAAAGTAACAGAAGACGTGCATAAACAAAATGCTGAATGAAAGGTCCCCATGAGGTTGACTGGATGTTTTGCACTTTCTTTCTGCAGCTTGGATCGGTCTGCTCTTTCTGAATTGATGTGTTTCGCAACAGACTCTGGGGAAAGTACACCTGTTGTATATTGAGCTGATTTGTGATTTTGGCACGCACCGGAGTTAGACAGGAGCACACGTGGAATTATCAAGATCAACTAGAAAAGGAGCGACTTGCTCCAGAGTGCACTTCACAAGCAGATTGCTGCACAGAGTATGTGGAGTTTGAGGGTCAGGTTACTTTGATTAGCAGCAGTACAGGCCATTGTAGGTGGGAGAAGGGGGTTACAAGAAGGATGGGGGGGTATTTCATCAAAGTAGCCAATGAAGGCTGAGCTAACTTGAATTAGCCTGACTTGAATTAACATTCAACTTTGCTTTTATTTAAAGTTGCAAGGCAAAGTAAGTGCTTTCCTTCCATGCGGCACATGTTTACTGGCTACCTGCCAGGCAGGCCGTTGTTTGTGATAGCAGTATAATTGAGTATAAAAGCAGCCTGGAAGGCAAAAACTATGCCTTTCTGCCTTACAGTTATCCATAACACACAGGCTTTCAGGCAGGTAGCCAGTATAAGTAGCCTGGGAGATATTAGCATGTCCGTAGCATGTCTTTCGCTGCCTTGACGTCCATATAATCAGTTACTTAGCATCCTAGAAGGCATCTAGAGGCCTTTCAAATAAATAATCATCTCTTAATTTGCTTAATTTGTTTGTTTGTTTTTTGATCTATGACTTTATTCAGATTTATCTTAAGGTAGCTAATATTAACAAACTGATGCCTAAAATAGAGGCTAGCAAGAAAACTAGCATAGCTGCCTTGTGCACAAGTATGAATTAAAATGCTGCTTTGTTTATTTATTAGTTATTAGGCTATCTTTGTGACATAAATGTTATTTAATCAATTATATTTTTCATGTTTGACTTAAGGTAGCTAAAGCTAACTAGCTAGCTTATGTCAAATATAGCAGCTATAAAGCTTGGCAGCTTGCAGAACTGTCTGGGGGACAAGCAGCAAGAGGGCTTGATACGATGGTGACTGATGTTTGGATTAGAGGTTAAGCTCATGACTTCACCTGATTGGAAGGTGGGAAGAGGGCAGGACGCGCCCTCCAGGCAGCCACTGTCTTCAGGGAGCTGCCCCTCGTAGATGGCTAGTTATGAAGTCTAAGTGGCCATGGCTACTCAGCTGAGACTCAAATGAGCTACAGTGATGGAATAGAGTTCTTATCTAAATAAGTAAGCCAAGCTGAACCATTTATCCACTTTGATGGAATACCCCCAAGGATATTACTTTCCCTTTTCGTCCCCACCCCAAGTGAACGGTAGGCAAAACACTCAATTTCAAGCCACAAAACTGAGAACTGTATGAATGCAGAGATTTATAAAAACATTCTTATGTTTTTATGGAGAGAAATGAGTCGAGTATTCCCTTGGTTGTTTTAGGGGGATAGGAGGTTGTACTGCTTGAAAATACATCTAAACCTTTAATTCCTTTGTTTTGTAATACTGCAATATACTGTCTTGATTTGATGCCATTGTAAATAGCCACAATATGAGGTGACATCAGTACAAAGCATGTAGATTTACATTCATACTCATACATTATACTATAATGAATAAGCTGATTGTACATGCTTCATGTAGACTCATCCAAATGCTTGCACATTTTACAGTATGCTGTTTTATAATTCAGAAGATTTTCCATTCAAGTTGCTAATATTGTCAACTTGGAAATCTATATAAAGAATGGGATAAATACAGGCTTATTAGCTTGATGAGCCTGCTGTGACAACCACCTACATAGGGTGGATTTGAGACCTATATTTGGACAAACACCCTGCAGACTACATTGTTCCTATTTCCCTTGGAGTTAATGATACACTTATGCCATGCAAATTTTCCTCTCTGTTTTTAATTGTAGGGTTAGTGAGAGCCCACCTGATGTTCCTCCCCCACCTAACTATAAAAAGCCCAAAATTCAACACCATAAACATGACCAATTCTATTTGAATTAAACTATTCCTAATTTTCTTAAATGTGATTTCTGTTCACACTTTCTGTTCACTTCAGTGTATAGATGCAAAAATGATAGCTCTGATTTGTCTTCTATATCTGTTTGTACCTGATTCTCATGATTATTTTTATAACTATTATCATTACCTTACAGTTTCTACCTTTTAAACTGCTGTGCTCTAATCTAATGATCACTCGTTTAAATGTGTTATTATCGATTCTTATGGTTTGACTTCTACTCTATTCCATCTTTTCTTAACATTTAAAATGCTCTTACATCTCTAGTCCTTAGGTCTCTTTTTATGTGGTTTGGTTCCTGTGTTGCCTGGATTCGTCAAGGGTTTTTATTTTCATTCTGGATTTTTTATGTTTCTGGGGTTTTATTGTCTTTCTGGTTTTGATGATGTGTCCCCTTGGTTCTTATGATGTCTAGGCTACAATGCTGGCTGAATTTTTTATTGTTTCTTCTGTTGTTTGGGTTTTGTCTTTCTTGCTCTGTTCTTATGCTTGTGTTGTGATTCTTTGTCTTGTTTGAGGTTCTGCTTATTGTCAAAGCACTTTGTAAACCTCTGCTTTCAAAGGTGCTATACAAATAAAGTTATTATTTTTATTTTATTATTGTCTCAGTTATTTGCCTCTTATGTTCCACACTAAAACCGCTGCTTTCCCAGTCACTTTGTTGTTACTATTTAAAATATTGATACACTTACAGTTGTTTGAGGTCAGTTAGGATTACCAAAATAATTTCTATTTGCTAAATGCCAGAATAATGAGAGAGAAGATGTTTTTACTTTCTTCAAAGTCAGAAGTATTCATACATTTCCTCAGTATTTATTAGAATTGCCTTTAAACTGTATGACTTGGGTGAAACATTTTGATGATTCTTCCACAAGCTTCTCACAAGAGTTTGCTGGAATATGGCCCATTCCTCCTGGCAGAACTGATGTAATTGAAACAGGTTTGTAGGCCACCTTGCTCATTAACTCCTCTTCAGCTCTGCCCACAAATTTTCCGTAGGATTGAGATCAGGGCTTTGTGATGGCCACTTGTAAACATTGACTTTGTTGTCCTTAAGCTACTTTGTAACTAATTTGGCAGTATGCTTAGGTCATTGTCCATTTGGAAGACTCATTTGCACCCAAGCTTTAACTTCCTGATGCCATCTATTTTGTGAAGTGCACCAGTCCGTCTTCCAGCAAAACACCCCCACAACATGATGCTGCCACCCCCGTACTTCACAGTTGGGATGGTGTTCTCAGGCTTGCAGGCTTCTACCTTTTTCCTCTTAATGTCACAGTGGTCATTATGGTCAAACAGTTCAATTTTAGTCTCATGAGACCACAGGACATGGCTCCAAAAATTACGATCTTTGTCCCTGTGTGCATTTGCAAACTGTGATCTTGCTTTGTTATGTTGCTTTTGGAGTAATGGCTTCTTCCTCACTGAGTGGCCTTTCAGTGTATGTTAACTTCTGGTTTCAACCGTATATTGTAAAAGCTTAGGACCAGTGATACACACCACATCGATCTTGAGCCACGTGTGTCTCTTGTCTGTCTTCATTTGAAATATTATGACCCCAGAAAACCTTAAAAAAAGGAAACTTTGACCTCAGAAATTATCCACTGTAAGTCGCATTAATCAGTTTGTTTCCAAAGCTTATACAGTTAGCTTAAATTAATAATAATAATAATATTATCTTGAATTTATATAGCGCCTTTCAAGAAACCCAAGGACGCTTTACAGGAACACATATACATGGACAAACTATGTGAGGGGTAGGATGAGTGTAAGGGGTGGTTTAGTGAAGACTGTAGGCTGTGGTGAACAGGTGGCGCTTGAGACGTTTTTTGAAAATGTCCAGAGATGGAGCGCTACGAATGTCTGCAGGAAGAGTGTTCCAGAGGGTGGGAGCTGCAGCACTGAAGGCTCTGTCTCCATAGGTTCAGAGTTTGGTTTTGGGCATGGAAAGTAGGCCGGTGTCTGAAGATCGAAGGTTGCAGGATGGTGTGTATGGATGGAGGAGATCAGAAAGGTACTGGGGAGCCAGAGCATGGAGAGATTTGTATGTGAGGAGGAGGACTTTGTAGTTGATACGGGACTTGATAGGGAGCCAGTGGAGGTGGATGAGGGTCGGAGTGATGTGTTGCCAGGGTCTAGTGCAGGTGAGAACTCTAGCTGCAGAGTTTTGGACGTACTGAAGCCTGTCCAGGGTTTTGCTGGGAACTCCAGACAGGACTCCATTACAGTAGTCCAGGCGGGAGGTTATGAAAGCATGAATGAGTGTTTCAGCCACAGAATCAGGGAGTGATGGTCGGAGTCTGGAGATCTTCTTGAGATGATACAAGGCAGATTTAGTGACAGACTTTATGTGGGACTGGAAGGAGAGGGTGGAGTCCAGGATGACACCCAGGTTTCGGACCTTGGACGACGGACAGATGGAGGTCCCGTCCACATCAAGCATGAGATCTCCAACCTTCTGCAGCAGCGCTTTGGGGGCCACCACTATGAGCTCTGTTTTATTGCTGTTGAGTTTGAGTTGGTTAGAGGTCATCCAGGCTTTGATGTCATGGAGGCAGTTTACCAGGGAGTGGGGAGGGAGCTGAGTGGATGGTTTGGTGCTGAGATAGAGTTGGGTGTCATCTGCATAAGAGTGGAAGCTGAGACCGTGTTTGTGAATAATCTGTCCAAGGGGAAGCATGTAGAAATTGTCAACCTTTATATATTTCAATTGCCCTTTTTCCATTTTTTGCCCCTTTTTTCCAGTTTTGCCACTTGTTATCCATTTTTACTGCCTTAAGCCCACTTTTGCCACTTCTTTTTGCCACTTTTTGCCACTTCTAGCCTGTTTTTTCAACTTTTCACCAGCTTTTGCCTCATATCCTGCTTTTTGCTATTTTCCTTCCTTTTTTGCTTTTTTTTTTGCCAATTTAAGTTGCCTTCTGTCATTAAAAGCCACCCCCCCCCCCATTTTTGCACATTTTCCCCACCTTTTTGTCCATTTTAGTCAATTTTCACTCATGTTTTGCCTCTCTTTGTCCAGTTTTGCTCACTGTTACTCATTTTTTGTCACTTCTCAACAATTTTAGCCAGTCTTTTTCTCCTCATTTTTGTCACTTTTCACCCATTTTTTTTGCCATTTTATGCCTACTTTGCCCCTTTTCAGAGATTTTGCCACTTTTTGACAATTTTTTCAACCTTTAACTGTTTTTTATTGCCACTTTAACCTATTTTTACCACTTTTCACCAGTTAGATTATGGCTCTTGCAAAGGTATTTTTCAACAGTTTAGCTCTGTGTTATAGCAGGGTTGAGCAATACTTGCGCTTTAGACTTTTTAGTATGAATGCTGTCACACTAACTTTACATACTTTTTTATTATTAGACTGGCAGTCTAATAATGAAAAAAAAGTAACTTAATGCATAAAACTTATGGATTACCATTAAATACTCTTGGTCTTTCATTCCTGTAAGGCCCTGGCTTTAAGGAAGTAGTTTATCACAATTTACCTCTAAAATAAACTTTCCTGTAGGATGCTATAGTTTTTGCCTGCCTACAATAACAAGAGCTGACTAACAACCACGTCCCCTGACCTGTGTTCACATCTGTAAAATCCTGCTATCTATAATCGCCCGTCTGAAAGTGATCTTGCATTACTCCGTTGCTGTCCTTGTTTCCCCCATTCAACCTCCTAACTGTCATTGTCTCAGCCTAAGCTTTTCAATGAACGCCTACCTTCCTATTATCAGTACACAGCCAAGGAAAACACATAAGCTCTACATGTGACTGAATGAATTAGGAGCAGATTTCATTGTTTGGTTCACAGAATCACTGAATGGAAGATGAGTGTGTAACCCTTAAGAAACATAGCAGCCAACACATTTATTTCAGCTTGGTTTCGCAGGTTCACCATGCCTCTACTACAATATTCAGCTTTTTTCAGTTAAAACTGCATTTGAATTTCAGTCTTTTATTCATGCTGAGGTTGAAGAGAGGCTGTCAAAAACCTGCTCAAATCCTCTGCCCACTCATTGGCACTTTCTTCTCCACTACTTAAATTTTTGAGATTTTTTTTTTTTTTACAAGAAACCTAAAAAGTAGCACTATAATAAATTGATTTTCATGTGGATCTATTCGGCTGTAAGTAAAAAGGATGTGATATATCGTCCATATGAGGCTGTTTGTAACATGGGTGGCTTAAAATGAACTCTTAACCCCTGGTTTGTTTTGACCACACATTTGTGCTGAAATCTTTCAGTCTAACGGCAAACGTGTAAGGGTTTGGTTTTCACCGCAGACATTTTAAACACTTTTGGGATGATATTACCACTCCTGCTTTGTATCTGTGATGCTCACGCAGCCAGAAAACCATTCCTACCCTCTGACATAAACAGACAATTTTCATTCATCTCTCTTCCACTCGCCAGCAATCTTTATCTGTATCCTATAATTACTGTTTCTATGGAGAAAATGTTTTAACTTGAGTGTTTATATATGTCATTTAAGTGGCTGTCACGAACAGTTTGAAGCATGCTATCGTGGTGCATCACTGCTGCCGCAGGAACCACAACAGTCTATAAGAGTTGATTCATAGAAGATTTTCTATGAATCATAACAATCTTGTGACCAGTGGTTATATTTTCAACATGAGTCAGGGTTGTGAGATGCAAGCTGAGTCGCTCTCTTTACAGTCAGACTCACAAAATATAACAGCCCTTCTAATTGAAATCTTCAGTCTAACCCAAGTTTGAATATTCTCAAAACAAATCATGTACTGGTTGATGAAACACCATTTGTAACAGCATGCTACTTTGAAACGACCTTCTCTCCACTCCTCTGAAGCGATGTTTTAATGATGCATGAAATGTGCAGATTAGCAGTGTTAGTTTTATCTCAGCACTCGGCGCCAGCCCCAAAATTGGTCATAGGTGCTTCTATGTCATATTTATGAGACTCCAGCTGTCTATTCAAAGACAGAGGACCTTTTATACTCTTCACATGGGAACAGGTCAGCAAATGTCAATCCCAGTGATTCATATTTCATGTCAGAATAGAAATGTCTCAGCCATCCATCATACCAGTGTCAGGGAGAAAGTTTTTTTTTTAAGAATTCCTTCTGCTAAAGATGGCCCTCGTTTATCAAACGTGCGTACGCCAGAAATTTGAAGCTCATTTCCTTGCATAGATCAGCATTCCTCAGTCTGGACTTGAGCGTACGCTCAAATCCCACACCGGGTCTGAGCTCACGTACGCCGTTTTCATCTCAGTGTCAACTCACTTTGCAGGAGGAAATAGGACTGTACTGTGAGCAGTATTGCTTTTTAAATGATGATGATCAGCACAAGCTTTCACTTGATTTTCTTGTTTGTTATGTTTGATGAAAGAGCTTTTTTTTTATTGATTTATACTAACCTGGAGTTATTTAAGATGGACAAAAAGAGCAAATTTGAGAGGAAACATTAAATTTTAAGCTTCTTAAACAGGATATTAGACTGCTGTGACTGGGTTTAGGATTTAACAGGAGTGATTTACACAGAAATCATCACTTCAGAAAAGATGTGCTTGCTTGTATACATGGAGAGGCAGATTTGTTCACTTTGGGAACCATTTTTGAAAAGTACTGTTTTTCAGTCTACAATAATGCCTGTTCTGTGTAGATGAAACATAGATGTGATTAAAAAAAACAACAAGAAAAAAAAAAACCCTTTGCAGATACTCCTAAACTCATCTCCGTGTGGACAGACCCTCTGTCCAGAGCAGGTTTCGGCTAGCCCCTTTCTGTTTGCTCGCTGCTTCTTGTAAGAGCCATGATACACTTTTAGCTTTTGGAGTTGTCTACGTTTTTTAAATCCAAAAGTAAAGAATATTGATTATATTGTAGTGTGAGCATAAAGAACTATGACAATATAATACAAGTCATATATCATGGATGTATGAATTAAATATTCTTATATCAGCTTGAGTTTGGTTTACCACCGCAGTGATTTCCTTCCACACACGGTGTTTCTGGTACACTTTAATGCCACTTGAAAAACAACAAATATTTAAATTTCCTTCATTTCTCTGACCTTGAGAAGCATAGTAAAGGGAGAAGGTATCTTTGCCGTATCACACTGTCGTAAACTCTGGAAGCGAGGCCAGCTAAACCGTGACTATCTAGGGGTGTGTTATATAAATGATGACAGTTTTCAACGTATTTATCAACACTTGCTCATTTGTAAGCTGTGATTGGCCAGATTCACACGTTTCATAAATTCCTCGTGGAGGGATGCCCAGAGAATTGGCTGGGCCCCCCCAACGAACCCTCCGTAGTAGTGATTTATTGTGTGTTAGGTATGTAGAAATGGCGGTAGCGTCCTGGCTAACAGTTGACTCATTTTGGACCTGAAAAGTGTGTCAAATATGACTGGGTTCTGATGTTGGAATTATTTATCCGGGCTACCTTTTCATCCCTTTTCAACATTTTTTTCACCAATTCTTGCAAAAGCTTCTTGCCATTTCTAACCCATTTTTACTTTTTTTTTTTTTTTTTTTTTTTTTTAGCCTTTTTTGACACTTTTAACAGATGTTTGCCACTTTATGTAAGTTTTTGGCACTGTTCTGTTTCGCCACTTGCAACCCATTTGCCCTTTCTTGCTACTCTGATGCCACTTTTTCACCCATTTTTTTCACTTTTTGCCCATTTTTCCACTGTTTTGCCCTTTTACATCCCATTTTTGCCACTGCTTTTTGCCATTTCTAACCAATATTGAGAGTTTTTCATCCTTTTTTTTGCCACTTTTTATTGTTGATGTTTATTTGAAAAAAGACTTGTTTGATGTGCTTTGCCTTTTAACACTGCATGGCAGCACCTGCGTCCAATTGGACTTGAAGCACATACTGATGTTGTTTCTGCTCGTCCAGATCTTTGCTTGTGGTGTTCTTGCTCTTCAATGTACGTCACTTGGGATAAAAGCGTCTGCTAAATGGCATTGTAACTTTGTAACATTGTAATCCATGTTTGCCACTGTTTTTGCCACTGTTAACCCATTTTTGCTGTTTTTCACCCTTACTTGCCAATCCATTGCCACTTAACGCCATATTACGCCACTTATTTTAAGCATTTTCATATAATCCATTTTTGCTACTGCTTTTTGCCATTTCTAACCCATTCTTGCAGTTTTTCACCCATTTTTTGCCACTTCCTGTCCTTTTTTTTTCTTTTCATGATTATGTAATTATTTTTCATTTAAGTTGTCTCAGTTTTCCTCCTCCACCAAGGAGGTTATGTGATCGGGTGGGTTTGTCCATTTGTTTGTCTGTTCATTTGTTGCAACATAACTCAAACAGTTGTGGACAGATTTTGATGAAATTTTCAGGAAATGTCAGAAATGGTGTAAGGAAGAACTGATTAGATATTGGAGTGATCCGATCACTGCCTGGATCAAGGAATTTTTTGAAGGATTCTGTACAATTGGGAGATAGGGCTAATGGTGGAGGTATGGGCTGTTACCACTTTACACCAGGAGATGGTGGACATGAGTAACTTCAATCCCAGCAGCATTTTTGGGTGTGTTTCTATTCAAAGTTTTGGAGTTTATAGAGTTTGAAAGACACACGCCCGGTCGAGGAGACGAGTCAGAGCGTAACAGAGAGAAAGACAGCGAATGTAGCAAAGAATACTCACAATGCTGGGAGGAGTAGAGGAATATTCACCATCTGCCATGACTTCCAGTCGTCCAGTGAGACCATGGGTGAGACTGTCAGTGCATCTGTTGGCACCGGCAGGCAATGCTTCCGCCATGACAGTCCACCCATAGCGAAACCAATGCTTTGCCTTACTGCATGTCCACCCCACCAGGAAAGGAATAATCAGCAAATGCCGTGGTGGGGGGCACATGGGGACGGATCCAGGAATTTTTTAAAGGATTCTTCACTTCACTAGTGCTTTTCTAGTTTCTGTTGTGTTTTTCTGGCATCCTGATGTTTGTGAACATCATGGCCTAGCTTTTATGTATAACATTACTTTCCAATTGGTTTAGTCCATCCACCTAGTCAGTTTGTTTTGTTTAAAGAAAAGAGGTTTTTATTTGTGTTGTACAGCATAAATCATAAAAACTCTCATTGTATTGCTTCAATGAGAGTGGTTATTATTCAGGTTAAAAACAAAATCTGGTTATCACAGTGTAGCTTTACAGTAGACTATGATTTTGCTGACCTCCATGGGCCCCCTGGCTGGGCCCCAGAAAACTCTCCCTTCTATCCCCCCTTATGGGCGGCCTTGCCCATGTAGACTTTGTTGTTAGATGGTTTCTACACCTAAATCTACGCAGGTTTGATAAATGAGGGCCATTGTGTGGCATGTATTATCCAAGGAAATAAAGAGTCTTCACACCTGACTTCCTAAGGGTGGAGACCAAAGTGAAAATTAGAAATCCAACAAAGACAAGTGCCTGCAGGCAGTATTAACAATTACAAAGAAAAATTGAGTTTTGACTAAAATCATAAATAACAATTTCCTTAGAATTCAAATGAGGTGAGCTGGTACTTGGAAGTCGTAGTTGATTCAATCTTTAATATTTCATCGAGGCCAAGAGGGATCATATTGTTTTGGTCTCTTGCTCATCAAGGAAAAAAATGGAATTAACTTAACATGTAATGCTTTTGCTGTGTTTTGATTAGACTTTTAATGAGCTTGAACTAGAGCCTTAAGCAAGAGCTTTGAAAGGGATTCTGTGAAGTCTGTGATCTTTCTTGCATCCTCCGTAGAAAACAGCGTCAGGCAACCCTGAGAGGCTTCTCTGGGCATTTTGACAAAAACAAACCGACGTGTGGCCTATTGGTTTCATCAGTGTCTCAGAAGAAATGACAGCAAAGGATGAATAGAGAGAAATGATAAGAGTAAACATTAGTTTTAATATTTGTGAATGTGTTATCAACAGAATCGAAGTGTAAGATTTGATGTTGGGCAGCTGAGAGCAGATGTGACCCTGCGAGAGTGAGAGATGTCTCTGCTGCTGCTGGAGTATTGGCACCTGCTTAATGGATGTGTTGTAAATGACCGTCGTTCTCCAGTGTTTGTCAGCATTAACGGCGTTCCCCTCTGCTGAGAGTAATGCCGCAAAACGGCCTCTGTGACAGGCTGCAGTGATTTGTCGCGTTCCAAACACACAGCGTCATGACACTCCAATAATGGACCTGTGTGTTTTACTCAACAAATGGCACAATGACTGGAAGAAATTGGCTTAATTTTTATTCAAGCAGGGCTGTCCAGAGCATAACAGGGCAAGAGAGGTTCAAGCATGCCACCATCAACAAAAGATAGATCCATATTGATGATGAATTAATGGAGAGAAATGGAGCACGATTGGAGTGCACGCACCTGAAGGGCCTAACAGCTGCCAATAGCTGCTCAATAAGACGCAGGGAGGACACTGGCCTAGAGTTACTGCTCACAGTTTTACAAGTTCTGTTGTGGCTTCAGGGCCCCTAACAGTACATGTTTTAAAAAGAACAATCATCATAGCACAGTATGAGAGTTGGCAAATGCCTCTGATACTTTCAAAAATGTTGCTTCAGTGCTGGAAAAGTGTTCCAATCAAATGCTGTTGAATAAATTAAAAAAAACAGTACAATTGGAAATAATTTTGTCAATGCTGCACTAAAAACAACCAAAAATATTTATTTTAGGTTGCCAAAGAAAGAGTTTTTTTTAATTCATTACAACATGCAGCATTATTACACAATTCCTGCCAAAATGTCAATCTTTTTTTTTCTTCCTGAGGATTCAGTTCTCAATTTCCTAAAATGAGTCCAATTTTTTCAACAACAAAAAGGACTATAGCACTGAAAGACCATGGATTGTCCTCCAGGATGTTCTGATATTTTGCTGCATTCATTTTACCCTCTACCTTTTCAAGCTGTCCAGGGCCGGCTGCCGAGAAACATCCCCACAACAGGATGCTGCCACCACCATACTTCACAGTGGGGATGGTGTGTTTGTAGTGATCTTCATTGTTTGGTGTCTGCCAAACAAAGCATCTTGTCTCATGGCCATCATGTCCATTAACATTTTCTCTGAGTTCTTGGAGTGTTCTTTTGTCTTCATGGTGCAATGGTAGCCAGGAATACTGATTAATCAGTGACTGGACCTCAAGACACAGGTGCCTTTTTACTGCAATCACTGGAGACTGGAGACATCTACTGCACTTCACTAATTTTGAGACTACTAGCACCAATTGGCTGGACCTCTGTTTACTTAGCCAGTCAGTTATTTAACCTTATGTATTTTTTTATTTAATTGACATTACTTTTTAGAAATCTCTTTTAACTTTGACATCAAATTGTTTTTTTGTATTTTTTCTGTCAAAAAAGCCAAATTATGTTGAGCATGATTGATTTGTAGAAATAACACATAGACATCTTTAAAGTCTTACAATCTGTATTATAGAGTTAAATAGAAAAGGAGAAGTGGTATTTGATTACCTCTAAATAGCATGACAAATCAAAGTTTTAGTTGAAAATACCATAAAATAATTTAATTATTTAAAAGCTGTATCCCTAACATCCTCATAACTCTGAACACTCCACTGCGTAGACTACAAGTACTTCGATCAGACCCTTTGTAAAACCAGCAGAACCAGCACAAACAGCTATTAACGACCTGATCACATGTTTATTTATTCAGATGATAACTGCCTGACCCAGCCAATTGTGAGCTGTGAAAATGATGTCCATCCATCTATAAAGCTGCTAATCGTCTTGCAGATGGACTCGTTATATACGGCAGGGTGCTGTGTCGTCCTCATGGTGTGCGTACTCAATGAAATGGAGTGGAAACTTTGTTGACATCAGCAGATCTCTGTTGCATGAATCCGACTGCAGGCTTGTCAGAAGGACACTCCCGTAGCCGTCCTCAGTGCCACCCCTGTAGGCGTTGGTGCTGTCATTATGTCACACATCCTTCTTTGCACATACATGGTTGTGACTGGCAACTGTTCAATCTACAATGACTTGTAGGCACAGTAAAAGCAAAGGTATTTAATTATCTAATCACAGTAATGATTAACAGGCTGTGAAATGAACAAGTTAGAGGCTGCATTAAAGTAAAGGTGCCTTTCACACATCTATCTGCTTTTTGATGGATTTAGATGGTATGGCTGATTGCAAACAATGTTTTGGGGGGTAAATGTTCGTGAAATAATTTCCAATATCACTTTCACCCCAAAAGAGACTTTACAGCCAAAGTTTGTTTTTAGCATAGATGATATCTTTAGATTGATTTTATTGTGCAAAATTAAAAACTTGGCCATCAGACAAGATGCTATGTTTTGCACATCCCAAACACCATCCCCACTGTGAAGCACAGTGGTGGCAGCATCATGCTGTTGGGATGCTTCTCAGCAGCCAGCCCTGGACAGCTTGTAGTAAACTTAAATATTCAAGGATCCACTGAAACCTTTTTGACTTTATTTCTTTTTTAAGTGAACCATGCTGATCCTTCCAAACATGCAAGACAATTTGCATTCCCCTGTTTTGCTTGAGGGCCTGCAGCTGTTCTTAGTTGTTGGCTGCTGTAGGACAATACTGATACTGACTAGTGGTGCATTCCTATAAAAGCAGGTGTGAAAACTAGGGAGAAAAAGTTAATATTATAGCTCACTTACAGAGAAGAGCTTAAACAAACAATTTAAGACAATATCACTTATCTTTTGCTATTTTTCAGAGTATTTGCACGTGTTGTCAACTTCAACTATTAAACAGGTTGTATTCTTCCTCGTGAACCAAATAAAGCAACAGAAATGAGGTCTTTAGAACCACAGTGAGGCTCAAAACGCCCGCTGGCCAGTAATTTGTGTTTGACAAGTCAAGCAAGCAGTCACAAGTGTACTTTGTGTACAGACATTGTTGGAGCAAATATATTGGCCGGCTGGGTGTATGCGCTCGGGAGCCAGATGCTTTGCAAGCACCCAGAACACTGTGCTTATGTGCCCTCTGTGGAAGCAAGATAGTGGAAGTATGGAGTAAAAAGGGACAGTAGGAAAAGGGTGAGACGGAGGAAAAAGAGTGAATTTAATGAGGTTGAGGAGCAACATATGAACTGTAGCTGAGGAATAAAAGAAGGATCAGTCAGGGGAGCAAAGTCAAGTTAACAAGGTGGGAGAGGAGGAAAATGATAAAAAAAAAAGTAAAACCGAGGCCCAAAAGCATACATTATCTGCTGCTTAAAAATCTACGGCACTCATTAGTACAAAAAAGTCAAAATTCTCTTGTTCAGCTCTGCTCAGCTTATTCAAATGTTTCTAATTAAAGTAACTTTTTATTTATAAAATCAATCACATCCTTGCATGATACCAGGAATACAAACCATATTACTATAAATATTTAGGTAGCCCATAAATTATTGTTCAGAGTAATCACTCTGTTTTTTTTCTATTCAGTGTCAGAATGGATAAATCACAGTATCACAAAAGTGACATTAAAAGGAAGTGGTTGTGTGTGAAGAGGTGCTAACATTTTTTTCCAACATTTGTGAAAACTGAGCCATGCCATCATGCTGTCAATGATTGAAACCTACATATTTATAATGCAGTAGAAAACCACATTAGGCCTTTTCTTTTGCCTGATGACATAAAACTTCCATTTGAGCTGTCATTGGTCTCATATGCTCATGGGAGTAAGAAGAAAGAAAGATACCAATATGTCTTTTTAATTTACAGTCATTACATGAATATTAAAGTCCCTGTAAAGTGATTAAAAAATCAGTATTTTAGTTTTGTTGTATGACAGGCCACTGTGTTATGAACCATCAGGCCAAATGTCAGTCAAAAAACATCTCTGTTTATAAAATCAGGCTTCAAAACAATGAAAAATGAGGCAGTAAAATCTGCTCTAGGATGGTATAGGTGTGTCCATTGAATGAGCTGAAGCCACACCTACTCATGAGAAATATGATCCTCTCATGTGAAAAAAAAAAATAAACTGCTCAATGATTTTACATCATTGTAGCATTAGGTAGGTGGTGTAATTTCCCATCAAGACCAATAATATCATTTGTTAATTGTCTGTTATGACACAAAGTTTGAATTTCACGTTACAGGGACTATAAATACATACTCACCCCATTCAAGTCAGTATTTAGTAAATACACCTTTGGCTGCGATTACAGCGCTGCGTCTGTGTGGATAGGTCTTAATCAGGCCTGCAGATCTGGACACTGCAATTTTATGCGATTCTTCTTTGCAAAACTGCTCAAGCTCTGTCAGGTTGCACTGGGATCAGGTGTGAACAGCCCTTTTCAAATCCAGCCACAAATTCTCAACTGGATCGAAGTCTTAGCTTTGACTTGGACACTCCAGAATGTTAACCTCAACTGATTGTCTTTAAATAATTTCTGCGGAGCTTTTGCTGTATGCTTTGGGTCATTGTCTTTCTGGAAAATAAATCTCCCAAGCTGTAGTTCTCTTGCAGACTGATTCAGATTGTCCTCAAGGATTTTCCTATATTTTGTTGCATTCATTTTACCCTCTACCTTTACAAACCTTTCAGGGCTGGCTGCTGAGAAGCGTCCTCACAGCATGATGCTGCCACTAGTGTGTTTCACAGTGGGGATGGTGTTCTCGTCAGACCAAAGAACTTTCTTCCACTTGACCATGGAGTCTGAATTTTCTTGGTACTCTCTCATAAAGCCATGACCTGTGAAGAACCCGGGCAACAGTTATGGCAACCAGGAACACTAATCAACCAGTGACTGGACCTTCAAGACAAGGGCGTCTTTGTTACAGGCATACGCTCATTACAATCTCTCTGAATGGATTTCTGTTATTAAAATATCTGACAAACCTGATCAAAAGAAAGATTACCATTCATTCCTAATTTCCTGCCCTCCTTTGACTACATTCTGCTGTCAGATCAGGTTAGGTCATTTTGATATTTTCACCGCCAACTGTGTTTCCTCTTTGGAGTATTTTATATATCTAGTTTGTACTCTCACAGGATTTTGTATTCTTCCAGGAGAAAACACTTAATAACCTTAACCCTTGTTTTTAGCCATGTAGCTGAGCAGATTGTGTCTCTGAATGAATGTTACCTCGTAATAAAGGCAGTATATGTAGTTGAATAAAGCTGCTGTCAATAGTAATATGATTGAACCGTAGTGAAGGTATTAACAAGGTAGTAGAGGGTTCAGTGCTTCTGTACAAGTTCCTTACAGCTTCTCTCTCCGACCTTAAGCTAGAGGACCCTTCAAGAAGCTTATTTTAGCCACTGTAAAATGAAAGATTATATAATGCATATACTATTATAAGTTTATCAGCATGAAAGTGAAAAAAGTCTTTTAGACATAAATGTGATCTATAAATAAATGACTTAGTGTGCAGGCTATTAGACTTGTCTCCCCTTACTTGCCCAAAGATACAGATATTAATTTCACATTTCACAGGGCATCGACAATGTCTCCAAGCAAAGCAGTGCACTTTAACAAGCTCTGAGATAGCAAGACAGTGCAGCATCTGATGTTCCTTAGTGCTTTAAATTAGATTTTTTTTTTTTGTATAAAGCTAAATTGATAAAGTTTTTCCTCATGCATTATTGCTCTTACATCTTTTGACAAACATTTTGAAGGCATATCTCTTGACATCGATGGCCTTTCTTAAAAAAATCCATGGCAGATTATTCATGACTCCTCACGCTTTTGGGTCCCATTCTCTAAGAAAGTCTGACATTATCCATTCTTTATCCAGGCAGTCAAATCTCATGTTCTTCCACTCAAATCCCACTGATCCACTGACGGATTATTCTTCATTAGACTCTCATACCTGGCTGGAGCTGGTCCCATCATCTCCCTTTTTCTTTAATGGCAATTCAAATGATTAATTGAATCTATTTTTGTTTAACATCGCCGGTGACATGGTATGGCCGCTTATCAGTTTCCCGTCATTAGGTGGCAGGGCCTGACAATGGGTCCGCTGGCTTGAGTCGACATGACTTATCGGGGTAATATATGGCCTTGGGGTTTTAGGTTCAGAATCCTTCCCCAAAGGTAATATTTCTTCATTTATGCAGCCATTGTCCGTCTGTCAGGATGACGGGTCTCCACCTTTTAACAGTAGCACCATCCCATAGGGCCAAATGACTGCTTAAGACCTTATCAGTAAGTTTTTGACCATAAAAAATGTGTTTTTTTCACAGATATCTTTGAAAAAGTTTTACTTTGAGTTAATATACTGTAATTTTACTAACAAGGGATGGGATTTACGGTAGTGTCAGTGCTCTAGTCTCAGTCAGGCTTGCACATCTGGTCACTGCAAACGTATGACATTCTTCTTTGCAAAACTGCTTAAGCTCTGTCAGGTTGCACAGAAATAAGGCAACAAAAACCCTCTTCATGTCCAGCCAAATTATCTATTGGATTGAGGTCTAGGCTTTGACTCAGCCACAGCAAACGTTAACTTAAACCATTTCTGTGTATCTATTGCTGTATCAGGTCATTGTCTTGCTGGAGAATAAATCTTCGGCTGAGCTGGCTGCTGAAAAGCATCCCCACAGCATGATGCTGCCACCGCCATGCTTAACAGTGGTGATGGTGTGTTTGTTGTGATGTGCAGGGTTTTTATGCCATCACTCATTTTACCTTACATATTTTTGTTTAATTTACTTTGTCAAAATCGGATTTCACTTTGAAATTTAAGAGGTTTTCTGTCTTTTTTTGGGTCAAAAAAGCCAGATTATATTGACCATGACTGGTTTACAAAATCAGTTAAAGGGTAAAACTTCTAAGGAGGTGAATGCTCTCTGTCAGTACTGAATTTTATGGACACTGCTGCTCTTTCCTCACACATCTGTTCTTCTCTCAGTTTCGTTACCAGCTGGCTATCTTCTCTGCTCCGGTATCATCACGAATGACATGTGCTAACTGTAAACCTTTTGAGTTATGTGTACCTTGAAAATTGCCATAGCTGTAATAAAGCAGTTGTTGTTGTTATAATCCAGCTCGCTGAGCAAATAAAGCCAAAGCTGTGGCTAGATAAGTTATATCTCTGTGTAACATTTATCCTTTTCTGATTTCCTATTATTTCTTATCAATGTTAGTCAGTTAGACAAACCCAGAAACTTTGGTTACATAAGGAACACTTCATGAGTTTAAATATTTAAGTCTAAAGCAGGGTGTGCATGGGCAAGCAGAATTGGCTAGAACTCTGACAAACCCAGTGGATGGACCCTCCCCAGCTGTGAATTATTGATGATATCAATGAAATGTTTGATCAGTAGCAGTGGTGCTAGCGTCCTGGTTAACAGTAACTTCATTTTGTAGTTAAGTGTGTCCAACTATTACTGGGTTCTGATGTTAAAGTTATTTGTGCCACTTTTTAACCTCTTTTGACCACTTTTTCAGCCTATTTTTTACCACTTTTCATCAGTATTTTTTACCACTTTTTGTCAGTATTGCACATTTTTTACCCATTTTGCCTTTTTACCCAATTTTGCTACATTTTAACCCCTTTTCACAGTTTTTCTCTCACCCATTTCTAAAAACTTTTTCAAACCACATTTCTACCATTTTTGCTTCTCTTTACCCATTTTGCCTCTGTTAACCATTTTTTCCCACTGTATTCCTATTTTTTTGCCTCTTTCAATGCATTTTCACCCCTTTTAAATTTTATTTCACCACTTTTGCTGCCTATTTTGCATCTGTTAATTCTTTTTTTTTAATATTCCTCCTTCTTTTGCCTCTATTAATCCATTTTTGGCAATATTAACCCTTTGTAATGTCCGTTTTTGCTGATTTTAATCATATTTCACTCTTTGTTATGCTAATTTTTGCCACTTTTTAACCAATTTTCACCACTTTCTCTTCTATTTTTGACAATTCTTTCCCATAGTTGCCTTTGTCAACCCATTTTTCTGGCTTTCTACCTATTTTTTTTTTTTTGCCTGTCAATCATTTTTTCTACCTTTGCTGACCTCCATGCTCCCTCCCCCCACATTTGACTGGGCCCTGGAAAGATCTCCCCTTTATCTCCCCTTAAGGGCAGCATTGTGTATGGGTAGTGAAATGCTACTTGAATACTGATAGTCATGTTGACTACAGTATGCATATCCCCCCTGCTATCTATGCAAACAAACTCACTGCTAAGTTTGTCTGACTTAGTTTGATCCAAGTTATACTCTCTGGAGTCTTATGCTTTTAATTGTGTTAAGGTATGTAATATTGATTGCGTGACATATTTTAAAGGCACTCATGTTAGTACCTTGGTTTTTTGGGAGCAGTAGCTCTAACTGATTTTGTATCACTTTTGACACATCCTTTCTTTTAATGGTCAGGCTGTCTTAAATGTTGTGAAAGGAATCCCTGCGCCTGTCTTAAAGTGGTGAAACCTAAGCTCTGTGATTTCAGTTGTAATGAACAAACCTGACAGAAGGATCAGACTTAACACTCTCTTTGCACTCCCCCTGATGGCATAGAAGTCGTCCCTGCACCAGCTAAAAGACCTCATGATGGGTCTCGTCCAAGCCCAGATACAAAGTGACTGTGAGATTAGCCAGACCTGACATGCCAGGGAGGGCGGGGACGCTGGTGATAATGCCTCCAGCAGCAGTCTGGGTCAGCTCCCTGCCAGGATGGAGGCTGGCAGGATTGGCAGTCTGCACAGAGATGCCAGGCACCCATGGAACAAGTGATGTGTGACCAATATTGCTTCTTCAGTGCTAAAATTTGCATTTTACAAAGACAGTCTAATGCATTGCTACATGACATAATGCATACAGCAGCCTCACGCTGGCATTGTTTAGTGCTTGGAATCATAAGTTAGAGGCAGTAATTGGTTAAAAGCAGGAGAGAAGTCTTACCATCCCACCTGTTTGTCATTAATCTTTGCCCTGTATTTGTATTTGTGAGCAGTAAGGGATGCAGCTTTAGCACACGCAGAGGTTGAGAACTCCTACTCACTATCACGTCTTGACATACAGAATCTGCAAGATCCTTCAAGTGCAAACGCCGCCAGCCATTTATTTTCCAAGACGTCCTCCAAATGATACCCGAACATGTGGCGGTGTGAACCCTCTTGTCATGTAACAGGTGAAAAATGACACTGTATGTGTATCTCACACTTGCCAGCTCACATAATGCGCTAATGTTTCTGAGAGCTTTCACATGAACACTGTATGCCACACAAGGTGTGTTTACCGGACCGCAGATAATTCAAATGGATGGTGCATGACATGGCAGAGCTCAAGTGAACAGGACTTCATTTTGTGAGCCATTTCACCACATCACTCACCATTATTCTTTACATCGCCTGCATGTGTAGTCATGTGACAGTACCTTTCAGATGTCTCGCTGTGACATAAATACGGGTATTAAAGGTGAGGTGCTCATGACGACAAAACAAAGAACATTTTCTTTTCAATGTGGTGACAGGCTGTATCTGCTACTCTCTCCCCTACAAACTCAATCAGATATTCTATAATAGAAACCTTTTTACTATGATAGTAAACAAACAATCTCAGATTTTTGTTGACATATTTGACTATAGTTTTTCCTGAAGATTTTTGATGATTATCTTTTTTATTGCCAGGCTTATGGATGGAATTCCTCGCTTTAGTCTGCCCCTACTTATCAAAGAACAACACATGTATCATTATGAAATGAGTGCATTCATCTTTTTTGTAATTTTATTTGTAATTACATGTATTTATGGATGATATGTCATGAATTCAAAACTAGATGTAATTCCATTTGTAAGAAAACAGCAATATTAGTTAATAAAGGTGTTTATAACTTAAATAAACCTGATCAGGAATGTTGTTTGGGGGAAAACCTCCTGAATTGTGCTCTGCTGTAGTTTCAATCAGAGTTCCTCTAGACTTTTTTTGTCTCCTGCCAAAAGACATTCATCCTCAAGAATTTCAGCCATTCAGAGCAACTACCAGACATTTAGTTTAGATAGCATTGTGTTACCAAAAACCTGGATTTAACAGCATTAAAACACATAAATCAGAAAGCCAGCTTCAAGTATGCATAAAACAGGACTGAAGAAACGTTTTTCTGTCTGAACCTGACCCAAGACTGTCAGTAGAAACCAAGCTGACAGTAAACCCTAGTAATTTACTGTGTTATTACAGCCTGCTAGACACATATTACACAGAACCAGACCTTGGAAATGACTGCAGAAAGACATTCTTTTGTCTTTGTGGGTGTTTTTTAAACAAACATAGTAAAAGCTGTGTGCTTTCATACACACGTGCAGTCTGTTGCACAATCTACATCTAAACACATAAACAACAACAGCAGTTAGCTTCACGTTAGCTCTGTTAGCTTTAAGTTAGCCTGTTAGCTCGTTAGCATAACTTAGCAGGTGACAATAGGCAAATACCAACTTCCTCTGAAAACACCAACAAATCGTCCAAACAAATAACTAACCAGTGCTCTGTTTATTATAACCATGTTAAAACCCTACATTACAAATTAAAAGCAAGTCTTAAAGCCCACCCATCATGGTTTATTTGGAGTAGTCAACAAAAAGATAAAGACAAAAGTGTCCTCTGTGAATAGTTCAGTACAGTCCTTCTCTCATCAATGGGATGCAGTGCTGACGCTGCAACCCACCTCCACCCTAGCCACCTCCATTCAGTTCATCAGCATCTGGTCCAGATTCTCAAAGGTCTTCTTTCATTTTACAAACCTTAGTTTCCTCCTCCACGCCACCTCATTGGTTCCTGGTCCAGCTTGTCAGTAGTCTACTCCTCTTCTGATGCTGCATCCCTCATTAACTCCACAACTAGTGTCTAGACTTCATAAGGGGTATCCTATTCTGGCCATTTGCTTCACTACCACTTCAAGTACATGAAGCCATCACAATGGAGTCTGATCACCACAGACTTTGCACATTTCTCTTTCATTAAAATTTGTAAAATAAATTTTTATTAAACTTGCATTGCCTCTCTCCTGATTGAACTATCCACTGCATAGGGATATGTCACACATCCAGCTGGGGAATTGCCTGTAGTCTGTTATGGAACCTTTGAACATTTGAAAAGAAAAAAAAAAAATCACAGAGGGTGATTTGATAAAATAAAAAAGAAATTCAAGCTTGTTGTCATCTCTTTCAACCAGGGGCTCATGGCAACCTATGGACAGTACCCTAGGCCAGCTCACTCGCCACATCGGACCATCACTCCACCATTAAGATGTAGACTTGTCTTTTTTCCCCATCAGATTATTTTTCCACGCTCCTGATAGTATGCAAGGATGTCCAGAGCATGACCTGGGTTTTGTCAGTCCTCCTTCCCACCTACTGGTACAGATAGGTGCACTTGCTATTACATACTTTACTTCAGCCTCAGTTTGTGGCTAAACCAGGCCTAAAAGTTCTGCGCAATACTGTATCTTTTAATTCTAACAGTAATCAGCTAAACTAGCACCTGATTTTTTAATTTAGACATTTTTCTCGTCTACTTCCACAACAGCAAATACTATTAGATAAGCCAATGTCCCAGGGATTGAATCTGCCTTTACATTATATTTCTTTGCACATATATATATATATATATATATATAGGTGTTTCATGCTGCCAGAAGATCCTGACAGAAAATATCAAGGTCAACAAGCATCTCTTTTCTTGTTCTTGTGCTTTGCTTTAAATTATTTGATTATTATTTGCTTTATCAAAGTGGTTTGTGATTTTCGAACTACATCAAACCCTCTCTGTACCTTTGAAAGGTTTGTCAACAAGAAGGAAATCTCAAGGTTAGTAATTCAGGTAGCAAGGGCCAAAACCACACAGACTATACATTATGCATTTATATCTTACTGGCCTCTTATAGTAACAAACAACAAAAAAATGAAGTAGAAATCCATCCAGCTGTATTTCTGCAGGAACCAGACTGCCTTTTCAGTAGGTGTCGAGTGAGTTAGGTGGTTGGTTGGTTAATGAGACAGATGGACAACACAGATTGCTGACATTAGCCTGCTCTTGATCTAGATCATGATTCCTCATCAGGCTAATCATTTATCAGTAGAGTCCATCTTGTTTTTTGGAGGGGGGAAAGGACAAGCTGTGCAGCCCTGGCTGCTTCAACACCAGAGCGCATGGAAAAGCGGTGTCATGGAGTGAACAGAAATGACAAAACATTAGGGGTCTGTCGCAAATGCTGTGTTGACTAAACACTCAAGAACTCAATAAATGCAGCTTCTTTTAAAGCACTTTTCAAAATTCAAAACTAGGGATGTTCATGTACCACTTAACATTGCCAAAGTGTAGAATGCCAAAATTTAGAAAAATCATTCTAACTTGTTTGGAAACAAGACAGTTTATCATATTGAGCTAGCTTAAAGTTCCTGTGACTAGTCTTCAAATGGTTTTAAAATAATGAAATCGGTACTGATGCTTCAATATGGCATCTAAAGCAAAAAAACCCATCATTGCCAAGACTGCAACCACCGCTGCCTTTTTTTGTAACATGGAGTTTTCAGCTTAGACACATAAGAAAATAGTAAAAAATACAAAATAAAATAAACAGAGAACTAACCTTCCTCTCTGGTCTTTCCTACTCGTCCTCCAAATCTATCCCACCAATTAGTCCTACCTTCAGTCAGTGGTGGGATAGATTTGGGTCCAAGCGAGGGACAACACCTCGAACATAAAGCGCCAATAAAAAGTATTCACCCTCTTGGATGTTCTATCCTGTTGATTTTATAAATTAATAAAGGTGGATATTAAAAACCTATTTCTGAAAGGTCCAGGCACAGGATAATCAGTTTTCCTGACTACAATTATGCTGTGGAGACAAAATAACTCTCCAAGCAACACAGACTAAAGGTTATTGAAAAGTACAAGTCAGGGAATAGATACAAAAACATTTCTAAGGCATTGAACATCCCCCAGAGTTCAGTTAAATTCATCATCAAGGAATACAAGCAATAAGGCACGTGTGTAAATCTGCCTAGATCAGGCTGTCTTCACAAACTGATTGACTGTGCATGAAGGAGACCAGCAAGAAAGGCCAACAAAACACCTATTACTACTCTGAGGAAGTTACAAGCTTCAGCAGCAGCAAATGAGAGAGACTCTGCATACAACTGTTGCCCGGTTCTTCACCAGTCAAAACTTTATGGGAGCGTGGCAAAGAGAAAGCTGCTGTTGAAGACCAAAAATTTTGCTTTTTGGACATCAGATACGATGCTTTATGGACTCATCCCCACTGTGAGGTATGATGGTGGCAGCATCATGCTGTGGGGATACTTCTCAGCAGCCAGCCCTGGAAGGCTTGTAAAGGTAGTAAGGGTAAAATGGGTAAAAAGGGTAAAATGAAAGCAGCAAAATGTAGGAAAATCCTGGAGGATGATCATATTCAGTCTGTAAAACAACTAAGGCTTGGGAGAAGATTTATTTTCCAGCAAGACAAAAAGCTACACAGAAATGGTTTAAAGACGGTGCGCAAGTGGCAAAGTGGTTAAGGCGCGCCCCATGTATGCGGACAGCCCCGGCTTGAATCTGGCCTGAGGCCCTTTGCTGCATTTCTCTCCCTCGCTCAGAATAAGCTCTCCGTGTTTCTGACTCTATCCACTATCCTCCTCTATCAAAAAAAAGGCACAAAAATGCCCAAAATAAACCTTTAAAAAAATGGTTTAAAGACAACAAGGTGAATGTTCTGGAGAGGTCGAGTCAAAGCCCAGACCTCAGTCCAATAGAGAATTTGTGGCTGGACTTGAAAAAGGCTGTTCACGCCCAATCCCCATGAAACTTGACAGAGCTTGAGCACTCTGCGTAGCTTACGTAGCTATGCAGCTATGCAGCTACGCTCACAAATCAGCTGTATAAGATACGCAGATATGTTATCTACATAAGATTTAGCTACATTTGCTAAAGCTCACATTACTAAAGCTTACTTAGCTACATTGCTTTATGTAGTAATGTTAATTATGTAACTAGCATTGCAATGTTAGCTTTGGCTAAAGCTAACGAAGCTAAAGCGAATCTCCATTTGTGTAACTTCATCTAAAATGGGTCTATACATAATTTAATCCTGGATTAGACCTCTGAACTTTTTCTATGTTCTATTCATCAAAGGTTGTTGAGTCTGTAATATCTGCAGTATGGTTATTTCATGAATGTAACTGCCAGACTTTGTTTATGAATAAGGTTGAAATTACAAAAAGAAAATCTAAAATTGGAAATATGCTGTCCCAGAAAATTTCAGCACTTCCTGTCTGATACACAAACTGAGAGTATCTTACAGGACCTGAAAGTTCTTGTCCTTCTTATACCAATTCTGATGCCTAAACTTGAACAAAGCACTTCAGTGCCAGTGTGCTTACATTACTGGTGAAAATACTGACTGTTGACAGTCTGCTAGCTTTAACTAGCATACATCTCACAGCTAGCACCATGCACTGAAAGAGTTTGATTTTAAAGGATGGGAGCTGATTAGTGAATTCATCATTTTCTGTTACAGCATTTTAAGCTGCATTGCCAGCTGATACATTACTGAAAAAAATCTTGAATAGTCTTGTGCTGTAAAAGCTGAAACCTTAGAAAACATGTCTGCCACCATAATGGCATATACACCCTCCTCAACTACTTCTGATAATTTATAACTTTCCTCAGCTTACTTTTAAGAACAGTAGTTTTCCTCTATAATTCATCAGTCTCTCTGGACTTCGAATGGCTAAGGTATTACTTCCTTCTTGGAAAAACCTTTGTGGTAGCTTTAGTCATATCATATTTACCACACATGAAATAACACCATGTCAAGAGACCTGGTGAAGTTGTTACAGGGAAAAATAAAAGCGTGCACATGTCATGAACACATCTATAGTTTAATAAGTAAGAGAGCAAATGCACTATAAACCAGCTGCAGCCTAAAATAGTATGATTTTTGAGTCCTGACAAGAGTGTGATGAACACCACATTATCAAAGTGGTTTAAATGGGCCACAGAGTCTGGATACTCACTTTGCAGCTTGTAGGCACACGTCTGATCTTTTTACTGCATTTACTTAATCTGAACAGAGTGCCACAGAGCAAATCTTCATATATCTTGCAGTACGCCATCAGGCCTGACATCCTGGTCTGCTCTGTGCCACCCATCTGTTCACAGCTGGGCATAGTGGCAGCAGCCAGCACAGACCACAGTCTGCCACAGGGGTGGGGGCTTGAAAGGGGGCAGACTGCTCTAATGGGAAACATCCACTCAGCCTGGCTATCTACAGAAATATAACACAAAGCAGAACCAGTGTTTCCCCTCCGAGTTTCCCATCTCTTTTCATGAGCTAGTGGGAGATGAATGGCTTCATTTTCTTTTGCCCTCGGTTAAAGTGGCATCTCGTCCGCTCATTGCCCCTCTCACCAACTGATGTTGGAAAAATAAGGAGAAGCATGCTGGTCACATGCCAGGGATAGAAAGAGATAGCTTTTTTATATGTCAACAGAAAGACACATGAGCAAAGCAGCCAACATAAAGGCTCGCAGGCAAATTGGATTTGAGTAATGAGTCACACTGTCAGAGCAGACAGGGACGTGAAATGAGCACTAGGGACTTTACCAGGCTAAAGAAGAACGGAGTAGTCAAAACAAAGCGAGGTTATTTAGTTTGATATTTGAGTTTCTGCAGACTCTTGCTTGCAGCAAAATGTCTGTTTGGTGCAATGTTTGACACACTGCAATGATTAATTAGACACTTAAATGACGTAAAAGCTCTCTGGCTCAATAAACATCAACAGGAAATGCATTGTGATTGCACCTTGTGTTGCAACTTTACCCAAACCTCAATGATTTAGAGAATATGTCACTTCAAGCTGACTGAAATTAGAGCGTTTGGGTTGTTTGTTTGGTGAAAGTATCTCAGTCTCCTTTTAAACTTCACTGAAGAGTTCACAAGCCCTTCTATTTAAACTCCCTGGTATATTATGGCACAAGGTAACACAATTCTCAGATGTACTGCATTATTTTTGAATGGGAATTTCCAAAATAACTGTGGGAAATATCACTATGTCAAGTCACAGCAGTGGGGATGCACACTTTTAATTGATTATACTTTGGATGCACATGATTAGCCACCTAAACAGTTGAAGTCAGTTCTCCAAATAGTCAGCACCAGAATCTCCTGTCAGTAATTCGAAACATTTTCCATCAGTTCAGACCAGCATTCCCAGTTAAAATGCGTTTTCTAAACTGTAAAGTTCCTGCCACTTGTAGCCACTGTTGCAGCACTTCCTGGCTGCCATGCTTTTCATAATGCACTACAACCCAAATGTTAAAAGTTAATTAATCAAACAGAACCGCCAATGGGAAAAATGCTGCTTGGAAGTTTGTTTTTACCTAGAAGACCAGGGAAAAGTTATGTGAAGGCTATGCCAGGTTATATTTGCATTTGACCTCTTAATGGATGCAGTTGGTAACCAAAGTAAGCACAGAAATGTAAAGTTTGCACAGTTTTTTTGTAAAAATGCTTCATGGCAATAAATCTTATTTCGTTGTAAAGCCTGTTTGTTTCCCTTTAAATGGTGCCACAATTTTAAGGATCATGCATTTGCCAAATCTTCTCTGCTTATTCTGATGTCGCTACTGACTCCTGTTTTGAGCTTTTGGTATCCCCAGGTGCAGTGTTAATTTAGTCCACTAAAACTAGACTAAAACCAAATAGGGTAGATATGACTAAAACTAAAAGACATTTTGTCTAAAGACTAAAATTAAGAGTAGCCGTCAAAATTAACACTGCCCAGGTGCTGAGAACCAGGTGCCTGAATGGCAGTTTCAATACAAAGAGATATCAATATGAGATTCTGCAACCAGTGGCAATCCCATATCTCCACAGTCTGGGATCCACCTCCTGAAATTGGGAGTGGAGAGGATGGAATGGCTTGCCAACTGCCTGACGTCAACCCCATTGAACACTTGTGGGATCAGCTTGAGTATGCCATAGTGATCAACACAAACAGACTGGTTGACTTGCAAGAAATGCTGATTGAAGAATGGGATGCCATTCCACAGCAGTGTGTGACCAGGCTGGTGACCTGCATAAGGAGGAGGTGCCAGGCTGTTGTGGATGTGTATGTGACTTCCATTCTCTACTGAGGCTTCTGTTAAATAAATTAATTGTTAAATTATCAATATGTCTTGGTTCTTCAGAGTCAATGGCAGAATAAGCTGTTTGGGATTGGCAGAAAAGATTTGGCACTTTTTTCATGGGCGCAGCCCACATACTCAGCTCTGCTGCTCATCCCACAAATGCATGATCTGTACAAATGTGGCAACATTTAAAAGGGAAATAAACAGGCTTTCCAGTGCTATATGATTTATTGCCATGAAGCATTGTTTCAACAAAATAATCTAACAAACTCAAATGTCCTTTATTTTTTCTAAGTTTCTATGGTTCTACACATTGACCGTGACCATTTCAACTGATTTCAGGCTATAATTTTGGGACATTAAAAAGACAACAGTGTAGCTCAAGTGGAAAGTGTAATTTTGGCTAATGTTTTTCTACGAGTATTACTATATTTTTATCCTTTATATTTACAGGGCATTGGAACCACCTTTTCAAGTCACAGTAAAACAAACTGGTTCAGAACTTTTCTTTATCATGATACTACCCTAAAATTTAATTTTTCTTAGTTTTAGTGTATTTTTTAGGTAAAAGTTCATGTAGCCAATTTATAATACCTCTCAACACTGTGTATTGTTCTTTGTGTAGATCTAAGGACTGCATTCATCTCATTTGCATCATCTCATATTGCACTCTCAAATCAAGGACCCTAACCTAACCCACACCCCAACCTCTTTCCCTCAAGTAGGGCCGACTGAGAGCTGAAGTGGTGGCCATTTTCATGTAACAGAGAGAAAATAAGGGAACCTCCTCAGGTGCTATCATGGGCTGGGTTATTAGGTTCACTGGCTCTCCAGAGAGAGGGATGAAGATTAATTTTCATGTTGAGGGTTTTGTAACTCAGGGTGTTATATAAATAGTAGGAAGTGAGCATTGGCTTC
This sequence comes from Cheilinus undulatus, assembly GCF_018320785.1. Classification (NCBI taxonomy): domain Eukaryota; kingdom Metazoa; phylum Chordata; class Actinopteri; order Labriformes; family Labridae; genus Cheilinus; species Cheilinus undulatus. The sequence continues at coordinate 18,544,176 of NC_054886.1, forward strand.
AGTATTGTTTTTGCATTTAAAAACCCAAGGATCTACCAATGTTGTAACTCTTAGATTGCATAACAGGATACTTCCATTAGACACTGTTTGTATGTTTTACTGGGTCTTTTAAAGTCAAATACTAATCATACATGGATTCTTGCCTTTTGACTGTTACCCTTGGCAAAAGTAGTTTCACAGGCAGCTCACTGGAACTTCCTTGAAACTTACCAGTATTGACTGCTGATAATCACCTCCAACCACACAAAAGACAATAAATGAAGAAACCTCTTTCCCCGTTTTCCTTTCTGTCTGCGGCAGCCAGCCCTCTAATCCAATTATGTTCAAAGAACTTCATCTGAGATCAGTCATTGTTTTTCATCTTTGTGAGGGCTGCATTTACTGAATCAATGTGAGGACTGAATTTCCAATTTAAATGACCAAACCATTTGGTCTAGGGAATAATTTCGCTGCATTGTATTGCTGTTTGATTGCAGACAACAAAACTAAGATGCTGCTGTCAAAGTAACGTCTCAGTTCCTCTTATCACTTTATCTTCTGAATCCTGTTTTTAATGATACTTTACAGAGACATGAACTTAATAACATGAATTTGGGGTACACTGTAGAATTTGCTGCTTGTCTAGAGCCTTTAGTAGATGTTTACTTGAGCTAATAAAGTTCAATTGCATTTTTTCAGACTCCAATATGATGTTTTCAGACTGAGCGGTTCATAGCAAGGTTCTACTTTTCACCTTTTCTGTGGAGTTATCGTAGATGGCTTTGGGCAGGTATGTGAGAGATGGCTGCACTCTCCAACATAGACATGCAAGAGGCATGAGAGTGCAGAGACAAAAGTTTTCAACATTTATGCCTTTGACATACTGCAGGAGCAAATTCTAGTTAAAGAATTTTTTTTTTCAGTTTGCATTAGGTTACATGTTGAAACAATCTCAGAGTGACCTCACAACAATAAACTGGATATTACTGCTTGCTATCCAGTAGAGCTGGGTATTTCCTAGTGCCCCATGATGCATTACACATCACAATACAGAAGCCATTACAGGATATGTATCGCCGTACGTTGATTTGGGATATTAAGCATGTCCTAAAAAACATGTTTTGGCAGAATTCAATGCAGCAGATGTTATATATTGTAGACAATAACTTCAAAGGGACAGTTTCATGGTTTTAATGGTCCTACACTTTAAAACACTACAATCAAGAATATACATACATGCAAATTTGATACTATTTAACTTTATCAACTTGAAATTGCCCTGCATTGTCGCTTTTGCTCAGAAGCCTGGTGTTTTGCCATGTGCTATTGAATATTGGTGTTGCTGCAGTATTTTACCTTGTTTACTGTGCAGCAACAGCATGTTTGATTTGTATCCAACTCCAAACTTTATGGTCTTTAAAGAAACACAAAATAATCGAGCATCCAATAAACTTTCAGTCCATGTTACCAGTAAATTGTTTTGGACCTAAAGCGTACAATGCATTATGGAGTTTAGCTGCCATTGTTGGCTTTTTTTGTTGACGACACCATGGGAATGTGCATTTTAGAACTGTTGTTAAAGCATTAATGGCCATATCGATTCTGTAAATTCTGTATCAGTACATGTATTGGTGAGAAGCATTTGACGATCCACATAGGTAACACAGCTTCACCAGTAAACACTATTCTTTTCCAGGGTTCTCAAATGAGCCAGTAGCCATACTTTTCTAGTAACATTTGTGCATGTGTTCAATGTGTACCAGGTTGAAGTTATGATTGTCAAGTGATGTGAACTTAAGCAAACATAGCTAGAGCTAACTTAGCTACATAGATAGCATACCTAGGTAGCTTACATAGCTGCTTTGTGAGCTTAGTTTTAGCTATGTTGGCTGGGTGGCTACATTAGCTACGCCGGCTATGTAGCTATGCTATCTATAGCTAAATTAGCTTTAGCAATGTGAGCTTTAGGAAGCTTAGCTAAAGCTAACGTAACTACATAGAGGTTAGTGTGAGGTTAGCTTTAGCTATGTTAGCAGAATAGCTCAATTAGCTACATCACTAAGTTAGCTATATAGCTCTTTTATTTATAGCTAAGTTAGCTTTAGCATTGTGAGCAGTATTAGCAAACATAGCTTAAGCTAATATAACCACTAGATTATGGACCTACATAGCTGTTTTGTGAAGTTAGCTTTAGCTATGTTAGCCGAGTAGCAACATTAGCTTAATCACTAAGTTAGCTATGTAGCTCTGTTAGTTATAGCTAAGTTAGCTTTTAACAAAGGAGAGCTTTATCAAACTTAATGAGCTTTGCAGATAACATAGATTTGAAGCTTAAGTAGTTGCTTTGTGAGTTTAGCTTTAGCTTGGTTGGCTACACAGCTCTGTTATCTATGTAGCTTACGCAGCTAATGGAGCTACATATGCCTCGCTGACTGCATTGGAATGTTTTCATGTAGGACAAAATTTTGCCTGTAAAGAGACTCAGCTTTATTAAACATTTGTAATCAAGTTTTGCAGGTCAGGTTTTTAACTTTTGGTATCCTAACACTTACCTTAACGCTTATCCTAAATAGAAGTTCAGTCCAGTTTAATTTCAGAAGTTTTAGCCTGTGTTGCCGTTATGAGATACACACCATCTCAGATGAATGGTCTGCAGCCAGAATTTTTTGCACATGCTTTTTGACTTTTCTTTTCTTTTCTTTTCTTTTCTTTTCTTTTCTTACCGCCATCCAAAAATTGCATGCAGTTGAAGAGCAACTCGTTCCTTGGAAAATAGGTAGACCATTGTCCTTTAACCAATTACAATGACTTGAATTTATTCAACCTATTGATTTGTCCTCTTGGACCCAAGGGCCTATTGCATACACAAACCCATTTTTTTATACATCTGGCCTCACTGGGATCCCTTCCGTGGGTGGGCCCTGGGGCTCTGGCCCCAGTAAACCTGTGCATTAAAACAGGCCAGTCTGCCACACTCATTCCAACAGTAGGAAATTTAAACTTTTATCCCCAGATTCTCTGCAGGGCATCAAGGTTTTTTGTGATTCCAACTACCCATCTTCCATTTGTGGCACAGTCAATCTGGCTGAAATGCTTAAATTGTGATGGAAATTAATAAGGCCTTGTGGGATTCCATATGCTACCCTCTCTTTGTGATGAAGATAAAATATAAATTTAGTAGGACACTGTTCTGTCCTTCTTAGAATCTCCTTATGGATGCATTTTATCTTCAGTGTCTCTGCTTACAGAGTGCTCAGAGAAGAAAGCATCAGTGTTCAGTCATCTCTGGGGGTGAGGCTGTACCCAAGGGAATTAAGTAAAGGTTCATATTTCACTTTAAGGTATAGATGACAGGAAAACAAATGCCAATCAAGGGGATCAAAAATTTCGTGTCAGTGTTGTAGTATTCTAATAAACAAGACACAACTTGGTCCAGAACAAGGACTGAAAATCAGTCAAGCACAGCTGTTAACAGTAATAAGAGTATTGGTTAACTCATTTATGCTTTGATGGATTTGGAATTTCATTAAACAAGATAGATTACAAACAAACAAGATAGTTAAATAAGATAGATTAAAAACTAGAAACATTTTTAGCATTTTTGTTACATTGTTGCCACAGCATTGTACAGTATTTGACAATCCTCTAAGAATTAGTCCCATGCAATCTCTTCAATTGAGTGAATATAAATATCTCTTTGATGCATGATGGTGGAAACAGAAGAATCCTGCAGAATGTATATTTTCAGCCTAAGTTATCTTTATCCAAGTCTTATTGGAATGAGCGAATGATGGTGCATACTGATGCCATGGCTTTCATATTTGGATGAGCCAGATACCATAGCACCACATACTTTTATGTAAGACTGCATAGCACTCAAGATGCACTCATCTTAAAGCTGACAGAATATTTCATTTGAAGGCAGACTTTACTGAGGTTTGTGCCTGGATGTACAGAACTTTAATCATCTTGGGGACAGACTGGAAGTTGTCTGGATTGAATTAATGGCTAATTAGCTATTGGCAGTTTTAAACTCTTTCTTTTTATTCTTTTTCCGAATGCCAGTCTTTTAGTCCAGAACATGTAAAAAGATTTGATAACCACAGCACATGGAAAGTAAACTATTTGGGCTTATATTTCCTTTACAATTAGAAATGCATTGATATACATTGTACTAGAATTATTTTGTGCTGTCTTTTTATGTTTCATCTTCCATCAGTGTCTGTGTATTTGAAAGTTAAAAGAAACCCCTTAAAGTCAGGATAGTTGTATACAGTGGCGTAGCTACGGATTTTGGGCCCCAGAGAGAAAATTACAAAGTGCCCCCATTAGCAAGATATGTTGCGTCTTTGAACAAATGTGTGCATTTATTTGCCTTTATTAACAAGTAATGTTTTTACTCTGGTTAAATTAAATTTACTTGTATTATTTCCTTCATTGCTTGTAATAATGCATATGTTCTGATCTTGCTCTTTATCTCTGCCTTCTTCTCCAACATCCTCTTCTTTCTCCTTATCATTTACAAGGACAGGAATCAAGGAAACGAGAATGAAGCATACATGGTTAATATTAGCCTCTTAACTAATTTTAGCCTAAAATACAATAAAACAGGCTAGTTAGGCTACATGATGTTAGTGTTGCTATCAAAGTATCAACTTTAACCTTTAACGTTGACATCAAGTAATTCTGTTACAGTTATCCATTAAATAGTCATTGTAGTGCCACTTTAGCTCAACGTCAGTAAGAATTCAGGAGGACCACAACTGAAATTCCATTCATTAACTACAGGCTAGGCTTCAAAGAAGTAAATAAATCCAGGAGAATATCACATGTATTTCATTTATATAAATCACTGATTCCAGTCTCTGTGACATGTCATTTTTATGAAGGCATCATAAACAGTTCAATAAAAGATGCTGACATTTACCAATGCATCACTCTGGTATAGATATAATCTGCCACATATGTTGAGATATAATCTGAAGGAAAAAAACAGGTAAACAGTGATCCCTTTTTAGATCACTTAAGACTTACATCATTTGAAAGGTAGGGTGAAGATGCAGAACAAACATATACAGAAATAAACAGAAACATTTAATGTAAGAAGAAGCTGTAAGAAAAACTGGTTCTTCTCTTCCTATCTTTCTTCTCCTATCATTTTTTTCCTCTTTAGTATCAAATTTCTGTGTGCTCAGAGCTGAATGTTAGCTAATTATTTTTGTATCTTTCACTATGGCTAGAGGCACTATCAGAGTTATATGCATGCAGCAGAGATAAGGGCTTATTGGCAGAGTGAAGCAGACGATTTTTAATCATAAATATGAGCAGCTCTGCTCATCAAAGTACCACTGACTGTAGTTAGTCTAATCTGGGCTTTCCAAACTCACCCTTCTGCCTATGTTAAACCAACCTGATTTCATGTCTTCCCCTCTTCCAACCTCCATCACTCATTTTTGTTTCCTCTCCCACCTCCACTGTATATTTTTGTGTTTTAACCAGTACAGGTTCTAACCAGCATTGCTGATGGCTCCCTTGAAATTGCTGCTTAATTCAAAGCTGTTTTAAGTTTATTTAACCAACCTTAAGAAATTATTCAGGCAGCTTTCATTTAATTAAAGTACACATAGGAAACAACAGCATTTGGACAAAGGGAGAAAACAGTGTTTAATAGTTTCTCAAAGGCTCAAAGCTAAGCTTTAAGGGAGCAAGGATATGTTTCCTCTAGGCTTTCTTGTAATGTCGGAGGTCAGATTAGGCTTGTTTTGTGTTTTCATATCTTTAAAGTGTTTTAAAGCTTGTCTGAGAGAAAAGGCGAAAAGGCAGAGTTAAAGCAGAAAAGACAAAGAGCTGCTCAACTTTCTCTGAACTTTCAGCCGCCTTTGCATACTGTAAATGATAAAGAAATGATGACACAATCAGGAAGTGTTACAGTTGTGCTTGTTTCCAGCTGTCATCCTGCAGCCATTGTGTGATTGCTTTTTAAAACAACCATTGCTTCTGTGCAAAAACAATCTAGCTTGAAATTAATATAATCAGCCTCTCAAATAGGATGCCTCTTATTTTACAAATTAATGACTAATGGTATCTGAAACCCAGGCCTGCCCACAGAATTGTCTGGGCACCTGAATGGGTGCCCCCCCAATTGTTATTTTTTTGAGAGCAATGTATATTTATTGGATCAGTAGCAATGGTGCAAGCATCCTGGCTAAGAGTTACTTCCTTTTTTTCATATTGACCACATTATTGTCACTTGCAAAATGTTGCTACTTCTGAACCTTTTCACTACTTCTGCCACTCATTTTTGCCACTTTTAACCTTTTTTCACCATTTTTGCCACTTTTTCACCGCTTTAACCAAATTTGACCAAATTTGTACTGCTTTTCATCCATTTTACTGCCTACTTTTACCTCCGCCAAGAAGGTTATGTGATCGGCAGGGTTTGTTAGTTAGTTTGTTAGTTTGTTAGCAACATCACTCAAAAACTTATGGACGGATTTTGATGAAATTTTCAGGAAACGCCAGAAATGGCGTAAGGAAAAACTGATTAGATTTTGGGAGTGATCCAAATCACCTACTGGATCCAGGAATTTTTTGAAGGATTCTGTACTATTGGGAGATAGGACTAATGGCGGAGGTCTGTGCTCTCTGAGTGCTTTTCTAGTTGCTACTTTTTTCCTCTCTTAATCCCTATTTGCTGCTTCATACCTTTTTTGCATCTTTTAACCAATTTTGTCACTCTTTAACCACATTTCACTTTTTATTTCCTCCAATTTTGCCACTTGTAACCCATTTTGCCACTTTGTAACTGCTTTATATTATTTTTACTGCCCATTTTCCTTTTCATAACCAATATTTGCTGCTTCACACCCTTTTGCCTCTTTTAACCAATTTTGCCACTCATTACACCTTATTTTTTAACATTTTTTGCCTCTTATAACCCATTTTTTCACTCTTTAACAGCTTTTCACAATTTATAGCATCCATTTTTACCACTTACAGCCATTTTTTGCCATTTTAAGCCAATTTATGCAACTTTTGACCCATTTTTGCCAATTTTTGCCTTTATTCTGCAATAATTTAATGAGGTTTCCCTTATGTTATTACAGTTACTTCTACTTAATTCTTAACCTTGCATGGCAGATAGATATGCTTGTTTCCATTTTTCTCACTAGCAAATCCATCTTGCAAATCGTTTGGGCCCGGTTAGAAAGTAACAGGACCAATCAGTGGCAGAGGGTGGCATTTCTTAGTTAAAAGAAGGACAAAGAACAGCAGTGAGTTGTTTTCTTTTCTAAAAAGACAAAAGTTGTGTACTTATGTGTCTACAGTCGCCATGGTTCGCGTTATGCAGTTCTATATGGAGTTTTCTCCTTCGGTTGGGGCGCAGGTCGATAACGGCTGTGCCACGTGTTTTGTTACTCTGATTGGCCCGTAAAGATGTGACAGACAGAACGTTCATCCAATCACCCTCCGAGGTTTTTATCAAAGGCTCTGCCCTTTCTCAAACGCTGTGTATGACAGGTTTATCAGATGGATGTGTGAAATGAATCCATCTGGCATGCCAGGTTAATTAATTCTCTGGTGTCCTGACGTTTTTGCATATCATAGCTTAGCTATGAAGTCTGATATTAGTTTAATGTGCCTATCCACATTGGTAACATTACCAAAAGAAGGTAATTCTGTTTCAAGAAAATGGGTTTGCATTTCAAAACTGCTATATTGTACTACAGCATAAACAAATGAAATTCATTTTTTCCTTCTTGATAAGAGTGGTTATTATTTAGGTTAAAAATTAAACATGGTTATCACAGATTAACTTTATAGTGGACCATGATTTTGCTGACCTCCATGGGCCCATGTCTCCTTTATCCCCCCTTATGGACTGCCTTGCTGAAACCCTACTTAAATGTGAAAAGTTCCCTTGCTGTCATTCAGACATATGCATCTGAGCCCAAATTAACAGCCTCTACTGAATATTGACTTGAAGTAGAATACATTATTGCTCAGTTAAACCATTAAAGTGACTACAGTACTTCATGTCATATCACTTCTTTCCTTTCTTAGCTTTATGGCTGGTTTTCACACTGGAGGGCATAGGCATCAAACTTAATCATCTGTTATACTGAACTGTCTGCATGATGAAGACACATGCACTTTTCAAACGTATTCAACCGCATTTACTTTCATACTGTCTGAGTCATTGTATAATATTGTTTTTCTTATTACGAGGGTCATTATTTAAGGGACAAGAAACACATTCTTTATATTTATTCAGAATGCAATTTTACGACAGGTAGTTTGGAGACATAAAAAGTTAATTCCAATTAACTTTGAAGTACTTTTTGTATTACATTTTGGAAAATCAGAGGAACTCAAATAATGTCATTTAATTCTGTTGATCTTTAAATATTTTATACACTAAGTTTGTAGAAGAGTAAGAAGTCTGCATATTGACCAACCTTGATATATGTTTGGCTAAAAGTTTGTGAGGAGTTTTAAGCAACAAAGTTATGTCGTTTCATTAAGCAACCCCTCATTCCCTCTGTCTCTACCAAGTGAAATTAATACTTATGTCTCTTTATGACTTTTCAAAGCTAATGAGGATGATTAGCGACAAGACTGATTATTTCTACAGTATATAGTTATTAGGGCCCAAGCACTAACCTCGGAGTGATGACCCTATTAAAACTGAGGGAATTGTTATCATCTCACTTAATCTTCCAGCAAATAAATAGCTAATTTTGAGTCCTAAACAGACCTGACACCTCCCACAAAATTGTTCCCTAGTGGAAATGTATGTATTTTACTACTTTCATACAAGGGGCCCCAAAAAGGAGAAGGGGACTGGATAAGAGCTACATGCATGAAAATCATTTTACACATGTGTCATGGTGAGCTAAATAAAGTCTCTAGGGACCATCCTCTAAAATGTACAAGAAATGCACTATAAATATGTTTTGGTCAAATTTGGCGTTTTTGGCCGATTCATAAGCTTACCTTTTTTTCACATTCCCAGGGAATTTCATTGGATTGACTCCATATTTTTTGGCTCATTCTAGACAAGTTGGAGATCAAAAGTTATCAAAAACTTGAGTTTCCACTATGGTATGGGGATATTACCAGGGGTCGAAGTTTGAAGACTGTCTGCTTTTTTGTTGTGTTTCATGTCAACTTCACACGTATTGACCCTACATACATCCATGCATTAATATCATTACTTTCACAGAGCCCCCTTCTGACAGTTGGACATTTCCTCCTCTGAATTTTCATTTTACCTCAAAACCAACGTTAATCATTCAGCCCCCCAAATCATTCAACCTAGGCTTATGATTATCAGTCTGCATATGGATAACAACAGACCTATAAAAAAAAACTCTTAGACCCATACCCAACTCCCAAGTCCACCAGCTTCTTCTCAATTTTAGAAGGCATTTTGAAGGAGCAAAATGACTTTAATCTGTCATAACTCTTGAATTCACTGTATTCACTATATTCTTCAACAGTCTCTTGCAACACAACAGAATGACAATAAACATGCCTACATACAAAGATCTCATATAGCACCTCCTTAAGGAGACAGGAAGTGACACAAATGGGTCATATCCTCGTTCCTCTTACTGGGCTTAACATATTTAGCTCTGATTCAGAAAGAAAGGCCTCAATAATTGTTCACAACATAACCAAGTTTCATTTAGGGGTGTCTCACTGGCTTTTAGAGATATTCATTGGAAATTTTGGGAATAACCAGTTTGAAAATTTCACAAGAGTTTGAGAAATTTATTTGACTGGTTGGGGAATTTGGAAATTTTCAGCAATTTTCATATATATTTGGGAAAAATATAAGAAATACTTGGGGAATTTGCTTTGAATTTTTGGGGTATTTTCACAGAAACTTGAGAAATTTATGTTGAAATTTTGAGATTCTGAATTCAATAAATATATTTATGAATTTTTGGGGAATTTGATATGTTTTGGGGGTGGAATTAGCTTTGAGCATTTGGGGTATTCGAAATTTTTCAGGAATTTTCATGGCTTTTTAAATGGATTTCTTAGGCTTTATGATAAAATTTCACTGAAGCATTTTGGGATACCTTCTGTTTGATAGTTTAAAAAAATGTGATTTAATTTCTTTGAAATTTTAGGAAATTTATGCGGATTTTGGAAAGAAAAGTTTCCAAGAACTTCAGAACTTCAAATGGAACTTTTACTCATGGTTATCCTGAACAAATCCTTGTGGTCAATCCCCAAAATAATGAGAAAAAATGACTTTGACTGAAGATCCCCAAAAACTGATCAACTGGTCGAACCCACAGCCAAAACAGGTGCTCTAAAACCTATCCAGAGCTGTATTTTCTGCAGAAGCAGGACCTTCGGGATATTTATGGGCAAAGTTTTTTTGTTGAAACTAATTCCAATGCAAAGAAAAGGCTGAGTCTTTAAATTCATCAAGACCTACTGATCCAAAATAAGTGGGAGAAACTATAAAAACATTCCAATCAAAAGCTCAGGTGTTGTTGAAATGTTAATAGATAATGCTAAATAATTTCTTCAAGTTTGATGGTCAGGTCTGCCATGATAGTGTCTTTACATGTTAAGTTGACACATAAAGGCATTGAAAGGTTACCTTGTCTTGGTTAAAGTCAAGTTGTCAAGACAAAGACTTCCCAAATTGTCGTAATTGTTACCTGATCATCGAAACAACTCTGGTGCACAGAATGACCCTGTGGTTCTCACCAATCTACCACTGTGTTTGTCCTCTAGGGCACAAAGGAAGGGTGCTGTGATTTGTCCTACTCTTGCTTCTACTTTCTGAAGCATTTCTTACTGTATAGCCAGGTCAGGCAGCTAGAAAGGCTGACTCACAGTGGGTATGCACATCTTGATATAAAAATCAGTCATTGAGTCCATGGAGTTGCTAACATTCAAATAAACAGCGTCAGACACATTTCCTCTGCTTGTATGTACACCATGTAATTGCAGTCTTGCAAGATGTCATTACTGTTGTTTAGAGGATTACAATGCAACACTTCTTGTCTCATTTCACTTGTGGTTGTTGGCCGTCTTGTCTTAATGATAA